>NC_090924.1:230337765-230938320 GCF_040938575.1 Ambystoma mexicanum
ACTGCACCCATTTATTTGTGTCCATTAATACATCTAACATTTACATTTTACAGGCACTCATCTCACTTATGTCTTACTTCAGCAGTATATAAAAATGCTCTTTTGCTGCTCATTTTATGTCTTGGGTACAAATACCGACTGCTGCCATTAAAAACATCAGCACAAAATTGCTATTCAAATAGGTTTGTTTGCTAATCAAGAAAATTATAATTAGCCAACTCTGCTAATCACTTTTTGAAAACAAATGTATGCCTTGTACACAGTGATATAGTGGGACGATGAAGCATTCAGCACAGGAGACTCTGACACAGAGACTAGTCGGAGGCGGTAAGTACAAAAGGAAAGCGTGTACTTTACTCTTCAGTTACTGGTTAGGATATAGACAGGAACACAAAGGGTATGCATCCTAACAGCTCTGGTCCCACGCTAAAAATCCTGCGAACCACTAATCAAACCTACTCATTACCACAACCACCACAAGAAAATGACCAGCACCGGGATCCAATCATTCCATCGAATGACAATGCATCTAACAGCAAACCATCTAATTTTTTTAATCGAAATACCATTCCATAGAATGGCCATTTCGTTGAATAAAATTCAATGGATCCATCGAAATGTAATGTTATGATTAGGGGTTAGATTAAGATTAGGGTTGGGTTAGGGTTGGGGCTAGAGTTAGATTAGGGGTTACATTAGGGTTAGGGTTGGGACTAGGTTTAGGGTTAGGTTGGGGCTAGGGTTAGCTTAAGGGTTACGTTAGGGTTGGGGTTAGGGGTAGGGTTAGCTTAAGGGTTACATTAGGGTTAGGACTAGGGTTAGGGTTGGGGGTGGGCGTGGGGGTTGGGGGGCTGGGAGGGGAACCCCCCAATAGTTAAAAATGTTACAAGGAGCTGGCCACTGCTGAAATTTCAGCACTGGACAGTGCCATTTAATGTTTCAAAGTTACAAAAAAGCATGGAAATGCTACTTTTTACACGTAAAAGTGCATTTCCATTGAAACCAGTCCATGTATATTGTTGATGAACTGGTTTAGATGGAATTGCACTTTTACATGAAAAATGTAGGTTGTCGATGCTTTGACAGACGATGGTTTGTATTAAATTCTTTAGTATGTCGACAGTTTATTTTCGATGCTATCACTATAAACCACCAGCACCACATACACCCCCAAGAACAGATAAAAGAGGGACACATTATAGAAAAGCAACTCACAACACAAAGTACACACTGAAACACAAATGCTACCACAAGGAAGCAGCCAGGTCAAAAGCCAAACGAAAACCGGGGGTCAGTCCTATGCTCGAGGGTAACCTCACAATCACCTGAACACATGGTGGTCAAACTTATGTTCAAGGAAATAAAATGCAATTAATAAACAATAAACATCAACGCAACTATTAGTCAGCTAAACTACCCCACCTACATCTGCCACAATCTCCACATCACAAAACAACTCACTATGGCAGAAACCTCTGAGACACTAATTTACTTCAAAATGTCCCCACCACTACACTACTGCTGCACAAGCGTGCTTGGACGTCTTCTGCCTACAACTACCACACTTAAGGGCTCCTAAGCAAAAATCCTGCCCAATAAATGTAAGAACATCCACCCAAACCCAGCCAGCGGTTTGCCAGGCCACCGACCAAGCAACGAAACTCACATCTACAGACTAGTGGCACTGCTCCGTAACTACAACTCCAACATGAACAACACCTAGCACCTACTCATAACTGGTGCCAGAAATACCTCCACAGCAGAAACCTCTGCAGACCTACTCATTACCGGTGTCCCAAAACATGGAAGGACACCTACTCATTAATGATGTCCACAATACTCAACCATGATGCTACATCATCCACTCATCAACAAAGACCTCTACACCACAACTACGTCCAGTCACCACTCCTACTTCAATAAACCCATCAACTCCAGTCCTACAACAAAGAATATGCACTCTACATGTGAAATGAAACTTCGTTTAAAGTAGTGGTGATCCGGCACTACTCCAAATTCCTTCCTATAAACAACTTTTGCTAGAAAATACGAAAAGGTGTTCAAATACATGTGTTGAAATACATGTTAAAATGCACACAGTGTAATATTACTGCATTAAAATTAAAACACATGGTCATGCTGTAAATTATCCTCTTCCCAACAAGTGCCACATGCACCTGTACACATCTCCATCCACCAAAATGTACAAATTGAAATGCATAATTCACAATACATCTTCATACACTTCGCCTACTAAGTGAACACTGTAAAATACATCATCAGCAAACGTCCATGCCCAACACATTGGTCCTGATCACGACTTGGGCAGTAACGCCGGCACTATAAGGTAATGTTAATCCCCATTCCCCATTGAGCCCATTCGGGAATGCCCCATTCCCCATTGGGCTCAATGGGGAAATTTCGCGCTAATACTGCCGGCGGATTTCCCGCCGGCGTTATGAGCGCGAATTTTCAGCGGATTTCCTCCCAGCTAAGAGCTGGGGCAAAATCCGCCAAAGTCCTAATTTGGCAGACCCTTAAATCCGGCGGTAATAGCACTACCGCTGGATTTAAGGGTTACCGCCAAAGTCGTGATGAGGCCCATTATATTGTTCAAACAACTTAAATATGCTTAAACTACAACACACCAACTTCATTATCCATGCGCTTTAAAACAACATGCTGTGACAATCTACACTGGGCATTATGAATCATCCCCCTACACACACAATGCTAATTAACCTCAAACTCTTAGTCACGGCATGACAAAACTTAAATTCCCTTCGTCCAAAAATGACCCCCAAAAGGAAATTAGTCAGTAGGTATTACGACTAAAAGCTCTTGTCCCCTGCGCTGTGATACAAACCCAGTAAAAACCACAAAAGCTGAAATTAGAGTCACAAAGGAATCCAGCTGAAACTGAAAGCGTATCCCTGTGCCGCTGCGCGTAATTATAAAAGCACTTCCTTGGCACTATCCTCTTCAAATAGCACTTGAGCTTGCGACTTTTCTCCTTTACTTCAGACACATTTGTGCTCAATTCTCGTTGTCCTGTGTCCCTACCAGTCCATGTGTCTTTGTTTTGTGCCCTGATGCTTGCAAGATTTCGGCGCGTTATAAATATAATAAATAAATAATCGAAGTCGAAATCGAAGTGGTCCCTAGCTTCAAATATTTAGGGGTCCATATTGACCTCTCAGAAAAAGACTCCACGATGCAAACTGTGTTATGGGGGAAAGCGAAAAACCTCGCCGCCCAAATGAAAACCATCGATAGAAAATACGGCAAATTCTCCCTAATCCCAGCGATTTCCTTTTATAAAGGGAAAGTGGTGCCAACCTTAACATACGGCATGGGGGCAACTTTGAGTATGCCTCAGGACATCTGGCGGAAACTAGAGAGTCTGATTTGGAAGACTGTCCGCGGAGTCCCGAATGGAACCTCGATGGACATCATTAGAAGAGAGATAGGTTTGCTCTCATTTGAAGCGACTGTGGTTCAAAATGCAAGGCTATTATTCAGAAACACATTAATTTCAGACAGTCCATCTGTATATAAAATCATAGCGGAGGAAATTGCAAATCGACAATTAACTATCTTGAACAAATGGGCAGACAGGCTCAAAGAAAAACTCACTGAAATTGCCTGCACAGTCGAAGATCTAAAATCTAACCCAGAAAGAGTGAAAACGAAGCTCCAGGCTCAAGACTGGATAGAGACCCTGTCCAAGGCACAATCAAACAAGCTGACTAAAGATCTACCACCTAGCTTTAACAGATTGAAGGAGCCTATCCCATACTGCTTTAAATTTCCTAACCAACAGTTAAGAAAAATATACATGAGAGCTTGCTGCAACCTTCTTCCAACACGAGAAATCATGGCGATCAGGACGAAATCTAACATCACTAGCTGTCGTCTCTGCACCAATCCTGACAACAGAGAAACAATAAAACATCTTCTCCTCTACTGCCCGGAGTTAAGAAACATAAGAGCCACATACCTGTGCAACCTGCTGTTACAAAATACTTGATACTAAGTCAAGGTTCAATGGATCTTTAAGAACCCCCGATAAATAGGTCTGGAGGTCTTACCTGAGCAGACTGATATGTTCAACGGGAAGCAAATGCTGAACTCAAGAATCTCCCCGACCAATGCGCCAACCTCTCAACTGGTAGGAAAACCCAGAGTGAGGGGTACGCACCAGTCAGGGAAACCCTCTGGGGAAGAAAACCCTGGTCGAGCGCAGGATCCGGAGATTGGAGCGTGGTTCGCAGGCTGATGACGCCTATTCGATCGTGGTGTAGTGTATTGGAAGACTGCTTCTGGAGAGGGAAGAAATGAGAAGCGAAGTAATGAATAGCAGAAGTATAGTAAGAGGATAACAAACAGGAAAGAGACTAATTCCCCTGACCTCTTAACCAGCCGGATTGTAAATACCAGAAGAGAAGCTGAGAATATGAGGAACGGAGAGGGCGACGGGAACACAAGTCTGTCAGAAGAAAGTAAAGGTGAGTAAGCCTGTAAAGGCAATTCCTACAATACCTGAAGACAGATTCAGAAAGGGACTGGGAGTATATAATATTACCCAGAATGTAGTGACTCGAGAACTCAAAGGCAGCGTTTCAGATGAGACGCAAGATGAATCCGGGGGATTTGTGTCAACAAAGAATGCTGAAAGGAGAATCTGGAATATAAAGAGGAGAGGGGTTAGTATTGATCAGAGGTAAGAGATTTCTGCTGAAGATTTGAGATTGCCTAGTTGCGAACTCACGGAGCATCCACTAGTACAGTAGCGACGCGAAGAGTTGGAAGTCTCTGTGTCCTATGAAGAGTCACGTGAGCGGTACGCCGTACCTCTGGCGAACGTGAGAGGACTGGAACGGTGATAGCGGAATCGTCCGTGCTGCGATCCACCATCTTGAAGGTACCTTTCCGAATGGAGCCACAGAGCCGGCTTCTAGACCAAAGGGACCAGCGCTTCGTGAGTGTAACAGTATGCCCCCTTCTCCTGGGGGGCGACCCTGGCTTCCCAGGATGTAACCTAAAGAAACGTCGGATCAGACGTGGAGCATGAACACCTGAGGTAGGCTCCCAAGTCCTTTCTGCAGGGGAGTACCCCTTCCAGTCCACCAGGAACTGTAGTTTCCCCCTCCGATAACGGAAGTCACAGATACCGGCGACTTCATATTCTGGGCCAGCATCAGTAGAGATAGGAGGAGGAGGGGTACAGTCCGACCGGTGAAAACGGTCCGGTACTGTCAACCGTATCTGGGAGAGATGAAAAACAGGATGGATCCGGAACCAAGACGAGGGCAAATCGAGCTTGACTGCCGCAGAACCGACCATTGATAGGATCCTGAAAGGACCGAAGAACCTAGGGGATAGCTTAGAAGGGACCAAATGCTGGGGAAGAAAGCGAGAAGCCAACCAAACAGTATCTCCCGGGCTTAATGGTGGGACGTCTTGGCGATGTTTATCAGAAGTCCGCTTGGCCCTATCTTGAGCCATTCGTAAAGAGACTTTGGCCAATTTATGTCCTTCTTGTATTTCAGAAATGAGGCCATCCACTCCTGGACAGTTAGAAGGGGATAAAGCGACAGAAGGAACAAAGGACGGATGAAACCCATAGGTACAATGGAAAGGGCTAGTATGAAGGGCTGTATGAAGGGCATTGTTGTATGCAAATTCGGCTAAGGGCAACAAGTCCAACCAATTGTCTTGGGCTGCTGATACGAAACACCGTAGATAGGTCTCCAAGGTTTGGTTAAGGCGTTCTGTCTGTCCGTTCGTCTGTGGGTGATACCCCGAGCTGAGAGCCCGCTTGATTCCCAAGACATGGCAAACCTTTTCCCAAACTCTGGAGGTATATTGAGAGCCTCTATCGGAGACCACTGTGTCCGGTAGACCATGTCTGGAGAAGATTTCCGAAAGAAAAATCTTAGACATCTCCCCAGCCCCTGGCAGCTTGTTCAAGGGGGTAAAATGTGCCAACTTCGTTAGATAGTCTATGGTGACCATTATGGCGGTCTTGTTGAGTGAGGGAGGAAGATCTACTATAAAGTCGGTAGAAATCACTTGCCAAGGTTTCTCTGGAATAGGCATCCGGGTGAGCAGCCCCAAAGGTGGGGTCCTGGGATTCTTGGATTGGGAACAAACGATGCAGGCTGCTACATAATCCTGTACATCATTGCGGACTTCTGGCCACCAAAAATACCTTAGTACTAGGTCTAAAGTGCCTTGAACGCCTCGATGCCCAGCGGCCCGAGAGTCATGACACATTCGTAATACTTCATGCTGCAGCTCTGAAGTAGGGATAAAAACTTGTGATTTGTGAAAAAAGAAAGAATCGTTCTGGGTAAGATGATAAGTGCTGGCTGTCTTCTTGCAGGCGTCCAGGTTAGAGACCGAATCTGTCCTCAATTCACTCAAGAAGTCGGTGATGACAGCGATGAATCTCGCTTTGGGGAACAATTTTTCAGAGCTGAAGTGGGGGACAGGAACGTCCTTGCGAGAGAGAGCATCCGCCCTCTGGTTTTGCTTTCCTGGAAGTATGGTAAATTCGATCCCGAATGGAAGGAAGAAGTACGCCCAACGTGCTTGTCGACTGTTGGTTGTATGTGCGTTCTGTAGGACCCTAAGATTTTGATGGTCTGTGCGTGCCACTATAGAAAAGGGAGAACCAAGTAGTAAGTGTCTCCACTCTTCAAACGCCCTTTTTATAGCCAGCAATTCTTTTTCGAGCACCGAATAGTTAAGTTCTGAGGCACTGAAGGTTTTAGAAAGATACGCAACTGGTCTTTCATCTCCTTGGTCGGTTTGTTGAAGTAAGACCGCGCCGAGAGCATGATGAGATGCGTCCATTTCCACAAAAAACTGTTTGTTCTGATCGGGGGTTATCAAACAGGATGCAGAGGTGAATAAGGATTTAAGATTCTGAAATGCGAATTCGGTGGATTTATCCCATATAAATGGGATTCCCTTCTTTAACAGCCGAGTAAGAGGCAGAATAATATCCGAAAAATTAGGGATGAATTTCCTATAAAAATTAGCAAACCCTAAAAAACGTTGAATCTCCTTAACGTTCGAAGGTATCGGCCATTCAACCACTGCAGAGATCTTTCTTGGATCCATAGAAATACCTTGGGCCGACATAACAAACCCGAGATAGGTAACCTGTCTTTGGTGAAATTCGCATTTAGATGCTTTACAGTAAAGCTGATTTGACTGCAGTCGTTCGAGTACAGTTTTTACATGTGTCAGGTGTTCTTTTTGAGAGTGGGAGTATACTAAGATGTCGTCTAGATAGATGATTACAAAATGGAATAGAATATCTGCGAATAGATGGTCCATGAAACGCTGGAACACAGCAGGTGCGTTCACCAATCCAAAGGGCATGACGTGATACTCGAAATGCCCAAATGGGGTTCGAAATGCTGTCTTCCATTCGTCTCCAGGGGCAATACGGATGAGATGGTAAGCTCCGCGAAGGTCCAGCTTAGTATAAAAGGAAGCTCCTCGAACTGCCTCCAGGATGTCAGGGATTAACGGCATGGGATATTTGTCTGCCACTGTGATCTTGTTAAGACCCCTGTAGTCAATACAAGGTCGAAGTTCGTCGGTCTCCTTTGGGATGAAGAAGAGAGAGGCTCCCGCCGGGGAAACCGACTCAGTAATGAGCCCGTTCTTCAAATTGGTTTGGAGATATTCTTTAAGGACTACCTTTTCTTGCTGGGAAAGGACGTACATTCTCCCAAATGGGATGGGTTTGTCAGGAAAAAGTTCAATGTGACAGTCATCTCTTCTATGCGGTGGTAGAGTAGGGAACTGGGGATTGGAGAAGACGGAGTGATACTGCGAATAACATTCCGGAACAATCTCCAAATTGTTTATAGAAGATACTGGTGTAGGGATCGAGTTTTCTGTAGGAATGTAGATGCCAACTGATTCCTTGGCTAAACAATGGCTGACACAGTATTCCGAGCCAAGGAAGAGAGTACCCGCTGTCCAATTTATAAAAGGGTTATGTCTCCTTAACCAGGGGAGACCCAATATAATGGGGAAATGGGCTGCCTTGATTAGATCGAAGGTTATGGTCTCTTTATGTGAGGCTATTTGACAGACAATAGGTTCTGTCTGTTCTCGGATAGGGCCGAAACTTAGTGGATGACCGTCAACTCCTTGGATAGGAGTGACCATCGCTTTGGGTATACAGGTAATTCCTTGTTTATTGGCCCATTGATCATCAACAAAATTCCCTGCAGCTCCACAGTCTACCAGAGCAGGTACGTTCTGTACCATCTGATCGTGAAAAACAAGAGTAACCGAAATAATAACCATATTGTGAGTGGTTGCTACAGAGTCCAGATTTACGGGGATCACCTTTGGGGAATCAGAATATTGTACCCCTACCGTTGTTCCCCCTGCGGTAGGGCTTTGAAGTTTCCCGACCCCTTAGCTGGAGTGCGTCGGGGAGGAACTAAAGGACAATCTCGCAACTTATGAGATGAGGCTCCGCAATACATGCATAGTCCCAAACTCTTCCTTCTCTCTTTTTCTGCTGCCGATAAGGGTCCTCTCACAGTTCCAATTTGCATAGGCTCATCAGAAGTTATAGGTTTGTTTGTTATGGAGGGATAATCAAGTTGAGATCGTATGCCTCTAGTCTTCTTCTTTTCAGACGAACGTTCATGTAAGCGGTAATCAATTTGCATGATGAGTGTTATCATATCTGCTAGATTTGCCGGACGCGGAACCTTAGCTACCTCATCTTTTAGTTCGTCTGACAGCCCTCGTCGGAATAGAGTGAGCAACCCATCGTCTGGCCATCCTAACTCAGAGGAAAGTTGTTTGAAGAGAGTGATATAGGTAAGTAGGTCTTTGTTACCTTGTCTAAGATCTAATAGCCTTTCTTGTGTGGACACTGAGATCTCTTGTCTACTGAACATTGATTTCAAACTGTTGGTGAAAGCAGAATAAGAGTCTAAGATCACATTATTAGAGGTCACCAATGGTGTAGCCCAGGCCAAAGCAGGTCCGGCCAAATGCGAAATCAAAAAGCCAACCTTATCTTTGTCCGTGGGAAAGAAGCGGGATTTGAAAGTAAACTGCACAGTGCAGCTATCAAGAAACTCCTTAAGTTTGTGTGGATCTCCGTCAAACTTGCCAGAATTCAAACTTACTGGGGGAGAGTCTGAGAAGGCACGAGTAACCTGTTGTTGTAATTGAGCATTATCCTGTTTGAGGGCCTGCAACTCTAGGGACATTGATTGCATGGCGGCAATAAGTTGTTGCATTTGCTGTTCCATTGAATCTCAGTCTGCAGTAGCTTTAAAGTTTTACAGGCGTCGCTAACTGTTACAAAATACTTGATACTAAGTCAAGGTTCAATGGATCTTTAAGAACCCCCGATAAATAGGTCTGGAGGTCTTACCTGAGCAGACTGATATGTTCAACGGGAAGCAAATGCTGAACTCAAGAATCTCCCCGACCAATGCGCCAACCTCTCAACTAGTAGGAAAACCCAGAGTGAGAGGTACGCACCAGTCAGGGAAACCCTCTGGGGAAGAAAACCCTGGTCGAGCGCAGGATCCGGAGATTGGAGCGTGGTTCGCAGGCTGATGACGCCTATTCGATCGTGGTGTAGTGTATTGGAAGACTGCTTCTGGAGAGGGAAGAAATGAGAAGCGAAGTAATGAATAGCAGAAGTATAGTAAGAGGATAACAAACAGGAAAGAGACTAATTCCCCTGACCTCTTAACCAGCCGGATTGTAAATACCAGAAGAGAAGCTGAGAATATGAGGAACGGAGAGGGCGACTGGAACACAAGTCTGTCAGAAGAAAGTAAAGGTGAGTAAGCCCGTAAAGGCAATTCCTACAATACCTGAAGACAGATTCAGAAAGGGACTGGGAGTATATAATATTACCCAGAATGTAGTGACTCGAGAACTCAAAGGCAGCGTTTCAGAATGAGACGCAAGATGAATCCGGGGGATTTGTATCAACAAACAATGCTGAAAGGAGAATCTGGAATATAAAGAGGAGAGGGGTTAGTATTGATCAGAGGTAAGAGATTTCTGCTGAAGATTTGAGATTGCCTAGTTGCGAACTCACGGAGCATCCACTAGTACAGTAGCGACGCGAAGAGTTGGAAGTCTCTGTGTCCTATGAAGAGTCACGTGAGCGGTACGCCGTACCTCTGGCGAACGTGAGAGGACTGGAACGGTGATAGCGGAATCGTCCGTGCTGCGATCCACCATCTTGAAGGTACCTTTCCGAATGGAGCCACAGAGCCGGCTTCTAGACCAAAGGGACCAGCGCTTCGTGAGTGTAACACCTGCGTTCAGAGATCTCAGGACTTCTAGAAGAGGAAGACGTCATATGGTGGAACAGGCTAATGTCAGGGGAAAAAACCCGGTGGACTAATGCGACCGTAAAAATCTTGGAATCCGCTTTCAACATGATCACCCTTCGCTCTCCACCTGAGCTGCCCAAGTCAGATCCAGATGCGACAGGCGCATCATAAAAGAGTCTCGCAGAAGAACACCATCTTGCAGACCAAAGAAACGATAACTCCATCTCGCCACCGTTGTCTACTGTTTTGAGACTTTCTTTCTTTCCGCAAGATTTTTTCCCTTGTTATGTGCGCTTTTTAGATGAGTAGAACCACTTTTCTTTTTGTAAAAATTTGCTAAAGCAATTGTAAACAAAATAAATAAAAAAAAAATATATACAAATTGGGGACAGATAACCTCTGGTGCTCGCCCTAACAGCAAACCCACCATCGTACAGAGCGATGCTGCTCGCTTTGTATATGACTTACCAATAAAAAATCATGTGTCCGGTGCCCAAAAGGAATTGCCCTGGCTTCCTGTCATATCTAGGATACACTTCAAAGCCATTAGCATGACCCACAAATGTGTTTCTGGTAACGCTCCAAAATACTTGAAGGAGCACTTTACACCGCAGATCCCGCTGAGGCCCCTTCGTTCCAGCACCTATGAGTTGCTGTTGGTGCACAGAGCCTAAAAGTCTGCGGCTCTGGGAAGGTCCTTCCCTGTCCAAGCTGCCCAACTTTGGAACACCATTCCATTCGGATTACGGAAGGAAACCAACTTGCAGTGCTTTAAAAAACTTTTGAAAAACCACCTCGTCAGTGACGAGGTGGTTTTTCAAAAGTCGTCACCTATGCATCCCCTTCACCCCTGAGCTTCTTTGTGTGTCGTCCCGTCTCCCAACAGGCCTTGTGTCTTTGTGGCGCCCTGATGTCCACAGGCTTTTGGAGCTTGATAAAAAAAACATTTAAAAAAAAAATCCCCATTTGTGCTCCCAGCAGGGGAGTGTCTAACACCTGAAAAAACACATGTTCTTCCAGCACTGATGATCTCCGGGCTGACGTTCTCACACAATGAAAAATACCTTTTTTTCATCTACGCGATTCTGCAGCAACCACAACATGAATACTTTATGTCTGTGCAGCACTACAACGTCCTGCACTGCCACACTCAACATGCGCAGCACCGAAATACATGAAGGAATTCCATGTCCCTCTAGCATCACGACGTTCTGCGCTGGGGATCTTAACAAAACCCAAAGTACCATGGTCTGGGAGGATAGCTCAGGGGAAACACGCTCGCCTTGAAAGCAAGATGACTTGAAGCAACAAAGGTTCGATCACTGGGTCCGTGCTTGGAAACCTCTGTGTATTAGGTCTGTTATTAGTGTGACCTCATCACACGATGAGGACGTCGGGTGGGTCTTCTTCTTTAGCCAACCTCAGTCACCACTAACTCTTGATTCCCCCAAACATTGGGAGATGTTCCAACGGATCGCCATCCTACACACCAGACAAAGTGACGTCATCATAATTCCACCGAGCTAGATGGGGCTCCATGCTACCCACGGCTGGTCTGCTCGTCCTGAACACATATGGGAATGCCAGCCTCACTCTCCAGTTTCTCTGCTTGGCTCGGCATCCCGTAGATCAACTCCCACATACTCCAAGGCTGCTCTCCAAGCCTCCAACATGCATTGCTCTCCGAGCCTCCAATTCTCCTACTGCTCCATCTGGCCCCCTCCTGGGCTCTGCAAAGCTCATTTCTCAAGGCTGTATTCCACTTCTCGTTGCTGTACTTCTCTCTTTCTGACTCTACAGGGAACTGCTCTCTCCTGGACTGTAGAGAGCTCAGGGAGCAGCCCCCATCAGCCTACCTTCTTTATGTTTATGTGTTTGTCTGTCTTTGCGAGTGCCCTTGGGAATACAGACGAGTAGCGCGATATAAAAAATTATATAGATAGATAGATAGATAGAACCATTGTATGGCTAGAGGACAGCATCTGGCTAGAATGCTGGTCCCAAGCTGGCATCTGGTGCCATGGCCACGGACTTCTCTTCTGTGCCCCCATGCTTTCTGCTGGTCACCACAGCAGCCCTCCTGTCATCAAGGCTCCACATGTCAGCCAGGGCCTGTATTATCCCATCCTCGTAGCCAAAGTGAAACATTCAGCACAGGAGACTCTGACACAGAGACCAGTCGGAGGCGGTTAAGTACAAAAGGAAAGCTTGTGCTTTACTCTTCAGTCACAGGTTAGGAGATAGACAGGAACACAAAGCTAACAGCTCTAGTCCCATGCTGAACCGACACTCTCGGAACCCTCACACACATACACCCTCCACATTCCAGGAGGCATTCCGTAAGCAGCACCGAGCATACCGCATGGAGGTAACCACAGAAGAGAGAAAATTGGCCAGTGAAAAGCCAGGTCTTGTTGGACTTGTGGAAAGATTGGAGGACTGAGAATCAGAACAACCCTTCAACTAATTCCCCCACATCCCCTCCCCATAATCAACACTTCGCTCTAGCTTCTGTGGCCATGTGGCACTCCCTATAACTAAGATATATTCTCCATCACTATTGATGGCTTCCTGTAAAAACACAAAGGCATCCCTTTTCTGCTGCAAATGGAACATCTGATGCACTCCTATTACTCATGCAGAACAGACAATCTGAATTCACAGATTGTGTGATCGGTTTCCTCTGTTACCTCTATTTCTATACTTACCTGGTTCTCCAGCTCCCGCACACTTCCACTCAACTGCTCGATTGCAAGCACAGGTCCCTCAACATTACCCTTAATTTAGCTATAAAGTGCGCTCTTACTTTCTTGGAAGTCTGTGGAGCGCCGCTATAAGAAAAGCAAGCAAATACATAAAATATTCACTTGTGGCAAACATTATAGTGGGAGGTCTTTTCAGCAACGGCTCGGAACCTAACCTGTTGTTATAGACTGCTAGACTCCCAAACCACAAGCCTTGTCCTGGCAAGTATGAATGGGGAACTCTACAACAGTGACATTCTCCCATGCAACATGTTCAAGCTGATGATGGCCCTTGGGCACAGCATTAGTTCAACCCAACACGGTAAGACCCTTCAGAACATATTGCTAACACATTTAACAAGCGCTCATTGTTGTCATGAGGGTGTCTCATAAACCACACATCATTAAACAGGAGACATTACAAGATGGCAGCTGACTTGACAGTTGCTGTGCATGTCTTAGTCAGTGACCAATGTTGCGGTTGATGGAAAGAAAAACGTGTTTATCAACAATCCAGACAAGATCCACAGTGAGATAGGGGCCCGATTCATGGAATTATTTGCCCTGCTGAAAAGTGACTTTGCACTGCTGACACAAACCCTGATTCATGGAACTGAGCAGAGTGTTTATTTGGAGTGCAAAGTCTGTGCAAAGTCTTATTTTTTTAACATGTTTTTATTGATTTTCACATATCAACTCATAAAAAACAGAAATTCCCCCCTGCCCCCCCAACTCCGCCCTCCCTACCCTTTGGGCAGGCAAAGTTCTCTTTCATGGCTACATTATGCATTGAAGATGTCTGTTACTTTAATATTGTGTGGGCACCATTGTTCCATAAAGTCTGATCGGAGATACTCTACAACACCTCCCCACTCGTCCTCAAACCTGTCTCTCGTTCCTTGGATTGTGTGAGTGACTTTTTCCATCGCCATTTGTGCCCATATTTTTTGTAGCCACGTAAATGCCAGAGGGGTGTCTTTCTTTTTCCAACTTTGTGCTACGTAGACCATGCCGCTATAAGTAGTCCCATGAAGGATCTCCAATGGGCTTTTTTGTACTTCCTCGCCCTTTCATCCCTCATCCCGCACATCCACACCCCATCTCCCAGTTGACCCACATCCCGAAACATTTTCCCCATCTCTCCCTTCACCTCCTCCCAGAACGGCACAATCTCTTTACAGGTCCAAATATGCTTCCACGTTCCCTCTTCTCCACATTGCCTCCAGCATCTGTTTGACGTGTTGCGGAACATTGCGTGCAGCCTCTCCGGGGTGTAGTGCCATTGCGTAACAACTTTGATCCACATTTCTCTTGTCTGGGCTGATCCAGTCATCTTGGGGATCAGCGACCATAAATCCACCCATTGATCTCTTGTAGGTTCCTCCCCCAAAGTTCTACTCCATTTAACCAGATAAGCCCACTTAACCTCTTCCTCTTGAGTGTTTATGAAGGAGTATAAAGTCGACACCCAGTTCTTTGCACCTGTGTTGGTTATAACGTAGTTCTCAAACGGAGTGAGGACTCTAGTGGCTGCCCTAGTAATTTCCGGTGTTCTTAGCCAATGCTTAAGTTGCTCATATCTATATTTGTCTCGTTTGGAGAGTGCTTCACGAGGGAGGCATGATTCGAGAGGTCTAATTTCTTCATCGATGAACATTTCTCCAATTTATTTTATTCCTGCCTCCTCCCATTTTCCATATGCCCCCTGCTCCATACCCGGTGGGAATTGCGGATTTCGCCATAAGGGGGTGAATGGGCCAAGGATGGTGGTCATTATACCTCTCGGTGTCTGACTTTCCCACGCTTCCATTGTTCTCAGTATTTCACTAATCCCTATGTTGGGATGTCTATTTTGTTTCTGCTTCCAGAGAAGCTCCACCAGTGGGGTTCTTGCAACCGCCCTGTTTTGCTTAGCCCAAATCTGTTGCGGATTATCGCCCAGCCATTCCCGGAGCACTTTTAGCTGCGCTGCTTGGAAGTATCTCTGAAAGTGGGGTAGTGCCAATCCACCCTCCCTGGTTGGAGCGGTTAGGATCGCTCTGGCTAGTCTAGGGGTTTTCCCTTTCGAGATATAGGAAGAGATTGCTTTCGCTAATGACTTTAAAAAGGTTCTGGGACACCCACCGGAATAGCCTGAAAGAGGTAGAGAAGTTTAGGGAGAATGGTCATCTTAATCGATTGAATTCTGTCCCACCAGGAAATCATCAACGGATTCCACCTTTCCAGATCTCTACGAATACTTGCAAGGATGTGCGGATAGTTCTTCCCATATAGTTGCCCCACCTTATTAGTTAGAGTAATTCCCAGATATTTTATGCCGTCCCCTGCAATTCTAATGCCCATTGTTTTTGCTTCCCTCTCTATTTGGTCCCGGTCCCCCGCCAGTATTAAGATATCTGACTTGCTCCTATTAATTTTTAGACCTGAGATGGCCCCAAATTCCTCCAGCACGCCCACTACCCCTGCCAGAGATCTGTCCGGGTCTTCTAATGCAATTAACATATCATCTGCCTACGCCATCGCCTTGTGTTGCAGCCCTGCCATGTCAATCCCTTTAATGTGCGTGGATTCTCTAATCTTCATAAGTAGGGGTTCTAGAAAGATTGCATACAGGAGTGGAGAAAGCGAGCAGCCTTGTTTTGTCCCTCTTGTTATTATTACCTTTTCTGTTACTTCCCCGTTAACCAGTGCTTAAAGTGGGCCGGGGCCTGCTGGGGCCTGCCGGGGCCGGGCCCCGGCAGTCTCCAAAAAGTGGGACTGAGCCGGGGCCCTGCCGGGGCACCGTCCTACTGCAACATTGGCGGGATGCATTATCCCGTCGCGGCCGCAGCCGCGACGGGAGATGCTCCTGCAATGAAGTCAGGCAAGCTGACAGAAGTGGCAGCCAGCCACAGCGACGCTGTGACTGGCTGCCACTTCCGTCAGTCATAGTAACTGCATCTGGTGACCCCTCGCGCGAGAGGTCACCAGAGGCAGTTACTGTCCCTTTGTTTCCCCAGGTCGCCGAGGCGTCTTAACCCTCGGCGAACCTGGGGATTCCTCGACATATTTCGAGGTTTATAAAAGATGGCTTTGAAAGTACACATTTCAAGCCATCTTTTATAAAGCTTTGCCGACGACAATTTTGTCCGTAGTCAAAGCTTTATAATAGATGGCTTGAATTGTGTAGTTTCAAAGCCATCTTTTATAAACCCGAAATGTTTAAAAAAGATGGCCTGAAAACTAGGCAAACCGTAGGGTATGCACACAAATATATATAAATGTGATATATTTGTGTGCGTGCCTTACTATGGTTTGTGTACTTTGCAAGCCATCTTTTATAAACGTAGAAATATGTTACATATGTCTATGTTTAGAAAAGATGGCTTGCATAGTACACAAACCATAGTAAGGTACGCACACAAATATATCACATTTATATATATTTGTGTGTATACCCTACGATTTGCATACTTTTTAGGCCACGCCCCTCCCACAAGTAATGCCCCCAAATGAGGGCCCCTCCTCGATTTCTTACCCCACTTAAAGCCCTGCCGTTAACGGCCACTCTGCTACTCGGGGAGTTGTAGTTCGCTTTAATTCTCGCTATAAATTGCTCCCAAAACCCCATGTGTTCCAAAGTTCTAAACAGCATGGACCATTCAACCCGGTCAAAAGCTTTCTCAGCGTCTACTGCAAGCAAAATCGCCGGGGTATGCGTTATGCCTATTTTCTCCACTAAGTGGATGATACTCCTAATGTTGTCATGGGTTTGTCTACCCGGGATAAATCCTGATTGATCTAAGTTTATTAATTTTGGAAGTAGCGGGGAAATTCTTGCCGCCAAGATCTTGGTATAAATTTTGGCGTCTATATTTATGAGGGAGATTGGTCTATAAAATGCAGGGAGAGCCGGGTCCTTCCCTGGTTTGTGAAAAACTAGAACCTTCGCTTCATTCATTGTGGGTGTTATGTTTCCGCTGTCTTTAAATGAGTTCAGAAGCTTAGTTAGAGCCCGGGTCATTATGTCCACATATTTTTTGTAAAAAGGGGCCATGAAGCCATCTGGGCCCGGGGCTTTATTTGTCGGGAGATCTTTTATTGCCTTTCTAACTTCCTCCTCTCTTATTGGATCTTCCAGGGCCAGTTTGTCCTCTTTTGAAATGTGTGTGGAGTGAAGGGTTCTAAGATATCTGTCCTGAGCCTCCTCATCCGGGTGGTCTGTGGAGTATAAATTTTGGTAGTATTTCCTAAACGCCTCCCCTATATCCTGCGTACTAGTCAGCTGCCCCCCTGTCCCATCTCTGATATTCTTAATCGTTGTACCTTTCTGTTTCGCTCGGAGTTGCCTCGCCAGTAGCCTGTCTGCCTTATTTGCTTTTAGGTAGTATCTTTGTCTTAGAAATAGTAAGTTTCGTTCTGCTGCTTTCGTGCGAAGAATCTCTAATTGGCTGTGTGTGTGTTTTAGCTGTTTCTTTAGTACTCTAGTGGGGTGGGCCGATATTTTCTCCTGTAGGTCTGTTATAGTCTTTTCTAGTTCTTTTTCCCACATATGCCTCTGCTTATCCTTTGTAACCTTCAGTGTCATCATCTTCCCCCGGATTACAGCCTTAAAAGCCTCCCAGACTGTACTCATGGATACCTCCCCTGTGTCATTTTGTGTAAAATACTCCAAAATCATTTCCCTTACCGATTCTCCCAAGACCGGGTCCTGTTTTATATCCCCTGGTAGCCTCCACCTCCAAAGCCCATTTTTTCACCCAGGGAAGTTTAGCTCTAGCCACAGGGGGCATGGTCGGACAAGGCGATAGTCCCCAGTTCCAACCCTTGTATCCTGCCCAGTAACCCCACCGATGCCCAGAAGTAATCTATCCTCGACAGGGAATTGTGGACATGTGAAAAATACGTGTACCCCCTCTGTTCTCCCATCCTCTCCCTCCACACATCATTCAGGGCCATTTGGTCCATCTGTTGTTTTAGGCGTTTAGAGGGTGCCCCTTGACCATGTATACCCCCTGTGCTTCTGTCAAGTTGCGGGTTCCATGCCATGTTAATGTCTCCCCCCAGGAGTACCTCCCCCTTTGCAAAGGATTCCAGTTTTCCCAGAGCGTCTCTAAGAAAGCCATCTTGGCCCACATTTGGGGCATAAACTGATGCCAGAGTTAAGCGTTGGCCCTCTATCACCACATTTGCAAACACAAACCTTCCTTCTTTGTCTGTGGTTACTTCCTCCAGCGTGGCGTCCCGTCCTTCTCTTATCGCTACCAACACCCCCGCTCTTTTTTCTGTTGCATTTGCTTGGGCCCAGATTTTATATCCCCTTATGCGTGTTTTGTGTCTGTCCCACATTCTGATATGGGTTTCCTGAAGTAGGAGAACATCTGCTCTTTCCCTTTTAAGAAATTTCTCCAAGTTTGTCCTCTTTGTGGGGTGATTCATGCCCCTGATGTTAAAAGTTACAATGCGTATTTTCCCCATCTTATAGAGTACATGGTGCCTGACCTTGATTCCCTCCTCTTTGCCGCTGCAAATGTTTGCCTGCCCCCCACCCCCGACCCATCCCTTTGAACTCATCCCCCCAACTAATACCCATGAACAAAACAACTTGCCCCCGAGTAGGGTAAGGGTTCCTACTGATGCTAGAGCATTGCGCCCTGAGCTCCCTGCCCTGCTTGTACTTGGGGATATTTTCATAGGGAATCCTAAACCCCACATTACCATCCAATCTTACCAGATTCCACGCCGGCTTGGCCCCCCCAGGCCACCATATCTGCCGCATCTGTAGCAATTCTTACTCCTTCACCCACCCCCAGTGGGGGCCTTGCCCGTGTTGCCTCCAGTTTGTACTGCCCTCCTCTTTGCTTTATGTTTCAAGGCTGCTTCCTGTGGCCTTCCATTCCCACTGTTGGCCTTTTCTTTTTTATCATTTCCCAGCCCCTAGGTTTCCTCGACAGTTCTCCTCTAGGTTTTGCTTGGTCCAATTCTGCTTCGTCCTCCTGGATTCCCATAATATTAAGACCTTCCTCCCATGTGGTCACTCTTCTCTGTTGCCCTTCCCACGTGAAGGTCAACCTAAAAGGGAAGGTCCATTTGTATCGTATTTGTTTCGCCACCAGAGCCTTAACTAGTGTGGCCATCGCTCTTCTTTTTTGCAAAGTCACCAGGGCTAGATCTTGGTATAACTGTATGTCATGTCCGTTCAGTCTAATATGGTCCATTTCTCTGGCCCTTCTCAAGATCTCCTCTTTCTGTGGATACGATGAAAGAGCCACTAGTACATCCCGTGGTCTCTCTCCCGGTGCTCCTGATCTCTTCGGACCGACCCTATGGACCCGGTCAATCCCGATCATGTCCGTCTCAGGTGCTTCTAAGATGTCCATGAACACTTCCTTCACTGCGGTCTTGAGATCTTTACCCATGACTGTCTCCGCCATGTTTTTAATGCATATATTGGAGCGTCTGGAGCAGTTCTCCAAGTCCTCACATTGAATTTCCAGATTATGGGTGAGGGTCACCAATCGTTCCTGCATTTCACTGACCTGCTGCGTTTCTTCTTCGATGCCCTGTACCGCCCTCTCCAGGATATCTGCTCTCTCCTCTATTTTTGCCAGAACTGTTCTAAGATCTTGCACTGCCTGTTACATGTCATTTTTCATTGTTATAACTGCTCCTGTACTGTAGTCATGAACTTCTCCTGCAGGTCCTGGAACAAAGCATGCATATCTTCTCTGGAGGGAGCTAGCTGTTGGTGTGTCTGTGTCATTCCCTCCTCCAGTTGGTCCTCATGGGGCTCCCCCTTTGGTTGCTTGCTGTGGTCGGATGACCACATCTGTAGGATGTTTGCGTATTGCTTTTGTGCCTGTGGAGTCTGTTGGGAGGCACTGTTTTTCCCTTTGGCCCTTGACATGGTCTCAATGAGTTCCTGAGCTCCTGAGCTATGCGGGGGGTCACCGCTCCTTGTCAATGCAATATGTAGATTTCCTTCCTCTGCTGGTGCCTTTTCAGATACTACTGATCTGCGTGTTCAGGAGGGCTTCCTCCACCTACGTCCAAGCTTGGGTCATCTCCCGCTGGTCTCCTCCTTAAATGGCACACTTCCTTGAGTCTAATCGTGCTGGGGTCACCCCCTCTCCAAACCCCCCCACCTTCAATGTCCTGGGGGTGCTGATCCGGGAAACCAAACACCCGCTGAGCTCTCCTCTGTACTACTCAGCACTCCCCCTCATCTTTCCCCTGAAGTCGGCACCTTCAACAGTCTCTTAAGAAGGCGTGTGGTGCGGGGGAGTGCGGGGTCACGGGCACCCATGCACCGTTGCAGTCCGCCCCCGTGTCCCACCATCCCTATCCCCCTGTGTATGTTGCAGCGCCACTCCACTGCCCTCGTTTTGGGGGGGACCTCTCCGGTCTCCTCGTCCCAGGGAGTCTCCTCGTTGTGGGGGGGAGGTGCGGGGGGACCCTCGGATGCCTGTGGCTCACCTCCTCTCCGCGGCCCGCGTCACTGATCCGCCGCAGCCGCTCCTGACGGTATCAGGGAGGAGGATTGATTCTCCCCGTCCTCTGGCCCCGCTCCTCCTCTTCCTCGATGCCCCCGCCGCGGATCACTCACCACTGGCGAAGGGAGGGGGCTGTCCGTCTCGGCACCTCCGAGCCAGCTCCAGGGGTTCCTTCGGCCTCGCTGCTCTGCTACGCGGGTAACGGCTGGCTTTCAAGCTTCTTCCCGTTGGGGGAATGGGCCATCCCGCACCCTGTGTCCACTCGGTATATGGGGCGTATTGTGAGCGCGATTGTCTTTCCGGGAGCCCAGGAAGTTTCCAGGAAGCGACCCGATCACTTTCACGTCCGAATTGCTGCTTTACTAAGCTTTCTCTGGCGGCCCAGGCGGAGCACGGTTTAAACGCGACCAACTTCGCCGGCGGCCATATTGGAATGTCATGCAAAGTCATTTTGTACTGCAAAAATGACTATGTACTGACTTTGCACTGCAAAAATACACTTTGCACGGTTCCATGAATCAGTGTTTGTGTAGGCAGTGCAAACTCACTTTTCAGCAGCGCAAAGTCACTTTGAAACTCGCAAAAAATTCCATGAATCGGGCCAAGTGTGTCTCCACAAGGTGTCTGAAGGTCAAATTCTGTGCATTGAAAGCGTGTTTGTGAGAGAGTTCATACGAGGCCCAGCTAGACACGGAAGTGTAAGAGTAACATACATGGAGAAAGAAGACGCTGCATTCTTAAAGCGGATAGGTAACTGAATCCCGCTGGAGCGCATCTGTTGCGTGCCTGTATATCTGCGTCTTCAGGACAGTGGGGCCAATAAGGTAGTGCTGTTCCTAGTAGCTCACCATCACATCTACTGATGTAGTTAGTATGAGGCTCTTCCTTGTAACCACAGTTCTGCCGCATGAGCACTCCAGGGCCCAGATTACAGAAACTTTGCACCGGCGCAAGTGTCATTATGCACGGTATTAGCACTAGAGAAACGTTTGCCCTAGTGCAACACACATTTGGGGCATATTAGAAAACGTTTGCACCATTACAAGAGCCATTTTACGTTGCCCTGGCGCTTGTACTGTGCAATTGCGTACTTGCCCCCGTGCAAAGTCTCTGTAATCTGGTCCCCAACGGCAAAAAATAATGAGGGGAGCAAAGTTTAATTAGCAAATTATTGATCTCATAGCAGAAACATTTTGATGATGTATTGATAGCTTAATCAGCTATAGAATCCCATTTTGAGGTCATTTTTGGCAACAGACTGTATCTGCCCCAATTTCTGGCTACATTGGGACTATAGGAGAGCCTATCCTCTGCAGCTTGTTTACGGCTGGCCAGCACAGCCGCTTTGTTTATGTCTGTGCTTGGCTCTTAAGAAAGCATTAGCATTCTAATTCAGAGATCTTAATCTTAATGTGAACTTGCCGCTTACTCTGACCACAGGGTGCCAGCGGAAGTGAAAAAGAGGAAGTAACTGTTAGGTCATTAAGGCAGCATGTACGTGATGGTTTGGGTGGTGTTTGAGTCTGAAGAACAAATCGCAGCTCTTTGTAAACAACCCACATTTCAATGTCATGAACTCTCATTTCTTTATCTGTTTATTTCGGGATTTCGAATATTAAGGTGCAGCGACCTACACCACTGAACCATGGAATTTTACAGCACCATGAAATCCAAGCAAACACAATATTACCAAGTAACTATTACATTAGGTTTGTCTTTCTAGAAATAAAGAGGTAGAAATGAGTATTAGCTGGCAAATGAATCCACTTCGATGGAGAGCAGCTGCAGAAACCTGGCCTCTTGGATCTACTGTAACATTTGCCCAGTTCGATCATAATAAAAAAGATGTTCTTCAAGCAGCATGAACATGATCTCCCAGTGCTGCATCATTAAAGCATCCCTTAATAAAAGAAGGGAGTCACCCCCTCTTCTTTCTTATATCAGATGGGCTTGTTGTGCTGAAAACCTGGGTGAGGGTCTGTTCCATTAGTAATGCTGGCAGGAATGAAAGGGGAGCCTGTCCCTCTCCGCTCAGTGGCATTTGTGCAATACAACCTTTGTGGGACTAGTGTCAGGCAGGAATGAGAGGGGAGCCTGTCCCTCTCCGCTCAGTGACATTGTGCAATACAACCTTTGTGGGACTAGTGTCAGGCACGCCCCAGGTGAGTGCCCATCTTCTGGAAGGATGCATGAGTCACCTATGTTTCCAGAGTAACAGGAGGCTCTAAAAGGAGCCTGTTCAGAAGAGAGATTACCTTGATTGATTGATCACAGCATCTATAACAAGAGCAGCATTTTAGAAACAAATAAATGGTCTCCAGAGGCTTCAGTTAGCGCTCTAATAGCAATGTCAACAAAGTTTATCAGCGTGATCAGTTCCAGAGGGTTTAAAGCAGGGCGTGATATTCTCCTTGGGTCAGTTCAATGTTGCTGAATATAAGATTAAAAGGAGTAGAGTGCATGTCCTTCCATGCACAGCCGTAAACTTAATGCAGGGAACATCCTTTCCTTAACTGCGGACTTCACCAGGCTTAAGTATTCCCAGTAATAGTACCGTTGAGGTTTAAAGTCGGATAGGGATAATAGGTATCCGCAGGGGGCGGGTAGGCGAGTTCACAGGAAAATGGGATTAAGGAGGATAAACCTCTGCAGTCTCCCACAATCGCCCGCAAATATTTCAGTTGGATCAGGACTAACACTTTCTGCCCGTCCTTGCAGTTGAGTACATCTTCAGGCACCTCTTGCAACATATCACAGGGCGCTCGCTCTCACCCAAACCTGAGAACTAAGATGATCATAGAAACCACTATAACCACTTCACACGGATAGGTTCGTAGGGCACTCACCTGTAACCTGCAGCCCACTCTGCTCATGCTGCAGCCAGCGTAACAGGATTACTGGGGAAAGTGACTTGGTCTTCGTGTCCGTGTCACCTCCTCAGACCTCACCGTAAGGTTTTCAGCCTAGACGCCAAGGTCGGGGGAAACGTCTAAGTATTCTGCGAGGTTCTGGTCCTGGTTTACCTCCCTCTTCCCCTCGTGGGACCCGGAAAGGACGTCTGGTTTTACAAGGTGTCTGATCCAGGTCCCGCAAAGGGAAGCTCCTAATCAGCACTCTCGTAATGAAGGGGGCCGGTCCGGTACCGGCCCCCTTCATTACGGGAGCGCCACCCTTATAATGAGGAACACAATCTGAATTCACAGATTGTGTATTTGATTTCCTTGGTTACCTCTATTTCTGTACTTACCCGGTTCTCCAGCTCCCGCACACTTCCACTCAACTGCTTGATTGCAAGCACAGGTCCCTCAACATTACCCTTAATTTAGCTGTAAAGTGTGCTCTTACTTTCTTGGAAGTCTGTGGAGCGCCGCTATAAGAAAAGCAAGCAAATACATAAAATATTCGCTTGCGGCAAACATTATAATGGGAGGACCTTTCAGCAATGGCTCGGAACCCAACCTGTTGTTATAGACTGCTAGACTCCCAAACCACAAGCCTTGTCCTGGCAAGTCTGAATGGGGAACTATACAACAATGACATTCTCCCATGCAACATGTTCAAGCTGATGATGGCCCTTGGGCAGAGCATTGGTTTAACCCAACACAGTAAGACCGTTCAGAACATATTGCTAACACATTTAACAAGCGCTCATTGGTGTCATGAGGGTGTCCAATAAACCACACATCATTAAACAGGAGACATTACAAGATGGCATCTGACTTGACAGTTGCTGTGCATGTCTTAGTCAGTGACCAATGTTGCGGTTGATGGAAAGAAAAACGTTTTTATCAACAATCCAGACAAGATCGACAGTGAGATAGGGGCCCGATTCATGGAATTATTTGCACTGCTGAAAAGTGACTTTGCACTGCTGACACAAACCCTGATTCATGGAACTGTGCAGAGTGTTTATTTGGAGTGCAAAGTCTGTGCAGTCATTTTGTACTGCAAAAATGACTATGTACTGACTTTGCACTGCAAAAATACACTTTGCACCGCTCCATGAATCAGCGTTTGTGTAGGCAGTGCAAACTCACTTTTCAGCAGCGCAAAGTCACTTTGAAACGCGCTAAAAATTCCATGAATCGGGCCAAGTGTGTCTCCACAAGGTGTCTGAAGGTCAAATTCTGTGCATTGAAAGCGTGTTTGTGAGAGAGTTCATACGAGGCCCAGCTAGACACGGGAGTGTAAGAGTAACATACATGGAGAAAGAAGACGCTGCATTCTTAAAGCGGATAGGTAACTGAATCCCGCTGGAGCGCATCTGTTGCGTGCCTGTATATCTGCGCCTTCAGGACAGTGGGGCCAATAAGGTAGTGCTGTTCCTAGTAGCTCACCATCACACTTACTACATCTACTGTTGTAGTTAGTATGAGGCTCTTCCTTGTAACCACAGTTCTGCCGCATGAGCACTCCAGGGCCCAGATTACAGAAATTTTGCACCGGCGCAAGTGTCATTGTGCACGGTATTAGCACTAGAGAAAAGTTTGCCCTAGTGCAACACACATTTGGGGCATATTAGAAAACGTTTGCACCATTACAAGTGCCATTTTACGTTGCCCTGGTGCTTGTACTGTGCAATTTCGTACTTGCCCCTGTGCAAAGTCTCTGTAATCTGGTCCCCAACGGCAACAAATAATGAGGGGAGCAAAGTGTCATTCGCAAATTATTGATCTCATAGCAGAAACATTTTGATGATGTATTGATAACTTAATCAGCTATTGAATCCCATTTTGAGGTCATTTTTGGCAACAGACTGTATCTGCCCCAATTTCTGGCTACATTGGAACTATAGAAGAGCCTATCTTCTGCAGCTTGTTTACGGCTGGCCAGCACAGCCGCTTTGTTTATGTCTGTGCTTGGCTCTTAAGAAAGCATTAGCATTCTAACTCAGAGATCTTAATCTTAATGTGAACTTGTGCATTTTTGGTCTCTAGAAGCCTGGCGCTTCCTCTGACCACAGGGTGCCAGCGGAAGCGAAAAAGAGGAAGTAACTGTTAGGTCATTAAGGCAGCACGTACGTGATGGTTTGGGTAATGTTTGAGTGTGAAGAACACATCACAGCTCTTTGTAAACAACCCACATTTCAATGTCATGAACTCTCATTTCTTTATCTGTTTATTTCGGGATTTGGAATATTAAGGTGCTGCAACCTACACCACTGAACCATGGAATTTTACAGCACCATGAAATCCAAGCAAACACAATATTACCAAGTAACTATTACATTAGGTGTGTCTTTCTAGAAATAAAGAGACAGAAATGAGTATTAGCTGGCAAATGAATCCACTTCGTTGGAGAGCAGCTGCAGATACCTGGCCTCTTGGATCTACTGTAACATTTGCCCAGTTTGATCATAATAAAAAAGATCTTCTTCAAGCAGCATGAACATGATCTCCCAGTGCTGCACCATTAAAGCATCCCTTAATAAAAGAAGGGAGTCACCCCCTCTTCTTTCTTATATCAGATGGGCTTGTTGTGCTGAAAACCTGGGTGAGGGTCTGTTCCATTAGTAATGCTGGCAGGAATGAAAGGGGAGCCTGTCCCTCTCCGCCCCGTGACATTTGTGCAATACAACCTTTGTGGGACTAGTGTCAGGCAGGAATGAGAGGGGAGCCTGTCCCTCTCCACCCGGGACATTTGTGCAATACAACCTTTGTGGGACTAGTGTCAGGCACGCCCCAGGTGAGTGCCCATCTTCTGGAAGGATGCATAAGTCACCTATGTTTCCAGAGTAACAGGAGGCTCCAGAAGGAGCCTGTTCAGAAGAGAGATTACCTTGATTGATTGATCACAGCATCTATAAGAAGAGCAGCATTTTAGAAACAAATAAATGGTCTCCAGAGGCTTCAGTTAGCGCTCTAATAGCAATGTCAACACGGTTTATCAGCGTGATCAGTTCCAGAGGGTTTAAAGCAGGGCGTGATATTCTCCTTGGGTCAGTTCAATGTTGCTGAATATAAGATTAAAAGGAGTAGAGTGCATGTCCTTCCATGCACAGCCGTAAACAGCATGCAGGGAGCACCCTTTCCTTAACTGCGGACTTCACCAGGCTTAAGTATTCCCAGTAGTAATACCGTTGAGGTTTAAAGTCGGATAGGGATAATAGGTATCCACAGGCGGCGGGTAGGCGAGTTCACAGGAAAATGGGATTAAGGAGGATAAACCTCTGCAGTCTCCCACAATCTCCCGCAAATATTTCAGTTGGATTAGGACTAACACTTGCTGCCCGTCCTTTCAGTTGAGTAAATCTTCAGGCACCTCTTGCAACATATCACAGGGCGCTCGCTCTCACCCAAACCTGAGAACTAAGATGATCATAGAAACCACTATAACCACTTCACACGGATAGGTTCGTAGGGCACTCACCCGTAACCTGCAGCCCACTCTGCTCATGCTGCAGCCAGCGAACAGGATTACTGGGGAAAGTGACTTGGTATCCGTGTTCGTGTCACCTCCTCAGACCTCACCGTAAGGTTTTCAGCCTAGATGCCAAGGTCGGGGGAAACGTCTAAGTATTCTGCGAGGTTCTGGTCCCGGTTTACCTCCCTCTTCCCCTCGCGGGACCCGGAAAGGATGCCTGGTTTTTACCAGGCGTCTGATCCGGGTCCCGCAAAGGGAAGCTCGTAATCGGCACTCCCGTAATGAAGGGGGCCAATCCCGTACCGGCCCCCTTCATTATGGGAGCACCACCCTTAAAATGAGGCCCACAATCTGAATTCACAGATTGTGTATTTTATTTCCTTGGTTACCTCTATTTCTGTACTTACCCGGTTCTCCAGCTCCCGCACACTTCCACTCAACTGCTTGATTGCAAGCACAGGCCCCTCAAAATTACCCTTAATTTAGCTGTAAAGTGTGCTCTTACTTTCTTGGAAGTCTGTGGAGCGCCGCTATAAGAAAAGCAAGCAAATACATAAAATATTTGCTTGCGGCAAACATTGTAATGGGAGGCCTTTTCAGCAATGGCTCGGAACCCAACCTGTTGTTATAGACTGCTAGACTCCCAAACCACAAGCCTTGTCCTGGCAAGTCTGAATGGGGAACTCTACAACAATGACATTCTCCCATGCAACATGTTCAAGCTGATGATGGCCCATGGGCAGAGCATTGGTTTAACCCAACACGGTAAGACCTTTCAGAACATATTGCTAATACATTTAACAAGCGCTCATTGGTGTCATGAGGGTGTCTCATAAACCACACAACATTAAACAGCAGGAGACATTACAAGATGGCAGCTGACTTGACAGTGGCTGTGCATGTCTTAGTCAGTGACCAATGTTGCGGTTGATGGAAAGAAAAACGTGTTTATCAACAATCCAGACAAGATCGACAGTGAGATAGGGGCCCGATTCATGGAATTATTTGCACTGCTGAAAAGTGACTTTGCCCTGCTGACACAAACCCTGATTCATGGAACTGTGCAGAGTGTTTATTTGGAGTGCAAAGTCTGTGCAAAGTTATTTTGTACTGCAAAAATGACTATGTACTGACTTTGCACTGCAAAAATACATTTTGCACGGTTCCATGAATCAGCGTTTGTGTAGGCAGTGCAAACTCACTTTTCAGCAGTGCAAAGTCACTTTGAAACGCGTAAACAAAAAATTCCATGAATCGGGCCAAGTGTGTCTCCACAAGGTGTCTGAAGGTCAAATTCTGTGCATTGAAAGCGTGTTTGTGAGAGAGTTCATAAGAGGCTCGGCTAGACCCAGGAGTGTAAGAGTAACATACATGGAGAAAGGAGACGCTGCATTCTTAAAGCGGATAGGTAACTGAATCCCGCTGGAGCGCATCTGTTGCGTGTCTGTGTATCTGCGCCTTCAGGACAGTGGGGCCAATAAGATAGTGCTGTTCCTAATAGCTCACCATCACATGAGGCTCTTCCTTGTAACCAAAGTTCTGCCGCATGATCACTCCAGGGCCCAGATTACAAAAACTTTGCACCGGCGCAAGTGTCATTGTGCACGGTATTAGCACTAGAGAAACGTTTGCCCTAGTGCAACACACATTTGGGGCATATTAGAAAACGTTTGCACCATTACAAGTGCCATTTTAGGTTGCCCTGGCGCTTGTACTGTGCAATTGCGTACTTGCCCCCGTGCAAAGTCTCTGTAATCTGGTCCCCAACGGCAACAAATAATGAGGGGAGCAAAGTGTCATTCGCAAATTATTGATCTCATAGCAGAAACATTTTGATGATGTATTGATAACTTAATCAGCTATAGAATCCCATGTTGAGGTCATTTTTGGCAACAGACTGTATCTGCCCCAATTTCTGGCTACATTGGAACTATAGGAGAGCCTATCTTCTGCAGCTTGTTTACGGCTGGCCAGCACAGCCGCTTTGTTTATGTCTGTGCTTGGCTCTTAAGAAAGCATTAGCATTCTAACTCAGAGATCTTAATCTTAATGTGAACTTGTGCATTTTTGGTCTCTAGAAGCCTGGCGCTTCCTCTGACCACAGGGTGCCAGCGGAAGTGAAAAAGAGGAAGAAACTGTTAGGTCATTAAGGCAGCACGTACGTGATGGTTTGGGTGGTGTTTGAGTGTGAAGAACACATCACAGCTCTTTGTAAACAACCCACATTTCAATGTCATGAACTCTCATTTCTTTATCTGTTTATTTCGGGATTTGGAATATTAAGGTGCTGCAACCTACACCACTGAACCATGGAATTTTACAGCACCATGAAATCCAAGCAAACACAATATTACCAAGTAACTATTACATTAGGTGTGTCTTTCTAGAAATAAAGAGGTAGAAATGAGTATTAGCTGGCAAATGAATCCACTTCGATGGAGAGCAGCTGCAGATACCTGGCCTCTTGGATCTACTGTAACATTTGCCCAGTTTGATCATAATAAAAAAGATGTTCTTCAAGCAGCATGAACATGATCTCCCAGTGCTGCACCATTAAAGCATCCCTTAATAAAAGAAGGGAGTCACTCCCTCTTCTTTCTTATATCAGATGGGCTTGTTGTGCTGAAAACCTGGGTGAGGGTCTGTTCCATTAGTAATGCTGGCAGGAATGAGAGGGGAGCCTGTCCCTCTCCGCCCCGTGACATTTGTGCAATACAACCTTTGTGGGACTAGTGTCAGGCACGCCCCAGGTGAGTGCCCATCTTCTGGAAGGATGCATAAGTCACCTATGTTTCAAGAGTAACAGGAGGCTCCAGAAGGAGCCTGTTCAGAAGCGAGATTACCTTGATTGATTGATCACAGCATCTATAACAAGAGCAGCATTTTAGAAACAAACAAATGGTCTCCAGAGGCTTCAGTTAGCGCTCTAATAGCAATGTCAACACGGTTTATCAGCGTGATTAGTTCCAGAGGGTTTAAAGCAGGGCGTGATATTCTCCTTGGGTCAGTTCAATGTTGCTGAATATAAGATTAAAAGGAGTAGAGTGCATGTCCTTCCATGCACAGCCGTAAACAGCATGCAGGGAGCACCCTTTCCTTAACTGCGGACTTCACCAGGCTTAAGTATTCCCAGTAGTAATACCGTTGAGGTTTAAAGTCGGATAGGGATAATAGGTATCCGCAGGGGGCGGGTAGGCGAGTTCACAGGAAAATGGGATTAAGGAGGATAAACCTCTGCAGTCTCCCACAATCTCCCGAAAATATTTCAGTTGGATTATGACTAACACTTGCTGCCCGACCTTGCAGTTGAGTAAATCTTCAGGCACCTCTTGCAACATATCACAGGGCGCTCGCTCTCACCCAAACCTGAGAACTAAGATGATCATAGAAACCACTATAACCACTTCACACGGATAGGTTCGTAGGGCACTCACCCGTAACCTGCAGCCCACTCTGCTCATGCTGCAGCCAGCGTAACAGGATTACTGGGGAAAGTGACTTGGTCTCTGTGTCCGTGTCACCTCCTCAGACCTCACCGTAAAGTTTTCAGCCTAGACGCCAAGGTCGGGGGAAACGTCTAAGTATTCTGCGAGGTTTTGGTCCCGGTTTACCTCCCTCTTCCCCTCACGGGACCTGGAATGGACGCCTGGTTTTACCAGCGTCTGATCCGGGTCCCGCAAAGGGAAGCTCGTAATCGGCACTCCCGTAATGAAGGCGGCCAGTCTCGTACCGGCCCCCTTCATTACGGGAGCACCACCCTTATAATGAGGCCCACAATCTGAATTCACAGATTGTGTATTTGATTTCCTTGGTTACCTCTATTTCTGTCATGATCACTGGGGCTTTCCTTCAGAGATTTTCCTAGGTTCTTAGTGCAGCAGGGTAATTCATGGGTTAAAGGTAAAAGAGGACATGGTGGTTAATAGTAGGACACTTCATTAGATTTCAACATGGCTGCCCGCGAAATTCCTTGAAATGGAATGCGCAGTCTAGTGGCAATCACTCACACCTCACTGGATATTTAAGCCCCTCCCCTTTTTCGTTCTGCACTTCGCGTTTGAAATCTCTTCAGAGACGCTTACCGCGGTCCGGAGCTCCTGCATGATTTCCTCAGCATTTTCCCTTCACAGTCCGTAGTGTTCTTCCCAGTCCTTGTCCTTCCTTAGTCCTGCCCTTGTCTCTGTTCCACTGGTATTTACTCCATTTGAGTTTTCCCTGAGTGCAAGTCATTTGAATTACTTGTTACCGTAGTGCTGAGGTTTTCACAGTCACCGCAAGTATAGTTTCCTTCTTGGGTGTCTTGTTCTAGACATAGTTTTCTTGCTATGTAATTAAAGAATTTCAAGGGACCGAGGGTTGGAGTTAGTTTTTAAGGGTATGAGGTGAACCAGTTAATATATGCGCTCCGCTCTTTGAATTGTGCACAAGTTGTTTTTTGTGACAAGTTGTTTAGACACTCTGTGTATTCGCTCTGCTCAGTAGGCACGCGCATTTTAGGAATTAGTCATGCGTCACACGCTAGTGTTCCTTCAACACCAGGCACACATGTTTTCCCTGACAAGTCTATGAACAGAATTTTTTCCACTTCACATTAGGCGCGCACCCTTTTTGTGAAGAAACTTTTGAAACACTTATGCAAGCATTCTCTTCAGGCGTGTGTTTACTAACGTTTATTGAACTAATGCATTGTTGACACAGATGTTCTGGGAGAATTAGAAGTGTGAGTTCTTCAGGCTGGTTTAGTGTTTTCCTCAATGTACTCCCTATCAGTTTTCTAGTCAGCGCCTTCCGTCCAGTGAAATTTCGAGCCCTTCTGTTTCCTCAGTCTTCAGAACTAATGCCCCTGCCAGTTGCAGGATGGAGAGCTCACCCTATAAAAACCTAAGGTAATTATAAAGAACAGTGGGAATTATAGTTATATCTTGGTTATAGGTAGGATCCTTCTAATTAGTTGTTCCTGTGTTCTCTCATTAGATACAAGGTTCAGGAAGGAGAGTAGCGATAAAGAATTAGTTGAGCACAACGCGCTCAGAGAAGAAAGTTATCAGTATTGAGAGTGGTGTCCCCACAGAGTCAAGGTAAGCGTTACAGAACGCGAAGCCGTGCAGAAAAGTACTCTGCCTGGACATCATGGGATCTCCTGAGATAGATCAGCTCACCCAATTATAGGGTGAACTGAGGTCTGAGGTTCTTGCAGCCCTGTCTGAAACCAGTGCCCTCAGAAGAGAGCTAGGAATGAATAGGGAACGAACTGACAAATTAGCTCGTCATTTGTTAAAGAATCAAGCAGGGCAGGTACCCTTACCCCAAGGCAATGCCCAGGCTTCATCCTCTTCATCGCACCCTGTTCCTGTTCAGGTGGTCATTCCTGGAAACATCCCTCTGGCACCTCCAGAACGCTTCACGGGAGACCCCAAAAAGTTTGCAGTATTCCTCAATCAGTGCAGACTCCATTTTTTGTGTCGACCGGGAGTCTTTCCCAATGATCAATCTAAGGTTGCCTCCGTGTTATCTTACTTGGGGGGATGCGCTGCAGATTGGTCCATTCCCCTGGTAAATAGGGATGATCCTATGTTACAAAACTTTGCAGAATTTCAACAAGAATTAGAAAAATTGTTTGCTCACCACACGCAAGGACAAGCATTGGATAATGAATCGCTGTCACTAAAACAGGGAAATCAGGAGCTGCTTGCATATGTAGCAACTTTCAATAGACTGGTAGCTGAAACAAATTGGCCCACTGAAAAGAGAACAACATTGTTTTATCGTGGTCTCCGCAATGAATTGAAGGATGTTCTGGCTCAAGTTGTAAACCCGCCGGAAGGAATTGCAGATTTCATAGATTTAACTATTCAATTGGATTATTGTCTCCAGGACAGAAGAATAGATCGGGCTCGTCAAGACTATCGGCCCTTCTTAGTCCGTTCGAGAGAACCAGTGGGGAAGTCAGGAGTGGAAACTTGTCCAGAACCTATGCAATTAGGGGGAATCCGAGGCCCGATATCCCAAGCAGAGCGAGACAAGAGACGGCAAATGCAGTTGTGTTTATATTGTGGCAAGGCTGGTCACTTTTTGAAGGAATGCCCGGTAAAACCAGCTCGGAAACCATTGGGAGGAGTAAATCAAGATAAAAAAGAGCAGGTGGCGGAAAACTCCAGTGCCCGACAAGTTTAGAGGTCCGCTTGTCGAGCATGGAAAAGGTTGCAGCGACCTCACACTTCGTGTTTCCTATAGTAGTTTTTCACCCAGAAACCCCCGCAGACAGACATGCCTTAATAGCGTACATTGACTGTGGGGCCATTGGTAATTACATGGATCAACAGCTGGCAAGCACCTTGGGATTCTCTTTGAGGAACAAGTTGGAAGCCGAGAATTTTTCCGGGGTCGATGGCACTCCATTGGTGTCAGGTCCCGTTACACAGTGCACCAACCCACTCATAATGCTTTGTCAGGAAGGACACAAGGAGAGGATCTCTTTTGACCTGATTTGAGCTCTGCAATTCCAGCTCATCTTGGGAATACCCTGGTTGGAAAAACATAACCCCGTTATAGATTGGTGTGCACAAACATTAACATTTCCCTCCAAGTGTCAGAAAGAGTGCTTTTCAGTGGAAGGTGTGGAAGAAACTCGACAGCCTTGTGTTACTACCCAATCTACTCTAGGTTTAATAGGTTCATTGCCAAGGGAATATCAAAGATTCCAGGACCTATTTCAAGAAGAAAAACAAACAGAATGTCATGATGCCCGCTCCCGGGAGCCGGTTCAAACCCTGCGTCCCCAAAAGCGGACATCCAGTCCCCAAGGAAGGACCCAGCAACCCCATATAGGGCCCCTTTGGACAGTGTCCTGGCGCCAGGCTCATAAAAGACATCAGTCCTGGCGCCATAGGCACCAGGCTCATCATGGGAGTGCTTGAGTGCACTTACCTGATGCAGACCATGCTGCAGGATCCCGGCCTCCTTGAGGCCTGAAAGGAATTACTTTACCTGTGGGACTAATTTACCATCCGGGCGTGGTCCGGGAAGGATACATACCTCATTGGAGGAAGGATTCATACCTGGAACTTCTTCCAAGGCTATTTAAACCCCACCCGAACAGCTACACGTGCTTCGCGTTGTTCTGCATCTAGCAGCTGGACGCTCACCGTGTCTGCTCCTGCATCCTGACTTCTGCCACGCCTGCCAGCATCCTGGATCACCTGCAAAGGAAGAGAAGAAGAGAACAGAAGAAGGAAAAGTCCTTAACTGCAAAATCCGCATCCCGGAGGCATCTCGCCGACAATCCTGAAAAGGAAGACTTTTATTTAAAAGCTCATCGCGTCGATCGCTGCAGCGCCGCATTCCACTCACCTTTACAGGGCGCCTCCATGTTCAGCAGCGATCATCCGGATTCGCAGTCACGCCCCAGCGCCTAGGGAGAAAAAGACAAGAACAAAAGGTGAGAGAGAGAAGGGAATAAGGAAAGCTAAACCTCCATGTTAAGACTTACCAGTTGATTCATTCCCTCTTCATTTCGGGTCCGCGCCGCATCCTGGCATTTCTGGACCCCGGCCCCTAAGGGGAAAAAGAGACATCTGCGTTAATGAGCGAATGAAAAGACATTACCAAAAAAAGCTCATTAAAGACTTACCTGATTTCTACAAGGATTTCACCTCTCATCTCGGGTCGGTGCCTGTTCCCCGGCATTCCGTACCCGGGCCCCTATGGGGAAAAAGACACTGGCATTAGTACATTAATGCATAGACACAAGGGGAACCTCTTATCAAAAAACTTACCTGGAAGCCAAGCAAGTTTGGTTCTCACCAATCCGAAAATCCAGTGAAGTAACTGGATACCAACGCGCCCCTGCATCAGAAGCAGGATGGAGAGCTCGTCCTTCCAGACCCTAAGGTGAGACGCTACGAGGAATCACAGAAGGGTTTCGAGGAGGGTGAGAGGGGAAAGTGGGAGGCCGATTGCATTACCCCGCAGACAGTTAATCCCCTATTTTCGCCTACAGAAGGATACTTCTGCGAGCCAGACAAGCCAGATTTGGGGGCCCGGTCCAGTCCGTCTTCCGAACCCTGCGCATCACCTTAGAAGAGGTCACAGCAGCGCGAACCAGGCCAGCGCCTCCATGGGAGTCAGGTGAGCGTTACAGAACGCGAAGCCTTCCTACAAATTCCCACCCAGGCGCTGTGGAAAGTTCTGAGACTGATCAGTTGGCCCAATTACTGGGGGAATTACGGGCCGAAGTACATGCCGCTCGTCAAGAAACTAATGCCCTCAGGAGGGAATTAATAATATCAAATGAAAGAACTGGTGACCTGGCCAGACAGCTTTTGCAAGGTCAAGCTGGGCAAACTCCTCTACCCGGTTCCGGAGGGAACCCCGCTCCTGTGGTTTCCAGTAACTCTGTGCAGATTAATCTACCTGGAAACATGCCGCTGGCCCCAACTGAACGCTTTGCTGGGGACCCCAAACGATTCGCCGTATTCATGAATCAGTGTCGTTTGCACTTCCTATGCAGACCTGGGGCCTTCCCTAATGATCAGACCAAGGTAGCCTTTGTATTGTCATATCTCAGCGGCTGCGCTGCCGATTGGTCAGTTCCACTGGTTACTCAAGATGACCTGATTCTCCGTGATTTTCAAGGGTTTCAAGCAAGCATGGAAAGGCTATTTGCTCGACACTCTCAGGGGCAGGCTCTGGATGACGAACTTCTATCCCTGCGACAGGGCAATCAGGACCTCCTATCCTATATTGCAACCTTTAATAGACTAATTGTGGAAACGGGATGACCAGAGGTTAAAAGAGTCACATTGTTTTATCGAGGCCTACGCGGAGAACTTAAAGATGTCTTGGCCCAAGTTGTAAATCCGCCCCAAGAATGCACTGAGTATATAGACTTAGTGGTTCAATTGGATCACAGACTTCAAAACAGAAAAGCAGATCGGTTCAGGTTTGAGACCCGGGTGTTGGTCAAGACCCATGCTAACCCCAAGGGAGTTGATGTCTCTGAGCCTATGCAAATTGGAGGAGTTAAAGGACCCTTAACTCAAAGGGAACGTGAAAGGAGGCGGCAGTTAAAATTATGTCTTTATTGTGGGAATTCTGGACACTTTCTACGAGATTGCCCGGCAAAACCGCCCCGAAAGGCGGTAGGAGCCGCTGATAAAAACCATGAAGACTCTGTTTCGGGAAACGACTCCGCCCGACAAGCGTAGGGGTCCGCTTCCCGAGCTTGAAAACTAACTCTCAGACCTCGCATTTCATTGTGCCAATGGTTCTCGTAGATCCAGAACAGCCTAAGCGGTTGCATGCAATAAAGGCATACATCGATAGTGGGGCTATTGGAAACTATGTGGATCGTGAATTGGTCTCGAGGATTAACCTCCCTCTCCGTCCTTAAACCAGCAAGATGTCATCACCACAGTCGATGGAACTGAAATTGCCTCTGGACGGGTAACACATTCCACTACTGAGGTGACTCTTATTGGTCCCGACGGCCATCGGGAGGGTGTTGTGTTTGATGTAATCAAGGCTCCACAGTTTCAGGTTATTCTTGGAATCCCTTGGTTAGAGACACATAATCCTCGAATTGATTGGCGAGCTAAGAGAATAACCTTCCCGGATTGTACACAAACCTGCTACCTAGAAAACCTGAAGATTAATCTAGCATCTGTAACCTCTGCCTCCATGCAACTACCTCCGGAATACCAAGACTTTCAGGACGTCTTCCAAACGGAACAGGCCAACACGTTACCTCCTCACAGATCGTACGATTGCCAAATCGATCTGGTGCCCGGTGCACAACCCCCTTGTAGCAGGATTTATGCCCTTACCGAACTTGAGAACCTGCATTTGAGACAATATTTGGATCAATACCTAGCTAATGGTTTTATTCGCCCGTCAAAGTCCCCGGCATCCTCGGCTTTGTTCTTCGTGCCCAAAAAAGAAGGCGACCTTAGAACTTGTATCGATTACCGCGCATTGAACCAAATAACGGTTAAAAACCGTTATCCTCTGCCTCTGATCCCTGAACTCCTTGACCAGGTGAAGGACGCTTGCATATACACCAAGTTAGATCACCGGGGGGCTTATCATCTGGTACGAGTTAAAGAAGGCGACGAATGGAAAACTGCCTTCCGTACTAAATACGGATTATTCGAGTACCAGGTGATGCCTTCCAATACTTCATGAATGATGTCCTTCGGGAACTCATCGACGTTTGTGTGGTCGTATATATCAATGACATTCTGGTGTACTCCTCTTCGGAATCTGATCACAGAAAACACGTCAGGGCAGTACTTGAAAAACTGCGCCAACACAAACTATTTGCTAAATTGGAGAAATGTTTTTTCCATACCACAGACGTCGAGTTTCTAGGTTTCATCCTGACACTCAAAGGAGTCCGAATGGACTCAAGAAAAGTGGATTCCATCCTCAAATGGCCATCACCTAGCTCTGTAAAAGGGGTTCAAAGCATGCTCGGCTTTGCCAATTTCTATCGCAGGTTTATCCCGGAATTTTCACGCGTGGTACAACCCATTACTGCACTCTTGAGGAAAAATAAATGTTTTGAATGGTCTGAAGAAGCCGAGCAGGCCTTTCAGGATTTAAAAGCTAAGTTTACCTCCGCACCTATATTGAAACACCCGCGTCCAGATCTCCCTTATGTCGTCGAGACTGACGCATCCAGCCTAGCCATGGGAGCTGTCCTGTCCCAAAGAGATCCCGAAACCAACCAACTGCATCCCGTAGCATTTTGGTCCAGAAAATTCTCGGCACCCGAGGTTAATTATGCAATCACTGACAAAGAACTGTTAGCCATTAAGTCCGCTTTTAAAGCCTGGCGGCATTATCTGCTTGGCGCTCGACATACCATCACAGTGATCACTGATCACCAGAATTTACAGTATTTGAAAACCGCCAAGGCTCAGTCATCACGGCAGCTCCGATGGGCTTTGTTTTTCGCTGAATTTGATTTCGTGATTACCTATCGACCTGGCTGCAAGAATGGCAAAGCAGACGCCTTATCCCGAATTGGAATGGGAGAATCTGATACAAACTCAGAACCAGTACCAATAATTCCCGAACAGAGGATTCTAGGCATGACTTTGTTACAGACGCTTGAAGACATTCAAGCCAGAGTGAAACAACTCCTGGACCCTACAACCTTACAGGATTGGATACAAAAGGGATCAGACTTTACCATAGATAATGGTTTACCTTATTTCCAAGGACGCTTATTCCTGCCACATAAGGATTTACACGAACTAGTTATTTCCGGTTATCATGATACATTAATAGAGGGACACCCAAGTATTGCCAAGACAGAGGAAAAGGTGAAACGACAATTTTGGTGGCCCTCTTGGCGAAAAGATGTTAAATCTTTTGTGATGTCCTGTGGTGTTTGCCCCCAAAATAAAAGTCAAAAGAAAAGACCAGCCGGTCTCCTTCAACCTCTTGACAAACCGCCAGCACACTGGCACCCCCCATCAATGGATTTTATTACGGACCTACCTCCTTGTTCGGGGTACAATACTATTCTGGTAATTGTGGATTTGTTTTCCAAAATGGCCCGCTTTATTCCTTTGAAAGGTTTACCTTCAGCTTCTGTCCTAGCCAAAGAATTCCTCGAAAATATTGTTCGGCTACATGGATTCCCATCTATACTAATCTCTGACCGGGGAAGCCAATTCATTTCCCACTTCTGGCGCAAATGTTGTCAAATGGCGCAGATCGACGTAAGATTATCGACCAGTCACCACCCTCAGACCGATGGTCAGACCGAGAGAACAAATCAGACCCTTGAGCAGTACTTACGGTGTATGTTACAGCAATCTGAAAGCAACTGGAAAGACATTCTTTGGATAGCCGAATACACATATAATAATTCGGTACACTCTGGAACTGGCCACAGTCCTTTTTATACTTTGTTTGGGCATCACCCTCGAACCTCAAACCTTGACTCACCTCAGAACCTCGGAATGCCTGCAGTAGAACATCTGCATTCTGCAATTACCCAAGCCTTCAAAGAGGCAACTACGCATTTACAACAAGCCAAGAGAAAATACAAGGAGAATGCTGATCTACAGCGGAGTGAATCACCTCCGTATCAGATTGGGGATCACGTGTGGTTAGCTACCAGACATTTACCACTCAAAGGGCCTCAAACTTTTAACCCTAAATATCTGGGACCTTATTCTATTACGGCAATAATTAACCCAGTGTGTCAGAAAAACAGTTGTTTGGGGCAAGAAAAAGCACGTTGCAGCCAGAAAATGGGCTGTTCTGGGAATAAACTACGTTTCCCAGCATGTCTAGGGAATTCAGTAGTCCGGGGTTTTCGCGCGATGCAGCAGCTGGCAATTAGGAAGGAATAAATCTCCAACCAGCAGTGTGGAGAGTTTGTGAGCCAGGTTATTTTCTCGGACGCCGGAGGACTGTTGGGCGTCAGCACGGATTCCAGGATCAAGATAAGCATGCATCCCGGGCCGCGGTGGTGATTTACAAGCGGCTTGGACGTGCTTTGGAAGCAACAGACTTCAGGGCTCGAGTGACCTCGTGAGGCGCCCGGGCCATCAGCTAAGTGCATTTTCCATGTTGTTCTATTTTATGGCTACGAAGCTTTTGAAGTCATTAGTTATGTGTGCGTGTGAGGGAACACGGGAACACTTTGATACAAAGCAGGCTGAATTACTTTGTTCAGGAATATCAAGTGTTTCACTAAAAACCAGGAATTAATGCCTAAGCATATGAGAATAAGGACACTGTGTTTTGTTTGTTGCATGTATTTCCTGTGCAGCATTTGTGCGTTGCTTCATTGTGATCATGGGGACATGAGTCAAATGTGCTTCATCCCAGTGTGTGCTATTATGCTTTATGTGCTAAAGTCTGTTTGGAGCATAATTGTTCCTAAATGTTTGTGTTAATTACGTTTGAGTTTCTAACACCATTTACGTTGTGTTTAAAGTCAGGTTATGTGTTCTTGCTTATGAAAAGATACTATGAATATGCATATACAGTTTGAAGGGGTTCAAAAAACATTCTGGAGGTCAGGTTAGGACAGGTCAGGTGCAGGAGTTATTATATAGCTTTCAGCGTACTTATTTGGAGTTATTGTTATAAGTTGCATGTTGTGTTTCCCCCTCCTTTCCTTTGTCATTCCACCCCCTTTCCTTAACTCCTTCTTCCCCCCGTTGGCTGCCACGTGGCTCCTTGTGTTACTAGTTCAGGCGCCCGTGCTAACCAAGGTGGGAGGGTCGAATCTATTCGGCTTCTGTGGTTCGGGGGGAGAGGGTCGAGACCCTTATCCCTTTGCTTGCATTGACAGAATTATCTGCCCCGGATTTCGGGATAATAGAACCACCCAGGCCAAATGGAGACAAATCCTCCTTCGTTAGCAGATGTGCTAAAAGCACTACAAGATATTCAAGTGGAGTTAGTACAAGCCAGACAAGAATCAAACACATTAAAGGTTCAGGTGCAGGGTCTGGTCGCGCAGAATATCCCGTTGGACGGTACAGGACCATCTACAGGTGCTCCTACAAATAGAGCCCCTGCCACGGTGATAGTGCAACCACCCAGTAGTGTGCCCTTAGCGTTACCCGAAAGATTCACAGGGGACCCCAGGAAATATATGACCTTTTTAACCCAGTGCCGCTTACATTTTTTATGTAAACCCACAGCCTTTGAGACCATACAGGCTAGAACAGCATTTGTCATTTCACATCTAACTGGAGATGCGCCAGCTTGGGCAATGCCTCTAGTACAGAAGGATGATCCTTTATTATACAATTGGGATGGTTTCTTGGGAGAAAGAATTTGGAAGGTTGTTTGACCGCCGAGAAGTTTCTCTGGCACAAGATAAAGAGTTGTTGGCTTTAAGACAGGGACCGCGCGACAATTTAATAGATTAGTTATTGAAACAGATTGGCCCGAGAATAAGCAGACTGTGTTATTTTATCAAGGGTTAAAGGAAGAATTGAAGGATGCCATTGCGCAAGTGGAACCTCAACCGACTACTTGTACGGCCATGATTGATTTAGCTTTAAGACTAGATCATCGTATCAATGAGCGCAAAGGAGACAAGAAAAAACCCGAAGTAACACCCTTCGCCCGACTGGATCCGGGAAGAGGCAATAGGAGTATAGAAGAACCCATGCAGATTGGTGGAGTGAGAGGGCCCTTATCAACAGCAGAAAAGGAACAACGCAAGGCGAACAATTTGTGTTTGTATTGTGGGCAACCAGGACACTATATTAGGACATGCCCGAACACTCCCAAGAAAGGAGTAAGTGGAGAACAAGGTAAAGGGGAGACGGGAAAAGGATTGGGCCCGCCTTAGGGGGAACTAAGGTGACAGGCCCGAAGGAGACTAGGTTCCCCAATTGGATAGCTAACACGACAGGAAACAGGAAGTCTCATGTGTACATTCTAGTGACTTTATTTTTTACCTGTAACAAACAGATAGTATCAGCCATGGTTGACTCAGGAGCCACTGGTAATTTCATTGATATTGGGTTGGCCAAGAGGTTACGTTTACCCTTAAGAGAAAAATCACAGGTGGAGGGGGTGCAATCGGTGGATGGGTCACCCTTAATTTCTGGACCTATTTGTCAGCAGACTCAGCCTATTACCATGAAGTGTGGGTCGGGGCATTCGGAGACAATCGTGTTTGATTTGATAGCGGCACCTCAGTTTGGACTCATTTTGGGCATGCCTTGGTTAATGAAACACAATCCTAGGATTGATTGGGTTAAACACGAGGTGAATTTTGAAGATTCAGGGTGTGCGAGTCACATGGAGGAGGAGATGGGCCCCGCATTTTTGCTGGCGGAACAAGTGGCTGAACCACACAAGGTGGGAGCTGTGGTGAAAAATATTCCAGCACAGTACCAAGATTTGTCTAGGGTATTTGATAAAGGGGGGGCGGACAGGTTACCACCCCATAGATCATATGATTGTGTAATTGAATTGAAGCCAGGGGCCAAGTTAGCTTGTAGCATAATCTATGCTTTGACGGAAACAGAAAACCAATATTTAAGGGAATATTTGGATGAAATGTTAAAGAAGGGGTTTATTAGACACTCTACTTCACCTGTCTCGTCTCCTTTATTCTTTGTCCCCAAGAAAGAGGGAACTCTAAGGACATGTATTGATTACCGAGCATTGAATAAGGTGACAGTGAAGAACAGATATCCTTTACCTTTGATTTCTGTGTTGTTAGATCAGGTAAAAACAGCAGTGGTATACACTAAACTAGATTTGAGAGGAGCTTACCATTTGATCCGGGTGAAAGAGGGAGATGAGTGGAAAACGGCCTTCAGAACTAAGTTTGGTTTGTTCGAGTACCTTGTCATGCCCTTCGGCCTATGTAATGCCCCTGCAGCGTTTCAATACTTTATGCAGGAGGTGTTGAGTGAGTTCCTGGATGTGTTTGTCATTGTATATATAGATGACATTCAAATTTACTCAACTACTGAAGAGTTACACATTGGTCATGTTAGAGCAGTGTTGGAACGGTTACAAGATTATCAGTTGTATGTCAAACTAGAAAAATGTGCCTTTCATACCACTCAAGTAGAATTCCTTGGTTTCATTTTGACCCCTTCTGGTATAGTGATGGACAAGAAAAAAGTTCAAGCAGTTACTGAATGGCCAGCGCCTCAATGTATCAAGGACATTCAATCTTTTTTGGGTTTTGCTAACTTTTACAGAAGATTTATTTCTAATTTTTCACAAATTGTTACACCCATCACGAAATTATTAAAGAAGGCCACTAGGTTTTGTTGGAATTCTGAGGCAGAAATAGCCTTTCAAGAACTGAAGAAGGCGTTTACCTCAGCTCCGGTACTGAGACATCCGAATCCGGAGAATCCTTTTCAAGTGGAAACAGATGCATCCAATCTTGCAGTTGGGGCAGTGTTGTCGCAACGGGATGAAGCAGGGGTGTGGCATCCAGTAGCTTTCTATTCTCGTAAGCTTACTAATTGCGAACAAAACTATTCCATTACTGATAAAGAACTATTGGCCATTCGAGCAGCCTTTTTGGAGTGGCGACATTACTTGCTAGTGGCCAAACATCAGGTGGTGGTTGTCACTGACCATAAGAACCTACAGTATTTCAAGACTGCCAATACTCTGAGTCCCAGGCAATTACGGTGGTCACAATACTTTAATGAATTTGATTTCTTGGTAACTTTTGGACCAGGAACAAAGAATGGGAAAGCGGATGCTTTGTCTAGGCAGCAAAATCTAGAAAATACTATAAATGAAACTAAAACCATCATTCCAGTGGAAAGACTGGTGGGAGCGGTTATGACACAGTTATTGAGACAAGTGAAACAGGAAATGCGGAAACCCGAAAAAGTGCAATGGGGAAAGGAGAATCCATTAGAAACATTTCGCAATGGTCTTCCGTATTATGCTGGTAGATTGTATTTACCCACACTTACTTTATAAAAGAAAGCGTTGCATTGGTGTCATGATTCTCCTTTGGCAGGACATTCAGGAAGTAAAAAGACACAGAGTATGCTAGAAAAGTACTTTTGGTGGCCAGGATTGAGACAGGACACTATGAAATATATCCAAGAGTGTGAAACCTGTGTACGTAGTAAGGCAGACCATACAAAGAAAGCAGAGCTGCTCCAACCTTTACAAACACCTGAGAAAGTGTGGACCCATATATCCATGGATTTCATTACTGATTTATCTCCAGATGATCAGTATGATACCATATGGGTGGTGGTGGACTATTTATCAAAGAAAGCTCATTTTGTGCCTTGTAAAGGTATTCCAGGAGCGGGAAGATTGGCTGAATTGTTCTTGCAGCATGTTGTTCGGTTACATGGGTTACCTCACAAGATTGTATCGGACCGAGGTCCTCAATTCACTTCTAAATTTTGGCGTGCATTCTGTCTGATGCTAGGAATTGATTGTGCCTTGTCCACCAGCTATCACCCACAGACGGATGGACAAACTGAGAGAGTCAATCAGATGCTGGAGCAATATCTGCGCTGTTATTTACATGATGGTCGTGATTCTTGGGTACAATCATTATGGTTGTCGGAATTCACGTATAATAATACCGAACAAGCATCATTGGGTATGGCTCTGAATGAATGTTTGTATGGCCAAGTGCAAAATATGATACCTGAATATTTACCTGATGTTGAGACTATTCCCACACTACAGGAAAGAAAACAGTTACTTCTGAACATCAGACAGACGGCAAAAGCCAATTTAGAACAGGCTAAGGAACAGTATAAAAAACATGCAGACAAGAAAAGGAGAGAGGCTCCTCAATACAAGGTGGGGGATAGAGTATGGTTGTCTACTCACAATCTGCTTTTAAGAGGACCTCGAAAATTTGCACCTAAGTTTATTGGACCATATGAGGTGATTAAATGTATATCTAAGGTGGCGGTTAAACTACAATTGCTGCAATCATTGAAGATCCATCCAGTATTCCATGTGTCTTTGCTAAAACCCGCAGCTCCCGGGACGCGAACACAGAAACCCCCAGCAATCATCAAGGATGGGCAATCGGAATACGAGGTGCAGAAAATACTGGACTCCAGGCGCAGACAGAAGAAATTATGGTATCTTATCCAATGGGTGGGATATGGACCTGAGGATTGTTCATGTGAACCAGCTACTGCGGTTCATGCACCTCGTTTGGTGTGTCAATTTCATCTGCGTCATCCGGAGAAAGCAAGACTTGGAAAGGGCCCTGAGAGAGGGGGTACTGTCAGAAAAACAGTTGTTTGGGCAAGAAACAGCCCGTTACAGCCAGAAAATAGGCTGTTCTGGGAATAAACTACGTTTCCCAGAATGTCTAGGGAATTCAGTAGTCCGGGGTTTTCGCGCGATGCAGCAGCTGGCAATTAGGAAGGAATAAATCTCCAACCGCCCGTGCCTTGGTGCAGATAATTAATGATTATGTGCACGGGCGGCAGTGTGGAGAGTTTGTGAGCCAGGTTATTTTCTCAGACGCCGGAAGACTGTTGGGCGTCAGCACGGATTCCAGGATCAAGATAAGCATGCATCCCGGGCCGCGGTGGTGATTTACAAGCGGCTTGGACGTGCTTTGGAAGCAACAGTCTTCAGGGCTCGGGTGACCTCGTGAGGCGCACGGGCCATCAGCTAGGTGCATTTTCCATGGTGTTCTATTTTATGGCTACGAAGCTTTTGAAGTCATTAGTTATGTGTGCGTGTGAGGGAACACGGGAACACTTTGATGCAAAGCAGGCTGAATTACTTTGTTCAGGAATATCAAGTGTTTCACTAAAAACCAGGAATTAATGCCTAAGAATATAAGAATAAGGACACTGGGCCTCATTACGACCCTGGCGGAAATCGAAAAACGATGGCGGAAATGCAATACCGCCATCAAATAGTGCTCGGTGCGATTATGACCCGTCACCGTAAAGTACGATGCCATTAGCGACACCGTAGTGAACGCCAACGCTAACTGCACCAAGTACACGCGCGCGCGCCATGCCAAACCGTAATTAGCACCATGGCGCAAGGGTACGCGAATTCCGACCCTAGCGGACATGTACTTAACGCCATCAAGCACGGCGGAAAGTACCATTCCGCCATGGTGAGAAGTACGGCATCGCGAATCAACCGTAAACGGCCCCACTGAGTGCCTGTACACCGCTCCCTGGCCACATAGTACAACTCCCCGTAGGTGCAACGAAGTCACAATGCAACCAGTGAAATGTACAAGTCACCCATGCATGCCAACGAACAAAAGAATCACAAGATGGGCCAATGGGAGCTGCAGGGCACAGATGGCACGAACACAGAAGCTATTCCAATGGACATGACCTCAGTCTCCCACCAAGAAACACACGCAAACACAGGCACCTGTGACCTGCAATATTCCGATAATCACATCATTCCACCAATCCACCTGGCTGACCGGCATCTGTTACACAAAACCTAATCCCTCGCCCCTGAGCATGACATCATTCAAACAGTCATATTGGCAGCCCTCACCCCTGACCTCACTGGGCTTCGTAGGCAAACGCGCCCAGCACAGTACCACGCAACTATACTCCGAAGCTGGAACCCAATGCAGATCTCCTCACAATACATCGCTCCCCAAATAGGAATATGCCACATCACTTGCAAAGAAGAACGCTACACGGCCCATATCAGAATAGAAATTTAATGCACAACAAATTCACCAAGCCCATACAGCCATTAGGCCATGAACTCCAAAACACATTTCACCATTGTGGGCTGCATCGGCAATAAATGACCAGCTACTTCTTGTGTGACGCCCTGTTCCTTCATGGTACACAGGGGCTACATTCTCGTACGAAAAGGCAACATGGAAGCGCCTAGAACCGCAGGGCCATCCCAATAGGGAGGCACTAGTCCAGCTGAAAGGCCGAAATGTTGCTCCGAGCCACTAGTACTGCGTAAGGGCATGTGGCCCATTGGCGATCGTCCCATAAGATCGTAATGCTGCTCCACTGATTAACACGAAGCAGCAGGTGTCGGGAGTAAAACCCATCTGCAGGAGTGGCATACAGATGGCAGTGGCAAAAGGGGAGGAGATACCTGTCAACCAAAAGAAAAGTAAAAGAATAGAATGGCCATCAGAACTACATTCGAACAACTCACTTCAATGATCACACTAAATCCACAGCCATATGCATGCTAGCCCACTCCAAAGGATCATCACCACCCAAAAACCACTTGCGAATCATAACTATCTATATCGAGGTGAAAACACTATCACAAACGAGTGTACCTGTGCATGCGTCTGTTAAAACAGAATCCATCTGATGGGATTGGTGACGTGCATAGACACAAGTGTCTGAAGGCGCGTCGAGACAGGGAGGGCTCAACAAGGCCAGATAGACGATGGTCCCACTATGGCAGCCCTGCATCACATAGCGCAGGGGAGGCGGATAGATTCCAAGAATCCCTGTACATGGCAAACTCTGTATCAAATCATCTGTCCATGCATCCATACATCATTCCCTCATCCCGGAATGAAAACGCCTGTTTCCATACTCACATGACATGTGAAATTTCCATTGAGTCTGTGCGTTATGCAGCCTGCAAAATCCACTGTGCCCCAGCCCGTAATTCCAGTGTTGTGAAGTAACATGTATCTGGGAACGTCCGGCCTCATCGCCCACGTCGCTATTGCGCATCCCAAACTATTCATATCAATCATTGCATCCTCGCCATGGCCCCTGTCCCAAGGACATTGAACAAAAGAACGTTATATTTGCAGTCAGACCTGTGGGCATCTCCTCGCCGCTAGCTGAAAACCGAAAGCGCCGCCCTTCGAATTCCTCATTTGCAACATCACGTCGAAAAGGCATCTGTGGCCGCTTGAAATCAAAAATTAATCCATCTAGTGCGGCTGTGTGTGAAAATGGCAACTGCCTTCACTCACAAATGGGACGCCCCGCCCGTTGGTGAACCCCGGTGCAGTGATGCATGAGGGTCCACCGTTACTCGAGTACTACGTTCCACTGACCCTTCACAAGTCTGTTCGCGACTGCAAAGAATGTATGTGAAACAATGGGACCATAGCCGAATGTACATATCAACCAATGTTACACGGCCATCGGGTACTAATACATGATTGTAATAGCAAGATGCCATTCCTCGAATTGCAGCGTTGTGTGCGGGACGTGCTCGCCCAAAGGGGAGAGAAGCTTGCACAGGTGGAATGAATCACCACAGGTGGAGGCCATACAGCCTGAAAACACATAAATTGCACACCCAGTCTCCTCCCACAACCACACCCACTCCGAAATGCTACCGGCAGGACTCGCGATGTTGGCCCTGGGGGACCTGATAGCACTGCAAGTACTCCAACTCCAAGAAGAAGACGAACACCAACTACAACCGGCCGCACGGAGGAGACGCAGGAGGAGGAGGAGGGCAAGGCAGGGCCAGCAAGGGCCGCCAGCACAACCACTACCACCACGCAGGCAGCCCGCAATCCCACGCCTCCGAGCACATCCGTTCAACCTCACTGATGAGCAGATCCACACCCTCTACCGTTTGGACCGGGACACCATAGCCGCCATTGTGGACATGACACAGGCTGACCTTGTCAGCATGATAGATAGCCCAACCGCCATCCCACCCCTACTGAAGGTGGTGTCTGTACTCCACTTCCTGGCCACAGGCACCTACCAGCACACAGTCGGACAGTTGCATGGCATTTCTCAGCCACTGTTCTCACGGACACTATTGCAAGTGCTCGATGCCCTCCTGCAGCACGCAGACGACTACATCTCTCTACCACGCTCGGAGCAGGAAATTACCAACTCAAAAGTGGGATTCCATGCACTTGGCGGCATACCGGGTTGCCTTGGTGCCATCGACTGCACCCATGTGGAATTGGTCGTCCCACATGCCATGGAGGCCCAGTACCGCAACCGAAAACAATTTCATTCTCTGAATGTACAAATGGTGTGTGACTCCAACAGGATCATTACACATTGTTGTGCCCGATTCCCTGGATCAACCCATGATTCTATGATCTTGAGGAACTCTACAATACCACGCTACATGGAGCGACACGCAGGGAACAGATCCTGGCTACTCGGTGAGTCTCATTTCATGCATGATGATGTGGGGTATGTGATGCGGCAATGACCTGGCAGGAAGGGGGGGGGGGCGTACGTAGCAATGGCATTCCACATAATTCGTTTATCGTCCACATACAGGTGATGCCGGATATCCACTGAAGAGATGGCTCCTCACACCAGTCCGGAACCCACGGGACCAGCATGAGGAGGACTACAACCATGCCCACTCACGTACCCGTGTAGTCATTGAACAGGCATTCGGCCTACTGAAGACCCGTTTCCGGTGCCTTAGCAGGTCTGGCGGGGCACTCCTGTACCGCCATGAGAAGGTTGCAAAGATGGTGATGGCATGTGTCATGCTACACAACATGTGCTTACGTAGAAATGTGCCCATGCCCCCTGACGCAGAACTGCAAGCACCTGAAGATGGTCATGATGAGGGTGGGGATGTGGCAGCACCTCAAGGAGTCTGCGAGGCACAGGAGGGCCGTGAAATTCGTCAGCATCTCACGCCTGGTGGCTGATACATGGACACAGGACTCGTGGCACTGTGTGTGTCTGGTACATGCACAATATGGACTGTACGCCTATGATGGCCTAGTACACAAAGATCATTGTCCACACATCTCATTGGTTGATCGTGCATTGTTTATGGCATATGTGATATCATGTTGAACACCCTATCGACCCGCCACCCAAGTGAGCCCAACACACCCCCTCCACCCTCCTACCTCCCCCCCGAACACCAGTGTCCAAAGATGCTCATTGTCAGTGGGCAGTCGCTATTGCAAGCCCCCTCTGCGGGTATCAGGGGCACCCCTGCCTGTGGAGCGCAGGTTCCTCCCAGATCTACGTTGGGGGCTGCCCTGGACGGAACTTGCAACGGATGATGTCTCTGCCTGCTCACGTCCATGCATGTCCCTAAGGGTTTGTGAGAGCTCAGTGAGCACACGGCGCACTGCGGCAAGTTCGGCACATACGTCTTTGGACGTCGCATGCAGTTCCCCCCTGAGGCTCTCGGTGCTTCTCTCCATTTGGACTCTCAGGCTCTCGGTGCTACTCTCCATTTGGACTCTCAGGCTCTCGGTGCTACTCTCCATTTGGACTCTCAGGCTCTCGGTGCTACTCTCCATTTGTGCCCTAAGTGTCTCAGTTGATGTTTCTATGTCTGCCTTAGTGCCCCCACATCCATCGGCATGGTCCTTGAGGAGCGTGGCCAGTTGCTGCTGTTGCACGATTAACTGGTCGAGGGACTGTTGCCTGTGCTGTGCCATGGCCATTTGCGGTGGTGTCACAGAGGGGCTGTTCGCCTCATGTTGCCCTGCCACAGGGCTTGTGGGGGATGGCCAGTCGTCGTCTTGTGGGTGCCCCTGCGTGGTATCCTCATGGTGTACGGGATGGAACAGACAGGGGGATTGGGACAGGTCATGGATGGATCTGACTTCGACATCCCCGTCTTCTGTGTCGGAGCATGCTGCCATTAATGGGGTGTCACCTATGGTGCTGCTGCCACCAGAGGCAGTACCTTCTGTGGCATCCATTGGGGGGACCTGTGGTGGTGCTGTTGTGGGCATGCTGGCTGCTGGGGTGCCTGTTGATGTTCCCTCCTGTGTGCTGCCACTTGATATGTGCTGCTGCCGTGTCTTGATGCGTGCAGCTGAGGTGGAGGGTCTTTGGCCGTCGGTCTTGGCCCTCTTTGCAGGTGTGCTGGTAGGGGTGTCCTGGAGCTCGTCGTTTGGATCGGACCCTGTTGTGGAGTAAAGGAGGGCGAGCGTTATTAATGGGTCTGTGGGAATTGGAATGGCAATGTATCACATGCATTGGGGTGGTACCTGAGGGTGATTTGGGTCGGGGCCTTGGAGGTGCTTTCATTTGTGTGTGGAGTGAGGGTGCAGTTGTTTGGCAGCCTGCAGTTAGGGTGTGCCTGCTGCACGTGTAGTGGGTGTTTTTGGGGTTTTTAATTATTTATGTATTTATTGTGAGTTTTAACGTGCGCTATCAGGCCAATGTGTGTGGACGTTCTCCTGGCCATGTGTTGCTGTTGCGCTATGTGGACACATGTGAATCACATGATTGGACATTGTGGATTTGGCATGGTTTTATTTGGGCCACCTACCTGATTCTCCGGATGTCTGCACTCCTTTCTCCATCCCTCCGACTCCCTCTATGCTCTCCATTCCAATGGTGGAGGCACAGATTTCTTCCCAGGGGGTCAACTTGATGGGTGATTCCGATCCTCCCCCGGTGGCTGTGGCAATGTTGCGGTTGGCAGAAAGTATGCTACGGACGCGTATCCGCAGGTCGTCCCACCGCTTCCTGCATTGCTGTGGGTTGCGGGGTGCGGTCCCCACCGCACTTACCCGCTGTGCCACCAGGGCCCATATGGCCTTCTTGTTCGCAAGTGCCGTCCTGGTCATTTGCGTGGAGAAGACGGCGGCGGCATTCTCCTGGAGGGTCTCTGTAAGCACGGTGAGTTCCTCACGGGAGAAGTGGACCTGCCGCTTGCGGTCGCACGCTTTCTTCGCTACTTTTCCCATTTTTCTTGGTTTCACTAGGGTGGATGACGGGTTGGGATGTGTCTCAGGGTGGTGTTTTTAGTGGTTGTGTGTATTTTGTGGTTTTATAGGTGTACGGCGTGTTGTTTCCCGTTCCGGGCCCATGTTTTTACTTCCGTTTCCGTATATTTACGGTCACCGTACTTTCCGGTTGGCGCTCACTGCGGTGTCCGCTATGATGGGTGGCGGTATTGCATCTAGGGCGCCGTACGGCGGCGGTGTGGGCCGTTTTGGGGTCATTTCCGCCATCGCGGACTTTGCACTTCCGCCATGCCGTGGTGCTCATGCCCGATGGGTCGGAATGGGCCGCACTTTGCTCCATCGTGCAATGGCGGAAACGCTATTTACGCTGTGGCGGTCCGGTCAGTCACTTTCCGCCAGGGTCGTAATGAGGGCCACTGTGTTTTGTTTGTTGCATGTATTTCCTGTGCAGCATTTGTGCGTTGCTTCATTGTGATCATGGGGCCATGAGTCAAATGTGCTTCATCCCAGTGTGTGCTATTATGCTTTATGTGCTAAAGTCTGTTTGGAGCATAATTGTTCCTAAATGTTTGTGTTCATTACGTTTGAGTTTCTAACACCATTTACGTTGTGTTTAAAGTCAGGTTATGTGTTCTTGCTTATGAAAAGATACTATGAATATGCATATACAGTTTGAAGGGGTTCAAAAAACATTCTGGAGGTCAGGTTAGGACAGGTCAGGTGCAGGAGTTATTATATAGCTTTCAGCGTACTTATTTGGAGTTATTGTTATAAATTGCATGTTGTGTTTCCCCCTCCTTTCCTTTGTCATTCCACCCCCTTTCCCTAACTCCTTCTTCCCCCCATTGGCTGCCACGTGGCTCCTTGTGTTAATAGTTCAGGCGCCCGTGCTAACCAAGGTGGGAGGGTCGAATCTATTCGGCTTCTGTGGTTTGGGAGAGAGGGTCGAGACCCTTATCCCTTTGCTTGCATTGACAGAGTGGCTGTTAAACTTGATTTACCAGCTAGTATGCGAATTCACCCTGTTTTTCATGTGTCACTTCTGAAACCAGTGGTACCCGGAACCCGACTACTCAAACCTCCAGAACCTATTCTAATAGATGGGGAGCCCGAATTCGAAGTGAAGAACATTTTAGACTAAAAAATGTTTAGGTCAAAACTGTTCTACCTAATTGATTGGAAGGGGTACGGACCTCAGGAGAGGTCGTGGGAACCCAGCGACCATGTGCATGCACCTTGATTAGTCAGGAAATTCCACCAACTCTTCCCAGACAAACCAAAACCCCCGGAGGGAACAACCTTGGGATGGGGAGTGCTGTCATGATGCCCGCTCCCGGGGAGCCGGTTCAAGCCCTGCGTCCCCGAAAGCGGACATCCAGTCCCCAAGGAAGGACCCAGCAACCCCATATAGGGGCCCTTTGGACAGTGTCCTGGCGCCTATGGCGCCAGGCTCATAAAAGACATCAGTCCTGGCGCCATAGGCGCCAGGCTCATTATGGGAGTGCTTGGGTGCACTTACCTGATGCAGACCATGCTGCAGGATCCTGGCCTCCTTGAGGCCTGAAAGGAACTACTTTACCTGTGGGACTAATTTACCATCCGGGCGTGGTCGGGGAAGGATACATACCTGATTGGAGGAAGGATACATACATGGAACTTCTTCCAAGGCTATTTAAACCCCACCCGAACAGCCACATGTGCTTCACGTTGTTCTGCATCTAGCAGCTGGACGCTCACCGTGTCTGCTCCTGCATCCTGACTTCTGCCACACCTGTCAGCATCCTGGATCACCTGCAAAGGAAGAGAAGAAGAGAACAGAAGAAGGAAAAGTCCTTACCTGCAAAAACCGCATCCCGGAGGCATCTCGCCGACAATCCTGAAAAGGAAGACTTTTATTTAAAAGCTCATCGCGTCGATCGCTGCAGCGACGCATTCCACTCACCTTTACAGGGCGCCTCCATGTTCAGCAGCGATCATCCGGATTCGCATTCACGCCCCAGCGCCTAGGGAGAAAAAGACAAGAACAAAAGGTGAGAGAGAGAAGAGAATAAGGAAAGCTAAACCTCCATGTTAAGACTTACCAGTTGATTCATTCCCTCTTCATTTCGGGTCCGCGCCGCATCCTGGCATTTCCGGACCCCGGCCCCTAAGGGGAAAAAGAGACATCTGCGTTAATGAGCGAATGAAAAGACATTACCAAAAAACGCTCATTAAAGACTTACCTGATTTCTACAAGGATTTCACCTCTCGTCTCGGGTCGGTGCCTGTTCCCCGGCATTCCGTACCCCGGCCCCTATGGGGAAAAACACACTAGCATTAGTACATTAATGCATGGACACAAGGGGAACCTCTTATCAAAAAACTTACCTGGAAGCCAAGCAAGTTTGGTTCTCACCAATCCGAAAATCCAGTGAAGTAACTGGATACCAACGCGCCCCTGCATCAGAAGCAGGATGGCGAGCTCGTCCTTCCAGACCCTAAGGTGAGACGCTATGGGGAATCACAGAAAGGTTTCGAGGAGGGTGAGAGGGGAAAGTGGGAGGCCGATTGCATTACCCTGCAGACAGTTAATCCCCTATTTTCGCCTACAGAAGGATACTTCTGCGAGCTAGACAAGCCAGATTTGGGGGCCCGGTCCAGTCTGTCTTCCGAACCCTGCGCATCATCTTAGAAGAGGTCACAGCAGCACAAACAAGACCAGCGCCTCCGTGGGAGTCAGGTGAACGTTACACAGAAGTATTACCTCCACACAGACCGTATGACTGTCAAATTGACCTCATTCCAGGAGCACAGCTTCCATGTAGTAGAATTTATGCCCTTACCGAAAAAGAGAATTTGCACTTGAAGTCATACCTGGATCAATACTTAGCCAACGGATTCATCAGGCCATCTAAGTCCCCAGTGGCTTTGTCTCTTTTTTTTGTGTCCAAGAAAGAAGGTGATTTAAGGACATGTATTGACTACAGAGCCTTGAACCAAATTACTGTAAAGAACCGGTATCCTCTCCCCCTTATTTCAACTTTGCTGGACCAGGTTAAACAGACACGAGTATTCACCAAATTAGATCTGCGAGGTGCCTATCATCTCATCCGCATTAAGGAGGGGGAAGAGTGGAAAACTGCCTTTCGGACACGGTTCTGGCTTTTTGGATATCAAGCCATGCCCTTTGGGCTTTGCAATGCACCCGCAGCGTTTCAGTCCTTCATGAATGACATCTTTCAAGAACTATTGGACATCTGTGTGGTTGTCTATGTGGATGACATTCTCATTTTCTCTGCAACTATTTCGGATCAGGTGAAACATGTACCATCAGTGCTGCAAACGGTGAAGGAGAATTCTCTGTATGTTAAATTAGAGAAATGTCATTTCCATGTTCCCGAAGTGGAATTCTTGGGTTTTATCCTGTCTGCACAAGGAATCAAAATGGACAACAGAAAAGTTGAAGCAATCCTATCTTGGCCCGCCCCTAATTCTATCAAAGGGATTCAGAGTTTTTTTGGATTTGCCAATTGTTACCGGCGATTTGTTTCTGATTGTTCCCGCCTGGTTCATCCAATCACCTTGTTAATGAGAAAAAATAGAAAATTTGAATGGACAAAAGAAGCTGATGAGGCATTTAAGAACCTCAAGGAGCGATTCACGACAGCGCCAGTCCTTCATCATCCAAGACCCGACCTCCCGTATGTGGTTGAGACTGATGCATCAAATGTGGCCATGGGAGCTGTTTTGTGTCAGCGTGATCCGGATACTCAAGAGCTGCAACCAGTAGCCTTTTGGTCTAAGAAATTCTCTGCTGCAGAATTGAACTATACCATTACTGACAAAGAACTGTTGGCAATAAAATGCGCACTGAAAGAATGGAGGCATCACCTGCTTGGAGCAAGACACACTGTCACCATTTTTACCAACCATCGTAATTTGCAATATTTACGCTCTGCAAAGGCACAATCCTCTAGGCAGTTGCGATGGGGCCTCTTTTTTGCTGAATATGATTTCATCATTACCTTCAGACCTGGGGTGAGAAACGGTAAGGCTGATGCCTTGTCACGCATTGTAGAAGGCGCAGAAGCTTATGTGCCTGTAAATCCTGTGGAGATCATTTCTGGGGAGAAGGTACTTGGAGTTCTAAATAGCGTTGATTCGACGCTTGAAGAACTACACAATGAGATCAGAACCAGTATTGATCAGGATGAATTAATGAAGTGGGAATCAAGGGGAGAACGTTTCACTATGCTGGATGGGTTACCTTTTTATCAGGAACGTCTGTATTTACCCACGCCAAAACTACAAGAGCAAGTGATTGCTAGTTATCATGGATCACTGCTGGAAGGTCATCCTGGAATTACCAAGACATTGGAGAAGGTAAAAAGGTCGTATTGGTGGCCTGCTTGGAGGAAGGATGTTATTCAGTATTTGAAAACCTGTGGTAACTGTGCCCAAAACAAAACTAAAAAAAAAACCTGCTTGTCTGCTTGAACCATTGAGTGTTCCTCGGCCTCCTGGCACACGATGTCGATGCATTTCATCACAGATTTGCCTAATTGCGAAGGGTACAATACCATTTTAGTGGTGGTGGACTTATTCTCAAAGATGGCACATTTTATCGCATTAAAAGGATTACCATCAGCTTCAGAATTGGCAAAAACATTTCTAGAAAATATTGTGAAGTTACATGGATTCCCTACAATAGTGGTCTCAGATCGAGGAAGCCAATTTGTCTCTAAGTTTTGGAAGAAATGTTGCGAATTAGCAAAGATAGATGTACGTCTGTCAACTAGTCATTATACCCAAACTGATGGGCAAACTGAATGAACCAATCAAACCCTGGAACAGTACCTTCGATGCATGCTACATCAACTTGAAGATACCTGGCTGAATGTTCTATGGATTGCAGAATATGCATATAACAACTCAGTGCATACCTCCACTGGACGAAGTCCTTTTTATACTCTACATGGCAGACATCCACGTACTCCGGTCTATGATCCACCGGAACCTTTGGAGATGCCTGCAGTGAAATCTCTGCATGAAAAAATTACCACAGCTGTAAACCAGGCAAAAGAACACCTGTCCTTGGCTAAAGAATCCCAGAAGAAGTTTGCAGATGCAAAGAGATGTGATGTTCCTGAATATAAGGTGGGGAATTTGGTGTGGTTATCCACTCAGAATTTGGCCCTGAAGGGATCATGAAAGTTCCTTCCACGATTTCTGGGACCTTTTGCGATTGAGAAAATAATCAACCCAGTAGCCATGAAATTGATCCTTCCAAGAACCATGAAAATCCATCCCGTGTTTCATGATTCTCTTTTGAAACCATTTTATCTAAACACTCGAATCCAAGAGGCTCCAGCCCCTGTGGAATTGGAGAATGATCAGCTGGAGTACGAAGTAAAGGCCATCTTGGACTCCAAAATTGTGCGCAATAAACTATACTACTTGGTGGATTCGAAGGGTTACGGCCCACAGGACGGAACTTTGGAGCCCCTCGAAAACCTGCATGCCCCTAGATTGTTAAAGAGTTTTCACCGTAATAACCCATGCAAACCAAGACAGGGGAGTTCTCTTTAGAAGGGACTTTGGGGGGGTATACTGTCATGATCACTGGGGCTTTCCTTCAGAGATTTTCCTAGGTTCTTAGTGCAGAAGGGTAATTCATGGGTTAAAGGTAAAAGAGGACATGGTGGTTAATAGTAGGACACTTCATTAGATTTCAACATGGCTGCCCGCGAAATTCCTTGAAATGGAATGCGCAGTCTAGTGGCAATCACTCACACCTCACTGGGTATTTAAGCCCCTCCCCTTTTTCATTCCGCGCTTCACGTCTGAAATCTCTTCAGAGATGCTTACCGCGGTCCGGAGCTCCTGCATAATTTCCTCAGCATTTTCCCTTCACAGTCCGTAGTGTTCTTCCCAGTCCTTGTCCTTCCTTAGTCCTGCCCTTGTCTCTGTTCCACTGGTATTTACTCAGTTCGAGTTTTCCCTGAGAGCAAGTCATTCGAATTACTTGCTACCGTAGTGCTGAGGTTTTCACAGTCACCGCATGTATAGTTTTACTTCTTGGGTGTCTTGTTCTAGACATAGTTTCCTTGCTATGTAATTAAAGAATTTCAAGGGACCGAGGGTTGGAGTTAGTTTTTAAGGGTATGAGGTGAACCAGTTGATATATGCGCTTCGCTCTTTGAATTGTGCACAAGTTGTTTTTTGTGACAAGTTGTTTAGACACTCTGTGTATTCGCTCTCCTCAGTAGGCACGCACATTTTAGGAATTAATCATGCGTCACACGCTAGTGTCCTTCAACACCAGGCACACATGTTTTCCCTGACAAGTCTATGAACAGAATTTTTTCCGCTTCACATTAGGCGCGCACCCTTTTTGTGAAGAAACTTTTGAAACACTTATGCAAGCATTCTCTTCAGGCGTGTGTCTACTAACGTTTATTGAACTAATGCATTGTTGACACAGCTGTTCTGGGAGAATTAGAAGTGTGAGTTCTTCGGGCTGGTTTAGTGTTTTCCTCAATGTACTCCCTGTCAGTTTTATAGTCAGCGCCTTCCGTCCAGTGAAATTTCGAGCCCTTCTGTTTCCTCAGTCTTCAGAACTAGCGCCCCTGCCAGTTGCAGGATGGAGAGCTCACCCTATAAAAACCTAAGGTAATTATAAAGAACAGTGGGAATTATAGTTATATCCTGGTTATAGGTAGGATCCTTCTAATTAGTTGTTCCTGTGTTCTCTCATAAGATACAAGGTTCAGGAAGAAGAGTAGCGATTTAGTTGAGCACAACGCACCCAGAGAAGAAAGTTATCAGTATTGAGAGTGGTGTCCCCGCAGAGTCAAGGTAAGCGTTACAATTTCTGTACTTACCCGGTTCTCCAGCTCCCGCACACTTCCACTCAACTGCTTGATTGCAAGCACAGGTCCCTCAACATTACCCTTAATTTAGCTGTAAAGTGCGGTCTTACTTTCTTGGAAGTCTGTGGAGCGCCGCTATAAGAAAAGCAAGCAAATACATAAAATATTCGCTTGCGGAAAACATTGTAATGGGAGGCCTTTTCAGCAATGGCTCGGAACCCAACCTGTTGTTATAGACTGCTAGACTCCCAAACCACAAGCCTTGTCCTGGCAAGTCTGAATGGGGAACTCTACAACAATGACATTCTCCCATGCAACATCTTCAAGCTGATGATGGCCCTTGGGCAGAGCATTGGTTTAACCCAACACGGTAAGACCCTTCAGAACATATTGCTAACACATTTAACAAGCGCTCATTGGTGTCATGAGGGTGTCTCATAAACCACATATCATTAAACAGCAGGAGACATTACAAGACGGCAGCTGACTTGACAGTGGCTGTGCATGTCTTAGTCAGTGACCAGTGTTGCAGTTGATGGAAAGAAAAACTTGTTTATCAACAATCCAGACAAGATCGACATGAGATAGGGGCCCGATTCATGGAATTATTTGCACTGCTGAAAAGTGACTTTGCACTGCTGACACAAACCCTGATTCATGGAACTGTGCAGAGTGTTTATTTGGAGTGCAAAGTCTGTGCAAAGTTATTTTGTACTGCAAAAATGACTATGTACTGACTTTGCACTGCAAAAATACATTTTGCACGGTTCCATGAATCAGCGTTTGTGTAGGCAGTGCAAACTCACTTTTCAGCAGCGCAAAGTCACTTTGAAGCGCGCAAAAAATTCCATGAATCGGGCCAAGTGTGTCTCCACAAGGTGTCTGAAGGTCAAATTCTGTGCATTGAAAGCGTGTTTGTGAGAGAGTTCAAAAGAGGCTCGGCTAGACCCAGGAGTGTAAGAGTAACATACATGGAGAAAGGAGACGCTGCATTCTTAAAGCGGATAGGTAACTGAATCCCACTGGAGTGCATCTGTTGTGTGTCTGTGTATCTGCGCCTTCAGGACAGTGGGGCCAATAAGGTAGTGCTGTTCCTAATAGCTCACCACTTACTACATCTACTGATGTAATTAGTATGAGGCTCTTCCTTGTAACCACAGTTCAGCCGCATGATCACTCCAGGGCCCAGATTACAGAAACTTTGCACCGGCGCAAGTGTCATTGTGCACGGTATTAGCACTAGAGAAACGTTTTCCCTTGTGCAACACACATTTGGGGCATACTAGAAAACGTTTGCACCATTACAAGTGCCATTTACGTTGCCCTGGCGCTTGTACTGTGCAATCGCGTACTTGCCCCCATGCAAAGTTTCTGTAATCTGGTCCCCAACGGGGAGTTTCATTCGCAAATTATTGATCTCATAGCAGAAACATTTTGATTAACTTAATCAGCTATAGAATCCCATTTTGAGGTCATATTTGGCAACAGACTGTATCTGCCCCAATTTCTGGCTACATTGGAACTATAGGAGAGCCTATCTTCTGCAGCTTGTTTACGGCTGACCAGGACAGCCGCTTTGTTTATGTCTGTGCTTGGCTCTTAAGAAAGCATTAGCATTCTAATTCAGAGATCTTAATCTTAATGTGAACTTGTGAATTTTTGGTCTCTAGAAGCCCGGCGCTTTCTCTGACCACAGCGTGCCAGCGGAACCGAAAAAGAGGAAGTAACTGTTAGGTCATTAAGGCAGCAAATAAGTGATGGTTTGGGTGGTGATTGAGTGTGAAGAACACATCGCAGCTCTTTGTAAACAACCTACATTTCAATGTCATGAACTCTCATTTCTTTATCTGTTTATTTCGGGATTTTGAATATTAAGGTGCTGCAACCTACACCACTGAACCATGGAATTTTACAGCACCATGAAATCCAAGCAAACACAATATTACCAAGTAACTATTACATTAGGTGTGTCTTTCTAGAAATAAAGAGGTAGAAATGAGTATTAGCTGGCAAATGAATCCACTTCGATGGAGAGCAGCTGCAGATACCTGGCCTCTTGGATCTACTGTAACATTTGCCCAGTTTGATCATAATAAAAAAGATGTTCTTCAAGCAGCATGAACATGATCTCCCAGTGTTGCATCATTAAAGCATCCCTTAATAAAAGAAGGGAGTCACCCCCTCTTCTTTCTTATATCAGATGGGCTTGTTGTGCTGAAAACCTGGGTAAGGCTCTGTTCCATTAGTAATGCTGGCAGGAATGAGAGGGGAGCCTGTCCCTCTCCGCTCAGTGACATTTGTGCAATGCAACCTTTGTGGGACTAGTGTCAGGCAGGAATGAGAGGGGAGCCTGTCCCTCTCCGCCCCGTGACAGTTGTGCAATACAACCTTTGTGGGACTAGTGTCAGGCACGCCCCAGGTGAGTGCCCATCTTCTGGAAGTATGCATAAGTCACCTATGTTTCCAGAGTAACAGGAAGCTCCAGAAGGAGCCTGTTCAGAAGAGAGATTACCTTGATTGATTGATTGATCACAGCATCTATAAGAAGAGCAGCATTTTAGAAACAAATAAATGGTCTCCAGAGGCTTCAGTTAGAGGCTCACCACCAAGGAGAAGACACTTATCAGGTCTGGGTTGGAATGGGGAGGTCTGCATCTGCGGATGGGTGCACCCCGCTGCATGTCACTTGGATGGCAGACTACGGCCATCTGCTCTACTTGCAATTACGAACCCAGTATTGCTTCTAGGAACATTCTAGACTCTTGGAAAACTGTGACAATAGTCCCCTTCCAAAAGCAATGTGCTTGAAACAAAGCAAGTAACGACACCACTCCCACTTGATTTAAGTGGAAAAGCTGTTAGGCAGAATCCAGGGCAGTTCCCTTAGGGAGCACTACTCCAGATTAGGACTACAGGTGAGAGCAATAAATCCCCTTTGGTATCAGTCTGTACCACAAAGATTTAGTTGGTAGCTGTGGCTGAGCAGTCAGACTTATCTCAAGAGGGAGATGAGCAGTATTCAGGGTTGACACAATAGGCAGTACAGTACTATGGTGCAAGGAAACACTGACCAAAGCTTTGTATTAAAAAGAGAATATATATTTATTTTATACACTTCTAAGTCAACACATAGATCACAGTTAATAAAGTAAGTTAAGTTTAGTCAAAAGAAAAGCATATACAACTCCCTATTCAATTGTAGACAAGTTGGCGGTAGAGTGAAAATTGAGCAAAATGGCACCGTGAAAACCATCTACAAATGGCACTCTAACAATTTAACGAAAGGGAGGGAAAGCACAAGTTAAACCGAAATATCTTCAGACACCCCCTAGCAACACTTCCCTGAAGTTTTGTGAACAAGTAATGCACAGTAACGCTTTACCTAAAAGATAAGAGAATGAAAACTGAGCAAAATGGCACTCCACAAGTTAAAACAGTAGGAAGGAAGAGGGGTTTAGAAGATTTAGGTGCATCCACACATTTCTCATTGAAACCAATCTTGTGAGAGCAGATCTAACAAATCAGCCAGAGTCAATAGGCCTGAGCCAGAGTCAGTGGTACAGAGCCAAGGGCTTAGGAGCAAAAATGTTCTTGTAGCTGCAGTCAAGTCTTTAGTAGAAAAGTATTGAAGAGGTAGATGCGAGGCGAAAGACAATGTTAAGAGAGAAGGCGGCCGACCCCACAAGTAGTTAAAGGATTTAAAACACCTTTAGGGCTACCACGGAAAAATGGCGGCCTGGTGGAACAATGTACCTTAAACGTGAAGAAGTGGCTCCAGCGGTGGCGGTTGTTCCTGGTAGTTCCTGCAGGTCGAGGGTTTCAACAGAGGAAGAGAGGCTCTCGTCGTGCACTACCCAGGGATGAAACCAGCCGAGTTGCTGGCAAACAAAGTTTAAAAGGTACGCTCCTTTGAATCGCGGTGCGGGCCGATAGCTGCATGGCTATCTGGTCTCCAAGTGCTGGGCACTGTCGATTCGACCAAGTCAGGTCCGAGGAAGCGGTAGGTGAACTGGTTGACCCCACCGGTTCAAGGGAAGGAGGCTCTTTCGCTGAAGAGCTCCTCTCGTCGTGTGGAAGAAAAGTAGTGAGACGATCCGGCAGGGCTTCACCGGTGGTGTAGATGCTGAAGATGTCTCTGGCTTCTCTCGTCTTCGGTTCCGTAGTTCCAGTGGTGACGTCTTGCTCTTCTAGTCCTCAGGACCCCGCTTTTATGCAGAAAGAGACCCATTCATACAGCCTAGCTGTCACTCACACAATGGAGTGGTCATCTTGGCGGTAGACCCTCCAGCCTATCAGGTTAGAGTGCGACCTGAGTTGCTGTGGCAACTCTGTCCAGGGGTTCTACTCCCCCTCCCAAACAACAGACCCACCCCAGACTCAGAGGCGCCGAAAGGAGGGCTTCTTGGCAGAAGCCCGCCAAAAGAGCGAACAAAGGATCCCCAACCTGGGTTAGGAATATAGGGTAAGACTCGAGAAAGAAGTTATATCAAAGTTCTGGCAAATAAAACCTACCGGAGTAAAGTTAATAATAAAATAAACCGGCGGTATGTTAGAGGCTGTCAGTAAAAGTATTAGCCTCGAACAATGGAAAAATCCCATAGGAAAATATTTGTGGTCGAATATAAAAGCTAGTAACCACTGCCACCAGCCAGAAACTTTGTAGAGGGGGGACTTTAAGGTACCCTCTCGAAAATGAACATAGGGGAAAAACTATTAACCCCTTCCAGTACATATTAAGATAGGGGTGTACTGGTTTAGTTCATAGAGATTGACTAGTAAAGTCAATGGGGACTTTACATGCCCTGGGAGACAGTAGTCAGTAACAGGGAATGGAGTCTATGTTTGGGGGTCCCTAGGACACCCCTGTGTCACTGCACAGAGGGTGCTGTGTAACACATGTGCATAAAGATGGTTCCTATGGGTGAGAGAAAAGATCCCATAGGCATTAAACACAAAAATAGCCTAGAGCACACATAGCAAAGATGCCTAAGAGTGGGAAAAAGAGTCTCACTCTTAGCAGGTAAAAAGAAATAAACCCTTCAAATCCAGCAAAGCTGCTGGGGGACTCTATAGGTAAGGGAAATCAGCCATAAGTGAGCATTCTCCCTAACAAAAGCCTTAGAGGATCGTTTACTTTTACTGCATAAAACAGTCCATGCACGTTTACATTCTCCCTAAACTGGATTCAGGAATTAAACGTGGACTATGGATCATTTTTTTAGATTACACTTCATCTGTCTAAATGCAAGAGATTAAGGCAGCAAAGGAAATTAATCCGGCTATTTCTTGAAGTGTCGGGATCTTTGTGCATCAATCATCGTGCCCGTGTTCCATGTGGATATCAGGCACAAAGGGCCAGACATGTTCTAGTAGCTGAGGCATTTTAGGGATTTGTGTGACCCTGTTTATGTATACGTCGCTATACAGAGCCTTCTACAGGCATTAGAAGCTTCATATTGCAGTGTTCCGTTTCCCCAGGGTGTTCTGGGGCAGGGAGGTCTTCCCCAGAGATATTTTGAAATAACCAGTTCTGGTCAGGACATCTGCTTCTAAACAGGAACAAAAACAAAAGGCGGGGGGCACATCATCACAACTACTATCATGAGCTTTTAAGCTATGGGTGCGCTACCCTGGGATAACCATACCTAAAAATGGTATGTATACCAATTGACCTTTTCACAATTGACCGCGGGAGAATTGACCTAATTTAAAAGGTCAATTAGGACATATATGAAGGGGAAAACCCCCTGCAACCCACCACCCAATCCAAAAAGCCCTGCAACCCCCACCCAATCCCCTCATATTATTTATAATTCAAAACCAAGCCAATACATACATAAAATAACTAAAATAATATAAAGGTCAATTGTGCAGAAGGTCAATTAGGACCACTATAATTAGGTCAATTAGGACAAAAGGTCAATTGTAAAAGGTCAATTTGGGTAATACCAAAAAAATGTGAGCGCATTAATCGTTGTGCAGAGGGAAACGCATTGGCTTCCCACCCCGGATAGGAGGGTTTGCTTTCGCATCATTTTCTCAGCACAACTGTGTTCATGCCAAGGCTACCAGCTGTTGGTTATCTAAGCTCATGATATAAGGCGGCTCAAGGGATGTAGGGAATTGGGGATGGTCCTGCTTGAGACTCCTAAAATAAGGGGGTGTCTACAATGAAATGCTCTGTCTCTGGTAGGGCACTTATCTACTGAAATTGCTTTTCATCTATATCCAGCTGACAAATCAACTTCTGACCTGTAGACGGCTTGCCTATGGGGCCAGATGTGTGACCTAGTTTGTGCTCTTTGGCACAGTGTGTCACTTCTCTGCTCCTGGGGAGTGGATGTTTCTGTATTTAAAGAGTGTATCATGTTGTTGTATTTGCTTTTTTTCTGCAATTATTTCATTTTTACAATTTGTGATTTTACATGTTGGGTCCGAATGTCCAAAATGCATCTCTGTGGCAGTCAGACTGAAGTCCAAGGTAGCAAAAATCACTGCAAGTAGTTTATTTATTTTTTATTGAATACATAGTTTCTTACAAACTTTTATCAAATTCCTTAAAACCTTAAAACTCAAGAAACCACTGATAATACATTTGGTCCGGCACTTTTCAAACATGAAGAACCTCTTTCGAAAACTGTAACGAGGTGAAAATTACACAATAGTTTCACTATCTTTCATCCCTCCCACTTGCATCTCTCAGTATGGTTTTCTCTTGTTTGTCTTTTCACTTAATGACATCTCGGTTTTGCATTTTTACTGATTTTCAGACAGAAATACAGACTGCAATCAATCTGCTATCTGTATTTGTTTGTAAAAATGGAAAACACGGAGCAGCACGTCTTTTGCGTGGTTCCCTTTGCTGTCAATTGAGCGCTGCAAGCCAATGACATTGCAGGCTGGCAGACGGGGGAGTGTAAATGTTGTGTAATACATAGAGCCCGATTCGTGGCAATTTTTGCACTGCTGAAAAGGGACTTCGCTCTGCTGACACAAACCCTGATTCATGGAACCGTGCAAAGTATATTTTTACAGTGCAACGAACGTGCAAAGTCAGCGCATTCAAAATGACTTTGCACAGACTTTGCACTGCAAAAGTACACTTTGCATGGTTCCATGAATCAGGGTTTCTATCGGCAGTGCAAAGTCATTTTTCAGCGTGCAACGCCACTTTGAACCGTGCAAAACATTCCATGAATCCAGCCCATAGTTTTGAAGTTCTTATAAAAACATATCCGTTAGGTCAGCAGTAATCACAGGAGCAGATAGTTGTTGTTATTGTAGAAATGAAGCTTACAATGATGTACCCAGTTCGTCTGAATGTGGGCTTTAATAAATACAATTAAATGAAGAAAAACACTAGTTGCAATAATGTTTTTATATGACATATATTAAATGTAGACAATGAATAAAAATTGTAAATACAGAATGAAATGACAGAAAAATAAATACCATAAAACCAGGAGCCGGATTGATAAGTGTAAGGGATTCAGCAGATTGCACAATCAACATCAGAATGGTTTAACAAAGTGGTGTTAATGTCTGACGATTCTAATTAAATTTTGTGACTGGGTGGCAAGGTGTGGAGTGGCCGATGTATTGTACTTGGGGTCAATCCATCAAAATGCATGTGCTGTCCTAGTAACTTCACACATCCGATCACATCACAGGAAGTGACATCATGTACCATTTGACTTTGATGACACAACAGGAAGTGTAATTACTTGAACGTTGGCAGTGATGACGGGGAGTGACACCATCAATGTACAGTAACTAAAAGTAGTTTAACATCTACAAGGTACTAAATAGGGAGGATAGCTCAGGGACAGCGTGTTTGTCTTGGAAGCAAAACAACACATTGCAACTTAGGTTTGAATCCGCACTTAAAAACTTGCGTTATAAAAGAACAATTATATAATAATTGCAATATGACTAGCTGGGGTAACCAGGGTTGCCCATGTCCTGATCCAGTAGTGTCTCATGTGCCCTGGAGGATGTTGTCTTGTCCTCTTGTCGGCAAGTCTTGCTTCAGTTTGCTCTGGTGTCTCATTTGCACTGGAGAAAGTTGCTCTTGTCTTCTGGTCGGCAAGTCGTACTGCTGTTTGTTGTGTTTCAGAAGCTCTTAATATTGATTTTACGCTTTGCATCAGATGGAGCTTTTCCAAGTGATGTTGGTTTTTTGTGCGGCATGTTTCAGTCACTCAATAGTTTCAGCACATTTCAGAAAATGTCCAAGAAAGATTGATTGATTGTGCTCTCTTCTTGTGAATGAACTTAAGTAAACTGTAACCTTGCCATTTCCCATATCTGGAGTGGCGTGGTAAAAATATATATTTTTTAGATTCTCTTTAAAAATGCTTTAATAAACACTTTCAAACTGTATACAGTAGTAATACATTTCAAAGGAATAGCCAACACATCGAACATTTTGCTTCAGACACTTTTCCAAATTTCGCCTCCTCTTAGTACCTACTGTAGTGAATCGGGGTGAGCATCAGTACATGAGGGTGTCTATGGAGTGAATTGTTTGCATCCAAACATAGACTACGATCTTGCCGCAGACAAATGAGGAATCCATGCAAAATTTGGTAGACGTGGATTCAACGGGGTGGATTTGTATAGCCGGACACAAATACACACATACATACATTCAACTTTATATATAAGATAATAAATCAGACAACACACTTTTTTAGTGAATAACCGTATTTTAATGAGGGTACTTGCCTGATATGCATGCTTGGTTCTCGGGAGGATAGCTCAGGGGCAACACGCTCACCTTGGAAGCAAGATGACACAGCAACACAGGTTTGATCCCCAGGTCCGCGCTTAGAAACCTCTGGGTATTAAGCGCGTTATAAATAACCAAACAAATATCATATATGTTAGGAGTATAGCAGCATACAAAAAATAGGCAACCTCAAATACCCCAATCGTATCATGTTATTCCAAATAATGCCTCCTGTCTCGGGTTGTCACCATATGTAACGTACAGCCGTTCATGTACAGGTGCTGCCATCGTAAAAATGCACTTTCAAATGCGTCAAGGATGCTAGTTTTTGTCCATTGGGCCTGGTAGAGTCGCCATTTTGTAAACTAAAGCCCACATGTGTAGATACTTCCAACATATACCAAGTTCAGACCGAAATGCCTGAGCAAAGTCATCTAATGCCACATATGGCTGGTATAATCATGTGTAGTGCATATCCAGGTGCACCCATATACCCCCTACTTGCTTGCTCTGACCCCCTCGTTTCTGTTCCACTGTTCACCACACTGCACAGCAGTGCAGCCACAACATTTGTTAAAGTTGATTATTATTTGTGCACATTACGGCAAAATGCTTCTAATGTTCACAGTGTGAATTACATGGGGAAGAAGTTCAAAGGGTTATTTAAACCTCATGTATTATTTATATCAATATTCAGAAATAGTTTTAACATGTTACAGTAATGAAGAAGTGTGGCACGTGTTGAGAAGGTGTTTTGTCCTATAACTGTGATGTGGGTGATGGTTCCCATGTTAGTGGGATGGTATTAGGGAAGTCTACTCCCCTGTGCATTGCATATCAGGCATAGAATGGTGCAAAGTCATGCCTGGCAATCGTATTACATATCAAGCAGTGTACATAGTTATGCTGTTTCATTGGTTTGGGTCTATTTGACCTAAAACATTTGAACTAATCACATTTGATCAAAATTATTTTACCTTTTCTTTCGGTCTAAAATGCGTGGGGGAGGACCCCAGCAATTCCCCCCACTTCCCCTCAAATTAATCTATACCCTCACCCACCCCCATATATACATTTAATTAAATTTGACTAAAAAAAAGGTCAAAAGAATGTGAACAAATGTTTTAGGTGAAATGTTTTTAGGTCAATTGTGCTAATATTGTTTCTCCTTCACATGGTTAATGTTTATGAGGTGTTATAGATGTCCACTCATGGAACCAGGAGTGTTGGCTAAGGTCTGGAGTGTGAGGCAGCTCAAGGTCCCACGAGAGTCAGTTGATGGGTGCAGAGCTGGGAGGTTGCTGCTCAGAACCTCACTTACTAATAAATCTGAGTATTGACTTAAATTACCTTGACTCTTTTGTCATCCTTTATACTTGCAACAGATGGTAGTGTTCATATGCTTTTTGAAAATTGCTGAAGGTGCTTAAATGAGCAGATTCGTGCGCAGCTGCTGGAACTCTTCTGATAGTCACCATCTTCCTGCGTGCACTGCATCTGAAACACTTCCTGCTAACACATCCAGGGCGTGAAAAAGAGTTTATCACCACATGTTCCTCCTAGAGCCCCACAGCAGCTATCAGGAAGCTGCTGAGTGGTCAGGGGTGGACACTGCATACACAGAGGCGTAGTCAGGATTGTCTAACAAGTGGGGCCTGAAGCTAATGTAGCTTGGCCTACCAGAGTGATATTAACATCAGTAAATGATATGATATGATAGGTTATTTATAACGTGCTTAATACCCAGAGGTTTGTAAGCGCTGACCTGGGGATCGAACCTGTGGTGCTCTGTGTCGCCTTTCTTCCAAGGCGAGCACTTTGCCCCTGAGCTATCCTCCCGAGACTCTGGAATGCCAATAACACAGCGCTGCTCAGAGGGCATTTATAGATTTTGGGTGGGCCTTGCCCGCTCAGGACCTACCCTGTCTACGCCTCTGTGCATACAGCAGACACAGCTCCTTGAGAGCTATTTTTGCTTTCTGTTCACGGAAATGACCGAGGACCTGATTTGCAAAGCTTTTTTCCAATGGGATTGCACCATTGTAAAACACTTTTGTAAATAAGGCCCTGGTCCTTTGAATACTAAACCAGAGGTTTCAAGGCGAACGCCAGGAGGGGTTGCCAAAGGTACAATATTCTACTCCTAACGGATAATAGGTGTTCACTGAGTTACACAGTGCTTAAATCCTCCTCTTAACATGTAACAGACCCAGCTAGTAAGAAGTAGTAATACTGCGAAAACGACTTCGGAAATTTGAAGTGCCAAGAGTCAGGTGAATTAACATGTGTAGGATTAGTTACAATCGCCGTTGAAATGCTGGTTGATATACCTGCTCCAGGCAAACGTTTGTAATCGTATTATGTAACCTCAGCACCTGACCTGCTTTTTTTTAGGGTCGCACAACCGACCTCTGCCTTCTCCTCTTATTTATTTATTTATTTATTTATTTCTAACGTGCCGTAGCCCATAGGCATCAGGGAGCGGAGAAGAGATAAAGAAACGTGAAACAGTGCGATAGGAAACCTCTGGACATGGTTTACAAAGTTTCCCGAGAAGGGCTTTAATGCTTTTTTAATTTGGCCTCCATGTCTGGATGTCACAATATGTATTGCTAAAACAATAATCTGATTTTAAATATAGTTTTCCTAGCAGTAGAGAGCAGGGGCGCCGAGTACGTGGGTGCTCCGGGGCCCGGGCACCCGCCAGCAGAATGAAGTCGGGGCTGAACCCCCCACCCCCGCAGGAGAGAAGAGACGAAGTATGGATGGCCCTTTGTTCCATCCATACTGTGCCTCTCTCTGGCGGCCCAGGTAAAAGATGGGTAAAAAACGATGTTTAGAAATTGAGGGACGGATGCAAAGCAAGAAGCTCTTGTTTTGCATCTGTCATTCAATTTTTAAAAATCGTTTTGGTTTGGGTATACGTCTACATCTGTGCACCCGGGTGCACGGACGTAGAGGTACACCCAACCCAAAACGATTTTTAGAAATGGAAGCACAGATGCAAAGCAAGTCTGTCCCTCAATTTCTAAAAATCTTTTTGGGTTGGATGGATTTGTACATCTGTGCAACCCTCTTGGCAAGAGGGGTGCACAGATGTAGATGTACACCCAATCCAAAACGATTTTTAGAAATGGAGACACGGGGGCGCTGTTGCGCACTGACAAGATGGCCGCCTGAACTGCGAGCTCCCGCTCCGTCATAAAATCCTATGAATAATTGATCCTTTTTGGAGCCGCCGCCGAACTCCAAAACTCAGGTGAGAAGCGCTATAGACCCGTCCGTGGGCCCTACAAATCCTGACCTGCTGCGGGGTGGAATACTGGAGTTGTGGAGACCGGAGGTTTTGCCGACCGCTGCTGCGGGTGCTATCCGCCTGAGAGCTTTGTGCGGTAACAACTGAGGCCCGAGGTCGCGGCCTGCTGCTGGGCCGAAGGGGACGGGGCCTGTGGATCTTGCCCGTGCCCTGAGGCTGGGCACAGAGTACTGGAAGGCGCCCCGGCGGTGTGGAAAGATCGGCGCTGATACTCCCCAGCGCTGCTACTGAAGAACGCCAGCGGCCTGACCGCCCTGCGTCGCCCCGGTTAAGAGCGACACAGCGGCGACCCCGTGCAGAGCGCTGGGACTGGGCAGATTGGAGGGCGGCCCTCGGTGCACCCAAGGATGGGGGATTCCGACACCGTCATCGGGTAAGAAGGCCCGGCGACTCACCGCCCGGATAACACGGCTTGCCCATGCTGCTTCGGGGAGGCGCTGACTGAGATCCTTGCTGGGATCGCGGCCCCGCCCGTCCTTGACACCGGTTCTCCGAGCCTCCCCCGCACACCCGAATCACTGGTGAGACAATACAGGCGGTAGCCGGGGTCCACGGCTGCAGGCGACCAGGCTGCCAATCCATCGGCCCGGAACATCGCACAGCTGGGCACTCCTCAACAAACACTGAGCGGGTGTTGAGCCCGCGCCTGGGACCTTCGGCCGGCACCCGGTCTCCATACGACGCGGGAAAGAGACTGTGCTCCCGCTTAACTAGATTGTTTTCCCGCTAACCTGTACTACGATAGGGTTGCGGGCTCTGTCGGCCCTCCCCTACTTGCACGCCCTACTCACATCCTCTGCTGATTTCTCGGAGGGTACCCCCTGGTCAGAACACAGCTCTGCAGACAAGGGCAAGACAGACAAAGATCCTTCTCTGGCGAAGTAGCTGCACTGGACACTGGTAACACTCGAGCGCTCCTTAGAACCATACTACTGAGAGTCTCATTTGGTAATATGTGGGAGAACATAGTCCATCGCGGTTTACACGCCAAGAGCCAGGTGATAAGGCGGAGTGCTGGGCTCGAGCTTGTACAGAGTGGACACGTGCTACGGCCAGGGAAAAGATATCTTAGCACAGCAAACCACGGACAGAATTATGGGGGAACCTCAAAAAACTGGTAAGGCGGCCAAGACCCCCAGCAACAAAAAAATAGGCCCTATGGACGTATACACGGCCAGCCAAACACAATCTGTTGTGGCGGACATATCCATCAATAACACTGAGGCCCTGAGTCCAGAGAACAGCAAGAAAGAGGACAGACTAACAACAATAGTGCAAGATGGATTTCGGGCAGTCAACACGAAGCTGGATGTCATCGTTTCCACCATCGGTTCCCTGAAGGCCAGGGTGGACAAAGAGAGTATACGTGTAACTGAAGCAGAACACAGAATAAGCACCAACGAAGATGCGATTGCACACCATAGTCAAGACATCACCCAACTAAAAGAGGCTATGTCCAAAATGCAAAATAAGTGTGAAGACCTCGAATCCAGATCCAGACGCAATAACATCCGGGTGGTGGGCGTTGCGGAAACATTCGAGAGAGGCCAAATGGAAAAACAACTGGAACTGCTCCTCAAAACGATATTCGGCCAGGATGCATTTTCTGAACACTTCTCGATCGAGAGGGCGCATCGCACACTAGCCCCGGTCCCTAAGCCAGGAGCTCTGCCATGCACAATAATTGCCAGGCTCCTTAATTATAGGGATAGAGATCTGATCCTGCGTATGGCTAGGGAGGCTGGAACACTACAACACGATGGAAACCGGATTCTTATATACCCGGACTTTTCGGCTGTTGTCCAGGCGAGTAGAAGATCCTACGAACCAGTCAAGAGACTCCTAAGGGATCGGCAGATACCATATGCTCTAATGTTCCCCGCCAAGATGAGGATTCAGCATGCGGGCAGGGCACATTTTTTCGAATCTCCAGCTGAGGCCACGCATTACATCGAGTCTTCTATACCCCTCCCACCTAGAGGTGGCAGGCCGGCCCAAAACAACAGGCCCAGACCAGAGGATTAAGGCACTTTTATAGCAGTACACTATCTGTACTGTCATACTAACAGGGCCATAGCCCTGGTAGTTCCTTGATCACGGCGGCTCCACTCTACTTGATCGACAGAGTTGTGGAACGATTGGGCGGCCATGTGATGCAACACGGCTACCCCTGGAATGATCCAAGAGTTAGTTTGGGCACATCGTCGAGTTGGGGTTGACGATGACAGTGGGTGGGCAAAGGGAGCAAGGGGGTATTGGTTATTCTTTGAGCGCCTGGCAAAGAGTGACCCAGGCTTTGATTTGACTATGGTTATCAAGTTGTTTAATGTTTAAAAAAAAAGTGGATGCATTGGGAGCGGCGCTGGTCGGCTGGCACATACAACACGACATTAAGGGTCATGGAATCGGAAAGATTTGCCGCTACATTGTGCCGGTGACGGGTTAATAATAAAACTGCTTACTTGGAATGTGACGGTTCTGAACAACCAGGTTAAGGTCAGAAAAATTGCTAATTATGTTACCAGGCATGACCCTCGATACTAATGCTGCAAGAGACACACATGATGGGGACCAGCAACTTACACATACTGCCCAAATGGGGATCTCAGCGTTTCTACACAGATTACTCCACTCAGACCAGGGGTGTAATCACCCTGATTCATCCAAGCTTGGGGTCCTGCCCAGAGGGGCATAAGGTGGACCAGCAGGGTAGATATGTGGTTGTATGGGGCAGGCTCGCTGGCCAGCAAATGCTTCTAGTTAATACATATGGGCCCAATATAGACGACACTGCGTTTTATGTAGACATGTATCAACTGATTGCTGCCAGTGGACTATCTAATGTGATATGGGGTGGGGACTAATTGTTACGCTCACCTGTCTCCCACAGGGGCGTCGGACGGACCCGGTCAGCTGCGGTCTCCACCCACGTGATGCGTAGTTGCAGCGATGACTGACTGGATCTGCCCTCCTAATCTTGTCTGCTTAACCCGTAGAAATATTCTCCTTATATTCTTGAAAGATGAGCTCTCCATCCTGCGTGGATTCGCAGGGCGCGTCGATTCCAGTTACTTCACTGGTTTGAAGGCTCGGGAGAGTTCCGGAGAGTATTGACTCTGAGGTTCCTGGTGAGGACCAGTAAGTATTAAGTTCATAGAGTTCAATATGTCCGATGTTCACTCTTGTTCCCCCCTTACTTTCTTGTCTTGCAGCTGGCTCGTGAAAAGATGCTCTTGTGGCAGCTGGTGGCGCTCAGGTAAGAATCTGTATTACCCGGCGCTCTCCGGTAAATGTTGCACGTGGAAAATGTGTTGTTTTGTCTCTCTTTACAGATGCGGCACGTGAAAATATGGAGTCACAAAAGAATGCCTCCGGTGGTAAATCAGGTAAGTCTATGGTGGTAAGAATTATATTTGTTGGTTCCCTCGGCTCACCTTGTGGTTTTCTTTTGTCTCCTAGTTGCCGAAATTCGGCGAAGAAATGATGGAGGCAGCGCCGACCCGAAGGATGCTGTGAAGACTGGTGAGTATGGCGCGGTGCTGCAGCTGGAGGTGCGGCGTGTGCAGAAATGATGTTCTTTACAGGTCCGGAGACAAGATGGATCCAGAATCAGGTGTGGAATAGAAATAAGTTTGTTTTCTAACCTTGTTCCTTTCTTTCCTCTTTGTTTTAGGAGCTCCGGATTCGAGGCGGGCGTGGCAGAAGACTGGATGCAGGCTGCAGGCACGATGAGCGTTATGCTGCTGGATGCAGAGTAACGCGAAGCGTGTGTTGCTGGTCGGGCGTGGTTTAAATTGCCTCAAAAGTAGTCCCAGGTAAGAAGTCCCTAGAACCACACCCGAGTAAAAAATAGTCTCTGTAGAAAAATAGTCCCTTTCAGGCTTCATGTTGGATTGGAGTCATTTGCAGCATGGTCTGCCTGAGGTAAGTAATGACTATGAGCCTGGCGCCTTAGGCGCCAGGACTGATTTCTACTATGAGGGGCTGCTGAGGTTTTACTAAATGTCTAGATGCCTGCTCCCGGGGCTGATGGGCTTGGTCCGGATGCCTGGGGGTAGGCATCATGACACTAATGTCTGGCAGAGGGACTCCCAGGACCCCCTTGTTAATTTGCTCTCAACCTCCCCCAACTTGCAGAGGCAGATCGTTTGGCGCTAGATCAACCAATATCGGCAGAAAAGTTGGTGGAAGCTATTAAAGGGTTGTTATTGGGTAGGGCACCGGGATCCGATGGGATAGGGGAAGAATTTTACAAGGAATTCCCTGAGGAACTGGTCCCGATACTCCTTCGAGTGTGGGAGGAATCCCTTGAATGCAACATACTGCCCCCGACCATGAGAGAGGCAGTGATCACAGTGCTCCCCAAACCGAGAAGGCCGCCGCAAGATGTGTCCTCCTATCGGCCCCTATCACTAATAAATACAGATGCTAAAATACTTGCAAAAGTAATGGCCAATAGACTTTTACCGGTGGTCCCCTTGCTGGTCCACCCCGATCAAAATGGGTTCATTCCCGCTAGGGCAACAGCCCTGAATCTCCGTAGTCTCTTCGGGCTAATGATGCAAATAGACCCCAAGAGAAGCGCTGCCGCAATATCCTTAGATGCTGAAAAAGCTTTCGATTTGGTCTCCTGGGTCTATCTCCTAAAGGTGCTGGAGGCGTTTGGGGTGGGGCCCGGCTTTATTGGGTATGTCAAGCTATTATATACTGAGCCGGGAGCTCGTGTACTGACCAATAGGTGCATCTCTGAACTCTTCTTGTTGGGTAGAGGCACCAGACAGGGCTGTCCGTTTTCGCCCCTCTTGTTTGCATTGACCATAGAGCCTATGGCTGCCGCGGTTAGACTGAGACACACTGATAAAGGCATAAACATAAAGGGATCTGTTCAATTGATTTCACTATATGCCGATGACACCTTATTATATATCCGTGAGCCTAACGCAAATATAGCCCCTATAATGGCAGAAATACAAAATTTCGCGGAGTACTCTGGGTACACGGTTAACAGAGCCAAGCCTGAAATATTTCCACTCACGCCAAACACTGAGTGCCCTGCAACGCTACACGGTCTCAAATGGTCGGATCAACATATTAGATATCTGGGTATCCTGGTTTCAAGAGATAGGACCACTCCATACCTGGACAATCACGAGGCCACACTGCAGTCCATCACCACAAAGCTACAGATTTGGGGTTGCTTGCCTTTGTCTTTACATGGTAAAGTAGCGGTCCTCAAAATGGTAATCCTCCCTAAACTGCTCTACTTGTTTGTTAATATCCCCATATGGCCGGGAAGACCCTTCTTCGCTAGGCTACCCCCATGGTGGTGACGTTCCTTTAGAACGGGAAGACGGCCAGGATTGGCAGGGAGAAGATGACTGAGTCATATTCCACAGGCGGTATAGCGGCTCCTGACTTTGAGCTCTATTACTATGTGGCCCAAGCACAATTTGCAAAGCACTGGTATGATACTGCACATGAGACACCTCATGCATTAATAGAGGAATACACCACACATCCCACGAACATCCAATCTGTCATAGTCGATACACAGTGTAAGGATAATTGCGAATACAACCCGGTAAGTTGTACGGTTAAAGTATGGGAGGCCATATATAGAAGATTGCAGATTGAGATACCGTACAATCCAGAGATACCCCTTTTGAACTACCCTGGTATACCCCCACACATGACAGCACAATACAAGGAGCCTGGGACCCCAATATGGAAATGAAAATTGGTGATATGTTTATAAATGGCAAATTCGCGACCCTGGGGGAAATAACAAGAGCGTTTGGGGGTGGGCCACTCATAACACTTCAATACTACTGCATGCGTGCAGCATTCCAAAGGAAATTGCCACTATTCCTGGACGAGCCCCAGCCACACCCTTGTGTACAGATGGTAACCGCAACGGGAGGCCTGGGTATATCTAGATTATATGCGGAGGTTCAAGCCCACACCCCCATGATAAACCATGTGAAAGAAAAATGGGAGCGAGACCTACAGATACCCATTGAAGATGTGAAATGGCATAGATATTGTTCCTTGACTAAGAAGGTCTGCCTGAATGCTGGGTTGCGGTTAATCGAATTCAAGATACTTAACAGGCTACGTAACTCTCCAATTAAAATTGCGAAATTCACCCCCACTGCATCGGATGCATGCCCTAAATGTAATATGCCACAGGCAGGAGACTTTCACATGTACTGGGAATGTCGGGTGGTGATGAACTTCTGGAAAGAAGTTGCTGAAATGCTAGAGGAAATCACACAGATCCCCCCAGACCTGAAACCCCAAAAATATCTGTATGGGGACATAGGTAAATGTTCAGAGAAATTGAAAAGATTGTTCGATGATGCATGTGCAGTTGCTAAAAAGTTTATCCTCCTTAAGTGGAAAAATGCTTGCCCACCCAGAATGAACCAAGTTCTACGTGAACTGACCTATGTAAATGAATCAGAAGAACAATATGTAATGACCCGACCCACAGCCTGCAGACCTAAAGTCATATGGGGTCCTTTCAGAGTGTAAATGCTATAATCATGACGCCAATATTCTGTTCTGAAATGTGTACTGTAGACGATGAGATGCCTTGTGTTCCTATGTTTCCACTAATAAAAAGAGTTTGAAAAAAAAAAGAAATGGAGACACAGATGCAAAGCAAGTCTGTCCCTCAATTTCTAAAAATCGTTTTGGGTTGGGTGTATTTGTACATCTGTGCAACCCTCTTGGCAGGAGGGTTGCACAGATGTAGATGTACACCCAACCCAAAATGATTTTTAGAAATGGAGGCACAGATGCAAAGCAAGTCTGTCCCTCAATTTATAAATATCTTTTTGGCACCCCTCTTGCATTGCATCTGCGAAACGAGGTGGCAGGGAGAGGGCAAATGAGACTGTTTGATATGATATGATAGGTTATTTATAACAAGCTTAATACCCATAGATTTCTAAGCTCGGGCCCAGGGATCAAACCCGTGTTGCTCTGTGTCATCTTGCTTCCAAGCTGAGCACGTTGCTGCTGAGCTATCCTCCCGAGACTGCATGTCTCTGAGTGTGTACATGGTGAGGGTGAATGCTATGCTATGGGCGGGGAACAGAGGTGTTGAGGGAGGTAACTCCCCTGAATTCTAAAGAAGGTAACAGCGTGGGAGAGGGTGGGAGTGTGGGGTGAGGTGGGATCACCTTCTTGGGGGGGTTTAGCGGGGTAGGGGTGCAGTAGAATGTGATAATTCAGCCTTTTGAAGACCACACAAATCGGTCAAAATAAAGCAGTCTTTTTTGTATTTGTTCTTCAAAAAAGGCAGAATTATCACATAGAACCCAGTATGGACCTTGCCATACTGTTGAACTTGTTCAGTGTAATAGCATGCAATGGGACAGTACTTGCAGCTAATGGGCTTTTAAAGAGACAGTAACAGCACTTCTCAGCAGGGATGTCTAATCTAATTTTCTACTAGAGCTGCCATATCTGAAATGGGGCAATACTGGTACTCCTCAGTTAACTCGCTAAACAGGGCTTCTATAATTGTAATACTATGCTTTTGTTGAGGCAACGCTAGTTCATCTTAGTGGGGCTGCTATACTTTTGATGGGACTACATCAGCACTTCTCAGTTGAGCTTCTAAACTCTTATTGACAAGGCCCGAGCACTTCTCAGCTGATTTATTTATTTTAATTGGTTATTTATAATGCGCGTAATAACACCCAGAGGTTTCTAAGCGCGGACCGAGGGATCGAACCTGTGTTGCGCGGACCGAGGGATCGAACCTGTATTGCTCCATATCGTCTTGCTTCCAAGGCAAGCATGTTGCCCCTGAGCTATCCTCCCGAGACTCTGAAGATCTGAAGTACATTTAATGATACAGAACCAGAACTATTGAGCAAGTCTAACATCATCATCAGAATAACTCAACACTGTTGTGGTTATACAAGAGCTAATATATTTAAAGGGATGGAATTACTCAGAATGTAGCAGCACTATTCAATAACCCAAAGTGCTTAAGCATAGCTAATGTGAAAATACTACACTTCTCACCATTGGGACAGTAATGCCACTTCCCACAGAGGCTGCTACACCTTTTATGGGGCAGCACTGATCCAGCCTACTGGACAGCTTCACATTTAATGGCACTTCTCAATAGAGCTGATATACTTCAATAGGAAATGACCAACACTACCCTGCAGGGAATTGCATACTCTTGATGCCATCGAAGCAGCACTTCCACCCACCACAGCTGCTTTATTTTTAACGGCAGAGTGCGTGTACTTTCCAGCCACTCTGCTTTACATTTAAACAGTCAGAATTGTCATTTCTCAGCAGGACTGCAACACTATACCATTGTGTTCTGTATCTTGAGTGCTTCTTCACCACCAATGTGGGTTCATGGCACTCTCCCATTCAATTGGCAACAGGCATGTCCCGAGCTGCCTGCTGTCCATAAACTGCCGCTCAGGATGTTGCAAGCCGTGATGGGGCAAGGGATAGAAGGCTCGATACTGTAGGATAGCAGAATCAGCAGAGTCTTAAAACCTGCTCACTCATTCTGCAGTGAGGGGCCATCGGGCAAATTGAGCCTGATCCCACATACAGCAGGTTGTTACCCCTTTAGAATGAGCTCTCTCAGACACAAGTTATCACCCCTGCACACACAATGAATGAATATGGTATGGATCTATAGATCGAGAAAACTGGAGTGAGAATTCAGAGTGTTTTTTTCTTTTTTAAAACAACATTTTATTAGATTTTACAGATTAATACAAAAATCAAAGTGCAGCAACAAGTACACGATATTTCATATTGTCATGTTTCCCCAAGGTGGTTGTCGAATACATGGAAATGTTAGAGGCTTCCTGTGTTTGTGGCAGATCGCTTTGGAACATTCAGACCCCTTCTGTCTCTAGTTATGCTGCCATTAGCTTTTCCCCATAGCACCCATTGTTCAGAGAAGCGGGCTATGTTGCAGCCATCTGGTGAGAGGGGGCCCCCTGATAAGGTCTGGGAATTTAGCTGCAAAGTCGAAAAACGGATCCCAAGTGGTCAGTATTCTATTCAGGGTGCCTGCTCGGATGGCTGTCATTTTCTCGGCCACTGCTATGTCCCAACATTTGAACCACCACATCGCCGTTGATGGGCCACCTTCATCTTTCCATAGCTTGGCTATGGTAATCTTTTACGCTAAGAGCAGGTGGGTGCATAGGCTGGATCTCTGCCCTGACAATGGGTATGCACCGCCCCCCGTCTCCCCCAGTAGAACAATCCCCGGATCCCAGGGTAAGGAGAGCCCAGTGATGTCTTTAATATGTTTTAATATTTCTCTCCAGTGTGATACTGCCTTTGGTCAGTCCCATACCATGTGGAACAGTGATCCGGGAGCAGGGCAGCCTTGCCAGCAGCATCCCGAAGCGGTTGGATCAGCCTTCTGACTCTGGACTGGGGTCTTATAGTATCTGCAGCATAACTTATAGCCACCTTCCCTATTTGTGATGCATTGAGAGCTTTTGTGCAATCTCGTCCATATTTTCCCCCACTCTTCAACCACTATTTCACAGCCTAGATCTTTTTCCCACTCCAACATGAATCTTTCTTTTTTCCCCGGGTCTGACCTGTCAAGGAGGCAGTAAACAGCGGAGATCCTACCCGTGCTAGTTGGTGTGGTTAAAGAAAGCTCGAGAGCTGACAGGTCTCTGGCGCATTTTTCTCAGATTAGCCTACCAGACATCCAGTGCCTGATCTGAGCATAGTGGAATCTTTCCCGTTCCCCTACTCCAAATTTTACTTTACAACGCTCAAATGTGATGGGGACCCTTCCTCTAGGAAATCGCTAGTTCTAATCAACCCGCCATCTATCCAGGACTGGAACTCTCGTGGGTGTCTACCTGGTGAGAAGTTAGGGTTATTCCATATAGGTGTCAAAGGACCCAACAACCCCCGGAACCCCCATTTCCGGGAAGCCGTTTTCCAACACTGGCTCATGACAACGGTGGCCACCAAGGGGCCGCTGTTTGCCTCTAGGTTTATGTTCGGTAGGTGTGGGAGGTCTGCTAATGGGACCGGGCACCAGAGTTCTTCGATTTGCCTCCATTTCGGGGGGTACGATTCTTGCACCCAGGCAAATGCTTGCGATAGTTGGGCGGCTAGGGTATATCTAGCTAGGTCTGGGACTACCAGACCTCCCTGTGCCTTCCCTCTTAGCATGATTCGTTTGTTGATTCTAGGCCTCTTCCCACCCCAGACGAAGACTAGGATCTCCTTTTGCAGATCGGCTAGGGCCGGGCCTGGGATGTGTATGGGCAATGCCGTGCAGTGATAGAGCCATCTGGGAATCAGGTTCATTTTGATCACTGTGATTCACCCAAACCAGGAGATCTCCTGTTGTTTCCACCTTTTAAGGTCATCCTGCAGGCTGCGTATGAGTTGTGGGATGTTGCTAGAATATAGCCGCAAGGGGTCTCTTGTTATCTGTACCCCCAGGTATTCAATTACACCTTTAGCCCATGGGATTGACAATAGGGGAACTAGCGATTCTTTCTCTTGAGAGGTGAGATTGATATCTAGGGCAGAAGACTTGGATCGGTTCACCTGAAAACCCGACAGGGTACCAAACTCCCTGAATTCTTCCCACAGCGCTGGCAGGGATTTCTCTAAGGATGATGCAGTGATTAACATTCATCTGCATATAATGCTATTTATATTCGTGGTCCCTCACCGATATCCCCTTTATATCCTCATTTTGTCTGATTCTGGCAGCCAGTGGCTCCATTGAAAGGGCAAAAACCAGAGGAGACAGCGGGCAGCCACTGTGAGATCACTGCTGAGCCAACCTTTGTTTTGCGAGCACTTTCAATTAGATTTATTGTTCTCCTGATATTGTCATGGGTGCTTCTGCCCGGGATAAACCCTGTTTGATCTTGATCAATTAAATCCGGGAGGATCGGGGCCAGTCTTTTCGCCAATATCTTCGCAAATATTTTGCTGTCATTATTCAAGAGAGATATCGGTCGGTAGGCGTCAAGAGATTCGGGATTCCTCCCGTGCTTGTGTAATAGAATCGTGATCGACTCTGCCATTGAGTCAGTCACGGAACCTGTAGATAAGAAGGAGTTATATAGCTTAGCTAACTGTGGGGCCAGTAATCTGGTGTACTTTTTGTAAAAGTTTGCAGAGAGGCCGTCTGGGCCCGGCTCTGTGGGTTTCAGTGATTTGATAGCCTCGATGATTTCTTCCACATTAATGGGCTCTTCCAGGGCTTCCAGTTGGGTCGAACTCTGAGTCGGAATGGCTCTTAGGAATTCCGTCAGCCCATCCAGGGTCGAGTGATCACCGAACATAATGGATGTATGGTGCTTCATTAGTTTGTTGATTTTCCCTGCGTCGGTGTAGTACAACTTCCCGTCGTCTCCTCGAATCCTTGAGATATTGTTGTGGCTCTACGTCTTCTTCAATTTTTGCACTAAGACTTTGTTAGCTTTGTTCCCTTTGCCATAATAGAATTGTTTTGTATATGCTAGGGATTTAGCGGTGCGGTCGGTGCAGTGCATTTCTAATGCTAATTTAGCCTTTCTCAGAGATCTTTCGGACTTCCTGGTGTATCGAGCTTTCAGTTCCGCTTCTCGTTGAGATACGTCTCTGCTCCGCTCCTGCACCTATTAAGGCTCCCCTGACCATCGCTTTCATTGCATCCCATATGATGTTAGTAGGGGCTGTTTCCGTGGTGTTTTCTGCAAAATAGTTGGTTATTGTGTTTTCGATTTCCGATCTGATGGCTACGTCTAGCAGCAGGGAATCATTTAATTTCCAGTGACACCGAGCGGGGGTTCTTTGGCCTGATATAGCTAGATTTGCGGAGACTGGCACGTGATCCGAAATCATGCATGTATGTATCTCTACATTGTTTAGGCATGGGAATAATTTTCCAGACATCAAAATGAGGTCTATTCTAGAGAAGCCTTTGTGCACGTTAGAGAAGTGCGTGTAGTCTCTTAAATTGCTGTTAAATAGTCTCCAAACGTCCACAGTCTCTGTCTCCCTGAGCAGCTCGGCCAGAGCCAGGGCATGCGTGATATCTGCCGCCGTGGAAGGGAGGGTTTTATCGATCTCCGGGTTTGGCGTGGTGTTAAAGTCCCCCCCGATAAACAGATGGCCTTCGTGGAATGCTATGACAGTTGGGATAAGGTTCTTGATAAACTTGTTCTGGGCTGTGTTGGGGCAATAAATCATGGTGATTGTAATCGGTAGTTCTTCGACAAGCCCCTTGAGCAGGAAAAAGCGACCCTCCGAGTCTCTCCGTATCGTGATGTTTGTGAGTGGGACTTTGTTGCTTAACAATATTGCAACCCCTCTTTTTTTCGCTCCCGCGATGGCAAAGTAGGCTCTTTTATATTGCTTAAATCTTATGCGGTGTTCGTCTTCCTGCAGCAAGTGAGTTTCTTGGAGTAATACAATATCTCCAGCCAGATGCTCGAGCCGATGTTCTATAGAGCGCGCTTCCTTGGTGAATTCACGCCTTGTACGTTCCAGGATAGGATTCGTATCTCGTTCAGATCAGCCATCGCCAAGGCGTTCCTGTTACTTATGCAGGCTAATCCATTCCGCTACCGGGATTGCGGAAGTGATACACAAAAACTGCACTTGTGCTGAAACAGGACATGTTTTCGTAATCTCACTGTGTTGGTACTCCGGGGAACGTGTCTTACTGTGAATGCTGTCTGAAGCTGTGGAATCGTCCCACTCAAACCCCCAACTACCCCCCTCCTCCCTGCCCCCACCCAACAATGAACTGGAAGAAGACCCGGCATCCTACCGCCACCGGGGAACTGGTGGCACCAATGCTCCAACTGTTGGCCAACTGGGCCACCGAATACCGGTTTGATGAAGCTCTTCCAAAGTTCTTTCATCGCTCACCTAGAGTACTGTAACTCTGTTCCCTTTGCTGTGTGTCCGTTTCCGCCTCCAAAAGGAGAAGATCTGGCGAACAAGGATGGAGCCCATCGGAGCCCGCCGCGGGGGGCACTCAGCCCAATTCGCTGCTTTTCTACGGGGGGCCCTGGGGTCTGCGCTTCCAGTTGAATCTTGTCCATTCTCCCCACCTGTCGCCCTCCGGATGCGCGTCAGATGCTTCCTCGGGTTCAGATTCTTCCCCTGCACTCTTTCAGCCCATCAACCTCTCAGCTTCTTTCATTGAGTAAATTTGCCTCTGGGCCCCCCCCATCTGAACTTCACTGAGGTGGGAAATCCCCATTGGTATGGGGTTTTCTTCTCCCACATCCATTCCGTCAACGGGCGCATCAGCTTCCGCTTTTGGAGGGTCTGCATCGCCAGGTCCTGATATAGAGATAGAGTCGTGCCACGAAAGGTGATTTGCTGCAGCTGCTTAGCTTCCCGCATTATATCTTCTTTTATTTGAAAGAAATGTATTCTAGCAAGAACATCCGGGGGGAATTTAGATGCTTTCCTGGGGGTTGTTCTATGCACCCGGTCTAGCTCCAGGGGTGAGTTGTCGGTAGGGTGATGATAAATTGGTACAGCTCCGTCACATAAGATTTCAGGTCTACATCAGTGATCGAGGAGGGGATCCCTCTGATACGCATGTTGTTCCTTCGTGAACGGTTTTCCAAGTCCTCCTGCTTTGCTTCAAGGGCGTTGCATCTGGTTTCGAGGGCGGACATTCTGTCCCTGTCCTGTTCACTGTCAAATTTTTGCTTGCAGACCTCAGATTCCAGACCAGCGATTTGTTGTTCCAACACCCCATCCTTTTATCTAAGGCGCTGATTTTCTTCGAAGCTTCTTCCGTCCCCTTTTGAATCTCTCTAGTTAAAGCTGTCAGCAACTCCTGGAGATCAGACTTGGTGGCTGCCTGTACTGCGCTGGGGCCTGCGTCCCCCGAGGCGGAATCGCCGCTCTTGGTAGTGATTGCCGGGGGGTCGGCCCTTTTGGCCCTGTCCGCAGCCGCATTGACCATGAGGGTGGAGATGTCGGCATGCCGCTTTTGGGCATGTTGTTGGTCTCGGTGATGCTCTACCAATTGGCCCCAGTCTAGGTGGCTCTGCTACTTTTTGTGTGCCGCAGTGAACTCTGTATGAGTTTGATTTGCTTGCCCACAGGGTGCCTGGCGACCGACGGGCTACCCCCGCTCCGATGACCGGAGACCACTTGGTTTATGGTGCAGAGACTACACCGCCGATAACTGGTGCTGGTGCTGATTTCGGGCCCAGGTGGGATCAGAGGTTGGGATCACTGTGCAGGGCCCGCACACGACGAGCTTGATGCTGCTTAGCGGGACCCCTACCCCTCCTGACTCTTCACCTCAGTCCTCTGGCCGATGCGGCATGCAGGTCTTTCAGGGAGCGGGCCCCGGGCCGGGGACTTTATTTCGAGCAGGGCTCGCCCTCCCGCCCTCGGTGATCGGGGTCCCTGGCCCCCAACCGCTGAAGCGTGCGAACGCTCCCAGCATATGGCGAAGATGTGCTGCTCTGCAGGGTGGTTGCAGGCTCCGGGTCATGTCGAGGGGGAGCGAGAAGGCAGAGTCACGCGAGCCACCCCCGAGCTCAGGACACCCCGCCATGTTCAGCGGTCCCCCGCCGTCTGGGTGTGAGGGAACCGCGGGTGCTCCCAGGCCTCGGGGGACCAGGCCAACACTCTGCACCGCACCGATGGAAAGCACCCACTCCGCTGCTAATACAATGCAAGTGGCGCCCGTCGACGGGAGCCGGAGGCTCATCCGGATGTTGCTTCCTCGCTGCGTGGGCTCGGAGTCCCACCCTGATGTTTCAGCCCCCGCCTCCTCAGCCTGGGCGCCGAACGGCGGGTGCAGGACGAGCCCCGGGAGCCTAACAGCCACGCGTATGCTTGCAGTGTGCGGCTCCAGTCTCCACTCCACGGAGATAAGTGGCTCTGGCGAGTACGAACCCCTCTGAGGATCTTAGCGCTTCTAGGCCAATTGGAAATGCTGATCGCCAGCTTCAGTCCAGGCACATTGGCTTACGGAAAATGTTGGGGGCGTTGGCTGGCCCCCAAGTTGTTTTATTGGAGGGCGAAATATTTGCCACAAATATGAGAGAGCGACCAAGCATAGTGATAGGTAGGTTCTGGGGGATGAGGGGATTACTCCTCCCCCCACCGAAAAAATGTTTTGAATAGTGGGTTAGAATGGTGCATAATACATTACACTTTCAGTGACAAATTGGGTAAAGGGCCAGAGCGTTTGCAATTCAATTGGTTATGTAGGGTAACTCATGCCAAAATACAATAGATGCAAGTCACCAAAGGAGCTTTTCCCAATCCATTTTCATGTCTTTCCCTGCAATATATGCCAGTGTCAAAACATGTTCATGCTGGCTCTGCCCATATTTTCATGCTGGCTGTGCCTATACATTTCCTTGCTGGCTCAACCAACATATGCCAGTATTCCCATATAAGAACATACTCATGTTCACTTTGCGCAAAAGGCCAGTAATGAAATAATAAAAAACATGTCAAAACTGGCTCTGCCAATATATGCCAGTACTCCTATGTAAGAACACACTCCTGTTGAATTCGCCATTATAAGTAACATGACACAATAAGAAAACATGTCAAAACTGGTTGCAATGTAGGCCAGTCCACACTAGTAAGAAAACGTATCACGCTTGCTTCATCATAGATGCTCAGTTAATGCTACAGTAAAAAAATAGTTAGGCCGTTTCAGCAAAATGTCAGTCTAGCAATGTAATACCACTTATCATGATTGCTTTATGAAAGATGGCCAGTAATAAATGTAATCAATGGGTAGACTGGCTTCTAAAAATGGCAGTCTAGCCACATAATAGCACACATTTTTTTTAAAAATGTATTTATTAGCTTGCGGTTTACAAAATTAAACCTTTCAGCCAGAAATATAAAAAGATGATATGTACCAAAAAAGAAACACAATACAGTACAATAAAAAAAAATTCAAAAAGGGAAAGAATATTTAAATAGCACAAAAACACAGCCAGGTTAAACTAACCTTCACTGTCGGTTCAAACCCTAATAGAACTTCTGATTTGGAGGGTAATGCTCTTCACAGGCTCATCGTAAATTTTTAGTGCCAGTACATACGTCAATTCTCATAAATGCTTCTTTCAAAAAGGCTAACAATGCCAACGTTAAGGAAATCCTATCCCCCTGAGTCATTAAAGCCCACCAATCATCAACGGATAAAGTCAAAACCTTGTTAAAAAACCTTCCACTCAGTTGGGATCTAATATCCTTTAGAACTGGGAATAATAAAGTTAAATGGTACAGTGAATCCATATCACAATTACACAGTCTGCAGAAGAAGTCCCGCTCATTGAGATTTTCCTTACTGGTTTCCGATAGCCTTATGCCATAGATTTTAAGCTTGTTTCTAGCTTGCTGCTTGTCAATCCAATCAAGGTCATACAGTTTCCGCTTCACTAAAAAGCAGATTCACAACTAGGTCCTTCTCCGTTAGGTTCAAATTACTCAAATTACTCAAGTTGATCTGCAGATCTACCTCCACTCCACAAGTGGCTCTGAATCCTCTATCAAAGATTTCTTCAGTACGGCGAAGCCTCCTGCATCAATCGACATCATCCACTGATGATAGAAGGACAAAGTCTTCCAAACCGTTAGAGCGTACATTGAAGTGAGACCAAGTTCAATTCTGATTGCCTGAATGGGCATGGATTTCGGCAGGGATAGTACACGTCTCGTGAAGTTTACTTCCAATTGAGGCCATACTTTAAAAGATAGAGCAAAGGAAGTCTCTGCTCCATATGTCAGTATAGGCATAACCTTCATTTGGTAGAATTGTATAATTGGAAGCAGAGAACATTTGCAGTGGCTCACAAGTAACCTCCTCGCCTGCGAGGCCAAAGTCCTCACCTTACTGCGCAGAATGCTTTCTCTGTATGCATCGTTCCCGCTATCACTTAGACACATTCCCAGATAAATCAGGGAGACCACCTCCATGATCTTTTCTCCTTTCTGGTACCATGAGTTCACCTTGCCACTTTTACCCGAGTTGTGACCAAGGGTAACGATTCTTGACTTCTTTACTTTGATTTTTAGCCCATTAGATCTGACAAAGAGTGCCAGCGCGTTCAATTGACGCTGGAGCTGATGTGAGTCTGATCTAACAACACCAGGTTGTCGGCATACGATAACCGACGTACGGGCTTTCCAGCTAGTCGCGGTGGGAAGCATCTGATGTTATTGAATGCTTATATCCTTTATAAACACATTGAACACGGCTGGTGCCAAGGTGCATCCTTGCTTCAAAACTTTTGCCATTGCAATAGGCTCAGAGATATTTCCAACATTGTCTAGTCTCACAATCAGAGACATGCCTGAATACAGGGCTGTCAGGTCTTCTCTAATATCCTGCGGCCAGTGCCAGGCTTTTAGCTTGGCCCACAGGATTGATCGATCTTCAGTATCAAAAGCCTGAGCTAAGAAATCGAGGTCAAGTATATTTTGGAGGAATTTGTGGCCTTGTCCCTGGTCTTCAGGATGTTAATAAGGAAAAGGTTTAGATCTGTTCCAATACCTTTAATAAATCCTGCCTGCCAACAATCAAAATGCATCAATTGAACACTCCATTTCGTCAGAGCCTTCAGTATTAATGCCCCAAAAACCTTGCTGATAACATCAAGAAGGGAGATAGGCCTGTAGTTGTTAGGATCCAACCTATCCCCCTTCTTAAATATCAGCACGATTATAGATCTAGTCCATGACGCAGGTATTTTCTTACATTTCTTAATCAGTTCAAACAATTCCCAGATAAAGGAAGCCCATTCCTATGGATTCCTTTTCAACATTTGATTGGTTATTCCATCAGGGCCCGCAGCTCTAGAGGTACTTGCCGCTCTTATTAAATTCAAGACTTCATCTTTATCGGTCAAAAAAAACAATTCATAGAAGGCAGATGATCTGCATTGCCTACCTCTTCATTAGGATTAGCTAACACAAATTAAGTTTGCTTTGCCCGAAAATACCAGTAAAACCTTCCATGTCAATTAATGATATGTCAAAAAATAACATTGTTAGGACTGATTTTCTATACTCTGGCCTGTTGGACAGATTTATAGAAGGCCAACCTGTATTGTGACAGGGACAACTCTGGCGAGCTGTAGCCAAACCAGTTCAGGTAGCAGTGACAGGGGGTCTAGGCTAATATCTTCAGAGGTAGTGAGCTTGTAAGGGGTCCACAATGAGGTCATACAATGGGAATCACAAAGTACACTTAGACAGGATGTATAACAATACAGTTATTATTTATTGGCCAAAACACACTACAGAACAATGACTACTAGCAAGTAGGATTATCACACACGACTACTACACTTGGATAGATATGTGCATTCACTTGTTATAGGGCATAATACACATCAGAAACTCCTGCAAAGCAAAGGTTAGACAAGTATCATGCACTCAAGATCCACAGAGATGATCCCTAACTAAAATTGGCTAGTCCAAAGTTGTCTGGGGCCTTTTGCCCAATAGTTCAGGTAAATGTTTCACAGAATCTTTGATGCAGGAAAAAATGCAGTCAGGGTCCCTGGGGTCCAGTGAAGGGTTCTTAGGGTTAGGATACAAGTTAAACTAACTACCAAAAGTAGCCCCAGCTTTCAAAGGTCTTGCACAAGCAAGCAATGGCAAAGCCGAAATTGTTAGAATAAAGGTTTATTATAAACCCATTGACTTATAATGGGAGTATAGGGGTAGGTTAGAAGCTCTGTAACTTTCCCCCCGTGCTTTTATTCTCCCCCAGACTTGGCAGGACAAAGGAAGAGGGTCTGAAGTTGCTTTTTCCACCAAAGGTTGCAGTCATTGATTCCCTGCGGTTGCAGATTCGGCTGCTCTCTGGTGGGTGTCTTTCACTGTTGCAAGGACTCTTGATGGAAGATTGCAGAAAAACACGATGCAGGAACCCTGTCAGGACTGGACCCAGGTCAGGTAAGCAATTTCAGACAGTGGTCACTGCAGCAGAGTGATGCAAATCGACTCAGCAGCTGCGGTCAGACTTTCCCTCCTATTTTGGGTCCCCTCGATGCTAGGACGCCGACATTTTATAGAGGTCAGGCTCGTAGAGCCAGCCGAGGAGTCCCCAAGTTTCAGGCAGAAACTCAGAGTGGTGAAGCCGGCAGCACGGGTGCCCAAAATCAGAGCTGGTCAGCCACAGGACGGTTCCAGGGCACTTCTGAAGGCTTCCTTTGGCAGGGCACCGAGCAGATGTCAGGAATGGATGACCCCAACACTCCAAGGGTTGCAGCTCCTTCGCAGGACTGGTAAAGATCACAAGCAAGACAGGGCTCCTCCAGGCTAGCAGCAGAAGTTGGTTGCCAGGTCTCCTTCAGTCAGGTCTCAGGTTTTTTTGTGGGTCTCGCAGCTGGATAGGATTGTTGGCTCCTCCAGGTTTCTCCAGGATCTCTGAAGAATGGGTGCTCTTCATATCCTAAAAGCCAGGTAAGAGCTGATGCCCTCACTAGCCAATAGCAGGACTAGCCTCCCCCCACACACACCCCACCAGTGGTCCAATAAGGACCACTGGTGGGAGCATTCATGCATACCACTCAGACACACTGAAACCAGTTTGTGGATTGGGACCAGGCAGTCCCAGCCCACATCTGCCAGCAAACACACACATTCCTCTAGTAGCCCACCAAAAGATCCTTCTTTCCCGGGCACTGGAAGTCCTTATAGGGATTTTCTTGGCCTCACAGGCCAGGAAGAGGGCTAAAGAACAAGATGGCAAAAGGACAAGCAACAAATCTCGTGGCACGGCCATGTTTGACCAATAGCTATAGTTAGTAGCCAAACGCGGTAAACGCAGTGAGGCTAAAACGAAAATTCCCAAGAAGTGTGAAAAAGTCACTGCTGCCACCAGCTTATCCTTTTAGCACACCTAGAGTAACCAAAAATCCTGTGAGTGTTAGTGTAGGGCAAAACAAAAATCTACCCCATTGTACTGCAGTGTAAGCTGCATTGTACAATGATAAAAAGTTACCACAATTGATACAAAAGTAACCAAAAGTAGTAACACAGTAACATGACTAAGGTAAACAAGGTCTCCGATTACTGACTGCCTGAAGGACATGACCCTTTTCCCATGATATATGAGCAAAAGCCAGTGCCGTGAAGATTAAGGCTTCACTGCACTGTAAAAAGTACAGGGCAGATTACAAAATAAAAGCAAAAAGTTTGGGGGTTCCATAAAGATGGAAGGAAATGTGCAGCAAAGATAAATATTTCCCAACAAACATTCATCCCCAATCACCCACCATTCACTCAGCCATACATCTTCCCTCAAATTCACTCACATTGCATTCTCCACACAGTCACTCACCCACCCAGAACATTCCCACTCACACACAAATGCAATCACATTCATACCTATTCACCCAACAATCACTCACCTTCTCTAGAATACATTCACACTAGCACCCACCTAGAACATTCACACACCCACATTTTCACATTCATATCCATTCACCCATCAGTCGCCCACCCATATAACTTCTCTCACATACACTCACACTGTCACCCAACCAGAACATTCACACACACGGATAATCACATTAATATCCATTCATCCACTGGCCACTCACTCATAAACCTTCTCTCACTTCCACTCACGCATTCTCCACACAGGCACACACCCACCCACAACATTCAAACATACACTATCACACTCATTCCTAATCACCCATCAGTCACACTCACTCACACTGGTGTAGCGGTGGCCCACCACACCAGGTCTGGGGTTGCCTTGGTCCATCCTCACCCATCAGGTTAAAGGATGGGCCAGGGCTCTCAGGGCAGAAAGGAGGAGCTCTGCCCCGACTCAGTAGGGTTTGGCTCCAAACGTGACACGTGTCACAAGTCACATGCCATGTTCTGCTCCTACCCCATCTCTGCTGGTTTCCTCGCGCCATGATATACAGGAACCAAGACGCTCTCCCAGCTTCCTGGTTCCTGTCTATGAGCAGCGCGGAGGAGCTGGAGGCCTGCAGTGACATGACGGACTGGACTTCGGGAAACAGGTAAGAAGGCTATTTTTATATGCGTATTTTGCATATGTGAGGTGTCTGTCAGATGTATGTATGTGGTATGGGTCAGTGATTGGTGGGTGAATGAGTAGGAATGTGATAGTGTGTGAATGTTCTGGGTGAGTGCATGCTGGTGTTGAGAATGCTGTGTTTAACAGTTGTGAGAGAAGATGTATGAGTGAGTGTGACTGTGTGAGTGTGATAGTGCATGTTTGAACAGTCTGTGTGTATGCCTGTTGGAAAATGCAGTGTGAGTGGATGAGAGAGAAGGTATACGAGTGAGTATGACTGGTGGGTGAATGTGGATCAGTGTGATAGTGTGTGTTTGACTGTTCTGGGTGTGTGTGTGCATGTTTGGATAATGCAGTGTGAGTGGATGTGAGAGAAGCTTTATGGGTGAGTGAATGGTGTGTGTAAAGACTGGGGGGGTATATCTGTGATGCTATCCGCTGTGACTCAGGTAGAGGCACATAGACACCCTTCCCAAGGCTCTCATGGGGTAGCAATCGATGAGCAACCAAGGCTGAGACTGACAGGTAGGTGGTGCAGGCTGGTTCTCAGGCACAGTGCAGCCCCAAGCCCCCACAGAGGAATGTCTACACGCTATGTTATGTGCTAACACATTTCTTTTATTAAATGACATATGATTTAGGTTTTGTGCCGTGGATTGACGCATCTGTCTCCAAAAGGAGGAGAGAGATCCTACAGACTCTCTTTACTTGTCAAATTGGTTCATCAACAAACTAAAGGATATTAATTCCAGAATCTAAGAGAAAGGTTCTATTTAGGAGGCCATCACACTGGCCTTTTGTTTTTGGACTAGGATAACCTCCTAAATCATCAGGTTTAAAGGCAATAGTAGGTCTAGCCATTGGCCACACTAGGACTAGGTTACACTCCTAGTTTCCAAGACCATATACATTGCAAGGTGAAGTGTAGCAGCGTAATTGCTTGTGTGGAAATAAGTTTGATTGCAACATCTCCTCAATGCGAATATACATACCTATGAGACTGGGACTAGATAACTAAGGAATTGATGACAATATTGTTTTTTTAGAAAAAGTCATGACACTGAAGGAAAGGAGTTGAGTTTGCCTCCTTTAGTTTGATCAATGCAACACCCTGAAGAAGACCTGTTAGTAAAGGTTGAAACATGTGTTGGTGGCAACCTAATAAAGAAGAATATTTACTATATAAATTTTGAGCATTGACTTGGTATTTATAGATATGTCAAAAGTATTAGGGTGTAGCGCAAATGGTCAATACTTGTACTATAATTGTACTCTTTATTATCCAGGGCTAGTGTCGTTCGTCTTGAACAATGCATGTTGATTACCCTTGGAGCCCTATTATTGGTTACAGTTCTCAAATATATAAAATTAAAAGCAAGGTACAAGCTTGATGATGTATTAGCCCAACCCACTTATATATTCTTAAGATGTAGGTGGTTATATAAAAATAACTAAGACTCACTTTGTACCCAAGATTCTCTGATCCAATAGTTAACACAATATATACAGTTCTATGTAGTACCACAGTTATTCTTAGTTTCAATAATAATGCACCAACTGTAATGGTCCTAAAAATGTACTAAGATTATTAAACACTGTTTAACCCCACAAGCAAAAATATAGAAATGTAAGAAGCACTTTAAAACAATGGGAGAATGCTTTCTTTAGAGACAAGATGCAACACTGAGTGGAGATCCCCCACCTGGACAACCTATAGGAAAAGGTAAATTATACTTTGCTTTTATGTCAATGGCCAGTCCTTATATGTTCATTAATTGTCTGTTTTAATTTTTTTTTAGAGGTCCCAACACCCCACAGTATCTGGGAAGCAACAAGGGAGCCGGAACCAAGATGAATCTGAGACCCCCGGATGGACCGTGAGGGTGGAAGTCCTGCTTCCTCGTCATAATTCCATGGGTGCTTTGGAAGGCGAAGTAGTGGAGTCTCTCAACTTTACTCGATGATGCCCCTCAAGGATGGACTCCCTCTGGAATAAGTCATCACTGGGTCATTGCTGTTGAGCAGGAGAAGCGGACCAAGCAGTGTCGGAAAGGAGGCAGGGAAGGTCTGTCGTGGTGGTCTCCTTAATCGGGTTGCTACGCCATCTGAGGATGTCCCACAATGATGAAACTCACTGGACCATGACAAGGTTTGGGAGGTGAGGATGAGTCTTTTTGTGTCTGGTAATGACCATTGGTGGCGGTAGGTGCAGTTACAGAAGCATTTGTCTGGTTTTGTCAGTTCACGGTTTGCCCTGGCTGATTCTTTGGTGCTGCAGCTGCAGCACGGATGGCAGGATGGCTTCTGATGAGTTGGACTCCAACCCTGGACTTCTGTGTGGGCCACCACCGTTTGGGCCTTCAGGATTTGTTCCTTGATGTGGAGTGGCAGAAAATCTAGACTTTTCTGCAGGCGGCGACACTGGACTTCCTCAGCCATGGAAAAGTGGACAGATGTTTGGTCTGCAGTGCCACTTCAAGATTCCTTCAGTTGGTTGGAACTTTGCAAGCTCTGGGCGCCGAGCAGCACTATGCCAGGGTACCCTCTCTTCTGGGCGATACACTGCAGTCTGGCTTTCTAATGGTCTCAGATTGCTTCCGGACCCGGGATGATGCTGGTTGTCTTCTTGGTCGCAAGATGTCCAGTAACTCCATCCATGAAGCATTGAAACGCTGCTGGAGCCTTTGCACGTCCAAAAGGCATCACCTGATACTGTAAATGACTGAATGGAGTCCTGAAGGCCATTTTCCACTTGACCCGGTGGGACTCCGTACCAGATGATAGGCTCCACGTAAGTCCAGTTTTGTGAATATCTGGGCTGATCTTACTGCCTCCAAGATGTCGGATATAAGTGGAAGGGGATATTTATCTTTCACTGTCACTTGATTCAGACCTCTATAATCGATGCATGGACATCATTCTGTGGTGTCCTTTTTTGGAATAAAAACAAGGAAGCCCCTCCTGATGACTTAGACTGCGTGATCAGTACATTTTTTTAATTATCATCTAGATACTTCTGTAGAACAGCTTTTTCTCTTTGAGACAAAATAAACATTTGACTGAAGGGAACAGTGGATCCTGAAAGGAGTTCTAGGGCACAATCATTGTGACGATGATGAATAAACACCCTTTCTTCTTCTTCCGAAAACACATATTGATAGTGTATGTACTTTGAAGGCACTAAATTGGAGATCAACAGGGGATAATTCTTGGATATGGATCCCCCATGAACGGTTGTTTCTTTGTCGCCTCTATCAGCCAAACATGTGGTTACACACTTCTCGGGTCCCAGAAATCAGCAACCTGGCAGCCCAGTTAGTGAAAGGTTTGTGAAGTATTAACCAAGGAATCCCCAGAATTCTAGGGCAATGTGCAGCTCTGATCAAGTCGAAGGCTATGTCTTCATGGTGTTGTTGAATAGACATAATCCTGTTTACTGTATTTTCAATAATGGGTCCACAACCTAAAGGTAATCCGTCAACTCCTTCTACCGGTAATGCCTGTGCCTTTTGTTTTAGGGGAATGCCCATCTTTAGAGCCCAGGTCTTGTCCATGAATATTCCATCAGCTCTGGAATCCACCATTCCTCTGGTGTCGATGCTGGGACCTTGTGGAACTACCAGACGTATCTTGATTATCAACAAAGACGCAGTAGAGGTGGAATGTGGTTTTAAGGCTTCGCATGTGTGGGGACCAACAGAATTCTTCCGGACAATGGTCCCTTCTATGTGAGAGAGCTGGCATTTCCCGCCTTGCGAGGGGGGACACAGGACAGGATCATACTAGAAGACTAGCAGACTCTCAATACATACAAAGTACTTTGCTTCTTCTCCTTTGTCTCTCTTCCTCCGATAGGGGACCTCTTGCTGCCCCTATCTGCATTGGTTCCCTCGCAGTTGTCCCTTCAGAAGGTGAAGGGAAGGGTACGGTGGTGGTTTGAGAATGACCTCCTCAATATTTCCTTTTTTCTGCCTTGCGTTCTTGTAGACGGTAGTCCATTTGAATCACTATCTTTACCAATTCATCAAATGATGCTGGTCTTGGTACTCTTGCCAATTCATCTTTGATTTTGTCAGCTAAACCCCTGTGAAAAAGAGTAATACAAGCTTCCTCCGGCCAAGCCGTCAGTTGAGCCATTTGTTTAAATTTGGTCACATAGGTCAGGATATCCAGACTTCCCTGAGAGAAGTCCAACAAAGTTTCTTGCTTCGTATTTGTTAACTCTGGTCTATCAAATATTCCAGAAAAAGCAGCAAAAAAATTATGATAATCATCAATCAAAGGGCTGTTTGCCAGTACCAATGGCGTAACCAAAGCTAGGGCGCTTCCTGCCCATTGGGAAACCATATAACCGGCTTTAGACCTGTCTGTTACAAATGAGGCTTGACGAAAGGCAAAGTACAGGCATCAATAAACTCCTTGTATTTCTTTAGGTCTCCATAGTATTTTTCCACTGGTGAAGTGCGATATGAGGATGCGTCTAATGCAGCATCCCACTGAGCCATCGCCTGTTTTACCACAGTGTTTTTGGTTTTCAGATTTTGTGCTTCTACATTCAGACCTTGAACGGCTGCCACCAGTTCCTGTATTTGTTCCATCCCATTTTGTTTTAGTTTTGGGCGTCGCAATTTGTAAGCGACAGACCTTAGCTTGGTTGCTTTAGATGGCTTGGTTCGAAGAGGTAAGGCCTGTCCCCCTAAGTAGCCACTCCGCCAACTGAATGGATACATAGGAGGGTGGAGAGGCTCACCTAAGGTGGCAAGTTCAAAAATGAGGAAAAAACCCAATGTATGTGAAAACCCTTGTAGCGGCTCTAATGGTTCAGATAAGGAAGTCCACAGAATGATGTGTACAATGTAGATCTTGGCTGGAGACAAGTAGGCTGGACCAAGACTCAAAGCTCCTTAAAGTGTTAAGGAAAGTCCACCCAGGATTGCAGAGAAGGAGCAAGGTTTCAATGGAATTCCAATGCACAGAAGAATAGATTTCTCCGCAATAGTAAGGCAGCGAGAGAATAGAGCAAATGGGCAAGAAAGAGCTGCCAGTAGAGGCAAATTGCACCAGAGTCGAGGAAAGCAGCAGAAGGGCTGAAAGCGGAGAAGGATAGAGGCACCAGGGCCGAAGATGAAAACAGCATTGGTGCAATACAGAAGGAACCGATATTGCGACGCAGGGTTTACCGGGTCTCGCCAGGCTTTATGGGAGTATTGCCTTTCCGGGTTGCCGTCCGACGTTACTGCGTTACGGCACTGCAATTATGGGCGCCATCTTGGGTGAGGCAGAATACCCTTCCAGCGTTGCCATAGTGATGTACACGCTTTCCAATTATGAGCCCGGCAGCAGCAGTTCCTGACACAGAGGAGCCAAGGTGGTATCTGGGACACCTGCAAGTGGGACATCACCACTGTATAGGTGGGAGATAACCAGGGCTTAGACAACTGTTCAGAAACTGGGGGTAGGGATAAAAGGGTTGACTTTACGATGGAGCGCAAAGTGGAACCATCCTGCTCTGGCCTTCCTGGTGATGTGTGGTTTGAATGAGAGGTCACAGTTGATAGAAAAGCTGAGAAATGCTGCACTAGGCGAGAGTTGAAGCTTGAATCTGTCAAGCTTCATGTCAGTTAGACAATTCTGGTCTTGGGGGTTTCCTAGGAGAATGAATCTGAACTTTATAGGGTCGAGCTTCAGGTAGACACTTGACATCCAGACAGTGCTTTAGTTGATGGATGTTGCTGATGCAATTGATCTTTAGGTAAAGCTTTTTGCCATCTGTGTATTGGTGTATCATACTGTTGGTCTGGATGGACAGCATCCCCGAAGGTTCCATATAGAGGTTATAGATTACAGATGACAGGATGGAACTTTGTGAAACTTAGCAGGTTAGTTGGCATTGCTAGGATCAGTTGGGGCACATTTGGACAACTTGGTCTCTATTGGTGAAATGTATGTGAAAAACCACTGCAGGACTGTTCCCTTGAAGCCCATGTGCATGGTGGGGAGGTTGAGGAGACCTTCATGATCAAACGAGGTTATGGAGGACAAGTAAGCCGGGGTCCCCTTTGTCCATGATATGTAGAGCGTGCTCAATAACCTGGAAAGTTGCAGTCTATGTGCTGCATTGTGGTCAGAAACTAGATTGGTCGTTTTGTAGGAGATTATGACGAGCGTTCATTTCATGCATCTGGATGGTAATGGCCATCTCAATCACTTTGGCACCGAAGGGTAGATCCATGGTGAGGCGATAGCTGACCACAACATGTATGGGGTTTGTCAGCATCAGGAGGTTCTGTGTTATTGTCAGTGAACCTAGTAAGGTGCCTCATGTGAGGGATACATTGATGATGTTGGGAAAGGGTGTGGATGCTTCTCCTTTGATGAACTTCACAATGATGGACTAGATAACGGCATATTTATAGTTTGTGAGTTTTAGGGCAGCAAGAGTGTTGATCAGGCCTTCTAGAGTAATTGGCCTAAAGTCTGTCCATCTTGATATCTTGCGGGCTGGTATGGGCAAGATGTCTGTGGTGTGTTTTGAGCTGTTAATGTGTTGTCTTATTTTGTCTGTTGTGTCATATTGCTCTTCTCTAATTGGATGCTTCCATGAAGGTTGTTGTGTAGTAGTTTGCTTTGGCTGTGGTTATGAGTGTTCTGCATGTTCATCAGCGGGTCCTCATGGTGATAAGGTGTTCTAGTTGGGATTTTCTCCAGAAGATTTATTTTCTGCAGATTGCGTATTTGCTGTCGATGAGTTCCTGTATGTACCAAGGTGTGGAGGTCTCGTATTTGCTGAATAGAAGTTTCAGTGATGCATTGGTGTTGGTGGTCTCAGTTAGGGTGCAGTTGAGAGTGCTGACCAGTGAGTTTACTTACCAGTGTGTCCTGGAGGAAGTTCTTGAAAGAGCAGTGGGGTGTCTTTTACAGGCTGGGTTGGCCCTGGTGGGGTAGAGTCATGTGGGGAAGAAGAATTAATATGGCTGTGTGGTTTGCCCAGCAGAAAAGTAAGGTGAAAGAGATATGAATGCTGGAAAGGTGTTCAATACCAAGTTGATTGTGTTGCCTCTGTTGTCAATTGGTTCTGTGACAAGTTGCTTGCTCTCTATGGTGTCAAGCAATTCCAGCAGACACTCTCCGGTTTTCTTGGTGACTTGAGTTCCAGGCTAGTTGGGATCTCTGAGGAAGATATTAGTTGTGTTGTTGACGGTTGATCCTATGGTGTTGTCTGTGATTTTGTGGAGAGAGGCCTTGTTGGTTTTGGGTTGTCAGTAGATCAGGTAGAAGGTAGCTGCCTGACTGGGGAAGAGTGAGAAGCTGCAAGTGAGGGGTTCCATGGATGCAGGTGTGATGTGTTCCTGAAGGATGCATGTCTATGAGGTCTTGTGGACAATAGCAAGCCCTCCACCATTCTTACATTTGCAATCCTTGTTTTGGATATTGTGACCTGTGGACATTCATGGTGTGCAGGGGTTGGGTTGAGCCATGTGCCGGTGATAAAAGAACAGCTAGGTTGTGAGTGGTAATGGGATCAGCAATATCTGCTTCATGTGGTACTGCAAATAAGCAAAGATGACCATGCGATCATGTTTGTGTTTTGAAGGTATAGTGTGAGCGGTGATGGGAGATAAATGGATGTCATTCTATACGACGGAAGTCTGTGGGATCAGGGTGCTGACTGGTTGTTTGTGTGGGTGAGTGGGTGGGGATGGGAAGGGGTGAATGGGATGTGACACACATGCTGCTGGCCTACCTGGGACATGGGGAACAGAAATGAAGGCCCTTTGCAGGTCTTAATAAGACCAAACAGGAATTCCCTTTTTATGTACATTTTCTGACATGGAAATACATTTTTCTGAAACACTGATTAACAGGTACACAATGTGTTTCTACATCCTTGCATTGCATTAAGGGTGTGTGTGTTGGGCAGATTTAAAGGTGGTATAGTTAAAAGCAATCGTCACCAATTAATTGTCTGTCACGATTGCAGACTTTTATGCACAGCATTGAAGCAACATCTCCCAGATTCATCATGATTTTAAGCTCTACAATAATATCCTTTTACTGCAATTTTCATCTGGCGCTTGCCAGATTCGAGATTCCTTTCAAGCACCTTGAGAAGAGCTCTCAATACAAGGTGAACATCTGCTGTTTCATGTGTTACATGTCATTGGGAAGGCAAGCACAGGAAGCAACAAGTCACCAAAATATTCTTATGAACCCTCTTTAGACATAAGCATTCCAAACACCAAGAATGTGAACACAATTTTAAATTCAACTTATAGCATAGTTTCTGGTCATCATCTGGCATTTGGCAAAGAGCGATAAGAGGCACAGGTCTATGCCCTGTGGAGGGAATGAAACCAGTCTCTCATTTTAGTCACAGTGATTAGTGTAGAATGTTCTTGCTGTGCTCCTTGCATTCTTCTAGGTGCAGTGAAGGTCATAGTCTGCGCTGCATAATGGGGTGGGGATACGGCTATCACTACTACAGTGTGTCGGAGTGGGAATGATCTAGGCAGGATTCAGGACTGCCCTGAACTCCCAAATCACACACTCTTCCCACATCTGCACTCTCTGTTGCCTCAAACTGTCCCTCTCCTTTGCTTCGAGCACTGTGATGTCTAATTTAGAAGAGGCAAGGGAGGTATATTTGAACAAATAAATACATGTCACTATTATAAATGTCACACTGGCAACAGAGAAATTACAAATGCAATGTAGTTTTTCATTGGCAAGGCTAGTCCTTACCTCTGGTGACTTAGAAAACATACCATGGTATTACTGAGGAAGGCTGGGCTGCACATGGCATGTGATTGTAGCATCTACAAAAGGTGGGATATAGCTTACATATGATGAAGGAACCAGGTAGATGATGGCATTGTGGGAGGCGAGAGGGTGCACCTGGCATAAGATAGCAGCACCTGTACATGTGAGGGTATAGGTCATAGATAACGAATATACGAGGCTTATGATGGCATTATTGGTGCATTAGAGGAGGCAACTGACATCTGCTATGCATATAATGATATAATCAGGTATATGACGATATGCCTGACGCCTGACAGCAGAATTGCCACCTTTGAGACTGCAATTACCATATATCAGTGGCACTTGTGAATCGTTTACCTAAGGTGATTTACAAGGCATGCAATTGTATTATTGGGGCATTGGAGTCTGTACTTGGCACATGATAGCAACACCTGTAAGACTATTCCTTACATATTATGACATAGAACCCATATTAAGCTATTATTCGGCATGTGACGCTGAACCTGGCATATGAGGGCATTAAACTTTACCGAATTCGGGCTCCAGGTCTTTTCCAGCTCTTTCCAGCTCTAATTAAACTTGGTGGTGTACCTGCAACACGGAGTATGGCAGAGATCGTACCGATCTATAAAAAGGGTGGGTCGTGATTCCCCAGGTAATTATCAATCGATCGTACTCCTTGAGGCCAGCAGTAAGAGCTATGGAAAACTCATTTTCTTTAGACTGGAAGAGTGGATTACTGAAAACTGTGCAATAAGCCACTTCTAGGCAGGTTCTAACAAAGGAATAAGTACTACTGACCAAGTTTTTAGACTTAAGTTGATCCTCAATAAGTATACCATAATCAAGGGCGTGTGTTGGCTGTATCGCGTTCATTGATCTACGGACCACCTTTGATGGCATTCTGAGGTCCGAAGTATGGCGTTCAATGTCTAGTAAAAATGTTACCCTAGTCCTTTTAAAGGCGATCATGGAACTTTACTACAACACTAAAACTAAGGTCAGACGGGACCCGGCGGTGAAAGCACCAAAACTTTTATGGTCGGGGAAGGAGTTCATCTGATGTCCCTATGTTGGATGGTGATAGGCTCCCGGTACTGTTATTTGCGGATAATGTGGCCCCTATTTCATGCACTCCCTCTGGACTCAAGCTACTAAAAGATAGTTTTGTTAAATACTGCACCCATCAGGGCCTTACAATCAATAAGGAAAAAACTAAAGTCATGATATGTGGGCAATCATATGACCCCTATGCTAAAGCTGTGCTAGATATTGATGATGCCAGGATAGAGGAGGCCCCTTTTTCTGACTATATAGGGTTAATAATTGGAAAAGATGGCAAATGGACACATAGATAAGGCCAACTTAACACTTGGCAGAGACTCAGGAGGCATCTTAAAATTCTTTAAATCTGCAGGCAGCAGCATATTACCCCCAGCTCTGGAAGTTCACAGATCCTGAGAGGTTGTAGCATCGGGCTATGCCGCTGGGATTTGGGGCCACAGAAACATTTAAAAAATGTCTGTAACAGAAATAGTTTTTTTTAAAAAAAGGCTATTGTCCCTCCATCAAAGCACTCCCAAAATCCCCATATATTTAGAACTTGACATCATACCGATTGCTCATCAATTATCAATCAAACCGTTGATATATGGAGTGAGAATCTGGTCATCAGACACCCATGTTAAATATAGAACAGCATTGCAGAACCTGTTGATGAACCCAGAGACCGTTTCACTCCCTTGGTTCAAGTAGGTTAAAACACACTGGCTCTACTTGAACTGAGTGATCCCTGAGGGAACCTGGCAGGCATGATCAACAATCACAAGCAGTTGGTAATGGTTACACATAACGGAAGCGTGCATGGGTGGGTCGATTAACAAATGTCAAATCTCGCCTCGGTGTCGTTATCTCTCAATTAAGCACGGCCTACAAGTGGATGAACATTTTTGGTTGATTTGAAATCCGGTGCACAGATCGCTTTACATCAGAATGCACTTGGGCACTCTACAGATCTCACTATTCAAGGCGTGGTGGAATCTTTGCAATACTTCTTATATCAGTGCCCCGCGTTGACTGATATCAAAGCATATAATCCAAAATCAGGCTTAATCAATAGATGGGTGCGTTCCATGATAATGGCTGAGGAATTATGTAAAAAAGCTATCTCTGTGCATTTTATTTTTGCCGTTTCAACATACCTGGGCATGCATGGTGGGGAAGCGAGAAGCTTATAATATCCAATTTAGTCCCTGATTAACCCTTAGTTTCTGTAGCTCTTTGGAAATAAACCAATAGGATTATTCTGATTTGCACTGGTCGGGGTTTATGTGCATGTGCTGAGTTATGATATGATAGGTTATTGATGCGCTTAATACCCAGAGGTTTCTAAGCGCGGACCCAGGGATTGAACCTGTGTTGCTCTGCGTCATCTTGCTTCCAAGGAGAGCGCGTTAACCCTGAGCTATCCTCCCGTGATGTTCTCATATTTTTATATGGAATTGATCCTTAAATGGCACGATGTCAGCACCTTATGACACAATATGTAGATGTATGAATTTGTAGGGTGGCAGCACCAGTAATTGGTACGAAGAACCCCTGAGTCAACGTTTATTTTGATCAAAGATCTTGTTGATTACAATCATAATGAATTGGTTGTTCGTTTTGTACATGGCTAGGTTTTAAATAATTTATATATTTAATTTGTATGTGTGGGTATGATGGGCTGTTTATTGTATGTATTGCTTGTCTTATCTGTATTAAGGCTTGTTTGTTATGAACTTTTATGGCTCTGCTGAAATAATGTCTATCAACAACAACTTTTCCAAATGGTGGTTAAACCAGGCATATGCGTTAATATGAGCTCATTATGCGGACATGTTTGGCTGCACCTGGCATGTGATAACCAGACAAGTTTGCTCCTCTGACACCACGCAGAGCCATACTAGTTAGAGACTCAAACCAGTGCTTCACCCCAGACCTGCTAAAACTCAGGAACAAAAAACAGCCTGCTGAATCAACATGGCACAAAAATCCATCTGACTCCATGAGGGCAGAATTTAACAAAATCTCCAAATCTTACAAACTTGCCATTATTACAACAAAATCGTCCTCCTATAACTCCAGAATCACCAACACTAAATGTGACACTAGAGAACTGTTTACCATCTTCAGGGAACTGGAGACTCCATCACCCCCCTTAATCACCAAGAATGAAGCATGGTTTACAGACATTCAGGCAGCAATGATGAACAAAATAGATATGCTAAACAAAAGAATCCAAACCCACCAAGACACCACTCAACCCCAGCCCACATACCCAACTGAGACACCATGCCGGACCACCAGTCGGATTGGATTCCACAGTTTCAGTTCAAAGAGATAACAGAAACTGAAGTCCAAGCCATCCTTAAAAGTCTCAAACCCACAAGGTGTAAAGGAGATGTATGCCCAGCCACCATTGTCAAGGAATGTGCGGAAACCTTGACCCCACTTATCTCCTCCTTCATAAACTCCTCATTCTCCACAGGCCAAGTGCCTTCTAGCCTCATGGAAGCATGGGTGCTCCCGTTGCTAAAAAAACAAACACATTAGACCCCACCAATCCCAACAACTATAGACCTATCACCACAGTCTCCTTCCTATTGAAAATTCTCAACAGAGCAGCCTACGTGCAAGTCCAACAGTTCCTGGAAACTAACCACATACAAGGAACGAGGCAATTAGGCTTTCGCCAAGGCCATAGCACTGTATCTGTGGTGCTGGATCTAAAGAACCAACTGGATGAGATCAGGGACGCCGGAAAGCCTGCCATCCTCCTCCTCTTAGACCTATCAGCAGCCTTTGACCTGGTGGACCACAAAACCATCTGCCACCATCTCAGGACTGCAGCCAACTTCTCTGCCAAAGCCACAGCTTGGGCCACCTCCTTTCTACACGGTAGAGACATGAGAGTGTTTGCAGATATCGCCAGTGCCGCTCCCACTCCATCCACTGCGGAGTCTCACAGGGTTCATGATTATCACCAACACTATATAATATCTTCACCCAACCCCTCTTTGATATCCTTAACTTCATCGGCATAGCCTACACCAACTATGCCAATGACACGCAAATCCTGCTTCCACTCACGGGCAACTATGCAGATGATTCCAGCACTCTCAATGCCACATATGCCATCATCCAGGACTGGATAGCAGCAAACCACCTGTGCCTAAATGGAGACAAAACCAAAATCCTTCTGGTAGGGTCCACAGTGGTGCTTCCAAACCTCAACGACCAACACCCGACCTTCATCATTGATGATATCGCAATCCCAGTCTCAACCTCCATCAAGACTCTAGGGGTTTACTCGACTTCACACTTTCTATGGGCTGTCAAGTCAATGCCATAGCCTCCTCAGCGGCCTACGCAACAAAACTACTCAACGATGCTAAACCCTTTCTTACCCAAGAAAGCTGCCTCACAATTTCACAAGAAGTCATTGGCTCAAGGCTGGACTATTGTAACGCCCTCTTCATTGTCACCTCCTCAAAAAATATCCTGAAACTACAAGTCATTCAGAATAATGCGCTCCGAGCAGCACTAAGCATCCCCAAGAGAGATCATATCTCTGAGGCTAGGAGATCAGTGCACTGGCTGCCAATAACAAAACGAATCGTCTTCAAAACCATGTCCATCACCCATAAATATCTTGCCAACACTGCACCCATCTACCTATCTCAGAAAATAGCCAGAGCCCATTCCTTCAGACCAACCAGAACACCATATGCCCACTGCATCATCCTACCCAAATACAGACGCACTAAAATAGGCGGTGCCAGTTTCCCTTACATTGCTGCTAAACAAAGGAACTCCCACGCCCCACCCAAAGAGCCGAATTCTCCTACTGGATCCTTCGCAAATCCCTGAAAACCTTGTTATTTGAATAAACCGTCTGTGAATGCTGTTTTTATGTTCACATGTGCCTGCCAAATATGAGTAACTGGTTGTAATAGTGCCTTGATGCCTCTGGGCTGCTGCACTCTTTATACGTGAATAAATAAATAAACCACAAGCTATAGGCTTTGCAATGCCTTTTATATCATATGTTAGTTTGAGTGATAGGGATAGTTATTGGTGGGGATCCCAAGTTTGTGGGCCAACACATTGGTCCAAAATGCTTACAACGCTGCACTATCACCAACTCTGTATTCCCTCTTTTTTTTTAAATATACCACTTTTAGGATGTAAGGTATGTTTGCTTCAGTGTAGATTTGTAATATGCATTATTGGGAACATTTTACTGCGTGCACACTTTAAAATGACTATCTTCCTTATTTGGGTGAATTTGTACCTATGAACCCCCACATCCCTCTTCACCCTATCAGTACCCAAAAGTAATCCATGTCATTACACCCACATCCCTCTTACCAGTACCCAATAATAATCCATGTCATTACCAGCACACCCATCTTCCTTTACCCACTACCCCACTGGTAGTGGGGCATTGTGATGAGGAAGAGTGAGGTGGAGATAGTGGGGATTGTGATGAAGTGTGTGTTGGGGTAGTGGGGACTGTGATAAGGAAGAGTGGGGTGGGGATAGTGGAGACCGTGATGAGAAAGGGAAAGCTGGGGTAGTGGAGGACTGTAATGAGGAAGAAAGAGGTGGGTGTAGTAGGGGTCTCTGATGAGTAAGAGGGAAGTGGTGCTAGTGACATGGAATACTTCTGGGGTATCGAAATGAGATCGAAACAGGTTGGGGTAATGACATGGATTACTATTGGTTACTGGGAAGAGGAAGAGCGATGTAGGGTTAATGACATGGATTACTATTGGGGTACTGGGAAGAGGAAGAGGGATGTAGGGGGTAATGCCATGGATTACCATTGGGATGACATCACTTCTGGCATCACCTGTAGCATCACTGGTACAGCAAAGTACAAATGCAAGTAAGAGAGATGCAACATCCTCTGCTGCTCCCCCGTTCTGTATGCCATGCTTCTGCACAGCAAGTTCATATGTGGTTAGATGGTGCACCAGCCATCTGATGAGCATCTCCTTAGCAGTGATCCTGCCTTGTTGCCAATGTTGTGTCCTCTGTGCATTCAGAAGACTGGAAGAGCGGTTTCTGAATACACTGCAGTCCTGCAGCAATAAATGCAGACACACACACAGTATGTTTATGTAGAGGTGGCTCTGCATGGACTGCCTGAGACACGCCCTGTGACAAATTGGATTCTGCTGTGCAGAAGTGCAAAGATGGGTAGGGGGAAAATGGCCAACTCAGTCTTCACACTTCTACAAACCAAAACAAAATGCAATCATAAAGTTAAAACAGGGACAGTTAAGAGATATACCTCCTTCCCCTTTTGTGGTTACATTGGCTGAGGACAGGCTGTGCTCTTAAGAGGGGTGTGAAGGTGAACCAGTAGTGACCCAAAAAACACTGTATCACAGTCCAAAATAAAGGGAATGTCCAATGATGGTTCTATAAAAATATAAACACTTTAATTAAACACACCATATGCACGTAGAACGAAAAGAGATTACTACACAAAAGCCCAACCCAAAGGAATAACAGAAATGAAGCAACAGACTGGAGAATTTAGCACTCTGAGCATATTCCAGAGGTGGTAGGTAAGGGACTATCATATCTTGGGCATCTTGTAGAAGACAGGAGCAATCGTGACCTAACCAGTCTTTAGGGTCCAAGTGGGCCGTGGGGGCAGTTCAAAGTCAAAATGACCTGAATTCACTTCTTGGTGGGCTGATGCAGTCAGACCCGGGTCGAACGTTGATGCGAGCTGATCAGGGTCAGTTTGGGCATATAAGATCGTGGAGGTCCTGGCAGCAAATGGGCATTGAGTAGGCGTGAATGTGGGAGCTCTGTGCAGTTGAACGGTTGGTGGCTCTTCAAAGATGCAGGTCAGGAAAGTCCCAGGATAACTTTGCAGTTGGCCATACCAAGTCAGGCTTTAGTCGCTGGGAGGGGTCGATGAGTGATACTCCAGTGGTTCGAGTCAGAGGACGTTGGTCGTCGAAGTGGTGATCTTGAGTGTGACGATGTGCGATTGATGAGGTGACAGGTTTAGGGCTAGCTGTGCTGTGCTGTGATTGTAAACCCCGGTTGGAGTCGGCGAGTGAGTCTCCAGTGATTCGGTTTGGGTCCCGGCATTCAGCAGTCACTTTGGGCCTAGCAGGTGACATGCTTTGCTAGGACACCATGCAGTGTTGAGCTGGTTGAGATGCAAGCAATAGTTCCGCTGGTAGAAGAATGCAGACTCCAGTGACAGCACCTTCCCTCTTGTTCAAGATGCGATGAACCCAGAGCAACCGGTTTGGTTCGGTAGAACAGGAGCTTCTTCTGGTCTAGCCCTTCAGTTGCTGTGAGGCCCCCACATATGTATTGAGGACAGGATGATTTGTTCAGGGTCTGCTCCCCTAGCTTAGGAGATCCGTTGTGGGGTGGTAGGTGCTGGTCCACAGCACCAGTCAAGCCGATGTGCCCTAGGAGTTGTCATGAGACAGATCTTCCATCTTTCTAGGATGGCTCCTTCTCCACCTCAGGCTGAGGGATTGGACAGTACAACTGTCCCAAAGGAAGTCAAGTGAGATTGTCAGATGAATTTGTGGCCTTAAAGGATCAAAGAGGATCTGAGAGGAATCTGCTGAAGGGGTGAGAGCCCCCTTCTTTTAATGGCACAAGTATCCAGGTAATTGGTCTAAAGCCAACTTGCTTTAGCGGACCAAACTGTGCTCCTGGCCAGAGTGGACTTTGCCCAGTTGATGTCACACCCAGAGCGCTTTGCTCCGGTGGAAGTGAAGCAGGGGAGGGAAAGAGTGACATTGAGAAATAAGGTGGTGGAAAGCTTCTTCCAGTGCCAGAGCCTTACTGCCTATCTTACTCCAGCCTGCTGCCCACCATACTACAAAATAATGCCTTGAGAGAGGCAGCACCCTGGTGTGAGGCTACTTCTGAATGGGTGTGCTCCTTTGATAGCTGGGCCCAGGATAGCTGCCTGCTGTGCAGCAGTCTCTGATGGAGGGTGTTACCAGCCTTCACAAAGGGGATCAAAGAGAGGCTGGTTCCTCTGGGTTTCTGTCCTGCCGCTTGGCAGTATTGGGCCATCTGACCCGAATATACATTCCCTTTCACAGAAGAGCATGTGTGATATCAATTTGGATGTGGCAACCATGATCATAAGTAGTGCCATGCACTATGCCTAAACTCAGGCATAGCTTATTTTTAGAGATTACCCTGCCACTAGCATGGGGTACTCATGATCATCGTAGGTTTGGTACAGGGGGCATATCTTAAATGCTGCTACTGTGCTGCAATGACTTGGCTGTCAATGTGGTGGTGGAGTGGGCATCTTGTGACCTTTGACCCTGTTCTGCACCATGAGCAGAGTTGGTGCGGCAGATCATGCCATTGATGAGACAGGGCACTATGTTTTTGGCATGGAGTTAGTGATGAAGGGGGATCTGGTTAGCAGATTACCCTTGGAGAAGAAATCACCCACATCATTTTTGTATTAATACAAATAAATAAAGCCAGGGCTTTGTTCTCTTGCCAGATGGCAATTCCTCACATGCCTTGAGCCAAAAAAGGTTGAGGCTCACCCTTGTAAGGGTCTGGCTCCTCCTCCTGGCAAACGTATCTACTGCATTGTAGTGGTGCGCCCTCAGTTTGTATTGTATGTACATATCCAATCTCTTTAGGGATATGGCCCAAAAGCAGGAACCTGGGGTTCCCTCCCTGCATGCCCATAAGCCACCTCAGAGGCCTGTGGTGGGTTTGGACAGTGAAGTGAGACCCAGAAATGTAGGGCTTCAGCTTACGTAGCACCCACATTACTGCAAAGGCCTCTTTCTTAATGGTGTCCCAGTTGCGCTCTTGCTTGGTCAAGTGCCTTCTTAAGTATGCACAAGGTATTTTTTTTGTATTGGTTTTATTGGTTTTTCAAAAGATGCATAGGTGAAAACATTTTACTAAATAAACATATGCAATATCAACAGTTGTACATAGAAGCATACCATAAACTCTACTCTAACATTCGCCAACTGTTTACCCCCCCCACTCAATTCCCACCACCTGGTCGTGCCTGCTTCACCACTATGTTGTGAGCGCACTTCGTTTTGGTTAGTTAGGAGCACCTAACGTTTTCGTTAAGGTCAGTTCATCTCTTCTACAACTGCCATTGCAAACAAGGTTTGCAGCAATACCTCCCATTCCATATTTCCATTTGAAGCCTCCTCATGGTCCTGCCAAACTGCCCCTTTCCATGCCACTGTTTCCACCGCTCCCCATCTGTACAGATCCCTCCACCACTCTTCCACTCCTGGGCCTTTGGGCGATTTCCATGCCATAGCAATTCTACGTTTGGCCAGATCCTTAATTTTCATGACATGGTTTCGGCCTTTGGGACGTGAGAAATGACCCAGTAGGCACGCACCTGGGGAGAGCACATCCAATTCCACCCCCCCCCCTTTTTGTAGTCTCCTCGTCACCTCCCGCCAGTATAAACCCACCACTCGGCATGCCCAGAACATTGGAGCATCCCAGCATCTATCGCCTGACATCTGGGACAGCCATGTGCCTCTGCACCCAGAAACTGCGAAATCCGCAGAGGCGACATGTACGCCCTGTGCATCACTAGCAGTTGTGTTAGCTGCAACCACGTATTTCGTGACACTTTCTTATGGTATCCCAGTATCCCCTCCCATTGTGCTTCGGGAAAGGCTGCCCCCAAATCTTCTTCTCACTAGCCCCTTATCGCCAGAGGGGAGGCATGCCCATTGGACAATAGCAGGTCCTATATTCTCGATGTAGCATGTCCCCCTCTGCCACATCTACTATCGAATGTCTCTCCATTAGCTCGCTGTATGCAGGCCACCTGCACGTGAACTCTCTCTTGATAGCGCTATGTAGCATATATTGGCCCGTGTGGATGCCCGTCGGTCCCAGCAGCTCTGAGAAGGGTATGTAAACAGTGTCCTGCAATAAATCCCCTATTGTGGTCACCCCACAGACTTTCCAGTACGTGCATATACACATCCTTGCCTGTGCCAAGGATGACACTATCAAGACCAAAGGAATTTGGGTTGAGATTGGATCTGTCAGCCCCATCACTGCCATGGCCCTGTCCCACACTTTAATTCCCAGGGACACCAGATGCTACCATCATCTGCTGCAAGGCTTCCTGAGCCACAATAACTCCTTTAATAGCTCCTTCAGATAATAGCGCTGCCCAGTGGATTGCAACATCAATGTGTCCGAGGTAGGGTCATCTGTGAGCCAATCTACTACAAATTGCAGCTACCCAGCTATATAATATAATTCATAATGCGGCACCCTAATGCCCCCCCTCAGTGTATGGCCTTTATAAGGTTGATAACGCTATTTTATTCCACCCATACTGCCACAGGAATCCTCTACAGATACCCTCTAGCGTCCTAAAGAAAGGCCTAGATATGTAAAACGGGACGTTCGCAAAGAAGTTTAGCAGCCTGGGCAATACTGCCATCTTCAACAAGGCCGCCCTCCCCATCATTGAGAGATGATAGTCGGGACTTAGTCTTCTTGCTCATCTCATTGAGCTTGACCCTCTAAAGCTCTCTGGCAAACTTTATCATGCCTTTTGCCAAAGTCCATACCATAGTTGGCACTCACATTATCCTTTTTTGTCTTCACTTTCAGCCAAGAACAATTATGCTTGTTCCTAAAACAGGGTGCTTCGGTTTGTTGAAATGTTAGAATTGTCCATTTTTTACCATTTTGTTGGTAGTCTGGTTGTAACCAGTTTTCTTTTTCAATACCTTAGTTGGAGGCCGGACAGGTCTGGTACAAAGTGACAGTAGAGCATGATGTAGTGTCCCTTTCATCTCTTTAGCTCACTATGGGTCTGATTCAGATTAGCATTTTATAATCCCATAGGAAAACGCTCTGTGAATCATGCCCTATGTCTTCTTCTCCCTAGCTCTCCTTTGCCTCTTCTGGGAATACATCTGATCTTCCCAACCTCTGCTCGCTATCCCTTGATTTCTGACTATACCCTCATGCCACCTGTGGTATAGGTTGTCAAGAGTGTTCTGGGTCTCCTCTTGATTTTTCCTCTGCATTTCCTCACTGCTGTTTTTTATCTTTATACGATTTATTGCAGGTTTTGGACTCCGCTCCAGGGTCTACCGATCGACAATAGAAGCATTTACAATGATCTGTTCCACCTCATGCGGTGCTGTGCATACAGTTTCACTTTGTGATTTAACTTTGTAAGTTGCCATATCCTTTGCTATAGGTCGACCAAGGCTCTCAAGTATCCATGAGTATAGTGTTCATAGACATGGGCCAGGCCCTCTGCTTTTGGAGTGTCAGGAAAATCACAGGATTAAGGTCACATTCAGGCTGCTGGCTGTCGATTCCATTTGTCCGTGTCGCTGTTCCTTCCTCCCCTCTGCATCCTTTTAATTCCCAAACTGCTAACGGATTTCCGCCTTACTGGGCCTTCCACTTTGTTTCAGGTTCCATGCTGTCAGACATGCTGAAGAGCTGACAGGTGCTACAGGATCATGATCAGGTAACTTAAGGCCCTGAGTGATGATGTAGTGGGTCCAGGTGTACATCAGCGAGAAGAAGGTGGAGGATTGGAACACAGGCAGACATAGGCCCGTCCGCGGGGGAGCAGTATTGAACTTTTTTGAAATGTGGGTGTACATCATGACTTTCTGCGTAATGTTCCAGAAAGTTAATAGGCTAGATGCGGTACAAACAGTGCTAATATCTACTGCATCCCTCCAAGTCCTTATTTATTTATTAACTAATATAAATGTGTTTCTTTATAGAGCTGTATACAAAAAATGTATTTTCACCAAGAAGAACACTGGTAATTGGAGGTACTCGCAGGAAAAGGTAGGCGGGAAACTGCTTAGCACTTATTATTACTCACAGATGCCACTTGAAAAATTTAGGAAAAGTATGCCGAGTCATATAGAATTGTGAACATTAGGGTGAAAGGGCAGATAGATTAGAAGCAGATAGTAAATGAAGAGTAGTTTGATTGTCACGGAAGCTGATGGAGAAACCAGTTTGACCACTCTCTTTGGCAGGGGACAGAATATAAGGTGTGGGGAATATTCCGACGTTATGCTTGCTTTGATGTATATGAAAGTGTACACATACAGACGTTCAGGCAGCTCCGCAGTAATTACAACCCAATTAGCAGGCTATAATCAATCTGTGGCCTATACCAGTTAGTGCAACCCACAGATTGACCAATCAACTTTGCTAAACACCTGGTAGGGTGTCACAAGATGCACCTGTGCTAGTGCGTTTCATAATAGTGAAGGGATGAAAATCTGAACATACATGCCAGGTCACTTTGACATTGCAGCAGTGAGTAGGCATGTAGAACGGTGTAACATGGCTCAGAGTGGGTGGGTCCAGTGCAGAACTTGTCCAAAATTACCAACAATCTACATCAACAAGTACGTTTTGATGTCAATCACTAAACATGACGGCAGTGTGAGGGCAAGTTCAGCCATCATGTGCGATGTGCGATGTGCATACACTGGGTTGCATGGCTACAGTTAACCACCCCCCTTAGTGAAAATGCAGGGAGGCATTGCATGGCAATGAAAGGTTGACCAGAGAACTGTGTATTGGCAGACAGTGTTGGCTAGCGTCAATTGCATCATCTCAGTCAACTGACACCACAGCAGATGAGAATAGGACAGTAAGCAGGACTCATGACGAACCCTCAGTAGTACACCGATTTATGCAGAAGGCACTACACCACTTGAGCAGAGTCAGGGGGCCTGCAACAGGGCGAGGCCTGTGCCCCACACAGAGAATGACACCCTAAAATGTGCGTGATGCAGGACTGAGCCAGAGTGAGCATGGAATGGATGACCAAATGCCATGATACGTATGTAATCCTGGACACGTACTACAATGATCATCCTGCCAAGGACACATAGGGGCATGCATGGAATGCACATGGAGCATGAATGGGCACTCATGTCCCTGGGGAGCATCTGCCATCTGCACAGTCCGAGTGGGACACCCTGCATCAAGGACAAAGGATGTACCCCACAGTATGTGTCTGGCATGTACACAGGAGCGTGGAACAGGCCATTGCAGTAGTCCAACATGTTACCCACCAGTGCCATGGTTAAATTGAGGTGCAGGGGGCGGAGCGGCAAGGAAGTATGCCCGCATGGAGTACCCGCATGCAGACTGAACACACATGCACGTCACTCATGCGATGACATAGTCCGAGTGCTGAGTGGAAAGACACCACAGGCTACATGCAGACAGGTCAGTGAGCTGGAAAATGGACCCGAGGGGCAGCCGGGTGACTAGCATGTGAGTAGGGTGCATGTGTGGGGGTGAGGATAGTCCCCGTCTGCTACATGTCCAGCATGCATCACAACAGGCACGCATTAGTGAATCATAGCATGACTCAGACATGAGAACCATGTAAACATAACATGTAGTGGCAGTCAAGCACAACACATCACACAAGCAAACCACACATGGGCTGGACAAACATGCAACAACACTCACCGGACGGGGCATCATAATCCTGCATCTCTCCCACTCTTACGATCAATTGTGCCAGTATGAACTCCGCAGCTATCACCTCGTGCGGAGTGAGTTCTTCCTCCTCAGGTGGTGGCCCACTGCCAGTCACCAGAGTCATGGCATAATTGGAGGCACGCTTTTGCTTAGCATAATGCCGGAGGTCATCCCAACGCTTTTTGCAGTCTTGAGCTGTGCGCACCTCATATCCGAATGCACTAACACCATCCGCAACATGCTTCCAGTGTTCCCAATGCTGGGCAGGCGTAGTATGGCAATTTGGGCCCACTAGCATATTGCGTTCGTGTTCCGACACGTAGCCCACAAGGAAGTCCAGTTCCTGCTTGCTGAAAGGCTTCTTCCTCGACGTGCCGGAGGCCAGAGCCGTGTCTGGGGTCCCAGCCTCTTGCGCAGGAGCAACCTTCCTCCTCTTGGGCAGTGGTCTGGACCCTGACTGGCAAATGCCGCCTGATCATTAGGGGCAGTGGCGCTGGTGGACTGGACCAAGGGAGTGGCAGGTGGAACTAGGACGGAAGCCCTGACTTGCGTCAGTGGCTGCTGGGTGCTCTTGAAAGGACCCAGCGCAGCAACAGCCGCTGTGCCAAGGTCTGTGACTGAGACTGTACTGGCTGGCAGACTCACAGCCGGGGTGGTGTTGGCTGCATCTGCCCATGCAGTTGCCAACACCTGGCTGCTTGGGGCAGCACATAACATCACTGCCCCAGGGACATGTGCCTCGGTCAGAGCATCCCTGTGCGCACATTGCTTGTGCCTCCTGACCACCTGGAATTCAGCCTGGGAGTCCTCAGGTACCAACGCATCATGCGCTGGCCGACCCTGAGCCTGGGTGGTGGTTGCCACAGCTGCACCTGCAGCTACCACTACCATTGGGCTTGTGGCAGTAGGTGAAACTGACTGCCGGGTCACATGGGCTCCAGTGTCAGATGCAAGAGCTGCATCTCCCAGAGCCGCAGGGGGTGGTGGCATGACTGCACCAACATGTGGCAGAACATCCTGCCGAAGTTGTGCACCCCTTCCTCTTCCCCCTCTGCAGCCTCCCTGGCAACCCTGGACTCCCCCTACTCCCTGGTCACCCAGGCCACGTCCCTGACCACGCCCACCACATGGAGTTTGCCTGGCGCAAGCGGGGTACGCATATTCCAAGGAGTGCGTGGGGAGTTTTACATGATATTGGCCTGGCGTGCGAGCGGTGTACGCGTATTACTAGGGGTGCGCAGGGAGTTTTACACGCGATTGTCCTGGCGTGACTGAGGTATGCGTATTCCTAGGGGTGCGCTGTGAGTTTTACACACGATTGGGCTGTTGCGAGCGGTGTACGCGTATTCCGAGGGGTGCGCAGAGTGTTTTACACGCGATTGGCCTGGCGCGAGCAGGGTACGCGTATTCCGAGGGGTGCACAGGGAGTTTTACAGGCGATTGGGCTGGCGCGAGCGGGCTACACGTATTCCGAGGGGTGCGTGAGGAGTTTTACATGCAATTGGGTTGTCGCGTGAGGGCTGAGTCGTGTTTTTAGCGCAATTTCGTTGTTGGGGGGCTGTATGCTGGTCCACTGGCCTTTGCGCGATGTAGGGGATATGTGCAGATGTTTTTGGCACACGGGGCGGGGTTGGGGGCGTAACTGGCGCTGCTGCAGGGTCACTGCGCCACGCTGCGCCACGGCTGGTTATAAATGTTTAAATCCATGAATACGTGGTGCTTCAAAATGGGTTTTGGCGCATGCGGCTGGCGCAAGCTGGTGCACGCTCGCTCCCTCTGTGCGCCAGCCGCGTGCGCCCCTTCTGCGCTTGATTCCATGAATTACCCTGCAGATCCCAGAAGCCCAAGAAGACCAGAGAGTTCCTACAACCTCCATTTAGGAAGGATTCATTGTCATACGGCCCTTCTTACCCATCCAGTTATTACTGGCAGTTAAACAACCCTTGCAAGTAGGGACCTGGTTAGAAGAGCTAGGCGATATCTGGAATAGCAGGGGGGTGGCATCTGCATAATTCTGTTTTCTCTAAAACAACGTCCAGGATATTGTCATCCCCATTGTGTAGCAGATACTGCTATAACCTGTAGTTCAACTTATTTATGAAGTAGAAACTGCAGCATACTTACTCCCCTGCCTACTCACCAGCCATGAGTCAATGGTCCACGCCCATTCTGTTTCCACCCTCTCCACTACAGGCCTGCGTCCTTCCTTTCCTAGACATGAATGAAGCCATACAACCATACACGGTAAGCATGGCCGTGCAAGCTATAGAGAAATGAAGCACATGAGTACTGCATAGCACACTGAAGAGTGTGATAAATGAAATGACTAAAAAATCGCAGTCACGACGTTGCACGGAATGAATGGGTTTTGCTGCCTGCCACTGCACAGGATATCTCTGTTGCCAAAATGTACTGAATAACACCAGAGCCACTTAGTACAACATATCTATGCTCTGTACCACGCCCTACGCAGAAAAACCGGCCTCCGGCTGCTAAGCATATTGGAGGAGGACAATGAGTAGTCTGTGGGAGGAAATGAGTGGAGTGGGGGCATTAGGATCGTGTTAGGATGGCGGGTATCCTTTACAGCAAGACCAATAGTCGCATTCCAATAGATCTGTCAATAGATGTTGGGTGCAGTATGTAACATCCAAGCAGACTGAATAAGCGGTCACGATGGAACAGCAAAGAGAGCACCTCAGGGACAGAGGAGGCTTGTTGGAAGCGTACAGTTAGCTGAGATGTCCTGTAATTCCACTAAGAAAACTCCAGACTGTCCTGGCATCATATGACTGACCACGCCTCTTCCCCATTTCCGTAACCCCCCCCCTTCTGATTCCACTGTCGTCACCACGTCACCATTCCAACCCCTCCAAACCTTGCAAAGACATGCATATAACATATAACACATGGATAAATGGAATACAGGAGAGTGCTAAAGCATATGTGAGTGTGTGTAGTGGTAGGCGCCGGTGAGGCGGTCAGTGGGGGCGTGGGGGGCGGGGTCGCTGGTAGCGAGATAGAGATCTAACAGTGCAGCTAGCGAGGTCACATTTTTGGGAAATACAAATGTAGATGGGGTACAGCTGCAAAAACCTCCTGACCCAAACTAGGGCCGTCTTTCCGCCTCTGACCTGTACCTCCTGCCTTTACTCTTCTAAATACCTTTGTCCCTGTATCTTTCAACTTGTACTTTTATGGTCGGGTCAAATAAAGCACACAGGTCACAGTGCCATTCAGCAAATACTTTTTCTACTGATTTAGCAGCATTCTGGATCACACACTTCATGCTTGCACTGAATTTTTTATGGTGCTAATCTTGAAACTCTCTTATCTTGATCCTTTTTAACTTGTGCTAGTACAGCAGTAAAAATGCTTTATCACTGTTAATATAATGTCATTATTTTGAATTTGTATTACATATAAGCTCCACGTTCTAAGGAGGACCATAACCAGTCCCCATCGTTCTTTTCATTTTAATTTCTCTCCCTTTCGCTGAACATTCTTTCTTTTTCCATCCTGTATTGCCATTTACCTTAGTGTCTTAGGAAAGAGAAAGATACTGTAGATGGATGGAATCAAAGGCTGCCACAGGTTCTACTGTCTGTTACCCAGTGGTGGGGTGAGTAGAGGTTTCTGTGTATGTGACCTGAAATAATATCCCCTAGAAATAGATCTGTGCAAAACAAGAGCAGTGAAATATACATGTTATGTGAAGTGGTGCCAAATGTGCACCTTCTCTTATTTAACACCATGCAATAAGTGTTTTCCTTGTATTTATTTTTCAGGACGTCTGTGCATCCTGACAGAAACATCCTCATCCTGAGACCCAGCATGTCCTCTTTAGAAATTCTGCAGAGCTCATCTGAAATGAGAAAAGAAGCGTTACCTCTGGAGACCAGAGCCAAATCAGCTTCCTAAACCCAATACAACGACAGCTGTTACATCCATTTGACTATCTAAACGAGTATATATGATACATGGTTACAAACAATTGAATGTAAGGGTGAGTGTTGGAAAAAATTCAATGTTCACCAAGCCGAGTGTGCATTATGTACTTGGTGATTCAAGCATTCACCCCTTTTAATACAGATATATTTGTCACATATGAAGATCGGTGGTCATTCTTACGTTCCCAGAATGCTCTTTGATTATATGCAAAGTAGTTCAGAACCCTTACTGGTGAAGTTTGTCCCTACTCCTTTCTCATGGGATTATTTTTAAACAGTACAATAGGATTGTCCAAAACAGCCATCTTTGATAGACAACCTTCTATTAGAAATGTAATATGTTAATTCTAGGTTTTGATAAAGTGTTTTGCTCAGTATGGTAAGTGTACCATTATTATTATGACTACAATATATTCTGGAAGTGACCATTAAAAAGTGACGTAAAATTTGAAAAAGACCAATCTAACATGCCAGTACAAGTAAATGATGGCATTTTTGAATTGCTTCATTCGCCACAAGTACACAACTTTTTGTCTCTCAGTATATCCTTCCTTTTTGGAAAGAGTTGTTTTCTCAATAAAACCAATGATCTGTTTCTGCTGACATCTTTGAGACATTATTTAATTTTGTGTTGGTACTGTGCACAGAAGACGCAGGTGGAGCTTCTCAATGTGGGTTCCTTAAGGAGCTGAATAATATCTTAATCAGGTTTGCCTGTTTCTTCTTTCCCCAAGGTAAGGATGGTAGTGTGCTGAGTCATTCTGTCTAGGGGTTCTTCCCAGTGGTAGGGGGCATAATCGGTCAAGCTGTACACCTCTGCTCTCTCTAGTCTACTCTGCAATGAAAAGACAAATAAACAACCCCTGAATCAGTTTTATATCTCCTTATTTTCTGTTTCCTCCTTGTAGCCTCGTTCCCATCTGTCGGTCTTTGTTCTGCTCCCATGCCAAGGCTCCTGCTGGCGTCTCAAGAGGCGACTTCACCCTCTCATACTATGTTTCAGCGTTCTGTTTGGAGCTTTATCGTGTGAAGGTGAGTTATGGGCATTAGCGGGAGGCCCCAACCAACATTGTGGGTTCCGGGTTGTCACCTTTAAGTGAGGACATGGTTGATGGTTTGCCTCGGCCTGGCCATTTACAGCTGGTGTTGGAGGTCTTGGGGAAGGATATTCCCAATGCTCTCATTCTACTTTTAACCATAAAAACACATCAACTCCCCTTTATTCAACATATCTGTGTTTTTTCTCTGGTTGGGCTTCTGTTTGCAATGTCCGCGCTGGCCCTCACAAACACCTACCTGACAACATGACTCTCAAGATACAGAGAATGTAAAGTGAAACAGAGAGTCAGAGATAGATCAAGGAGGATAGATCAGGGGAAACTTGCTAGCTTTGGAAGCAAGATGAAACGGAGCAACACAGGGTCGATCCCCGGGTCTGTGCTCAGAAACCTCTGGGTATTAAGCGTGTTATAAAATAACCTATCATATCAAGAGAGAAAGATAGAGGGCACAAGAGGGAGCTATATCAACAATATATGGCTCCAAATACTCAGCTGGTCCCCACCTCATCATGTGCCTCTATTGCGGCTCCAATATTTCTACTTTAAAGCATAAGAAACACATCACCCCCTCTTCAAGATATCTGTTTTTAGTCTGGCCACACATCTGTCAGCAATTGTTGGATTGGCTTTAGTAAACATGCACCTGATAACAGGACTCTTGCAGGGACGTTATTTCACCAAAATGCCAGGAGTAGCGGAAGTGACATCACACGGCCCTTGACTCCCTGATGACATCATAGGAAGTGATGCCATTTGACCCCGCTCCCAAGTGACATCACAGGGAATGGTGGCAAACGACCTTCAGATTTTCCAGATGCGTCTAGCACCCGTTTTTCCAGGCGCTCTCATTTCATCCAGATATAAGAACCGAGGCACAGAGGGAGCCATGATTTGTCCACGATCACACATTTGGGGAATGCCATTTTCCAGATTCGACGTGGGGTCTATATGTAAAACATACATAATGCAGTATTTGTAACAGAGTAACACAAATCTATAATGCAGGCTACAGCTAATGTATGAAACACCTATAGATTAATGGTCACAGAAGTACGCGTTATCTGTGGCATTGCTGTAATTGTATTGCTTATTTATACAGCACTTATACACAGGTGGAGTGCTTCAAATCGCTTCAAGACGGGAAGGGAAACAAGGGAATACAGTAATCATTCTTAGGCCTTGAAGTTTCTGAATGATTTAACAGAAAAAACTAGCATACTAGGCCTGATGGCCTTTCTCCTAGTGCAAGTCCATGAAGTGTTACAGTTGGGGGCTTGTGTTAAACAAGCCAAAAAATCACCGACCTGGGGAGGCTTGGGGGGTTTACCCAGGAAAAAAAATGCTGCACGAGCAGGGCCTGAAAATGAAATCATTGACCAGGATTTAGTATCAACAAAATTCCCTCATTATAAATGTATCTATGAGTCAGGTACCACTATTATAGAAGAAACCTATTAGACTGGTCTGTGTGCACACGCAGGGAGGGCACCTGATAATGTTATCTTTGCTGGAGTATAATACATGGAAAAGGCTCTTTCAATATACGCAAGACCCCCCATAGTTTTTATTATCTAAGCGTAATACTGAGTGCCAGCGGAGTTTAAAAAAAACACCATTTAATGTAATATCATTGCTGTACACATAAATCTGTGGCACCACACAGGTATTTTAAATTGAAAACACCCACAAGTTGCTTCTCACCAGGGACTCACTGGCAGACTTCAAGGCGCACACTGCACACTAGCCATTTGTCCGACCCTGTGGCACCCAATGGCGTAGCACAACATTTGGCGGCTCCCCTGCAAGCCACGCTGTCGGGGTCCCTGCTAGCTGCTTAACAAAGCACAAGGCACGGCACACCCCGGGCCGGTCCGGACCACCACGTGTGCGTAATGTCCATGATGATTATGCCACTGCAGGGCGATGCACTACTGCAAGTGAAAGAAGTAAATATGTTTTTTAATCAAAGCTTAAATGTTTAAAGTAACATAGAAAGAAGGGGGTGGTGCCTGGTCCACAAATATACCAGCCACCAGTGGTGGCTGGTGAGTTGTGTTTTTGGAGGGTGTAAATATTTGCCACAAGTATGTGATTGCGACCGAGCGTAGCGAGGCAATCCGAACTAACGAACATAGGTGTCATGGGAGTCAGGTGAGATTCTTCTCCCTCCCCAGAGAAAATGTTTTGAATAATGGTGCATTACACAGCACACTTTCTGTGAAAATGTGGGTAAAAGGCCAACAATTTGGGTAAAAGGTCAACAATGGGTTTTGTACGTTGTAGGGTAAATCATGAAAAAAGCACCATAGATTCAAATCACAAAAAGTGCACAGGGCATTCCCCAATGCATTATCATGCCGGACCCTGCAATATATGCCAGTATCAAAATCATTTTCATGCTGGCTGTGCCCATACATTTCCATGCTGGCTCCACCAACATATCCTACTATTCTCATATAAGACCTTACTTACCGGAGTCTGCTGCAGAGTCTTTTGGTTGCGGTTGTGAGAGGACTCTACAGCTTTTTGCTCCTGAACCCAGTGAGGACCCAGTGAGGACCTGCTTCTTGTCCTACCTTTGTTTTGCCTACTTCCACCTGGTGACTTTAAAATACCCAGAACACCGCGGAGCGGCCGCGGAGTCTGTTGCAGAGTCTTTTGGTTGCGGTTGTGAGAGGACTCTACAGCTTTTTGCTCCTGAACCCAGTGAGGACCTGCTTCTTGTCCTACCTTTGTTTTGCCTACTTCCACCTGGTGACTTTAAAATACCCAGAACACCGCGGAGCGGCCGCGGAGTCTGTTGCAGAGTCTTTTGGTCTTTAGGCTCTGCAGGCTCCGCGGCGCCTCCCCCAGAAAAATCCACCTACTGAATCACCCAAAGACAGCCAAAGACAGCCAAAATAGTGTAAGTGACCTACTTCTCATCACGCTACATACACCTAAAGCATCGCTCCCCGTCCTGCAGGATCTCAAACCCGTTACATGCTCCTCGCCTACCACCCATCCACGCCCTGCATCACTGACCCTGAACTTGCTGATCGCCTTGAGCCCAGTTGCGACCGCTGACAGCCCTGCTGTCCCTTCGTGTGCTCGCACCAGCTGGCCTGTAACCAAGCGATTCATCTTTGACGCCGGAGCCTGCCTGTGCCTACTGTACACGCGTCTTCACCCCACCTCACACCGAATAGAATCCTCTACCGCCCGCGCTTTTGCGGCCTCGCCCCTGCTACTTAACGTTCTAACTTCTGGCATCTCCAGTTACCCTCGTCGATCAGGAGACGGAAAGGGCTTCGCCCTTGGATCCTAATCCTCCAACCCCAACCGCTCCAGAGAAACAAAACAACCATACATCCTCGTTCCATTCGTTGATCAAGAAACTGAAAGGGGTCCGCCCTTAGATCCTGAAAGCGTACCTGACTTTCTACAATAAATCGAAACGAAGATTCACCAGTGCAGCCTCGCTGACCGGGAGACCGAAAGGGCTTGCCCCTTGGATCCTGAAAGCGCAACTCGCGCCACTACAAAAGGACGAATCAAACATTCACCTGCGCAAAATAACTGATCAGGAGACCGAAAGGGTTCGACCCTTGGATTCTGAAACCACAATTTGATCCACCAGAGAAAACCGAAACAAGGATACACCTACGCAGCCCCTGCTGACCAGGAGACCGAAAGGGCTCGCCCCTTGGATCCTGAAAGCGCAACTCGCGCCACTACAGAAGGACGAATCAAACACTCACCTGCGCGAAATAACCGATCAGGAGACCGAAAGGGTTCGACCCTTGGATCCTGAAAGCGCAATTTGATCCACCAGAGAAAACCGAAACAAGGATACATCTTCGCAGCCACTGCTAACCAGGAGACCGAAAGGGTTAGTCCCTTGGATCCTAAAAGCGAACCCGATAAAAAAGAAAAAAAAAAAGGAGACCAGCACTCTGACAAACCAAACAGAAATCTTGCAAAACCTAAGCCTAGCATTCTACAATCGGGAAACAATGGCCACAACTCGCACTAATAAACAAAACCCAACTCAACGTCCAAAAACAAGACAAACAACTAAGAACGCGACCGATAACACCACGGAGAGAGACCAACTACAGCTAACATTGGAACAATCCTTCAAGAAAGTGACACTGTACAAAGAAATTCCAAAGTCCCTGACACAGTGTTCAGACTATAAACAGAACTTAGAAGACTCCAGAGCCCAAACCCTAGAAACTGCCAATCCAACTGCATGGCTGAAAACCAACAACTTCGTTAAATCCGTCGGCACAGTGGAACTCCAACTATCAGTAGACTCACACAGTACAGTAGAAAATCACCAAATAATCTCATCTGAACTAAACAGCTCAGACACTACCAAACCTGGACAACCTATTATGTCCGCGCCATCATTACTGCCTTCCCAACTCGAATTAGAACAACAACTGACCAACTCATCAACTGATCCGAACGCAAACCACCAGCTCGCAAAACAAGACCCCTTAAACAACGGGATACAAGACACCTTGACAAACCTTGCAACCAGCAACGAAGAACCCATCGAACTTACAACCAAACAGATGCAGACGACCACAAAACAGGACTTAATATCAGACAAACAAATCCAGAATCAACAATCCATGAAATCGGAGAAACTACACGAAATACACAGCAACCCTCAGGAAATAACTAATAATCAAGAACCAAAACTCACAGCTGATCCTGTCGCCTCCAAGCTAACCGCAACCAGCCAACAAACAGAACGAACACAAGACCTAACCACAAAACCAGCAATCCCAACACCAGACCAACTGAAGCAAAAAGAAAAAGCAAGATTAGCCCGCCTTGCATGGCTTAAAACTCACAATTCCGCCAAATCCGCCAGCACTGTGGAACCAACAACATCCAAAACAAGAAATAAACTACCAAAACTATCACTGGACACCACCGAAATAGAATTCATCATGTCTACTGCAGAAAAAACAAAAGAAGTACTTGGAGAACGAACAGAAATAAATCAAATACAATCAACCTCAACCCCTTGCATCCCCTATGGAAACCAAAACAAACAGATGAAAAAGGAACGACAACCAGAATTGGATGAACGTAAAACTGTCCCATCACGATTCAACTATGACTCGGATGAATCCTACTATACCCCAGACCCAATAATCAAGAACCAAAAACCAAAAGACCCACAACAGAAAAACGACAATCATGTACAAGATGAAGAAGATATGCACCCAAGAATCCCAACAACAATGTTGGACTTACAAAATATGCTCATCGCATTACTCTCCCAATCAATGATCCCCTTCTTGAAACTACAAGAAGACCTGAAAGATTCAATAAAAGATCAAGCGACCCTTTTAGCACTAATCCATTCAAAGCAGATACACATCGAACACTTTGTCTCGACAGTGGAATCAAGACTGACAATAGAAGCAGACGAGACATACCGGTGGCAACAAAGATTAGCAGAGATCGCAAGAGGAGACCGACAAGAAAAAACAAAACTTACAGGAGAATTACTACAGATGCTTAAAGAACACCATCAGCAACAAGCAACCAGACCCAACGACCAACGACTACAAACCTCGCCGCTTTCAAAACCATCACAACCCCCAACTCAGATACAACCACTACCTGAAACAATTACAGATTTTGCCCAACAAACACTGAAAGAACCACCTCAAAATAATACTAACAAAAAAACAGAAACCATTATCTCAAGCAACATAACAAAGAATCCAAAGGAAAACTTTCAAATCTTCGAAAAAGAAAAAACAACGAACGAAATAAAAGGAACCCAACAGAAAAATAACAAAAAACGACAAACGGGCTCGCGAGCATTTCTAAGAAATATAACCCAGAATACCCAAATCGCGCATCAACCAAAGAAGAAACAAACAGCTGTCAACACACAAAGCATTCAAGTTCAGCTAACCCAGATAAAACCCAAACTAGCGCAACCTACCCTGCCACAATCGCTGATTGACGAGGACTTGCTCGACATCACCACCCATGAAGAACAACCACTAGAAAACAATCAACAATCTTCACAACCACTAATTCAGACAAGCTACATAATAATCGACGAATACGCCTCAATACTTGAACAACAATCGAACCAAAATCAAGACAATTCTACTGAAATCTCCCTAGAAGAAATCTCAATGATCTCGATGGAAAACATCTCAACACTCACAACCAGAGATGAACCGTATGATTCAATCTCGTCGACCTCGATAACAACACCACCACAAGATCACAGTCAACACAGACAGACCAGACCAATATTCGTCAATCCACTACGACAAAATGAAACATATGAAATCCATATTGAAAATGCAAATAAAAACCAAGAACCGGTAATTCTAAATAGAACAAACCTACTACGCCTCTTTGGCGTAATACCTCGCCTGAACAAACTCACAACAAAAGATATTGCTCTGATAACCTTCAAAGACGACCGGAACCTGGATAAGATCGTCATAGAGCTCCCAGACCAAAATAACCAAGAACTCATCATATCAACAAGAAAACAACTACACAAATTAGGCTTCTCATGCTGGGCATCAACATCCTCAAGAATACCAAGCAAACCAAAAGACAAAGCAACCACAAGGTATGAAGAACTACACATTGAACAGAGGAATCAAAAACAGACAACTGACGATAGATACTCAAATCGTGCCTCAAAAGAAGCAGACTCAGATAGAATTAACAAACCCAACAGAACTAGCTTTGAAACTCCCTCATCAGACACTGCATCTACAGAATACTCTATAAGAAGCCAACATCCAGACAGATATGCCGATGCAATCAGAAGAATCTATGACTACGAAAACACCCTCTCAGATACAGAATCTACAGAATACTCAATGAGCTCAAACTCATAACAATTAATGAACCATAGATTCAATTGGTCATTGTGCTCGTGGAACACCAGAGGCAATTTACATCTATTCACGGACACAACCGCTGAATTAGAGCAATATCATTTCATATGCCTTCAAGAAACCTGGCTCAGCGACCCACCGGCATGCGATGGCTTTATCACATTCCTAAACCCAGCTATCGTACAAAAACAAGGAAGACCTGCTTCAGGCTTACTCACCCTGATCAAGATAAACCCATACATCAGAGTAATACTCTCCGAGAATATAAACCCTTGGACGCAACTGACCATAATAACATCCACAAAACACCAGCAAAAGCGAGAAGACAAAAACAACTCAACAATCCTAATTCTAAACCTCTACTGGAACCCGCTAGCAATATCTACAAACACGTTCCTAGATGGAGTCTTCATTTCGATTGACGAGGCCTTAGCTAAATACCCGTTATCAGAAACAATAATCTGTGGCGATCTGAACATCAAGTTATACGATAAAAACGGTAGCCTCTTAAAGCACTCACAATTATCACCAAATGCAAAGAGATGGATAAAAGAAACCACAACGCGCAACCTACTCCTTCTAAGCCAAGGGAACACTTTGAATTCCTATACACCCACATGGAGCAGAGGTTCGTCCCATGCAATCATCGATTATATATTCCTATCTGAAAACCTTCACCATTCAGTTACAAACGCACAGACGATATCAACGGACAAGAGCGATCACAACCAACTTACTGCACACTCAGAAGCGAAACCAGAAAAAACAGTGACAGCACTACCACCTCCTCCATTAGAACTAAATGGAACAACTACAAGACTGAGAATCCCGCAAGCCTCCTCAACCTCATTGCCGGAACAATTCCATCAGGCAAGACTGGCAAATGATATAAAAATCGACTATGAATGGATACTAATCCCATTCCAACAAACCAGAAAAAATCGTCCGCAGAAAGACCACCGACATTTCTACAACCAGGAAATTGCCGAAAGGAAAAAAGACCTAAACCGAATAATACGACAGCTAAAGAAAACTCCAGCTCCCGACACTTCACACCAGATCAAAACCCTGAAAAACAATCATCGAAACTGGATCAAATCGCAAAAAAGTCTCATTCAACAAGCGGATGCTGAACAAATACTGAAAAGCCACAAATCCCACAATACCAAAGAACTTTGGAACCTACTCAATGACAATCAACAAAAACAGCATAAACTCATAGCTAATGTAACCCAAGAAAAATGGATAACGCATTTTACTACCATTTACGCACTACGAGAAACAGCTCATCAGAATACACAAACTACAGCAGACTCAACATGGAAAGTACAAGCAGAATTTGAAGACTTCATCTGCCTGATTAACAAACTCAACACTTCTAGAGCACCAGGCCCAGATGGACTATCTAATGCCATGATCAAGGAAGATCCAACCGCTTGGGCAACCCTTCTATGCCATATTACAACCCTGATCAATAAACTGCATAGAATACCTAACTCCTGGAGAACAGCAGTAATCGTACCAATCCACAAACAAGGCCCTAAAGAAGACCCTCAAAACTTCCGTCCGATCGCCCTGCTCGATCCGCTAGGAAAACTATTTGCAACAATATTATTAAACCAACTCACTGCGTGGGCCACAAAAAACAACAAATTCTCGACCAGACAAACAGGATTTACAGCCAATGTTGGAACAAACCTCAACCTGGTATTACTCCAAGTAATCAAACATGAAGCTATCAACTCCAACTCGGCAATCTACGCAGCATTCATTGACCTAAAAATGGCCTTCGACTCAATCTCGCGAGAAAAATTATGGTCGAAACTTAGAACATGGAACTGCCCAACCGACATCCTAGAACCGATCATTCTACTATATTCAAAAACCACGATAAAAGTCAGATTGTCGAGACAAGGAACTACAACACCCGCCATACCAACAGAAAACGGACTCAAACAAGGCTGTCCACTTGCAGCGACACTCTACAACCTCTACACTGCTGACATTGAAGACCATCTAAAATCAGACAAAACTAATCCCCCCAAAATCAACTCGATCCCAGTCCCAGTCATGGCATATGCCGATGACATCGTGATACTAGACAAAACACCGACTGGGTTACAAACAACACTGGCAGACTTAAGCCAGTACATGAAAAAAAATGAATTAATGATCAATACGGGAAAAACAAAGATAATGACCCTAACCAAATCACTAAAAAAAAAAAGAATAAACCAACGTACATTCATGATAGACAACGTCGAACTAGAAAATGTTACTGAGTTTAAATACCTTGGGATCACAATAAACCAGTCTAAATCAGAAGAGCAGTGGCTGGACAAAATCGAACAAACATCCCAAACGCTATCAAGACAAGGCTGCCTCCTTCACAGAAAATACGGCAAATTCTCCTTCAAGCCAATTATCTCCTACTACAGACACAAATACATCCCGATTCTCACCTATGGTACCGAAGCAATGCTAAACGCTCAGAGAGTCAACTGGACAAAATATGAAGCGACTTTCTGGCGCAAAGTCCTTCGCCTCCCACAAACATTTCCAATGCCAAGAATACGTTATGAATTGGCAACTCAATCAATTGAATCAGTCGTACAGTGGAAAAGACTAGACATCTTTCGCAAAATATTGACAGACGGGAAAACCCCAGCAATTCAAATACTGCGACATAAAGAAAATACCTTCAACACGACAATACTGCAAAAATGGAAAGCCACAATGAGAAAAGAAATGGTTAGTGAAAATATCACAGAAGAATTACTTACACTTCGTCCACAACACGCAAAAACAAAACTGCTACATAATGATTGGATAAAGACCATTCAACAAAAAAATACCTACAAACAGAACTTACACTGTACAAAAGACAACAGGAGAATCCATGAACCACCGGCCTACCTGCAAACCTTTCCAGACCCAACCATTCGAACAATATTTTTGAAAATCCGCCTAAACATTCTCCCTACAAAAGCACACCTAGCTACAAGAAGACAAATCAAAAAGGAAGACAACTACTGCAGGTTCTGCAAAGACCAAAAAATCGAGGAAACCATATTCCACCTCGTCATGGAATGTAATGCACTCGCGCCACAACGCAAAGAATTTGGTGCCTTTTATCAACTCTCATCGATACAAATGTGTACGCAAGAAAGATGGACCGCTCTACTCAGCGGCCACAACAACAAGTACACTTACACAATTGCCCTCTTTTTATCTTCTATACTCGAACTGGACAAACAATTTTTTTAAAAAAAAAGGATCCAACTTAACTATACGATGAAAAAGTTTTCAAATAAACTACAGCATCAAAAAAAAAAAAAAAAAAAAAAAAAAAAAATAAGACCTTACTCATGTTTGCTTTAAGATGTTTTTTATAGAATCATTACTGGCACTGGGCACAAAATTGGCTCTGCCAATATATGCCAGTACTCCTATGTAATAACATACTCGCATTGGTTTGGCCATTAAAAGTGACAATGTACAATATGAAAACCTGTCCAAACTGGTTCCAATGTAAGACAGTCTAGACCCATAAGCACACTCATCATGCTTGATTCATCGTAGATGCTCAGTTAATAAAAAGTCATGCTACAGTAAATAACATACAGGCTGCTTCACCAAAACATCAGTCCAGCGAGGTAATACTACTTATCATTCTTGCTTTTTTAAAGATGCAGAGTAATACATGTCATGCCACAGTAAGCAATGGCTAGACTTTCTGCACCAAAATTCCAGTCTAGCCAGGGAATAACACATAAACTTGTCTCAGCCCGAAAATACCAGTAAAACTTGGAAAGCCAATAAAGGATGTGGCAAACATGCTCCAGTGATCCCCAGTTTGCCAGGGCCTTACACACACATGCATATCTTTTCAGCCAGCGTTCGCTCACCCATACATCAACTCCGTTCCTTGCTGCCTGGAGGTCTGGGCCGAGCCAGTGTGCTTGAGCCGACTGCAGGACCCGTGCTGTGGAGCGTGGGCTGATCCCACGACTCCCGAAGACCTGTGGCCGCCTTGTTGTCACGGCCTGCGGCGCTCCCCGGTGCTCCTGTGCCGCTACTGTCATCCTGCTGCGCCCTGCTTGGAGGGGCTCCCCGCTGTGGCCGGCGGCCGGCCGGCTCGCTGCAACGCTGCCTGCGGCCCCGGGGGGTGTCGGATTTTGCGCTCCCCACCCGGCTCGCCTGCCCCCGGTGCACATCCTGTGGGGCCCCGCGGGCCTGTCGGGGATCCGTGGATTGGATGCTTGTCGCTGGCGAAGCTACAGGTGAGGAGCGGGGGGGCTGATTTGTGCGGGACTGCCTGCTGCTCCTCTGGCCTTACTGTTTCCCCCCGCTCCCTCACGGTGGCTGCTCTCCCTCATGGTCCTGAATTCCCTTGTTCTGGCCCCATTATGCACTGATTACCACTCCGGACCTTTGGGTGATCATTGAGGCGGGCTCCCTCAGCGATCCCTCGTTCGCCTCCCTGGGCATTGACCCCCCTGACTCTTGGCTCCAGGCATTCACAGCTCCTGCCTGCCAACTCTGAACTGTGTAGCCATACCTTTAACAAGAAAGCCCTCATCTTGATACCTGCGCCTGGGCCCATTATGCACTGACCACCACTCCGGACCTTTGGGTGATCATTGAGGCGGGCTCCCTCAGCGATCCCTCGTTTGCCACCCTGGGCAATGACCCCCCTGACTCTTGGCTCCAGGCATTCACAGCTCCAGCCTGCCAACTCTGAACGGTGTAGCCATACCATTTTTGGGCGTACCACTTATAAAAGCTATACACTGCACTCCGGTTATCCAGAAGTCATACTACGTCATGCCCAATAAATCCAGGAATACTAATAAGCATGGCGCCATGGACAAATTTGCGAGAGCCACCCCGAGATCTGACTCAGTCCATGCATCGGGCGACCAGGCGGTCTTGTTGCCGCCCACTGAGGCGCCTGCTACAAACCTAACAGCCATGATGGAATCAATGGCCGGGAATTTTGCTGCCTTTATCGAAAAACTAGATGACATTAATGCAAATGTGGCATCTCTCAAAGCTAAATTAGACCCGCATGGGACGAGAATTACAGAGACCGAAAACAGGATAAGTGCCAACGACGACAATATATCCACACTACAGAGCACGGTATCCACTCTGGTCACAGACATGAAGACGGTCAAGGCCAAATGTGACGATTTAGAGTCCAGATCACGAAGGAACAATATACGTATTGTCGGGGTTCCGGAAAATGCGCTGATGGGCTGACTCGAGCTAGCAGTTGAAAACATCTTGAAAGATCTCTTGGGCAACCCCGACATGTCTCCCTTCTTCACCGTTGAGAGAGCTCATAGGGCGCTATCACCACGCCCCAAGCCTGGAGACTTCCCGAGACCCATCATTGCAAAAATCCTCAGCTTTAAAGACCGTGACCAGATTCTCTGACTTGCGCACGAGAAAGGAGAGCTCAGAATGGAATCGTAGGTGATCCGGATTTTCCCTGATTTCTCGAATGGTGTCCAGCAGGAGCGTCGACAATTTCTTGGTGTTAAGAAACTGCTCAGGGAGAGAAATATCCCTTATGCCATATTATTCCCTGCGCGACTGAAGTTCACATTCAACAACAAACAATTTCTTCACGGTCCCTTCAGAAGCGGTGAAATTTATAGAGGCACATGTGCCTCCTCGTCCTCCTGCTGATGACATCATGGACAATGACTGAACTTGGCTTAAGGCTTGCACCCTCTAATTGTCCTGTTTGTATGTGTATCGAGAGATTTCTTGGTCGTCGACCCTATCAATAGTTCACCTGGGTATGTCATGTGTCCGGATATATGGATCCGGCTCCTTACATGTCTGCTAGCGTCTCTGATACTTATTGCTAGATAAATGCACTATTGACCTGTTCACCTTGAGTATCCCCATTGGTTATAAGAGTTCAAATTTCAATGCTTCAAGGCCCTGAATGTAGGCCCCTGTTGCTGGTTAGACGGATGGTTTAGTACGTATGGTAAGACCGCAAAAACTGCTTGTTTTGCAACTGACCCTTTTCGGTTCCAAGCGTGCCAGTGCACGGCAATGGCGCACCCCACTGCGATTGCAATGTTCCTTACACCACTGTTGCGGGTTAGCCCCGGTTGGGCTTTTGGACAGCTTGGGGCAAGTTGGGGACGGTCCAGCCTTTTACAGTTAAGGGAGGGTAACGATCACACTGCTGCTCCTGGGGTGGCGGTGAGTCAAGGTGGGTGGGAACGGGGTGTTATTTAAAAAGGGCACACAAGGTTGCACGGCACACACATTGTCTGGCTACGACCACACTTTTAGCTTCACAGTTGGGAGTCCATACTATTGCTGGATTTGGGAGGTTCATTAACTGCGCATTACAGGATTAGATATCTGTTACTGAAATGACCACTCTCATAATGTCCTGGAACATCAGGGGATTGAGCAATCACACTAAGGCCCATAAGATTATGGCCTATGCTAATAGGCATGCGTGTAAGATATTGCTTCTACAGGAGACACACTCTGGGGGCCACATGCCGAGGATCATAGCCCCGACATGGGGCTCCGCTGGATTCTTCACCCCCTATTCTACCCAATCCAGGGGCGTTCTCACAATGATCCATGAATCAATTAAGTTCATACTGCATAAAAGTTACGTTGATCCGGAAGGACGCTATGTTATATTACACTGTACACTGGTAAACAGTGAATACCTGCTTGTTAATACCTATTGCCCTAATGTTGACTCTCCTGAATTCTTTGACACTATAACCACCATATTGCTGGGCTATGTTGGTATTCAGATAATATGGGGAGTAGATCTGAATCTTATCCTGGACACTGTTTTGGACAGAACTGGTACGGCTGCCCGAGCCCTGTCCAGGGCTGGACGTAAACTACAAGACCACATTGGGACACTCAATATTTGTGACGCCTGGAGGACGCTACACCCCCAGCAGAGGGAGTACACTTATTATTCGTCTGTGCACAGCAGCTTGTCCAGGATAGACCTGTTCTTTGTGTCGAGTGAAATGATGGGCAGAGTGGAGAGCTCCCGAATTCTACGCCGCACGCTCTATGCCCCAATTACATTATCTGTGGGGCTAGGGATCCCGACTTCGACGGTTCCCACCTGGCGCTTTAAATCTGAGGCCCTCAGGGATATTGTGTTCAGGGCTGAAATACTGGCGGATATTGAATCTTACTTTGAGCACGACTCCCTTCAGGATACCTCGGCTGCCGTTAGGTGGGACGCCTTCAAAGTATATATTAGGGGTATGTCTATCTTTCGGGAGGCGGGGCTATTGAAGTCAATCAGGGCCGCCCTTGGTCGCTCCGAAACCAAATTGAAGCAACTGGAACTGCGATGCTCCACAGGGGCAGCTCCCACTATCCTCGCTCAAATCAGCGAGGAGCTCTGTACATACAATGCACTTGCCACCAACGAGGTCCAGTACTTTAGTCGCCCACAGGCCGCCAGGAAATATGGCGAAGGGGACAGACCGGGGAGAACGTTAGCTACACTCGTGAGGAGAGAGTCTGGCCAGGCTCAGATTACCTCCATCAAAGACAAACAGGGCAACACACTGTGGTCTGACCAACAAATCTTAGATATTTTCACCGAATTTTATAGCTCCCTCTATGCTCAGCCTACTGAACACACCGACCAACACACTTCCGACCTTCTTGACCAGATCCCCACTCTGAAATCTCCCCTTCTACCCGAGATCTGCTGGACTCCCCAATTACTCTGGACGAAATAGTGACCGCTATTTCAGATTTACCCAAAGGTAAGGCACCGGGTCTGGACAGACTTACTGCCAAATTCTATCAAGAGCACATCGCCATACTAGCCCCTAGGCTGCTCGAGGTCTGGCTCGAATCACTACGTGTCTCTATCCTCCCCCCTTCCATGCAGGAGACTGTTATCACGGTCCTGCTCAAACCTGGTAAGCCCGAAGATGAATGTGGATCTTATAGACCCCTCTCCCTCATGAACCTTGACACAAAAGTTTTTGCTAAAGTTATAGCAAATCGATTCCTGCCCATCATGACATCATACTTAGTTCACAAAGACCAGGCAGGCTTCGTTCCTGGGAGGGCTACCTCCCACAACATCAGGAGATTATTTAACGTTATGTCTCGTATAGATCAGGACGTGCAAGCCGTGGCGGTCATGCTGGATGCTCAGAAGGCCTTCGATATGGTCTCCTGCCGTTACATGTGGCTGGTACTGGAGACAATGGGTGTTGGCCCGAACATGATCGGGTTCATCAAATTACTGTACACCTCCCCTGTGGCGCGAGTAAGGGTTAACTCCCTAACTTCTGATCTCTTCACACTCCTTAGGGGCACCCGTCAGGGATGTCCCTTCTCACCGATCCTATTTGCCCTAGCGATAGAGCGATGGCGGATTCTGTCCGTGCACGCCACGCCCGTAAGGGGATAAGACTGATAGATAACCCTGAAATAATCTCCCTATACGCGGATGATGTTCTACTGTACATCAGAGATCCTGCAACCCATCTTGACCCCATATTGAGAGACATCACCCGTATCAGGGCCCATTCCGGCTTCACAATTAACTATTCAAAGTCTGAGATCTTCCCACTTACTAAATCGACTCAACAACCCGCTACTGAATTCCCCCTTCGTTGGTCCCCGGATGGTATCAGATACTTGGGCGTTCAAATATCCCTGACTAAACCTGCCCTACTGGCCGACAATTACTCAGCAGTAGCACAAACTGTTGAGACCAAGCTGTTGCGATGGCGTGCTCTTCCGTTATCCATAGCTGGTCGACTCTCCCTCATTAAAATGATTCTACTCCCCAAGCTCCTTTACGTTTTCAGCAACGTACCCGTATGGCCCGGGAAGGCCTACTTCACCGAACTACACTCGCTCTGTGCACAGTTCCTATGGCAGTCAGGGGCGGTCCACAAGAAGTGGACTGACATGGCACTCCCATACAAAGGAGGGGGTCTCACGGCTCCTGATCAGACCCTTTATTGGACTGCGGTCCAGGCCCAATATGCCACTCATTGGTACCCAGGCTCTCCAGTGCGCCCACATGTCAAGTTGGAGTGACTAGCAGCCGCTGGTGTCAACATTATGTCCCTTATTCTGCACCAACATTATACACCCGACTCTCCTATTGACCCAATCAATGCGACCCTCCACGCCTGGACACGCCTGCTCTATCCGTCACCTGAGTCCTCCTCATACTACAAATGGCTTCCTGTATGGTTCCTCCCCGGTTTAGAACCCACATATGACACCGCCTTGGTCCGGCACTGGAGTTCCTTGGGGTATCAGGCACTATCTGACTTCTACCCTGAGGGCAGGTTCATTGACCCTCAGGCATGGAAACAAGGGCACACAGGATCCGCTGTAGAGACTCTTCAATACTATAGACTCCGGGTCGCGTTTCGTGCCATGTGGTCCTCATTCCCAGACGAGCCCCCTGATGATCCGGCAATTGCATACATTGCTAATTCTGGTGGTGCCCGCGGTGTCATATCCTCGCTGTACAAGATCCTGCAGGACACCACCCCGAATCAATCTCTCAGGGCACGTGATGAATGGGCAGGCAAATTGGGCCTGGAGATCTCTGACGAGATCTGGGGGGGAATGTGTCTTCACTCCCAAAAAGTCTCCCTAAATTTTCGGTATCGTGCCATGCAATACAAGCTTCTAAACAGACTATACTATACTCCACATCGAACCTCGAGATTCGCACATGCCATTGTGCACTCTTGCCCCCGCTGTGGGTGGAAAAAGCTGACCATTTACATATGTTCTGGTCCTGTGATAGATTGTCAGAATTTTGGAAGCGCATCTTAGAAACACTTGCTGTAATTACTGACACAGTGATTGACCCTGATCCTTTAGCAGTCTTGTTTGGGGTTTGGGGGGGGGTCGGCAAAGGGAGCTCGGCTAAATTCTTGAATATAGGCTGTATGGTAGCAAACAAATGTATACTCCAGGGCTAGAGGAGCTCCTCTCCCCCGGTCTTCCAGAATTGGCTGTGCCTGCTCACCTGGTCACGAACCTGCGAAGAGGAATACCTGACCATGCTCTCCGCCCACTCTCGCCCCAAAAACATCTGGGTTGAATTTGATACGTACCTCAACAGCCAAAGTGACAGCGCACCAGGGTCGAACTTGTCCCCTGCTCCATCAACGACTACTCCTGTACCATGAACTCCTTCTCTCATCTCCTTCATGTGAAGCTCTGTTGTTACCACTGTGATTAGCGTAATCTTTATATCGATTCATAATTCACCTGTACTGTTCATCTGTTGAATTGATGTGTGTGCCTAATGTATTCCTCTGCCGCCAAAAAAAAAAGTAAAAAAAAAAAAAGATGGAGCTGAAATTGTCCCTTTCTCAAAAAGAGATTAAGAACATTATGAAGCAGGCTATACAGGTGAATTAGGGTAGGCAGAAGAGGGACAGGTCTACTAACTCCTCATCCTCTTCATCTTTGTTTGACTCCAAGTAAATCAATGAAAGAATAACGAGGTGCACAAGTTGCAGAAAGACAGCTCTTTAATGCATCCAATTAACGGCCGGGAGATCGCTCAGTCCCAAGTGAACAACAATCAATGGACCCTCACTCTCGCTCTCAACCTGCCCATTTTGGGCTGCAGGTTTCATAGACAAAAATCACAAAATGACAATAATCCAAAAATTGAGTAAATGAAAATGCATATTCTCCTATGGGCTCTCATCATTTACAGACCCAAAGGTCGACATACATTACCCTACTCTATTGGTTGGTTCATTTGGTTGATTTCATGTGACATCCCAAATCCATCTCCCTGCAGATTACCTAATTTGGCAATTAGCAATAGTGAAATCAGCACCTTGTGGCAACAATAATTGACAAAATGACATCCTTTCCCTTGACACTAGACTTTTTGGCACCCTAGACCGATCCCAGACCTTGCAGATTCCTCACAGAAAAGCATGTATTTGCCACTATTACATTGATACATGCTGCTGGCCCCATTACTCAGCTTGGCCAAGGACAGAACCTGTTAGTTTGCAGGCTGTTCATCTTGCTTGGGAAGGAGAGAGATCCGTATGAAAAACATGTGACAGACCTTACTTTAGAGAAGTGATTTCTTGTATTATTTGTGCTACTAGCCACTATGCCACATACCTGGCAGTCCTAAGATTTCGCTAGAGGGCAGTAGATTCAAAGCCTGATTCATTATTTTGGCAGTGGCTCAACCTGAGGCCTGGTTCGCACCAGAACACATCTTTTGCAACTATTGCATTTCCATCTGATGAATGCTAAAGACATAAATCGTTACTACTCCATGTGCTCAGCTTCCCTGGGAACAGCTTTGTGAGAGGAACCTCATCCCTGAAACAGTAACTAATATGATTACTTTTTCTTTTTTCACTGCCTACAATCAGCAACTTAAGAAGTTCTCTTGGATGTGGCAGACCCGAGGCCTAATTCAAAATGGCAGAGACATTATAGCGCCATGGCATCAGTACCATCATTATAATGGCAGAAACCCTCACATTTTTGGTATTCTCTCAGTTTGTATTTCCGTCTACATTTAGAGCAATGCATTTGCATATTTACATTCCCCCTCTAGTGAATTCATTAACTACACCCCTGCTCTCTTTCATTTTGTCAAAAGGAGTTTTTTTTACCCACACTTTACTGACATTGAGCAAATATCTACGCAGTATTCCTCTGGACTGCATCGTAAAAAATGACAATCCCCATACCCTGTGCAAACCACATAAGTTTTGATGTAATTTTCTGGGTCATTTGAGCGACCAAATCTCGTTCCTGGTGGACCAATTGGGTCTTATATTCTAACGATGCAAGGAGAATCCTCGCCAATCCAATTTTCCTTTTGAATGTAAATGTCTGTCAACAGGAGAGTGTCATTGACAGGTTTCAGTGTGACCTCATGGGTATTGTTTTAAACATTATTCTCTTGGAGCATCCCAGAATGAATTGGCATGTACAGAAAAGTCCAAGCAGCAAATCAAGAACAGGAATCAGTGGTTTAAAAATATTACTCATCCATAAGGGCACACGTGAACAAACTGACTTAAACCAGTAATTTTCCTTTATCCCACTGTGTGTCTCCATCGTGGTGCACAAATTGTGTATTGCATGTACTGCCTGGGTAAGAGTTCCATTATCAGTGTCATTGGAAGGTGAATAAGTACAACAAAAAAGTACCCAGCTTTGAAAACACGCCACCTTCCATTGCAGTTAGTAAGTCCAAAACATAGCGGTTTTGAAGAGTGGTCAACCTAATTGCTTTTAGTTCTTCCTTCATGGTGTTTAGGCCATGTTCGGTTTCATTGGCCACCTGTATCATTTCCCAGCATGCAATATGAAGCCATTTGGCAATGGCCGCTGTTTGTACCCCAGGAGCAAAAATGAATGCAAAAAATGTTTCTGTTCTGCTTTTTTAAATAACCTGTACTCCTTGGGTATGTTATTGAGCTTATCACTGGGATCCTTGGACATGTAGTTGCTATGGCAGTGTCGCTGCAGGCCCAAAGAGCTCCAGACACACTAATGCATTAAGTACACAGGCTTGGTCATCGGGTGTTGCGGATTGCTGTGTGGTTAATGTCTGGGATTGCTAACATGGGTGCTTGAAAACTTGCCTCGTTACATATGCCTCTCCAGAATGGCAGTAATTGTGTGTAGGCCATCTCTGCACACTCCCAGAAAATGTCCATGAGTGCTGCTGTAAAGCCTTGGATGTCTGGGAGAATAACCGTCACGTTACACTGCTTGTAAGTGCCCACAAACACACTGCTGTTGCCTCTGAAACACAAGGAGAATTGTGTACATTTCATGATCTTCGTCAGGGGTATATATTGATCTATTCAGGTCCAACTCTTAACATATTTTTCCCAGACAGCAAAACAAGTTTCATTTATTTGTATTACTGCACTCTTTGGTAACCCAAACATTCCTCCTTCTCTGCACCCAATCAGCCCTTCGACACATTCATTTTTGTAGAAAATAGCACCTTTTATCTGTAACCAAGGTCTTTTTCTGCAGTGAAGCTGCCTGTGTCCTACTTCATCAGGACACCGGAACGTGGGTGGTACCATAATAACAGTCCCCTCCTTTCACTTTCCTCTTTGATTTATTTGTTTATTTATTTAATTCATATATTTATGTAGCGCTGGAGCACACAGGCATCAGAGCACTAACAAAACATTACTTACAACATAAAAACATATATGACACACCAAAGTGGACAAAAAAATAGAATATAGTGATAATTATCATTAGTATCTACTTTTATCTGTAACCAAGGTTTTCTGCAGTGAAGCTGCCTCTGTCCTACTTCATCAGGACAGCGGAACGTGAGTGGTACCATAAAAACAGCCCCCTCCTTTCACGCACCTCTTTGATTTATTTGTTTATTTATTTAATTTATATATTTATATAGCGCTGGAGCACACAGGCATCAGAGCACTAACAAAACATTACTTACAACATAAAAACATAAATAACACACCTAAGTGGACAAAAAAATAGAATACAGTGACAATTATCATTGGTATCTACATTCCAGGCATAACATTTTACTTTACAAATAAACTAAATACAAATACAAACATTGATTACTCAAAGCTAGTTCACAATGAGTTTCAAGTTCAATGTGCCTTTGGGCAGGTACTTGCATTTGCTAAGAAAAACAGGAAGATTACTGGCCCCACATCCCACCAATACATAAGGACCTGTTTTCTCGAGTGCAGCACTCGTCAATTTCCAGCCTTCATAGGATTTTCACATCTGAATATCTAACCACTCCCGGCCCAGTTCTTGGCCAAAGCCAAGCCAAGACCTTGTTCCTAAATGCCTCTCTTGGTTCTTTGCCCCATGATATCTCTATATTGGTCATGATGAAATTCCTATCGTCCATAACAAAATCTCGTAGATGATTTTTTTAACCGACATTTTAGAAATGGATGAAGAGGAACAGCCTTTCGCCGGGTGATCCTCGACAGAGGAGCCTATCTTGGGATTTGATAACTAACTATAACAATCATCAAACAATCATTTTCTTCCATCTTCTTCATTTTTATATAATTATCTTCATATGCTATTTTGTTAATCCCACCCACTCTACTTGAACTTTGTGTCCCTGAATCATCCCTCGCACTCTACCTATTGCTAGGTGCACTAAACCTTTGGTTGCACTTCTAGCAGTATGCATGGGGGATCAACGAACAAGCAAAACAAGTTTGGCTTGATTTCTCTCTTCCCACTGCCCTAATGTGGCGATACCACAAATGATCATCTGCATGGTGATGCACATACTTAGATCTACCTGAAAAAAACACCTCAGTTAGAAATATCCCACCTAATTCTAGTCATAGAAAACAAATATTCCCTGGTACATTTGCAAAGTTAATACCATTATTGGACCCACCCCTAGAAATAAACCATATGAATTCCACCATAAATAAAGCCAGAGACATAGGAAAAAAGAGCAATATAAGGCATATACTGCACAATGCTGTCATTAGTCCTTAGAGGCTGTGGTAAAATGTTAATGTCTGACCGCCCAAATGGACGTATTTCTTTAAAAACAGTTAAAGGGATGTCACTCATCTGACAGATGTTGTTAGTTCCGTAAGGTAGCCCCACCAAATTCATCATCCAAAAATTCTGCAGAATTATGTGCACCGGAGGCTGTGTGTGTGTGTGGGTGTGAGGGGTGTGTGCAGCCCCCTGTCAATGACTATTTTGTGTGGTGTGAGGTGATGATCAGAACTTGGCTGGTTTCTTAATGCAAGCAAGGCGATCAGCAAACAATGGAGCCAGCTCTTGTGCAAAGTGTTGCATAACTTGAAAGATTGTGTTTTAATAAACCCTTTCATCACACCACTATCCCATTGGCCTGGATTTGGTAAATTGAGCATAGTCTGTGCTTTATGCCCAATAAGGAGGAGATCTCTTTAAACATCTCATTGAAAAAGTCAGTCCAATTATCTGATCTCAGGACATCACTTATTCCCCACCAGGCATCATGGTGAACACAGGGACCTGCTTCAAGTCATCCAGAGAATGGGCACACAACAACAATTAGATAACGAAAGTTACTGCACCTGTTAACCATGTCCATGTAATCAATGTGCAAAGGTCGAAAAGGGCCAGAGGCGTGGGGCAATGCATCTCTCAGGGTCCCGAGTGTGCGAACCCCAGTGTACATTTTGTACATGACACAATTGGATATAAAATCGTCTACATGGTCTGGCAGGTTTTGAATGAACCATTCTTCCTGTAAATCCGGTACAATGTACTGCTTTGTTTTGTGTGTAGGGTAGTGCAACTGTTTGTGGGCCACTGTTTGTAATGCTTGGGGCATAACTTGTTTTTTGGAAATATTTTGTCTCCATATTAGATCTATGGGGGTCACTGAACACCCTCTCTTTGTCCATAACTCTTTCTCCTGGTGTGGAACTTCTGCTTGTAATTCAATAAGCTGGGCCAGGGGACATGCATTATAAGGAATTGCACTGTCTACTGCTTGCAATGATAATTCAAGGAAGAGATATTCTGTGTTGTCTGGGGTATCTGAGTATGCTGCCTCTTTGGATGCTGAGTCAGCTGCACTATTGCCACAAGCATTTGGGTCTGTATTTTTTGTATGGGCTGCACATTTAACTACTGCTACTGCTCTAGGGAGCGCTAATGCATCAATTAACCTGGCAAGTAGAGCTGCATGTTGCACTGGTGTGCCATCTGATTTTTTTAACCCTCTACTACGCCATCTAGATAGACCTAAAAGTACTGTAGAGGTGACATATGCTGAGTCTGAATAAATGGTTTTTGGACATTCTGTGGACAATGCTAATGCTCTGATAAGGGCCACTAGTTCACCTGTCTGAGGGGAGAAACCTGATCATATGGGCACCTTTGCTAATAACTTGTATTGCCCTGACTAGAGGCTCATCACGGCTGCTCATGTGCACATGACACTGTCTTTTTGATCAATTGTTAATGAACCATCAATGAAGAGTACTTTCCCTTCTTCTAGAGCATCCTTTTTACCGCAAACCAGCTCATCAGTGATGTCCTCATATGTAGCATAATTATGTACTGTGTCATTTGGTTGTACTCATTCTGCAATTAATGTTAATGGATTGACGGTGTGGCACCTAACAATGTGAATGGAGGGATTGGACAAAATTACCTCATACCCTGAGGCTCATTGTATGGTATGGGTGGATTTGGATTTTTCTAATATTGCAAAAACTGCATTTTCTACTCAAAGGGTGATCGGACATCCCATAGTGATGGTGGATGATTTCTGGATGGTGAAAACACATGCTGCTAGAGCTTGTTCACATGGGAAATGTCCCTGCATGACTGGGGGGTCTAAGAGCCCACAGTAATAAGCCAAAGGCGCATATCCCATTGAATTTCTCTGAATGAGGACAGCCATCATTACTTGGCCATTTGAATTTTGCGAACAGGAAGAATTATTTTTTGTAATCTGGTGTTGCTAGAACTGGTGCATTTCTGATCACATTTTTAAGTTATGATTGGATCATTTCATCTGTCCAAACAATGGGTCCCTTAACTTTCTGTGCTTCCTTTAACCCTTGCAATAGGGGTTTGGTGTAAGTACAATAGTCAATATCCATGATCGACAGTAGTTACATAATCATAAGAGCTGTTGCATCTGTTTGACTGTGGTTGGATGCGGTGTGTGGTGCACTGCTGCCCTTTCTGGCATTACTCTTTTCCCTGCCAATGATATGATCTGTCCTAGGCACACAACCTCTTGCTGGCAGAACTGTATTTTCTCTTTGTCTACCTTTTAGCCTTTTTCTGCCAATAAAGTTAGTAGTTTCACTGAGTTTCTTCTACATTGCTATTCTATTGGGCTGCACACCAGAAGGTAATCCACATACTGAATAACTGTGCTTTGTACTTTTAAGGTTCCTAAATCCATTTGCAATACTCCGTTAAAAATACTAGTGGATTTGAAATATTCTTGAGGCAAACAAGTGTGTTGGAATCTGTGGCCCCTATAAGTAAATGCTGTGAGGGGCTGTGACTCAGGGTGTAATGGGATGGAGAAAAATGCATTATTGAGATCTTCTACAGTGAAATTAGTTGCTTCTGTGGGGATGTTGCAAAGGATGGTGGCAGGGTTGGGGACCACTAGGAATTCTGCCTCTGCAATGTTATTCAACAGGTGGAGGTCATGAAACATCCTCCAAGATAATCCTTTTGCTTTTTTGACAAGTTATATAGCTGTGTTGAGTCTGGTGGTTGTATTGAGCCCTGTTGCCACAAAGCTGCAAAAGTGTTATAGATCCCTTGTTCCGCTTTTTTTACATGGGATACTGCTTTACTTGGGGCAACGTTGCACCTGGCTTCAATTTTATGCAAACTGCCCTTATACCCTTTAATAACGCATCTTTGTGGGCTACTGGTCCATAATTCACTGGGCACCTTCTCTAAATCTTTCTGCATGTGCTGTGGTAATGTTTTGTCCAGGAGTATGGTGCAGGGTATTTCTCTGTACTCTACAATTATCTGGCAAGGTATGGACATTTCAAATATACTTTTTCCCTCATCTTCATCGTCTTCGAACAGCCATTCCTTAGACACACCCCTCAATCTCTGTGCTGGGTCAACACATAAAACCATGTGCCATTCCAGGTCTTCTTCGTCCAAACTGTGCAAAATTACCATGTCTGCCTTGGTGATCGCTGATTCCAAATATATTGTGGTAATTGTGAAGGTGCCCTTTCCTGGGGACCGCTGGTCTGAATAGAAACTCTGCAGGTATGTGCCAAATCTTGTCCTTAATCACTGGCACCCAACCTAACACAATTCGTACCCATAGAGGAACACATCTAGATGTAGCGGTATGCCTCTCTGTGCGTTGTCACAGTAGAGTGCTTATATTAGTGCTACAGCCCAAGCATGATACGTGCCTGGTGTTGAACACACAATACCCTCCTCTGTGAATGAGATGGTCATATTCAGCTTGCTCATAAGGTCCCTACCCAAGAGGTTTACTGGGGTGTCTTGTGAATACAGTAAGGGGGCTGTCACATTTTGTGTGCCTAAAGTGATAGGCAAGTCTTCAGTGAAAGGTACCGCTGCAATAGCCCTTGCATGTTCATTATTTTGTCAGAAAAAGGAAACCTTCCCTCCCCAATGCAGGACTTGGTAGCCACTGTGTTAACCAAAAATGAAACTGCTTGTTCTCGTGTCTTCACTCCTACTCTTAGTTCCTCATCCGGGTTGGCAGTTACTAATAGTACTGGGAACATCAGAGCTATCAGTGGGCTGTTCTATTGTGCATGACCATTCGTCCCTGGTAGCGGGAAGGGATTTCCCCAAATATGATTGCTCCTGTGCATTGAGTTATCATCCCCTGTGGCAAGGTGTTCTTATCCCACAGCTGAGCAGGTGCCTGCTGCATATTTGACTGAATGATATTTGGTGCTGTGTATTGTATTGGCTGTTGTTGCAAGACGTCTGGGGCATATGGGGCAAACTAGGGCTGGGGAATTGGGGTTGTGGGTAAAAGGTGGGACAATACCCTAGAATGTTAGGGGTGTGGCGCATGGTCGGTCTACTCTGCATTCTCATACAAAATGACCTATCCTTCCACAGGACCAACACTGTCCCCAAATCTGGGTCTTATGCCCCAAATCCTCCCCCTCGAATTCTCTTAAAACCCCTCTTTGCCTCTGACAACCTCCCATTTTCCCTCTGTCATCTGTTGGTCCCTCCGCCCTTCTCTGCATGGGGCTATGTTCAGTTTACGCTTCTGGGGTGCTTGTTATTAACGCCCCATCCATGCTCAGCTTAGTCTGTTTTTTCGGCATTTGCGTGAACTCAGAATGCTGCTCGGGAGTTCCCAAGAAGATCGGGTAAGTGGTGCTGAAGCTTTCGTGCGCACTTGCAAGAATGAGCCAGGAGTCGGGTCGAAGGGCGAGCACTTACAGGTATTGTCTTTTTTGTATTCCCTTTCTCGTAGGTGCAGAATTCAGGAACGTGCGTGCGGAGATTCCGGAGTGGAAGAGTGGAACCCAAGGTAGGTGAAGTTCGAGGATCGCGGTGAGCGTGTTGCTTGAAGCTACAGATGCAACACGAAGCACGGGTCTGCCTTTGGGCGTGTCTTATATAGCCAACTACGCCCAGAGACTACAGCGCGCTCCAAGATTCACTGAAAGACTGCTAGGGGCCATCTTCGGTGTACAGGAAGTGTGGCTGAACCAATCAGATTCCCCCAAGGGGGCCGGGGCCAATTGTAACATGTACCTGATTGTGAGTGAGTGGAAAAGGAGTGAAGGATGCCTGCAAGGCATGTCTAGTCTGCATACTTGCCAACCCTACCGATTTAGGCGGTAGGATACCGCTTTTGTAAGCAGTCCTACTGCCTACCAATTTAGTGGCAACAAATACTGATTTTTTTCAATATTTTTGAAACTTTAAGATTCCTACAGATTTTTGGTCACAGAATGTTGGCATGTATGAGTCTGCCAGGCTCTAACCCTTCTTGCCCATGCCTGCTCTCCAGTATATGTGACAGTCTTCCCCCTCAAGGCCCCTCCTAATGATATACTTCCTGCCCCTGGTTTGGTAGGGTTATCTTGGTGGAATGTGCGTAGTAATCAATGAGCATGGATGTTTTCACTCGTTTCCCATGACCTATCTTGGGGTCCATACCCTTTCCAGTCCATCAGATAGTACAGGTTCTTCTTTACAATTTTAGAGTCCAGGATATGTTTTACTTCGGATTCGGGTTCTTCTCCTTCAACCACAATTGGTGCCTGAGGAACTTGCATCTGAGTGCCAGGGTGTACAAGTTTTAACAACGAGACATGAAATACTGGGTGTATTTGCATGTTGGATGGTAAGGCTAGTTTCATGGCTCCAGGGTTGATTACTTTTTCGATGGTAAACGGACCAATGTATTTTAGCTGAAATTTTCTGGGCCCTTTCAGGGCTATATATTTAGTTGCCAACCAAACGGAATCCCCTACTTGGTAATCCAGAGCTTTCCTCTGATGCTGGTCCGCATACCTCTTTTGTGTAGCTTTGGCTGTCTGCAAATGCATGGTTGCTTCTTGTGCTGCTTGAGTTATTCGCTCATGTAATGTTTTAACTGTGGGCATTTCTATTGCTTCCGGTGGGTCGAACACCGAGGTCAGTGGAATTCGGCAATACAGAGTATAAAAGGGGGTTTGCTGTGTAGAAGCATGGATTGAGTTATTATAGGCATATTCTGCCATCCATAAGATTTCTGTCCAAGCTTGATCGGTCTGATGTAATAGACAGCGAAGATACTGTTCGAGGGTCTGGTTAGTGCGTTCTGCTTGGCCATTGGTTTGGGGATGATGACTGGTTGACAATCGGATTTCGGTCCCTGCCAGGGCGCAACATTTCTTCCAGAAGTAAGACATGAATTCACTTCCCCTGTCCGAAATGATCACAGAGGGGAATCCATATATTCTTACGATGCGCTCTAGGAAGACCTGTGCTAGTATTGATGCCGAAGGAATTCCTTTTAATGCTATAAAAGGGGCCATTTTAGAGAAGAGGTCAACGACCACTAGTATGGTATTGTACCCAGAACTTGGAGGTAGATCCGTGACGAAGTCCATCGAGACGGTATGCCAGGGTGCGGGTGGTATCGCCATGGGTTGTAATAGACCAGCTGGTTTCTGTCTGGATGTTTTGTATTGAGCACAGACCCCACAAGAGTTCACAAATTTAATAACATCTTCTCGCCACGTCGGCCACCAGTAATGTTTCTTGACTTTCTCAAGGGTTTTAGCTATTTCCAGATGGGCTTCCAAAGGAGAGTTGTGGTAACTGGCTATAATTTCCTCTTGGAGAGCTCAAGTTGGGAGGTATAGACGATCTTGGTGGTAAGGTCGACCGTTGTGCATAGTAATCTGTTTTCCTTTTTTGCCCCAGGCCTGCTTTTCGTCCTCTGACTATTTTTAATTGTTTGTTGGAGTGCATTCAGTGACGTGGAAGATATCCCACAAAGCCACAGGATCTTGTGGCCAGGAATGATATCTACTGGGTCTGGGGTGATGTAAGCTTCTTCGCCTTTACCAATGCGAGAGAGGGCGTCAGCCTTGCCATTCTTGATTCCGGGTCGGTATGTAATCACAAAGTTGTATTCTGACAGAAACAGGGCCCACCGGAGTTGCCGGGATGACTGCGCTTTTGCAGAGCGTAAATACTGTAGATTTCTGTGATCCGTTATAATGGTGTTAGTGTGTTTGGCACCGAGCAGATAGTGTCTGCATTCCGACAAGGCGTCCTTAATTGCGAGCAGTTCTTTGTCAGTAACTGCGTTATTGAGTTCTGCTGGAATACATTTCCTGGACCAAAAGGCCACGGGGTGTAAACACCCCATCTCAGGACTTTGCTGAAATAGGACAGTCCCCATGTCAATGCTGGAGACATCTGTTTCCATGATGTATGGAAGATCTGGTTGTGGGTGTTGTAGCACTGTTGCAGAGATTAAATTGTCTTTCAAGGCTCGAAACACTTCTTCTGCTGCTGGTGTCCATTCAAATTTTCGTTTTTTGCATAGCAAAGAAGTGATTGGATGTACTAGATGTGAAAACACAGATATATACTGTTGATAAAAATTAGCAAAACCGAGAAAGCTTTGCACTCCCTTTACTGATGTCGGTGACGGCCACGTGATGATTGCCTCCACTTTTCTGTTGTCCATCTTAATTCCACACGGTTATAATACAAAATCCATAAACTCCACTTTGGTGGTATGAAACGAGCACTTCTCGAGTTTGGCATAAAGGTGGCTTTTCCTTAGTTTCTGAAGCACTGCTCGTACATGCGACACGTGTTCTTGCATATTAGCGGAATATATAAGGATGTCGTCGATGTATATGACTGCACAGATGTCCAGCAGTTCCCTGAGTACATTGTTCATGAAGTGTTGAAATGCTGCTCGAGCGTTGCAAAGCCCAAAGGGCATCACCTGGTATTCAAATAGACTGTACCTGGTGCAGAAAGCGGGCTTCCATTCATTGCCCTCTTTGACGCGTACTAAATGGTAGGCGCTGCGGAGATCCAATTTCGTGAAGATCTTAGCTCGTCGCACCTGGTCGAGTAGTACTGGAATCAGTGGTAACGGGTATCTGTTCTTTATCGTTACTTGGTTCAAGGCCCGGTAGTCGATGCATGTTCGTAGGTCGCCTTCTTTCTTGGGTACAAAGAAAAGCAGCGAGGCTGCGGCGGATTTAAAGGGTCTGATGAAACCGTTTGCCAAATATTGGTCTAAATAAGTCTTTAAATAAGCGTTCTCTTTTTCGGTCAAGACGTAAATCCAACTACAGGGTATCTGCGCTCCAGGTATCAGGTCAATTTGGCAATCATAAACCCTGTGAGGAGGCAAGGTGTTGCCTTGTTCTTTGGCAAAAACATCCTTGAACTCTTGATACTCCATATGTAATGTTCCTGTCATACCCAAACCTGATATCACCCTAAGGGATGCTGGTAATGGATATTCAGATTTCCTGTCCTGACTGCAACAGTGGCTGCATTCCCTGGGGAAGGTTAGTGTTTGTGCGCGCCAATCTATACGTGGATTGTGTAGTTCCAACCAGGGTATGCCAAGTATCACCTGGAACTGGGGAGCAGCGATGAGATCAAATGAGATGCTTTCCCTATGGCCGTCTTGACAGATTAATGTGATATCGGCGGTGCATTGGGTTACTGGACCTGAAAGCAATTGGGTTCCGTCCACTGCGGTTACATTCTCAACGTTCCTCTTCATGCAGATTGGCAACCCTATCCTGCCCGTGATCTCCAAGTCCATGTAATTCCCGACAGCACTGCTGTCCACAAACGCCTCAAATGCATGCATCTTGTTTGGTTGTTGCTGGTATACTAAGACCACCGGCATTGCAAAATGGGAGGTCAAGTGAATCTTTCTTGTTCTCGACAAACCGACTTCTAAGTCTGCCGGACATCAGCATTTCCCGTCTCCTCTTCTCCTTTGGTACTGTCCATGGCTCCTACCGTCTTTCGTGGAGGCTTTGCGGGACAATTTCGAAGTGACCCAATTGGCCGCAATACAAACATAGTTGTTCCTGGCGTCTTCGTTTACGTTCTGCCTTAGTAAGAGGGCCGCGGAGCACCCCCAATTGCATGGGTTCTGACTGCGATTCAGCGTGTTGCCGGTTCGAGTTCTCCTTAGGTCGCACGTAAATTGTCTGACCTTCCGTACTGGCCTGGTCCGCTTTGCGGTTCTGTAGGTGATGGTCTAGTTGCATAGCTAGATCTATATACTCAGCACAGTCATCCGGAGGATTAACTACTTGGGCAAGGACATCTTTTAATTCACCTTGTAAACCCCAGTAAAACAACGTGATGCGTTTTTCATCTGGCCAATTCGATTCAGCAATCAGGAGGTTGAAAGTGGCTACATAAGATATATGTTCCTGGTTACCCTGCCGAAGGGACAGTAGTTCCTCATCAAGTGCTAGACCCTGTGTGCGGCGTGCAAAGAGCTTCTCCAACTCACGTTGGAAACCAGCATAGTTCCATAGTAAGGGGTCATCTCTACTGACTACCAGGACCAACCAATCTGCTGCATGACCCCCTAAATGGGAGAGCACAAAAGCTACTCTCGACTGGTCTGTAAGGAAGAGTCCGGGCTTACACAAAAAGTGTAAGCGACACTGATTCATGAAGGTTCCGAACCTTCTTGGATCTCCTGTGAACCGCTCTGGAGGGGCCAAGGGTACATTCCCTGGGATGACTACTTGTACGGGTGTTGCTGATGAAGGTGTTGGGTTTGGCCCTTGGGGAACCCCACCCGGAAGAGGGGACAAACCTGCCTGAGTCTGCAGTAACTTCCTTGCCAATTCCTTGGTCTTGTCTCTATTTACCACTAGCTCCCGCCTCAATGAGTTGGTCTCTTAGCAGGCCGCATGTATTTCAGCCCGCGACCCCCCTAACAACAGTGCTAACCGGTCAACCTCAGAAGTCTCCATCGCTCAGGCAGAGTGTTTCAGAACGGCTTCGTGTTCTGTCACACTCACCTGGGTCTCTGCGGGAGCGATTAAGCCTTCTGGAGCCCTTCCCTGCTTTCTCGGGGCTAGTAGCGTTGGACTGCAGGCACCTGCCAAATAGAGAGGTGAGATGCATAGCCTACCAGGATTTGGACCCAGAGCCCTCTTTCTCCCTCCCCTTTTAGTGTGCTGTGATGGTGGAATGTTAGGAGTTTGGCTCACCTTAGGGATTAATTAGGGGAACTCTCCATCCTGAACTAGGCAGGGGCGCTGTGTCTCTGGAACCCACAGATCAGTTGCTCCACTTGACCCAGGGTCTGGTAAGTCTCTGTTCTGCCAGTCACTGTGTTTCTTCACTCAGCGGAGATGTTGCAGGTAAGTTCGGATGTCCAGTTGATTCACTGGACCTGGTGCTATTGCAGGTAAGTTTGGATTTCCAGTTGCTTCACTGGATCTGGTACTGTTGCAGGTAAGTTCGGTTTCCAGTTGCTTCACTGAATTTGGTGCTGTTTCTCAGCTCGTAGATGGGTGAGTATCTGAAGGTAAGTTTTCTGGTTACTCCGAGCGGTCGCTGCGTATTCTTAGGTCTCAGCGAGTTCAAAGCGAGTTCTGCGCGTGAGAAAGAAGTTGCAGAGGCACATCTAATCCTTATTCTCTCTCCACAGGTTTCTTTTGAAAAGTTTGCTGAGAGAGGACGTTTGCGAGAACTCAAAATGCTGCTCGGGTGTTCCCAAGAAGATCGGGTAAGTGGTGCTGAAGCTTGCGTGCGCGCTTGCAAGAACGAGCCAGGAGTCGGGTCGAAGCGCAAGCACTTACAGGTATTGTCTTTTTTATATTTCCTTTCTCTTAGATGCAGAATTCTGGAACGTGCGTGCAGAGATTCTGGAGTGGAAGCCAAGGTAGGTGAAGTTCGAGGATCGCGGTGAGCGTGTTGCTTGAAGCTACAGATGCAACACGAAGCACGGGTCTGCCTTTGGGCATGGCTTATATAGCCAACCACGCCCAGAGGCTAGAGCGTGCTCCTAGATTCACTGAAAGACTGCAAGGGGCCATCTTGGGTATACAGGAAGTTTGGCTGAACCAATCAGATTCCCCCAAGGGGGCCGGGTCCAATTGTAATATGTACCTGATTGTGAGGGAGTGGAAAGGAGTGATGGATGCCTGCAAGGGGTGTCTAGTCTGCCAGGCTCTAACCCATCTTGCCTCTGCCTGCTCTCCAGTATATGTGACACTTCATTGTGTGAGCCATGGTAGAATTTTTGTCAGGTTTGTCAGGGTACATGTCTCTCAAAACCTTCCATATTTGTGCTCGACAGTTGTGAAACAGAGTGCCATCGTGGGTGGTGCTGCTGAATGTCACTTCCATATACACAGCCCTTTTCTGTGTATCTCGTCAGCCTGTTGCCCCAACAGGGAAGCAAACAAACTCTTTATGTCTCCTACAGCTACAGTGATCCCTGCTCTGTGCTTCTCTAGAGCATAAATCTACTTGCCAGCTCCCGCAGTGGGGGAGGGCAAGGAGTGAATTAGTTGTCCCGATCCATGTGGGGCCAGGGCACATAATGAGATATTCCCGGCCCCTGCTGCAGCAATGGGAACGGTGTTCCCTGTGTATTATATTGCTATGCTTTCTCTTGCTTCCTACCCTTGGCTAGGGCCATTCTACTAGGGCATGGTCTAAGCCTGGGGCCCTTGGATGTTATTTCTTCTGGGCCCTCTGGCTCCCACCCAACGTCATCGTCGTCTATTTCTCTGTCGGTATAATATGATTGGAGTCATGTGTGGAGTTCAAGTGTGCTTACTGAACTTCAACTGTGTTTGAAAAATACCTATCTTATCCTAAATCTAAAGATGGAAGCAAGCTACGACCATCAAATAATAATAACGCAGTCCTAGTCGAGTCTGTCAGAATAGAAGGGCCTATACCAATAAACCTATTTCTAATCATTACTTCTAAATACACATAGTGTGGGAAACAATGTTATGCAAATGAAAAGTGTTCAAGAAATGATATGTCAGGATATTCAAGCCGTTGGCTTCCCTTCCCCACGTTTTCATCACGGGACAAAGCGGCAAACTCGAGCTTAGCCCAGTCTCTGGCTTCTCAAGCACGAGGATGCAGTTCAAAACCTCAATATCAGCACCTTCTGTGTCAAAATCTCTTTGCCATTCAAAGTCTCTTATTTCAGATGGCCTGATGCAACACGACAAACTTTAAAGTTCCTTTCTTCTTAGGATGTCACATGTACAACTTCTCGGGTGATTTTCGGTTCAGCCCGGTTCCCCCTCCACTGAGCTCAGACCCACTTTAACACAAAACCTTCTTGGGTGATTTACTGTTCACCCCGGGTCCCTCTCTGCCGGGCTCAGACCCACTTTAACATAAAGCTTTCAAATGATCTCCCCCTGCTGGGCTCAGACCAACTTTATCTACTTTTACAAGCTTTCTTTACTTCAAAAATCAAAGACTTTTGACTGTGTGTGGGATTTTGCTCAACCCGTCGCAGGACCATTTCGATTCGCAATTACTTGTTCTCTTCTTGATATAACCACTTTCTCACTTTCACTTTTGCCACTTCTCTGCTGGATATCTTACAGAGACCTTCGATTGAGCACCCATGTGGTGCTGAACTACTCTGTAGTTATTGCATCTTGCTTTGAAAGTTCAATTGCTCATCAGCAGTTCAAGTTTACTTGCGTCTTTTATGACACACATTTTAACAATGTTCATTCCAGCACTCGCCATACAATGTTGCTGCTTGCAACCTTGGCTTCAACACAGACTGGACTTGTATCAGTCTCCCCAACTCACCGGCTGTGTTAATTTCACTAATGATGCTTTGTTCTTGGAGACAAGGTCGGTACCACCGCGGCTCATGCTTCTCCCAAACTTGATTATTGATGCAGGAGGGCCCCGGGTATCTCCGACACACAATGCAGGATTTGTCAGCCTGGTTTCCTGGTTTTACGCTTTCTATTCTTGAGGTTTCTGCAAAGTAACGGTTCCTTGTCAAAAAGGTCAAGGGAACTTCCCTCCTTGCAATCCCCTTCTGTTTTGCCGTCTTTCTTCTCTCATTCAGCTAATCTCTCGGAACTGCTGTTTCCTCGTGTGCTTTGCATCGCTCAGAGTGTACTCTCCTGCTCTGCCTTTTATCGTGTGGGGAAATTTAATGGAAGTCAGGTGTGTGTGATGGTCAGTAATTGCCTGACCTCGCCTGACCAGTGTATTGGGACACGTCAGGTATACGCCTCGGGTGTTAGTCTATTTTCTCTCTTAGCGTGGTGTCCGTGTGAAAGTGTTTGTGTTGTAAAAGGGGCGGGTAGAGTTCCTAAATATCCTACCTGGTAGGTTGGGATAAAGCTGTTACAAGGAAGGGGATACCACATCTATCCATCCGGTGTCCCACTCCCTGAAGACCCCTCACCCAGGGGATCCTCCCACACTGGTCCGCCCCCATGAACTGGATCCAAAAGCGATGGCCATGTCATGGCCAGCTGGATGACATATCCCTGGGGAATAGTGGGTGAGGCACCTTCTGGTTTCTCACAGTGGGTACCCCACAAAAGCACGCACTCTGGTTTTCTATCTCATCAGCTTCTCCCTCCCACCCTTTTTCTATCATACATCCAATTTCCATTAGCTCCTGTTTCTTATTTTGAGGGCATTGTTTTGCAAAATGTCCCGGTTCATTTCAAGTAAAGCAAATAAGAGGTAGAGGCTTGCTACTTTTAGGTTCCTCCCATTTCGGGTGATCTCCTGTTCTAGCTTCAAATTTCCTTTCGGGCTTTTACCTGAATGTTTCCCTTGGTCGGGGTAAAATTCGCTCAGGTGGTGGTGGTGCACCTCAGGTAGGAGTCTTGAGCTCCTTTCTTTCTTCCGAGGGATGCAATAAATGTCGATTGGCATCGGAGAAGTTCTGGGCGGTGTCTATAGCTGCAGCAAGTGTAGGTTTGTTAAGCTGTAGTACTGCCTTTTGTAGAAAGGGGGCAAATAATGAATACATTGTTCCATAGTAATCATCTCTATTACCTCAGCCAGGGTTTTGTCAGCCATCCACAGAGATACAGTGTTCTTAACCCTCTCCCCAAGTTCTAAAGAGGGTTCTCTGGGATTTAGGCAAATGCTACAGAGTTTCAGTCATTAAAATCTGATTTTGTCCCACCCTTTTTAAAAGGCTATCCTTGATTTCTGCAAAGGTGACCGTACCGGGGAGGCTCAAAGGTTGATATGAGGTTTGAAGTTCGCCTTTTAATAAGGGTCCCAGGTTGCATAGTTTTAGTTCTTCTCCCCACTGCAATTGAGTGGCTAGTCTATTGAAATTCAAAAATACATCTTCTAGGTCTTCCCCTTGCTTAAAGGGTTGTAAAACTCCTTGCGTGATGGTAAGTTTTTCCTCAAGGGCAATCATGTGTTCTAGACCCGTCTGGCGTCGGGCCTCAGCCTGTATCTGATGGTCGGCTAGTTTTAGCAAAACACCTTTGTTGGAAGTCATGATTTCGGGTGTTGTAACAGTGGTTTATGAACTTCCCTCTGAGTGAGTTTATGAAAATGAAAAAAATGTTTCTTTGTCTTTTTCCTCGAGGTCTAGAGGAGTGTAGGACGGACCCGATGGAAGATTGGGGAGGAACAGGGGATGACTTGAAAAAGAAGGAAGGTCGAATATTGGAGGATTTCTAATGCCTAAAGTTGCTCCCAGAGCGCTAAGCTTAATATAGGAGTGAGGTTCCCTGACATGTAAAGAGATATGATCCCATTCTTGGAGAAGGATATGTTGACAGGGGATGAGTATCAAGAAGGGGTTACGACTTGAAGAATAAATCTTGATTTCTAATGGGGATCTGTGTTCAGGTGAATATTATTTGTTAAGGTTGTATACAGTATCTTGATCCTGTATATCTACAATAATGTTATAACCTTGGAGAGGTACTATGATAAGCAGCATAGGGTTCCTCAATGTGTTTCAATCGAGCTAGATCCCACCCTGACACCATATATGAGACAGTCCTGGGATCAAGAGAGACACAGACTCATCAAGTAAAGTTTGAAAAACTTTATTAAATAAAATGTTGGGGTTGGTAGAACTACTAACTGGCCCTAACTCTAAAGGGAAAGGTTCCTCAACTGATGTAACTAAAGCAGTCAAAGTCTGTGAGTCCCAAAGTAAAGTCTGTCTATGTCTCAACCTACGCTTGCCCTCACAAACTAACAAAAGTGTGAAAAAGGGGGTCTCTGCTACAAATAATAGTGATGCAAAAACAAGGCAGGTGCCAGTTCTGGCTCAGCAATATCTTACTTTTTAGTTGTGGTTCTGCTGGTCTCAGTGAGGGGTTGGCTCCATCGCCCATGTCAGTTTCCCCTAGTTTTCCAGCTCTTGACAGAAATATAACACCATAACAGTTCACTGTAAGTTTCCCAGGTTTTCCCTCACCTGAGGTTCGATATGTCCAAAGTTCCCAAACCAAAACGCAGTTCTTTTAAATGATATATTTGGACCTCTCAGGGTTCCCTTCCCCAAGCTTTGGTCGTTTTCCAAGGAAAATATTCAAAGATGTTCAAAGATATTGGGGGTCATTGCAAGGTTGGAGGTAACCATGCCGCAATTTGCGGCATGGTTACCTCCTTACCGGGTACCGGGTTCCTCAAATGAGGACTTACCGGGCCATTCCAACCTTGGAGGACACTGTAATTCCTCATTCGAGGAACCCGGACCCGGTACATCCCCATTCCCATTGAGCCCCCAGAAATGGGAATGGGTACGGAGCTAACAACGGGCCTGTTAATAGCAGTGCCCGTTGTTAGCTCTCTGGTCTGCTAGCAGGACCCGCTAAGGGCGCCTGGTTTTACCAGGCGCCCTTTGCAGTTCCCGCAAACAGACTCGTAATAGGGCGGTAAGGGGTTAATGGCACCGGCACATTACCGGCGCCGTTAACCCCTTACTGCCCAGCTCATAATGACCCCTATTGTCTCATCCACCAGTTCAAACTGACTCAGGGGTTCCCTTCCCCTAATCCCAGTTTATTCAACAAAGAACATATCCAAAGATATCAAAGAAATTGTCTTAGCCACAAGTTCAAACTGACTCAGGCGTTCCCTTCCCCGAGTCTCAGCTTATTCAACTCAAATTCCTACAGCATACAGTTCATGGAGGGCAGGGTCTTGTCAGAGACTTTCCAGAATGCAGGGCATTTATTTTCCTGCCTGTGTGACCACTCTGACAGCTTGCCCGTGGTTATCACCTGTCTTTTCCCTTGTTTTACTCCGGTGTCCGATGCTTCCTATACCTTTTCTCTTCATTTGGGCCACTTGCCTAGCTTCACTTGTTCGTGCACTCCTGCACCTTTGTTCTCATTTCTCCACTGGACTGGGCAACTTGCCCTTCAGGCTTTCCACTTTCCTTTTCCCTAAGTGCTCGGGCCGTTTACCCTCTTTGCTTCTTCGCTTTTACTTTCATCTTTCTCTCATCTTCAGGTTGCTTGCCCATTTCATCTTTCACTCTTCCTTGAGCCACTCTTGTGCTACAATCTGCTTTCTTCCAGCTGTCTTTGCTTGCCGGTGCCTTCCTCAAACGCCGCTCGGCCTGTTTGCACGCTTACTCAAGTCTCTCTCTCTCTCACAAGACTCACCAGGTGGCATTGCGATACAGCGGATTTCTGTGACAGTGTGAGGTTGAGGTCAAGGTCTCACAACAAAACACTAGGAGGTTGAGGGAAAACTTAGAATCCCAAGCAGACCCTCACATTAAGGGTAGAGCCCTTGAAAACAACAAAAGAGCTTGTGACTCAAAAATGACCACTTTCCTGTAGAGTCAGAGAATGTTAGTGCATTTCCTCAATAAACACCATTGTCATCACTGATGGAAGACAAAAAAGGTCAAAAAATATAAAAATTGCATATTTTAAGTATTATTCATACAGATACAATAAATGAGATAAAATTTGTTTACTTACTATCCCACTCATCATCATTCGTACCATACACACTCATTCATGAATCGTTATTCATTCATACACAATCAGTAAATTTCAGCAATCATAAAAACAAGCTCACCACCACTTGCTCCTCGGTCACCCTTTGGGTCGGTTCTGGCTCCAAGGGAATAAGCATTGGTCCTTTAAGCGCCACCAGGTATCTGGTTGTTGTAGTCCCATCCACGGGATGCACAGCTTCCCCTACTAATAGCGGTTCGCTCCGCTCACCAAATTGATGCACAGCACGCCGTCCTCCCTGGGGTCATTTCAACAACTTCCTGCGCCGTGGCTCCTCTGCTCTGGACCTCCTTCCCAACTCGCTTCAAACTTTGTGTCGAGCCACACCTTTTTACACCTGCCTTCAAAGTTAATTGGACTCATGTGAGCATGTTCTCCTTCATCCCAGTGATTGGGGAGAGAGAGGGGCTACGAGTGTAAGTAACCCATGACAACTGGGCGGGAGATGGAAAATGAAAATGTGGGTGTGAGGATTCTCCTCTATGCATTGAACAGTTCTCTTTTTGACGTCTCCTTTGTTTTCTTGTGTTAGGGAGAGTCAGAAGGGTGGGTGTTAGGGTCAGCTGGACAACTTCTTTCGTTAAGTGTTCACTTATGCCCAGTGGTACAGTTATGGTGGAGCTGTTACATCTTAAAGATACATGGTCTACTGAAAGACAAGATAGTGGGGTGATTCTTTGATCCTAGGGTTTATGGTTGCCTCTGATTCCTTGGATTGATTACGAGATTTCCAGGTGGTATTAGGAGTCATGGGTTGTGATAGGAGATAACCCATGAAGGCTGAGGGAAGGGAGTCTGATGAACAGTAGGACTGAGAGGGATACTGTGTCTCACCCAAAAGCACTCCCCTCCCATCCCTGAGAACCTCCCATCGGGTGATGCTCCCTCGCTTGTCCAATCCCAGGGTTGGGATCCCACAGTGGTGGCCCATCTCTGGCCACCTGAACAGAGGATCCATGGGGAGACATTGGAAGAATACCCCCGAGTTTCTCACAATCCTTACTTCGAGGCAAGGGTACTTACCCTCCTCTAGTTCCCGTCACTTCTACAACTGACAGAACCTTTCCACATAGGACAATTACTTGATATATACAGAGCTGATTTTCCCTGCTTTAAAAGGAACTACCCCACATTAATTCCTCACATTTCATCACTTTATAATGTCATTTTTCCCTGCACCATGGGAGATTCACCTCAACACTTCATTAATACATATGCAATATTGTACAGCATTGTCTTTCCTCACCTAGCAGAGTTTTCCCCTGCCATTTCATCAACTCTTAGACAATAGCAATTCACAAGTAATAATAAAAGAATTTCAAGAACACTGTGTTTCACACAAAAACTTCACACCCTTACTATGTGTCCTTTGAGTCCCCTTGATGCCATGCCCTCTTTAACTGCCTGTACAGTTGGTGCAGCGCCCCCAATCCAGAGATCAGACAGACATTTAGAGAACGCAGCATCTGCTCGCCTACTCTGTGTGCACTCAAACTGCTCTCTAACGGGCAGGTGCCTGCAGCCTAGGACATGCAGCGGGCGTACCTGGCCTCTTCAGGGGACACTGGAGATTACGGTCCCAGGTCACTTGATGTTTGACTCCAAGTAAATACATGAAACAATAACAAAATGCACACGTTGTAGAAAGAGAGCTCTTTAATACATGAGTCAGCCACGCCATCGCTTGAAGCACTGCTACTCGCTTCCGACTCTGCAGCGACCGCACACATCTTACCTTCCTCTTCAAGTCCTCCGGGGTGCCGCCTAGCATCCTTACCTGTTCCGAACTCCCATCAACACGGGGCCATTTTCCTGCACAGCATCCTCGCGGATCCCCTCATCCCGGCAGCCGGCAAGAGTTTGGAAACCGCTCACCATCAAATGCCGACCAGCTGCACCTGCAAGGATAAAGGGAAACACAACGTTAGCAATTGCATAGACTTTAACACGCTAATCAGCGCGACTCACGAATTTGGTGCCGCCTCTGGAAAAGTCCACTTACCACTTGTGGGTACTCTGAAACAGACTTTTCATCACCACGCTCTTCTGGGCCCTCTTCATACCTAGGGAGAGAGAAAGGACAATATAAGGTTACAGACAATAATCATTGGGGAAAAATTATCACAAAAGATACGGACAATAATCATAGTTATAAACACCTACCTTCAAGACGGAACGGTCACAGCCGGTCTGGACCTCCACGTTAAGGGCTAGTGACGCAACTAGGTCCATCCACAACGCCCCTGCTGAAAGAAAGCAGGACGGAGAGCTTGCCCTTACATCAAAACAGGTGAGCTTGCATGGGAAAACTCTTGCGCACTACATTCTGGCACGAAAGGGTTGAGGGGGTTCACGACACCACCATGCCATTCTCACTACCTCTCATCTTCTCTCAGGAGCAGTGCCAGCATTCTGGGTCTTCCATTCCGCAGCGGCTGGAGGAGAGAGTCGGTCCGAGGGAGCCAAGTCCAGGGACGGCTCCAACTGTGCCCCAACGTCCCCGCAGAGACCAGGTGAGTGTAACAGAATGCAAAGACTCTCTGAATCTCTGCCTGGGTGTCATGTTTACCTCAGAGACTGATCTATTGACCAAGTTGATGGGGGAACTTCGGGCTGAAGTGCATGCCTCCAGACAAGAGACAAATTCATTAAGAAGGGACCTCATTGTTGCCCGAGAACGAACCGACGAACTGGCAAGACAGATGCTTCAAACTCATGCGGGGCAAGTCCCACTACCTGGAATCGCACCAACCCCTTTGCCACATCACCACCAGTTAAAGTGGTACTCCCAGGGGCTGTACCATTGGCTCCACCTGAACGGTTTACCGGCAACCCCAACAAATATGCCATATTTATGAATCAGTGTCGCCTGCACTTTTTGTGCCATCCAGGAGCATTCCCGAATGATAGTTCCAGGCAGGCTTTCGTACTTTCGTATTTAGGAGGCAGCGCAGCAGATTGGTCAATCAGGATGATCCAGTACTCCACAACTTTGGGGAGTTTCAACGGGAATTGGAAAAGTTGTTTGCAAGGCATACCCAAGGACAGGCCCTGGATAACGAACTATTGTCCCTAAGACAGGGAAATCACGTTCTACTGACGTATATAGCAACCTTTAATCGCCTCATTGCACAAACCAACTGGCCTGAAGAAAAAAGAACCACACTATTCTACCGAGGACTACGTAGGGAACTAAAGGACGTCCTAGCCCAAGTGGTCAATCCTCGTGAAGGCTGCGCAGAGTATATTAACCTGACACTGCAACTGGATCATCAGCTCCAAGACCGAAAATTGGATCGCACAAGAACTGAAGGGAGGTCAATCTATATGCTACCCAGGGACAATCAAGTCAAGGCCCATGAAACAACTGAACCCATGCAGATCGGGGGGTTACGGGCCCCTATATCTAAGGCAGAGAGAGAAAAGAGGAGGCAACAACAACTTTGTTTATACTGTGGCAAGGCAGGACATTTTCTTCGAGATTGCCCAACCAAACCACCCAAGAAAACTGCAGGTGCAACGGATAATAACAATGACGAACAAGACCAAGCCCCGGAAAACTCCAGCGCCCGACAAGTGTATGGGTCCACTTGTCGAGCGAAATGAGGAAAGTAGTTCAGACCTCACATCTAGTTATTCCGGTACTCATAGTCCACCACCAGCAACCAACTAGGGTACACACCTTGGAGGCATATATTGACAGTGGAGCAGTAGGTAACTATATCGATCAGGATCTAGCCGCTCGAATCGGCCTCCCTCTTCGGCATAAACCACAGGCAGAAAACGTAACTGCAGTGGATGGCTCTCAATTATCCTCTGGACCAGTAACGCAACACACCAAAAATGTTAGGCTGATATGTCAGGACGGTCATCGGGAATACATCTCTTTTGATCTTATTGGAGCACCACAGTTCCAGATGAGCTTAGGAATGCCATGGCTGGTAACCCATAATCCCAGAATAGAGTGGAAAACATGAGTCCTGACCTTTCACCAAGAATGCGCCAAAACTTGCTACCATAAGAATCTGCAGAATCCCAAAATCAAGGCAAAAGCTCTTCTGGCTCTTCCCGGTGCCTTACCCCTGGAATATTTGGACTATCAAGACGTATTCCAAAAAGAACAAGCAAATACCCTGCCTCCACATAGACCCTACGGCTGTCAGATCGACCTGGTACCTGTGGCTCAAATCCCGTGCAGTCGAATATATGCTTTGACGGAGCAAGAAAATCAACACCTACAAACCTACTTAGATCAGTACCTAGCTAACGGATTCATCCACCCATCTAAGTCCCCTGCTTCCTCAGCGCTCTTCTTCGTGCCCAAGAAGGAAGGTGACCTCAGAACGTGCGTCGATTTCAGGGCATTGAATCAAATCACGGTTAAGAATAGATACCCGCTGCCACTTATCCCAGAATTACTCGATCAGGTAAACAGCGCTCAAATCTACACGAAACTGGACCTCCGGGGGGCCTATCACCTCGTACGAGTTAAAAGTGGCGACAAATGGAAAACAGCATTCCGGACCAAATATGGACTTTTTGAGTATCAGGTGATGCCCTTTGGATTATGCAATGCACCAGCGGCATTCCAGTTCTTTATGAACGATGTACTCCACAAACTATTGGATGCCTGTGTTCTCGTTTACATTGATGATATCCTGATCTATTCACAGTCCAAGGAAGATCATGTTGGTCATGTAAGAGCGGTGTTGGAAAAGCTCTGTCGGCACTCATTGTTTGCCAAACTAGAGAACACGTCACGGAAGTCGAATTTTTGGGCTTCATGCTTACTCTACAAGGAGTTCATATGGACACATGCAAGATTGAAGCTATCCTCAAATGGCCATGCATCTACCAAAGGGGTGCAAAGTATACTGGTATTTGCTCATTTTTATAGACGATTTATACCACGATTCTCACAGATCGTCCATCCGATCACATCTCTTCTGAAAAGAATAACAAATTATTTTGGTCCACCGAAGCTGAGAGCGCCTTTCAGGAATTAAAACAAGCCTTCACTTCAGCACCCATACTTCGACATCCTAGGCCGGATCTACCATATGTAGTTGAAACTGATACCTCTAGTATTGCCATAGGAGCCGTATTGTCGCAAAGGGACCCAGAAACGAGGAAGCTCCATCCCATAGCATTCTGGTCCCGCAAGTTTTCTGCACCTCAAAAGAATTATGCAATTACCGACAAAGAGCTCCTGGCAATCAAAGGAGCCTTCAAGACCTGGAGACACTATCTTTTAGGGGCAAAACACACGGTTACTGTTATTACAGATCATCGTAATCTACAATATTTAAAAACAGCCAAGGCTCAATCCTCATGTCAACTCTGTTGGGCTGTATTCTTTGCCGAGTACGGTTTTGTAATAACCTACCGACCAGGAGTGCGTAATGGAAAGGCGGATGCCCTATCACGAATGAGAGAGGACAAAGACGCCTTTAATCCATCCAACCCAATTCCCAAAGAATGGATTCAACATCAGATAGCTGTAACTACCTGCTGGGAAGATTTAAAGACTGATCTCCAAGCACAGATGGACCAAACAGCCCAAAAGGAATGGTTGATTAAGGGGAATTAATACTCCATCAAGAATAATTTGCCGTACTTTCAGGGAAGGCTATATGTTCAAGACAAGGAAATGCAAACTAAAATAATAGCAAACTATCACGAGTCATTGGTGGAAGGACACCCCGGGATCGCCAAGACCAGAGCCAAACTCCATAAAAATTATTGGTGGCCCTCTTGGAGGAAAGATGTCGCCCAGTTTGTTACCACTTGCGGTGTCTGCACACAAAACAAATCCCAAAAATGAAAACCTGCAGGGCTGTTAAGACCATTAGGAGTGCCACCAACACCATGGCATACATTGTCAATGGACTTCATCACCGATCTGCCACCCTGTGATGGGTTTAATACAATATTGGTTGTGGTAGACCTGATTTCCAAAATGGCACATTTTATCCCATTGAAGGGTCTTCCCACCGCTGCTACTCTGGCCACAGTATTCCTGGAACAAATCGTCCGACTGCATGGTTTCCCATCCGTAATTGGTTTCCGACCAGGGAACTCAATTTTTTTCAGCCTTCTGGAGAAGATGTTCCAAACTAGCCCAAATTGACCTTTGTCTTTCCACGAGTCACCATCCCCAAACCGATGGTCAAACGGAAAGGAAGAACCAGGCGCTCGAACAATACCTGAGATGTATGTTGCAACAAACAGGAGAATCCTGGAAAGACATCCTCTAGTTACGTGAATTCGCATACAACAACTCCATTCATACCAGCACTGGACAGACCCCATTTTACACAAAGAATGGTCGACACCCAAGAACATCTTCCTTTCATCCCCTTGACGAGTTGGAGATAACAGCGGTTACATCATTGCATAAAATAATCACTCAGTCTCTTAAAGAACCTACCGAAAACTTAAACTGAGCTAAGGAGCAGCAAAAGAAATGTGCAGACCGACAAAGGAAAGAGGCTCCACGATATCACGTCGGGGATAAAGTGTGGTTGGCATCCAAAAACATTCCATTAAAAGGACCTTGTGTCTTTCGGCCATGATATCTGGGACCATACCCAATTAAAGCCATCATTAACCCTGTGGCCATGAAATTGGATTTACCAGCCAACATGCGAATCCACACAGTTTTTCATGTCTCTCTTTTTGTCAGAAATGTACCAAAGTATCAACTGAAAAGGATACAATACTCAAAAGGATACAGGAGGTAGGGTCTTCCGGATCCCTGTTCACCCGACTTGATAGTCGTGAAGTCAACAAAGACCTTCCAAATGATACAACCCTCTGGCTGATAAAACAGGCAGAGCGATGGATCACTGGAAAGGGCGTGGGTAAGGTATAGTAATCCAGCCTAGGACAAATTAAAGTATCATGAATAACTGCTCCAACCTGAGTATGATGAATTAGATAATGACAGGAATGATCACACTGACCTGTATCTCTGGGTAGAACAATCCAGAAGTCTCTTGATGGATTTGAAATGAAGAACAAAACGACAGGGAAGGGAAAATTAGTAAGGGAGACTTATCCCGAACGGAACGAGGCTCACGCTAGATACGGGTTGAATTCACCACAGGATAGCGTCCAAAGTTCAGTTCAAAGTCACTTCCAATGATCCTTGAAAGGCTTCCTTCCCACTTTAGGGATCAATCCTTCTGTTAATTCCACAGATGCAGGAGTTAGAAGAAAATAGCGTTTGAAGACAACGTGAGCGTGTGGATTTACACGCGGGCAGGATTCGCGCAGCCTGGGCCAGCCGCGTGTGAAGACAACGTGCGCGTGTGGATTTACACGCGGGCAGGATTCGCGCAGCCTGGGCCAGCCGCGTGTGAAGACAACGTGCGCGTGTGGATTTACACGCGGGCAGGATTCGCGCAGCCTTGGCCAGCCGCACTTGAAGACGAAGAGCGCGTGTGGATTCTACACGCGGGCAGGATTCACGCAGCCTTGGCCAGCCGCGTGTGAAGACAACGTGCGCGTGTGGATTTACACGCGGGCAGGATTCGCGCAGCCTTGGCCAGCCGCACTTGAAGACGAAGAGCGCGTGTGGATTTTACACGCGGGCAGGATTCGCGCAGCCTGGACCAGCCGCGTGTGAAGACAACGTGCGCGTGTGGATTTACACGCGGGCAGGATTCTCGCAGCCTTGGCCAGCCGCACTTGAAGACGAAGAGCGCGTGTGGATTTTACACGCGAGCAGGATTCACGCAGCCTTGGCCAGCCGCGTGTGAAGACAAAGAGCGCGTGTGGATTTTACACGCGGGCCGGATTCACGCAGCCTTGGCCAGCCGCAATTGAAGACAGAGAACGCGTGTGCATTATCACGCGAAGGGATAGCTCCAGGAATCAGCGTGTGGCGGAACACACGCTATCGAAGGCCCAAAAGTAGCTGTAGGATTATGCCAGGAAGTAGATCAGAGGTTCAGCTACACAACGCCAATAGAGACGATCAGAAGCAGCGAGTGAAGTTTCTACGCTGCTTAAATACGTAATACCGTAGTTCACGTGACGAAGCAAAAGTCACGTGAAGTTAGCGACGTGAAAAGTGTAAACGTCGTTTTCCCGGTAACGTATCGAATAGCCTCCATTTGGAGTAGAACGGTCTCGCTGTCCTACGAGCGTAGCGTCCAGCATGCATGACAGTGCCATCCCCCAAAGGGACAACCTCTCCCCTTCTTGTGTGAAAGCGCTTCAATAAAGCAGGAGCATGTATGTTGGAAAGAGGTTCCCAGGACCTATCTTCGGGACCATAGCCCTTCCAGTCCACCAGATAATATGGTCTACCAGAACGGAGTTTCATATCCAGTATGTCCTGTACCTCGTATTCATCAGACCCCCGCACAGAAATAGCAACAGGCCGTACAGGCAGTCTAGTAGTGTCAGAGAACGGCTTAATGAGCGAGACGTGGAATACAGGATGCACCCGCCATCGTTGTGGCAAAGCCAGACGTACAGCAGCAGGATTAAGAACATGGAGCACTTCATACGGACCGATGTATCTAGGCAACAATTTCTTTTTGCCTGGAATCCTTAAGTTCTTAGTGGATAGCCAGACTTTCATCCCAGCCTTATAGACAGGTGCGGATACCCTATGAGCATCGGCATAGAACTTGTCACGTCGTTTAGCCTGCTCCAATTGCTGCTTCACCTTTCTTTGTAATCTCTTCAGATCACGAAGAGTACGGCCTGCGGCAGGCGTGTCCAGGGATAGACCGGAATCCAGAGGTATTGATCGGGGGTGTTGTCCATAGAGAGCATAGAACGGTGAAGTGCCTATGGCACTATGATAAGAGTTGTTATAGGCAAATTCAGCCGCCGGCAGTACCGTGAGCCAATCCGATTGGTATTGCAAACACAGACACCGCAGATATTGTTCCATAGTACAATTGACCCTTTCAGTCTGTCCGTCGGTTTGAGGATGATAAGCGCTGGACATTCTATCATCAATTAGTAATGCAGATGTTAAAGCTCTCCAAAAGCGTGACGCAAACTGCGAGCCCCTGTCAGTAATGATTACTGACGGTAGACCAAAGAAACGAAATATATGTTGGATGAACAGTTCAGCCAGAACAGTAGCAGTTGGTAAACCAATACAAGGAATAAATAGGGCCAATTTAGTGAAATAATCCACTACGACCCATAGGGTATCATATCCCTGATTTGGGGGGAGTTCCACCACAAAGTCCATAGATATCATGTCCCATGGTTTGGTAGGGACAGGCAGGGATTGGAGTAAGCCCACTGGTTTACCAGGTGTATTTTTACATTGGATACATACAGAACAAGAAGATACGTAGTTTATAACGTCTTTTGCCATGGATGGGCACCAGCACCACCTTTTGAACAGGTCCAGTGTTTTCTTCCGTCCAGGATGGGCTGCAATCAAGGAATCATGATTCCATTTGAGGGCTTTATTCCGCACTGAAGGAGTTGGTAGATAAAGCACTCCTTGTGTGAATGGTAAACCGTTATGCACGTCCAGATTCATATCCTGGACTACTTGTGGATTGTTTTTTACCCACTCTTGTATTTCGGTTTTTAAGGATGGTTGAACCGAACAACTACAAATCACATGATCTGCCAACAGCTGGGTCTGTACTTGTTTTTCTTCCTGCGCCTCTTTACTCATACGGGACATAGCGTCCGACTTAACATGTTCTCGGGCAGGACGATAGGTGACCTGGAAATCGTATTGGGCAAAAAAGACATGCCATCTGGCCTGACGGGCCGTAAGGCATTTCATGGATTTGAATGCTTGGAGATTTCTATGGTCAGAGTACACCAACACCTGTTGTTTGGCCCCAAGAAGATGATGACGCCATTCTCGGAAGGCATCTTTGATAGCCAGTAGTTCCCGCTCAGTAACGGTGTAGTTCTGTTCATATGAGGTGAGTTTACGAGAGAAGAAAGCCACTGGGTGTTCCTCCTTGGTTTCCGTGCAAACTTGTGAGAGCACTGCGCCAATAGCGACACTGGATGCATCCGCTTCAACGACAAACTGGCGATCAGGATCCGGATGTTGAAGCACGGGTGCAGTGGTAAATGCTTCCTTCAGCTTTTCGAATGCTGCTTGGGCATGTTGGTTCCAACAGAAAGGTACTTTGGAACTAGTTAAAGCCGTCAAAGGAGCTACTGTTTTGGAAAAGGAATGGATAAATCTGCGATAGAAATTCGCAAAGCCCAAGAAAGACTGTAGTGACTTGACGTTATGTGGAATTGGCCAGTTCAAGACGGCCTTTACCTTGGAACAACTCATTCGAGCACCTAGATTGGTAATGTCGTAACCCAGGAATTCCACTTCCTGTGAATGAAAGACACATTTTTCGGCTTTCACATAAAGATGGTTCTCCCTAAGTCTTTGTAGGACTGTAGAAACATGTCTGACGTGTTCCGATAAAGATGATGAGTAGATCAAAATGTCGTCCAGATAGACAACCACAAATCGGTCCATTATGTCTCTGAATATGTCATTCATGAAGAATTGAAATGTGGCGGGAGCATTGCACAGACCAAAAGGCATCACCAGATATTCGTAAAGACCATACCGTGTCTTAAAAGCGGTCTTCCATTCGTCGCCTTCACGAATGCGAACCAAATTGTATGCACCTCGCAAGTCCAATTTGGTGAAGTAACTGGAAGTGCCTAACTGATCCAACAGAATGTTTATTAGTGGTAAGGGGTATTGGTTTTTGATGGTGATATCATTAAGTGCCCTGTAATCAATGCATGGTCTGAGGTCTCCCTCTTTCTTAGGAACAAAGAATAGAGGAGATGCAGCAGGAGATTGTGAGGGCCGTATAAAGCCCGTTGCTAGCGCTTTGTCAATGTATTCTTTTAACACGACATCTTCTTTAGGTGTTAAAGAATAAACACGGCCTGTAGGAATTTTGGCACCAGGAATCAATTCGATAGGACAGTCGTACTGTCGATGAGGAGGTAATCGTTCTGCCTGGCCTTTATCAAAGACATCAGCATAATCAGCGTATTCGCATGGTATTATATTGTCGCATCGATGTACAACGCTGATAGCAGATTCCTCCACCATAGAGGCCAATATGTGTTGTTTATTTGACACCTCCTGACTGGTAAAGCAATGTTCATTGCAATGAGTCGAAGGATATTGGAGCGATCCCGAAACCCAGTCAACAGCAGGATTGTGAAGGGTTAACCATGCAAGACCAAGTATGATCTCGTACTGCGGAGCAGCAATAACATCGAAGATGATTTCTTCTGAATGGTTATTAGATAACGTCATCTGAACCGGTACCGTCTCCTGGGTTACCATACCAGAAACTAAAACAGATCCGTCCACGGTGTTCACCGTTTCAGGTCTTTTTTTGTTTACAAGGGGTAAGGAATGGTTCTTGGCATAGGTGATGTCTATATAATTGCTGGTGGCTCCAGAATCAACCATGGCCTTGGAAACCACTTCTCGCTCATCACAATGTAACGTCACCTGAACTATTACAGGTGCATGTTTAGGAATGGTACTGGAGTCCGATGAAACACTCGACATAGGGACTCCTGCTAATGTCGAGTTTTGGCGTTTCCCGCACGCTTGACGGGTTTTTTAGGACATGTTGCCAATAAATGCTCGGAAGAACCACAGTACATACATAAGTGGTTTTTTCTTCGGTTCTCCCGTTCTGCATTGGACAATCGGCCTCTCACGGCGCCTATTTGCATGGGTTCAGGGTCGTTAGAGACGACTGCTGGTGTCTCTGACCGCCCCGAGACTGGCATGAAGGGCTTTTTCTCTCCCTTTCGAGCATTCCTTCGGGCGTCGATTTGTAGAACCAAATCGAGCAGCTCTGGGAAACCCGTAGGAACCACAGGAACAGTAGATAAGGCGTCTTTCAGTTCTTCAGAAAGACCCTTGTAAAAAACAGCCGTTTTCTTGCTGTCAGGCCATTGGGTTTCCGCCGTCAGTTGATTGAACCGGGCAACGTAAGACATAAGGGGTTGGCTGCCCTGTTGTAGGTTAAGCAACTCTAGATCTGTGGCTTGAATAGAGTAACGCATGTCAAAGACTTTACTCATAGCAGTCAAGAGATCGTCACAATCGTACAACAAAGGGCTATTAGTTTCCAACAAAGGGTTAGCCCAAGCAGCGGCTGTGCCCCCTAAATGGGAAAGCACGAAGGCTGCTTTTGTGGTTAGATCAGGAAAAGATGCAGGACGGCAAAGAAAATGGAGTCGGCACTGATTTACAAAGGTTCTGTAGGTTTTGGGATCACCCGTGAACCTTTCCGGAGGGGCCAAGGGAAACTGAGTGGGCATAACCACATTAATAGTTTCCTGTGGGGGTGCCGTAGTCCCAGATCCAGAAGCAGTAGCCATCGGCGCCTGTGCTCCCTGAGGACTACCATGTAGGGCGTCTTGCATAACGTCCATACGGTGCCGTAACATGTCCTGTGCAGTAACCATTTCGTTTCTCAAATCGTTGATCAACTGTGTCAAAACAGTTAAAGGATCCGTACCCTCCATGGCTTCTGATTCTGTCAGAAATGTACCAAAGTATCAACTGAAAAGGATACAATACTCAAAAGGATACAGGAGGTAGGGTCTTCCGGATCCCTGTTCACCCGACTTGATAGTCGTGAAGTCAACAAAGACCTTCCAAATGATACAACCCTCTGGCTGATAAAACAGGCAGAGCGATGGATCACTGGAAAGGGCGTGGGTAAGGTATAGTAATCCAGCCTAGGACAAATTAAAGTATCATGAATAACTGCTCCAACCTGAGTATGATGAATTAGATAATGACAGGAATGATCACACTGACCTGTATCTCTGGGTAGAACAATCCAGAAGTCTCTTGATGGATTTGAAATGAAGAACAAAACGACAGGGAAGGGAAAATTAGTAAGGGAGACTTATCCCGAACGGAACGAGGCTCACGCTAGATACGGGTTGAATTCACCACAGGATAGCGTCCAAAGTTCAGTTCAAAGTCACTTCCAATGATCCTTGAAAGGCTTCCTTCCCACTTTAGGGATCAATCCTTCTGTTAATTCCACAGATGCAGGAGTTAGAAGAAAATAGCGTTTGAAGACAACGTGAGCGTGTGGATTTACACGCGGGCAGGATTCGCGCAGCCTGGGCCAGCCGCGTGTGAAGACAACGTGCGCGTGTGGATTTACACGCGGGCAGGATTCGCGCAGCCTGGGCCAGCCGCGTGTGAAGACAACGTGCGCGTGTGGATTTACACGCGGGCAGGATTCGCGCAGCCTTGGCCAGCCGCACTTGAAGACGAAGAGCGCGTGTGGATTCTACACGCGGGCAGGATTCACGCAGCCTTGGCCAGCCGCGTGTGAAGACAACGTGCGCGTGTGGATTTACACGCGGGCAGGATTCGCGCAGCCTTGGCCAGCCGCACTTGAAGACGAAGAGCGCGTGTGGATTTTACACGCGGGCAGGATTCGCGCAGCCTGGACCAGCCGCGTGTGAAGACAACGTGCGCGTGTGGATTTACACGCGGGCAGGATTCGCGCAGCCTTGGCCAGCCGCACTTGAAGACGAAGAGCGCGTGTGGATTTTACACGCGAGCAGGATTCACGCAGCCTTGGCCAGCCGCGTGTGAAGACAAAGAGCGCGTGTGGATTTTACACGCGGGCCGGATTCACGCAGCCTTGGCCAGCCGCAATTGAAGACAGAGAACGCGTGTGCATTATCACGCGAAGGGATAGCTCCAGGAATCAGCGTGTGGCGGAACACACGCTATCGAAGGCCCAAAAGTAGCTGTAGGATTATGCCAGGAAGTAGATCAGAGGTTCAGCTACACAACGCCAATAGAGACGATCAGAAGCAGCGAGTGAAGTTTCTACGCTGCTTAAATACGTAATACCGTAGTTCACGTGACGAAGCAAAAGTCACGTGAAGTTAGCGACGTGAAAAGTGTAAACGTCGTTTTCCCGGTAACGTATCGAATAGCCTCCATTTGGAGTAGAACGGTCTCGCTGTCCTACGAGCGTAGCGTCCAGCATGCATGACACTTTTGAAACCACTGAAACCGGACACTCGAATTTCAACACCACCAGAACCGGAGATCATCGCAGGTGAACTTGAGTATAAGGTAAAGAACATCCTGGACTCCAAGATAGTACGCTCAAAACTTTATTATCTCATTGATTGGGAGGGCTACGGGCCCCAGGATCGTACTTGGGAACCAGCTGAATTTGTCCATGCTCCACGACTCATCAAACGAGTTCACTGGAACAACCCCACCAAACCGGGACCAGAGGGAAGGACAACCATGAGAGGGGCCTTGAGGGGGAGTGCTGTCATGGCCACTGGTCAAGGGCCAGTTACTTCACATCCTGCAGGGTCCCAATGGACCCAGTCTTGGCGCCTATGGCACCAAGCTCATTACAAAGTGTGCTCTGCACATACAATGCTGAAAGCACGTGCACCTAGGCCGGGCGGGCCCTACCAATGCATGGAAGGCACTTGCAGAAGACAGGAGGAGTGGTAAGGTGGGGCCACAAGGCGGGCGTAAGGGGAGTGGCTGGGGCCAGGCTATATGCCGGCCCCACCCGCATGCTGGCGCTTTGCGTTAGTCTGCTGGAGCAGTGTAATGCTTACCGTCGTTAAGAAGATACTTACCTGATCCAGCACAAGCTTCTTCGGTCTCCGGAACACTCCAGCATCTTACCTGGTAATCAGCCAGGCCATTGCTGGAAGCACTGCTATCCGCTTCCACTCTGCAGCTTCCACGCGCCTCTTACCTTCAGGTCAGCCACACCATCACTGGAAATCCTGTTACCTGCTTCCAACTCAGAAGTCTCAGCGCGCTTCTTACCTGAGTCAGCCACGCCATCGCTTGAAGCACTGCTACTGCCGGGCGGGCCCTACCAATGCATGGAAGGCACTTGCAGAAGACAGGAGGAGTGGTAAGGTGGGGCCACAAGGCGGGCGTAAATGGAGTGGCTGGGGCCAGGCTATATGCCGGCCCCACCCGCATGCTGGCGCTTTGCGTTAGTCTGCTGGAGCAGTGTAATGCTTACCGTCGTTAAGAAGATACTTACCTGATCCAGCACAAGCTTCTTCGGTCTCCGGAACACTCCAGCATCTTACCTGGTAATCAGCCAGGCCATTGCTGGAAGCACTGCTATCCGCTTCCACTCTGCAGCTTCCACGCGCCTCTTACCTTCAGGTCAGCCACACCATCACTGGAAATCCTGTTACCTGCTTCCAACTCAGAAGTCTCAGCGCGCTTCTTACCTGAGTCAGCCACGCCATCGCTTGAAGCACTGCTACTCGCTTCCAACTCTGCAGCGACCGCACGCATTTTACCTGCCTCTTCGAGTCCTCTGCGGGTGCCGCCTAGCATCCTTACCTGTTCCGAACTCCCATCAACACGGGGCCATCTTCCTGCACAGCATCCTCGCGGATCCTCTCATCCCGGCAGCCGACAAGAGTTCGGAAACCGCTCACCATCAAACACCGACCAACTGCACCTGCAAGGATAAAGGGAAACACAAGGTTAGCAGTTGCATAGACTTTAACATGCTAAGCAGCGCAACTCACGGACTCGGCGCAGCCTCTGAAAAAGTCCACTTACCACTTGTGGGTTCTCTGGAATAGACTTTTCATCACCACGCTCTCGTGGGCCCTCTTCATACCTAGGGAGAGAGAACAGACAATAATCATTGGGGAAAAATGATCACTAAAGATACGGCTAATAAAATAATCATAGTTATAAACACCTACCTTCAAGACGGAACGGTCGCAGCCGGTCTGGACCTCCACGTTAAGGACCAGTGACGCAACTAGGTCCATCCACAGCGTCCCTGCTGAAAGAATGCAGGATGGAGAGCTCGCCCTTACATCAAAACAGGTGAGCTTGCATGGGAAGACTCTTGCTCACTACATTCTGGCACGAAAGGGTCGCGGGGGATGACGACACCACCACACCGTTCTTACTGCCTCTCATCTTCTCTCAGGAGCAGTGCCAGCATTCCGGGTCTTCCATTCCGCAGCGCTGGGGGAGAGAGTCGGTCCGAGGGAGCCAAGTCCAGGGAGGGCTCCAACCGTGCCTCAACATCCCGCAGAGACCAGGTGAGCGTAACATTTAGAGAAGTTATTTCTTGTATTATTTGCGCTACTAGCACTCCGCCACGTACCCGACAGTCCTAAGACTTCGCTAGAGGGCAGTAGATTCAAAGCCTGATTCAGTATTTTGGTAGTTCCTCAACCTGAGGCCTGGTTCACACCAGAACACATCTTTTGCAACTCTTGCATTTCATCTCACTAATGCTAAAGTAAAAAATCATTATTACTGCATGTGCTCAACTTCCCTGGGAAAAGCTTTGTGAGAGAGAATGACAGGAACCTCATCCCTGAAACAATAACTAATATGATTACTTTTTATTTTTTCACTGCCTACAACCAGCCACGTACTCAGCAACTTAAGAAGTTCTCTTGGATGCGGCAGACCCAAGGCCTAATTCAAAATGGCAGAGACATTATAGCACCATAGCATCAGTACCCTCATTATAATAGCAGAAACCCTAACGTTTTTGGTATTCTGTCGGTTTGTATTTCCTTTGACTTTTAGGGCATTGCATTTGCAAATTTAGATCTTTAATGACAGTTCCTACTTCCTCCTCCTCTTCAAGTGTCCTGGTCTCGGAAGACAAAAATGAGCAGAAGTATCTGCATAGAGAGGAAGTGGAAGCTGTGCTTTCCCAGATCTGGGATAGCATGGGCTATTCTGGACCTGCTGTACAGGAGGGGGTTAACTGACCCCAAGATCAGACAATATAAATATATTCTCAAGATGGGACTTCCACTAATATCAGACATAAAGAATAAGAACTTCAAGGAGTGAAAGGATCCAGAACATATTACCATGCCAGAGTTTATGGCAAAGCTGCACCCTCACAAAGGCACAGAAGCCTTCCTCTCACATACCATAGAAATAGATGATATCTTGGCCAACCTGGTGGGGAGGGTGTCTATGTCGGCTGAAGAGACGGCGGTCTAGGATCCATTAGATTGCAAGGCTAATTCAGCGCTGAAGAAGGACCACTCTGTTGCTCTTCTAGCATTAAGAGCTAACGTCTATGCATCCTACACTGCAGAGACTTTAAGAAACTTTGCAAAGCGATGGAAGATGGATGTGATTGTGCTCCCATTCTGACATAAATGCAGAAGCAAGTAGAACTCCTGTAGGACTTGTCCTACGATGGTGTACAACGAACAGCCATGGCAATGGGGGAAGGTGTCCCAGCCAGGCGCCACATTCATATAAGATATTGGAAGATGGAGGGCTCCTAAAGGTCCATGGCCTTGAAAATAAATTCAATTTGAAGGAAATCAACTATTTGGGGATTCTTTGGAAGAAATAAATCCACACATTTTTCCATGCTGAGAAACATGCAGATAAGCTAAGACGGAAATCCTCCTCCTCAAATTTAGTAAAGAAATCTTCTAGGTCCAAACCCCAGCCAACCTTCTCTTCTCGAGGAGCAGATAACACTCCTTCAAGAGTTCACAATCTCTGCGATCCCGTCCTAGAGCTACGAAGCCTGCAGGGCGGTCACAGATGTCCAGGCAATCACAGCAGGCCAGTGGGTGGAAGACTTCAGCACTTCTGTCCAGAATTAAACAGGTGGACCTCAAATGCTGGCTCTCCAGGTGGTCCAAAATTGGTATTGAGTAGAGTTTGTGTCCCCTCCAGTTCAGACATCCATGACCATAACTCCTATGCCCCAAAAAATTGGATCCGGAGGAAGGCTATAATCAATGCCATAGAGGAGTTTCTTGAAAAGAGGGCAAGCATGAGGGTTCCTCCGAACGGGTCAGAGATTCTACACCTGGATATTTTTGGTCACAAAACCCTTGGGGAAATGCAGACTAATCTTGGACCTGAAAGCCCTGTACAAATGTGTTAAAAGGGAGTGTTTCAAGATGGAAACCCCTCCAAAAACAATCCCTCTAATAGTGAAGTGAGACAGGTTGGTGCCCTTGGATCTCCAAGCTGCCTACTATCATTTGCCCATACACCCCTCGCAGTGGAAATAGATCAGAATTACTTTTGGTGGCACTCATTTTCAATTCCTGATTCTTCCCTTTGCATTGAAGACTGCTCCAAGGGTGTGTATGAAGCTAGTGGCTCGATAGGTGGCTCATCTTTAACCACAAGGAATCCAGATTTTTTCTTACCTTGACGATTGGCTTCCTGGGGCAGATCTCAGGAGGGTTCCAAACCCATTTCCATGTGGTTTGTCAGGCTCTTCAGGATTGGGGTTTCATTTTGAATTGGCAAAACTGACAGTTGATTGCATCTAGGGTTTCCGATTTTCTGTAACATCTGAAAAAATATCTGGAAAGTTTTTTCCTTTCTCAGGGAACTCTGAAAAACACTGGTTATTTTGTAGAATGCATTAATTAATTGTTCAGGAGCATGATTCGATATGCGTCACTCTGCGCTGTATTGCATACAAGATCAATGCATTGGCCCTGAGCTATCCTGCCAGCTCTTCTGAATTTAATTTTCTTTTGCAGTTGGCTGAAGTCTCTCTTTCCACACCAAGAAGAGAGCTCACATCCAAGCCTGCATCTCTGCGGCATACAACAAACCGTCAAACTCTTTCAAATCTGCAAGGAATTGGCCAATCCTGCTGCAGTCTCTGCCTCTCCTGTTGCCTCCCAGGCCTTCTGCAGGGCACTGGCTTCTCATTTCATCTCTAAGGACATGAAATGCGGTAAGGGATTACCGGTACCGGTAAACCCTTACCGCCTTACTCTGAGGTCCCTTTGCGGGACCCGACCTCAACGGCTGGTTTTACCAGCCGTTAAGGAACGGGCCCGCAAAGGGACCTTGGTGCTAATTACGGTACCGCAATTTGCGGTACCGTAATTAGCTCCTTCACCATTCCCATTGAGCCCTATGGGGGCAAAAATGGGAATGGGGAAGTGCCTTGGTGAATGGGGAATTACCACCCCCGCTCACCTTGGAGTAGGGCGGTAATTCCGCCATCCACCAAGGCGGACACGGTAAAATACTGGCAGTAACCATGGCGCTAATTGCGCCATGGTTACCGCATACCGTGTAATGAGGCCCTAAAACTCAGGACATCCTCTCCTCTCTCTCTTCCTCTCCCCCTCCTCCCTCTACTCCCTGCTCTTCCTCTGGCCTTTCTTCGGCCACCTCTCCTCCCTCCTTCTCGGCCTTTCCCCGGTTCTCACCAGACGAGGTTTCTAGACAAGTCTCATCTATGAAAGTCTTGTCAAAACAGGTTCACCCCTATTCCTCCGAAACCATCAAGGACCACATTGACACCCTGGCTCCTACTCTGGCTGGCTTCTGCAACCACTCCTTCGCCACTGGAGTCTTCCCTTACCCCCGAAGCACACCCTTGTGCACCCTCTTCTTAAGAAACCCTCTGGCGCCCCGTCCTGCCCGGCTAAATATCACCCAATCTCCATCACGCCTTTCCTGGGCAAACTCCTGGAAAAACTGGCCATCTTCCAGCTTAATCTTCACACTGAATCTGTTGTTTGTCTCCATGACCATCAGTCTGGCTTCAGAGCTGCCAGAAGCACGGAAACTGCTCTCCTGAACATCCGTGAAGACCTGCTCTACAACCTTGATTCCAACACCCCCTGTGTCCTCATCTTACTTGATCTCTCTTCTGCCTTTGACACGGTCAACCATGCCACCCTGCTCAACTGTCTCCGTGATAACCTGGGTATCACTGATCAGGCCCTGGCTTGGCTGACTTCCTTCCTCTCTGATCGACCCTTCCAGGTCCAACTTGGGTCCTTGCTCTCCTCTGTCTCTATCTGTGCTGTTCCCCAGGGGTCTAACCTCTCTCCCTGGCTGTTCAACCAATACCTGGCACTTCTTGCCCACCGCATTGCTGGTCTTCTCTCTGTTTCCCTCCCTTGCCTCATCGCGCCTTGAAACACCTGTGTATAGGTGCGTTATAAATGCCATATCATATAATTTCATACTCTGTACGGGGCAAGAGAGGGAAGAAGGCAACCACGCTCTGCTCGGATGGAGCCGGGAAGGTGGCAGCGCACAGCGTTACAACAAAGATAAAATCATCTCTTACCATTGAAGACGGCCGCATTGACGAAGAAAAGCAGTTCCCGGTTCCACGCGCGAAGTGTAGGAAGCTCAGCAGGGAACACGCGCATGCCGGCAGCATGGAGCTACGCGGTGAGAGCAAAATCCCGGCAGTGCTATATTGCCACCGAGAGCATAGTGGACAGTGCGCAAGTGCTCACTTGTGCATCCAGCACTGAACGCACATGGCAGCAGGACGCTCACAGGAAACATAAGGAAGTGCCCAATAAGTTAAACAAAAAGCTTCACGATCAAAGCAGGCTGCCAGCGTCTGCATTTTCCGGGGAACTGCACGAGCACAAAGGATGTGCAAAAACAAGACTCACGCTGAATTAGGCACCTATGATTCATGTTAAAAGTTCCCATAGATTTAGATGTTTCTCGTTCATCTTTACAAACGTGTTGGCATTTGCTACCCAACCCTTCTTCTGCACCTCGCCTCCAAATAACGTGCGCACTGCCGGCTGTGTGTCAGATGTGGGTACACTGTGTTGGCAAAGGGTGTGTTTCTGTTCGAGGCGAAGGCTGCAGGAGGTAGGCATGGAGAAGGGCCGGTATTCACTCACACCATGACTGCTGAAAAAGTATTTTTAAAACATGCGATCCTCGGGAAATATGAAACGGATTGTAGGATGCCAACACTGAAAGAAATGTGTTTTGCTCCATGACATCGAGAAATGCATATCTCTTTGTCTGCATCTTCCGTCAAGCAATCATTTCTGGGTGCGCAAGGAATCAGTCATGCTGTTATTTAGAAGTCTGAGGTGAGAGGCACCCGCAGAGTTGAATGGGGGGACATCTGCTTACCTCAAGATCAAGCGCCCTCGTCCGAATGCAATTAAGATGCAGAGCAAATGCTATTCAATGCAGACATGCGCGAAGAAAATCATTCGGGGCAGTGGTGTGAAACAAATGACATGACATGTGTTTTTAACGTTACATGTTCATAATGAAATGTCTACTTGCTATGGGCATTCTTCAGTGATTACTTATTTATATGAAGAAGCCGAATCAGGCTTGGAATGGTGGGCATAGGCAGGTCATGCTTTCAGAATAACGAACAGCTGAAAAAGGTAGGGTGATGGCGTGACCAATTGAACTGTGCGGCAGGATATAAGAAATTGAAAGGAAGTAGGAGGGTTTTAACTTGGGAACAGTAGGTGGTGCTCAGTGTGCTGGCGTTATCATCATCCATCTGATGTGAAACACGTGTAGGAGCGCGATACAAATAAAATATCAATATCAATAGCAAGGGACAGCATTTTGTGCCGCACGCAGACAAGCGGACCAACTTAATGCAAAATACCTTTTCTTGATACCAGCCAGGACCTGGGAGCACGCATTAAAGAAATGTATTGTGAGTCAGGCCTGATGTTCCACATATGGCTTCTGTGATATATCTGCATTTTCTAGTAACGTTGAGACATTTTGCTAAATTCAGGAAAAGGAATTTCATTATTGCATCCTCCACACGCATATTTACATTTTGAGGTTTAAAAGGAGGGCACCTTTTATACTTTGCCAGCATAGTTATTGAGAATTCTCCTCCCTTTGATTATTTTCCCAGGTTGATTCATTTTTTTGAAAGGCAAATGCTAATGTGTCTTGTGCACTTTCTTTTAAGGCAGGGGTCTGTAACCTTTGGCTCTCCAAATGTTGTGGACTTCAAATCCCAACAGTCCGAGCCAGCATAGTCAGTGGTGAGGGATCGTGGCAGTGATCATGGGAGTAATCAGGGGATTCGTAGTCCAAACATCTAGAGAGCTACAGGTTGCAGACCGCTGTTTGACTTGTAAATGCTAGATATTACTGGATTAACATGAAAGTGTTCATAACCTCTTGGGATGAGAGATATTACCCTACTTATGCACGCAATGAAAAAATAAAAGAATATTTCTGTGTTTACACTGGCAAAAACTGTTATCCGCGATTTATTGAAAGGGGCAAACGGGAAAACACTGATTCGGAAAATGTTTGAAAACACTGGAAAAACAGTGGAAGTTAAAAAAAAGAAACCCTTAAAACAGGAAACCCTAATTACATCTCAGGACTTAACCTTCATAGGGGTGCAATTCTGTACCAAACAGGAGAAGGTCTCCTTCCGCAGGACGAGCGACTACATCTCCAAAACACTTTGGTCAATTTCCTTAGAAAAGATTGGGCTTCGGCAAGACAGCTGCTGGTGATACAGGGCCACATGGCCTACTGAGTCTCTCAGGTTCCTTGGGCTTGCCGCCATCTAAGGCCCCTTCTTACGCATGACCAGAGTCACTGGATCCCTGCCTCCCAGGCTTACAAAGCCCAGATCATGGTGACCCAGGACTTAAGGCAGGACCTGGAGTGGTGGTTGTTTGGCAAGGACCTCAGAAGGGGAGTTGAGTTAGAACACCCCATGAAGGCCATCCTTACTTTGGATGCCAGCAGTCTGGTGTTGGGGCCTCTCTGGGGTCATTGATGGTACAAGAGAAATGGAACCATGTGGATATACTCAGGTCTTCAAATTGGCAGGAGCTATCTGTTATCTACAAAGCGGTGGTCAATTGATCAAAGGCAGGGTCGTCCTGGTCAGGACAAACAACACCATTGCCTTGGCATATGTGAGCCATCAGGGAAGTTCAGGGTCGAGGTTCCTGAATGCCTTGGCATGGAAGATAGAGTCCTGAGTTGAGAATCATCTGTGCTCTCTGGAAAGAGCCCATAGGTGTAGAGAATATCATGGCGGATCGTCTCAGCAGGAGGTGCCCCTGCTCTCAGGAGTTGTTTCGTTTGGACAAGACTGTCTTGGAGATCTGTCGCAAATTTGGGTCCCGAATACTGGATCTCTTTGCCTCCACTTCCTCAGCAAAGGTCCAGAAAATCTGTCCCAGGTTGCAAGCGGTGGGTGCCTGAGAGGCATATGCGCTGAATCCAGAATAGCCCGAGGGCCTTCTGTACGCCTTTCTTCCCAATCTCCTGTGTGGTGTAAAAGATCAAGTGCAGTTGGGCAACTGTCATCCTGGTGGCCCCCTTTTGGCCCGGAAGGGGATGTTGTCTTCTTTTCTGGATCTTTAATTTCAGGAAGTTTGGAAGATCCTGAGGTGGTCCTGCCTCTACAAGTGGTTCAGAGGTCAGGTGCCCTCTTGATACAATAGGTGGTTTGGACATTTCTGATCAGGTGGTGGACACTATCTTTCATACTAGGCATCCGTACACTTTGAAAGCTTCTGAGTGGCACATGTTTTTTTTTTTTTAATGTGTTGTTGGGATCAAAACATCCCCTCTTCTATGAGGTCTCCTTTCTATGCTCCAGTTCCTTGAGGAAGGGTTTGACAAGGGTTGGCGGTGTCCACTCGCTACTCCCACTGAGCAGACAATAAGGCTCTCAAAGGGAACGGGAGGGCAAAATGGAAGGTGGGGAAATTTCCCCTATTGTGGATTCCGGACAATCTTTTCAATGGTCTATGCATTGGCAAGATTGTCCATCCCGAAACATGTTCAGGGTCGTACTACTTGAAGAATGGAGGTTTCCTGGGTGGACATTGAAGGGGTTTCTATGCCGCAGATATTTAGGGCAGCAGCCACTGGGCTGATCAGAACATATTTATTCAACATTATAGGTTGAACCTGGAGAAACCCAGGGAATTTTCCTTTGGGATTGGTGTACTTTGATTTACCTTATGGGGAAACAAAGGGGTGATGGGATGCAGCAGCATTTTGGTCTTCGTGTGTCTCATTCGGACCTATCCCATATGGATGCTTTGGTACACCTTAGAGCAAAGTAATTGGACAAGGAAGAGTGACGTGGAAGTACTTCCCCATTACTTACTGGTAATCTTTATTACTCGTAGTCCTACTCTTCCTAGTCACAGTACTAATGACCCTCATCTCCTGGAGGTGCCCCCATGGCCCTGCAAGAGCGGCGCTACTAGGGGCTGCTGCACGGACCTTAGTTTCACTGGGGGCTTTTAGAGGGATAAAGGGGGCATATCTGCCTTATCTGCATCTGGTGGGGTCAGGGTACTTAAGACAGGGGAGCCCAGGCATCTTCCTGTGACTCGTTGACAATTTGATTGAGACTGCGATGAGAGATGGCTGGACGACAGTGGCGGCGAGCCTGAGACAGGCCTTTCCTAGATACCGCAGCAGCATGGACCTTTCGCCAGTGTCTGCCTCCATCTAGTGGAGGCCAGTGGCGCTCTTGTAGCCCGCTTCCTGCAATGAGCAGCTACTTTCACTGTGCGCAAAGTCCTTTAAGGACTGTTGATTGTGGGCACAGCAGAGCTCAGGGAGCCTGCTTTACACCCCGCAAAGAGCTTTTGCACACTGAGGGCACACTTCCCAACTGTCCTTTTCAGGGCAAAATTGAACTGTTTTTAACTTTGCAATTACCCCTTTCAGGGTAATCCAGAGCTACTCAAACTTCTGACAAACTGCTCTGATAAGAGCAAGCACTAGCCCCAACAAAGGCCGGCAAAAGAGCACTCTACCTCTCCCTCTTTCTTATATCTTCTACCCAACTCCTCTCTCCGGCTTCCCACTCCTCTCCCACTTTTCTATCGCTTCTCTCCACTTTTCTCTCTCTTTCCCTAGAGCAAGCATGGCAGACCAGACGTCTGAGCCTCCCCACTTCCAGAACACTGATATGCAAGATATGAAAACAGTCCAAAACAAGCTAAAGACTTCTGCAAACACATCACCAGCTGCATCACCACAAAGCACAAGAAGTTGGCTGGACCATTGGCTGTGGTCCTGACCATCAGCAATTTGTTTGCTTTTCTGGAGCAGGAAGAACTGAGCACAGAATTGGGTGACGTGGTGGACAAGCAGACCCTTCTCCCACCCAAGAAGATCCGGATCCCACCAGTCTTTGTGAAGAGCCTGAAGACTCACAAGGACCTGGTTGACTTGCTTCAAGAGCAGGAAATTTCATCTGTTTGTTGCCACACTGGCATCAACCAGCGATGGAAGACCCGCTGACCTTACAAAGATCACGCGGCTATGCTGCTGCGAAGTCACCACAGAAGCACCAAAGTGCAGATGAGGACCGATCAGGTGCTTAAACTTACAGCGCATCGGCCACACATCCACCGTCTGCCACCAGGAGCCATGCTGCGTGTGATGTGGGGAGAAGCTGCCCTGACCAGAGCCAAACAGGATGAGCAGCAGAGGAGGGCCCCACAACCACTGCAGACACCACGCAACCCAGCAGCCAGTGCACATGACTCACAGAAGGAGACTGTCATGCAGAGGAGCATCGGAACCCATCAACCACACCAAGGCACCGCACATCGCCAGGACTCAGAACAAACAACTGCCACGCAGAGGAACATCCCACCTCGCCTGCCACCAGGCCAAGGCCCAGCGAAGACCCAGAGGACACCCACCACATCCGGGCTGAGCTACGCTGGAGTCCTAAACACGCCACCCAACCTGCCGTAAGCTGCCGTCCCAGTGCAGTAAGAGGGAACAGCGGGCTCCATCAACCGGAAGACCATCATTGTGAAGATTGCAGCTTTTGTTGCAGAGCTGAACATCGGACCTACCATAACGATGGTGGCAAAGCTCGTCCTGAGCCTAATCCCGGGTGAAGAAACAAACCAACATGGCATCTAAACCCAGCTACGCCATCCTTATGTGGAATGCCAACGGTATTCAGAAGAAGACAGCCAAACCCCTTCACATGATCGAAGCGAGAAACATGAGTGCTGCCTTGCTGTCAGAGACTCACCTGCAAGGAAAACAGAAGCTGAGCCTGGCGAACCACAGAGTGTACTGGACCGACCAACCAGCAGCAGCCGAAGGAGGGGGGGCAGCAGTGATAGTGAAGACAGCGATCGACCACCATGAGATTGCACTCCCACCCCTCAGAAGCATCAAAGCCGCTGGAGTGTAAGTCAAGACTGCGACAGGACCACTCCGGCTGATTGCAACTTACTGCCCTTTGAAAGCAAAGCTGGACCTTGGAGACCTGGATGCTTTGCTAGATTCCACTATTCCGACAATCATCGTAGGAGACCTCAACACCAAACATCGAAGCTGGAACTCCAGGACCACCAACCAGAGGGAATGGGTACTTCCTGTGTACTCCAGGAAGAACGACTGTGTGGTAGCAGGTCCGACAGAGCCCACGCACTATCCAGGTGCAGCAAGTCACAACCCCGATGTGCTGGACATTGTGCTACTGAAGAACCTGGAACACTATGTGGACCTGGAAACACTGGCAGAACTGACCTCGGACCACAAACCAGTAGCAATCACTGTGGGAGATGAGATGGAACCCTACCAGCAGGCCGAGCGGTACAGCTTTAGAAGATCTGACTGGGCCGCTAGAAGGAAGAGCTGAACAGCAAGGTCACACCTAACCCCCTAAGCACCAAGGAAGACATTGGCAAGGCTGTGGAAGACTTCACGATAGCAGTCCATCAGGCAGTTGAGAGCAGCATTCCAAAGCAGAAGACTAACCGATGTTCCATCTTCGACCTACCGAGAGGCATCCAGCAATCAATCACGGACAAGAACCGGGCCTGACGTCAGTGGCAAAAGTTCTGCATGCCTGAGCTTGTGCAGAACTGCAACACGCTCACAAGCCTTCTGCAGGAGCAAATCAGACAGCACTGTGGAGAGAAGTGGGAGGCCAAAACAGCTAAGCTAAAGGAGGCAGACAACTTAGTGTGGAGAATGACTTGTCGCCTGACTGGGTAGAAGGAGTCAAGCTCACCAATCCAGGGATGTACCCACCTTGCATGCAGCAACAAGGACAAGCCAGAGGTACTTGCCGAAACACTGGAGGCTTTGTTCACTCCAAACAAGGCAAGCAGGCTTTCAGACGGAGTGGAGGAAGAAGTTGACAAGCATCTCGCCGAAGACCAAATCTGGATAGAAACAGAAGAGATCAAGGAGTGCACAAGCTCTGAGGTAGCCAGAATTGCAGAGAAGCTGGCGAATGGCAAGGCACCAGCAAGCAACGGAATAACCAACCTGGCAATCAAGAACCTTCCATCGGCATCAATGGAACTCCTCACAGAGATCTTCAATGCATGCATGAGACTTCAGCACTTCCCGAGATCCTGGAAGGAAGCAAGGTCATCGGATTCCCAAAGGCCGGCAAATCACTGTGGGATTCTGCGAAATACCGCTCCTTCAGCCTGATCTCAGTATTATCGAAGCTCCTGGAGAAGGTTGTCCACGCCCGCCTCAGCGACTTCCCATCTGAAAGAAATCTACTAGCATGCAACAGCCCATCAGCTGCTGACAGTGGTGGACACCATCAGTTCCGGATTCAACATCAACAAGTCCACGGGAATCGTCTTCTTGGATGTCGCCAAGGCATTTGACCGAACCTGGCACAAGGGACTGCTGTACAAGATGATCAGCCTGGGATTTCCAAACTACCTGGTGAAGACAATTGCCAGTTACCTGGGAGACCGCACCTTCCATGTTGCCATGCGGTCTGAGATGCCCTCATCACATCCCATCCGAGCAGGCGTGCCACAGGGATCGAACCCGAAACCCTTACTGCTCAACATCTTCACCAACGACATCCCGACAGATCTCCACAAGGCCAACTTGCACTGTATGCGGACAATGTTACAGCCATCTCCCAGTCGTTCAGCAAAAAGGAAGTGGCGAAGAACCTGCAAGCTTCATTGGATACATCTCGATGAGGTACAGTGATTGGCGGATAGAAGTCAACACCAGCAAGAAAACTGCCATGCTGTTCAACAGAAAGAAGATCAAGGAGCACCTGCACATCATCCTCAACAGGGAGACCATCAAATGGGAGAGCTGCAGCCGCTACCCGGGTGTGACCCTGGAAAGCAAACTCAACTGGAGAAGCCATATCGAGAATACTGAGAAGAAGGCATCAGGAAAAATGGCAGCGCTGTGCCCATTCCTGAAGACCAAGTGCCTGCCCCTCCGGACAAAGATCAACATCTACAAGGTGATCATCAGACATATCCTGATTTATGCATCCCCAGCATGTATAACTGCCATGAGCGACACCGGAAGAGTCTTCTGATAGTCCAGAACAGGGTGCTGAGATAGGGTCTGGAGCTCACTCTTCACAAGGATAGCTGACCTTCACAGACAACTGGACATCGAGATGTTAGACGAACATCTAGCAAAGCTGAGCAAGAACTTCTGCCAAGGACTGGAGCAGAATCCGATCTCTCTGATCAGAAGACTCATTGCCAACACTGCAAACCCTTTTGACCGCTACCCACTGCCCATCACGGCGAAGACCCATATGAAACCAGCCCTACTCTGACAAGTACACATAGACCATGAACAAGCCCTACCCATGACTACATAATCAACCCGAGAAGATGGAGTAATGAGGCTCAAGCCTTGGTATCCAATAGTCACTGCTGATGGATAAAATCTGTCCACAAGAAGAAGACAAGCATCTTCCTCTTTCCCCCGCTGTCCCGCACCATCAGGACAAAGTTAGTCTTGAAGAAGATTTTGTTCCTCTCAATCCTGCATCATTGGCAAGGGTGCAGGATCCCCAGATGGGGTTTTTGTGGACGTGTCCTCAGTGTCTTGCAGCGTCTGCAAGCTGTGCGGGGATCCATTGTGCAGGAAAAACCAGTGTGTGTCGGGACGGACGTTTCACAAAGCTGATTCAAAGTAAGCGGCTATTGGTTTTGATGCCTCGTTAGGGGCAGTCGATATTTTATGCCATTGGTGGAAGCTTTGGACACACCGCGTTCGAGTGGGCGAGGCACGTGGGGAAGAATTTCTGTGACAGTCCCTGAGTTTGGGACAGTCTGTATGTTGTGAGTTTTCAGGATTTTTTCATACTTTGGACGTGATGCATCCGTGCGGGAGGGTCGCGCTGCGAAGGAGTTGGAGCTGATGTATTAGGGTCCATGCAACATGCCGGGGGACAATTGCGGAAGCGTATAACCGAGCAAGACGTGAAAGTGACTGTAAAGTCACAACAAGAATCCAAAAACAGACTAAGAATTTCATGCCTTGTATTCACGGCACAGCCTTTTCAGCATTTCCAGACCCTGTATACATTTCATAGAATAGTTCAACAATGCGCTGTTTGTGAATGTTACTTTCTAGGGTTTCACTTCATATTTTCTGTCTGAATAATTTGTATGCGTTGAGCATAAGATGTGCTTTCTGTAAAGTTCACAGTCTGTCCGAGTATCTTCCTGGCTGCTGCAGGAAATAGCTGTGCTGCCTCTATATTCACGCTGAATTCCTTCTGGAGTGTGTCAGCAGCAGGTCGCAGAGTGGCATAGTGTGGGATGTGAGCTAAAAATAAGCCATCGCCTGTTTAGTGCCGTCCTATGCACGACTGCAAGAAACGAGCATTTGAAATTGTTTGTGCGACTTGTGTTTGCTTCTGCGTTTGCGTGAACACCGAATCAGAATTTGATACAAAAATTGTTTTCTTAGAACACAATGGGCCTCATTACGACCCAGGCGGTAAGTTACCGCCTGGGTCGTACCTTTACCACCATGGCGTAAACTACATTTACGCCATGGTGGTTGGCGGACTTACCGCCCCATTCCGAGGTGAGTGGGGCGGTAAGTCCCCATTAACCCATTTACCCTTCCCCATTCCCATTCCTGGCCCCATAGGGCATAATGGGAGTGGGGAAGGCGTTAATTACGCCACCGTAAATTACGGTGGCGTAATTAACAACAAGGTCCCTTAGCGCCATGGATTTTAACACCTGCTAAAAGCAGGTGTTAAAACCTCCATGGCGCTAAGGGACCTCGGAATCAGGCGGTAAGGGTCGGCGCTGTTTACGCCGCCGTAAACCCCTTACCGCCTGGGTCCTAATGAGGCCCAATGCCTGCAGTGTATTCTCTTTGTATTAAAATGTTTATTTTCACTCATCAGATACATTACATTAAAAGCAGAACAGTTATTGCAGGTTATGAAATCGGCAAACAGATTCAATTAGACCAAAAAAATGCATCAATGTTGATCACCAGTTAAAGGAAGAAATGAAGAGGAGAAGAGAGAAAACAAAAGAAAAAGAAGAAAAAAAATCAGTCAAAATAAAAACACATTAAGCGCACTGTTAACAACATAAGTTACATTGTTCAAGCATTAACTATATATATCCAGAAAAGATCCCCAAATGTCTATAAATGTATCCATGTTTCCAGACTGCTTGTAAATTGCTCTCTCATATGTGGAGATAGTTAATAACGTATCTATCCAATCATCAATATAAAAGGAGGTCACAGACTTCCACCCCCTTAGGATAATTTTTTTTGTCAACATACAAGCTCGGAATAGCCATACCTTCTTGTGAAATAGCATATCCGTCAATGGTTTTGTGTCTCCTAGAATCATAATAGATGCCTTCATTTCAATCATGCAGCTCAAAACCAGGCCCAGCCTTTCACAAACACCTTTCCAAAAGTCTCTTGTTTTGGGGCAGGCCCAGAGTAGATGACTTAAGGTACCCTTCTCAAGCTTGTTTTTCCAGTATTTGTCACTGTCCATATGATGTCTTTCGAACATACGCTCCGGACTCCAATAGGTCCTGAAGAGGAGTTTGGTCTGTGACGCCCTCAGTCCTCAATCTACACTCACCAGGCGGACATTATTACAGCATCGCTGCTAGCAATCTCAATCAATTCTTTCAACTAGCTCATTAGGGCAGACATTGGGCAGCTCAGGTTTTCGCTGTCGACTGGACAGCAGTATGCCATACACTGTGGCTGCCGGATGTAGTGCACATTTGCAGAGCTCCAGCGCCGACCATGCTATATTTTGAATCATCAATTGCACACGATCAATATTGGTGGCGATGATTCCCCTCAGTTGTCTGTACTTTGCAGAGGCGTAATCGCTCAAGTCAAAATCATTACACAGACATGCAAAGGGGACCCAATTTCCATCCTTAATCAGATCCCTTATGGATCTAATTCCTCCCAGGAACCAGGATTCATCCAGATCGATGCGTCCAAGAATAGGTGCGGGTCACATCCAATCTGACACTCACACATGAACGCTATCAGGGGATTCTTGAGTCGAGATGGTGTGCTCACTGTTGTTAATAGGGCTTTTGGTGCTAGTTGAGAGACCCCATTGCACTCGGCTACAATATCAGCTGGAAGTTCTTCCTCTGTACCCACGGTCTGACATAAATGTCGAATGGAAAATGCAATATGATAATCAAAGAAGTTTGGAAAGTTTATACCGCCTTGTCACAGTGGCAGCTGCATTTTCCATAGGGCCAACCTCGGCGGTTTGCCATCCCACAAAAACTTTTGTATAGCACTATCCAGATCTTTGAAAATCAGTCTTGGCATCTTAATCGGGAGCATTGAGAGGATGTAGTTTATTCTTGGAGCTATATTAATTTTAATGCAGTTAATCTTGCCCAACAGTGAGAGTTTTAGAAGTGCCCATCTCTCCATATCAGATTTCAGTTTGGATATTATAGAATCAAAGTTCATTTTTGGTAGCCTTTCAATTTTGGAACTGATCCAGATGCCAAGGTATTTCATTTTGACAGGGCACCAAATTAAGTTAAACTGGCTACCCGTGTGCCTCGTGCATGAATTGTTGATGGGAAGAATCTCCGATTTGGTCCAGTTTACCTTGTATCCTGACACCATAGAAAAGCGCTGAATGTCCTCCATTAAATGTGGAATGCCAGTGCCCCGGTCACTGAGAAACACCAACAAGTCATCAGCGTAGAACCAAATTTTATGTGCACTTGTCCCTCCACCAACTCCAGGGATATCTTCATTTGCATGTAGCATCACAGCCAATGGCTCCAAAGCCAGGACGAACAGTAGAGGCAACAGCGGACTGCCTTGTCTAGTCCCCCTTTTTAACTTGAATGGTTCTGAGATCAATCCATTTGTGAGCACACTGGTGTTGGTTCGTTATAGAGGAGCCTCACCCATTTCCTGAAGTTCTCCTCAAAAACCATTTCATTTAAACACTCAAATAGGTATGGCCATTCGACCCTATCAATGGCCTTCTCTGCGTCCAGAGAGACCACTGCAGCAGGATGCATTTGCCTACATCCAATATCAATCGCCTGGAGCAGTCGTCTCATATTGTCTGCCACCGACCTTCCTGACACAAATCCCACATGGTTATCATGCACAAGTGACAGAATAACCGGTTCTAACCTTTTCGCCAGTATCTTTGCCAGAAGCTTGCAGTCAGTATTAATCAGGCTAATCGGTCCATAGTTCCAACATCTTGTTGGCGATTTACCCTTCTTTGTCAAAACAGTCACCAGTGCATGACACATAGAGTTTGGCAAGGTCCCAGATTCGAATGAATTGGTCAGAACATCACACAATAGCTGTAGGGCACACTCAGGTAAGATCTGATCAAATTCAGCGGGTAGTCCATCAATACCCAGCATTTTGCCCCATAGAGAATTGAAACTGCCAGGCGAACTTCTTCCACAGATATTGTGTTCTCTAAATGCATGGATTGCTCATTTGTGAGTTGTGGCATGCCAACATAGTCTGGAAAGTCTTTTATTGTATTTTGGTACAATTTAGTTCTGATTTGTAAAGTTCTTCATAAAATCCTCTAAATATTTCATTTATGTTCTTCTGATGTGTCACCAGGTTGTCAGATGGGTCTCTTATCGCAGTAATGCATTGTTCGCTCTCTGCAATCTTTAGTCCGTGCGTCATCAACCTTCCAGCTTTTTCCCCATGTTCAAAGTAATTGATTTTACTCTTGAATAATGCATAGTCCACCTGATCTGATAAGATTTTGTTTCATTCATATTTCTTTTTCCTGAGTTCTGACCTTATATTCTGGCCCTGATTCATTGCATATTGTTTTTCCAGTTTTATTGCATCTTGAGTTAATTTTTTTAATACTTTCTCTTTCATTTTCCGGTATTTCCCTGATTTGGACATCAATATGCCTCACATATAGCACTTCAATGTTTCCCAGACTGCTGATACAGCGATATCATCAGTTATGTTAATTGCAATAAAAGTATCAACTTTATTCACAATCTCTTCATTGAGATGCTTGTTCAGTAATAAGGCAGTGTTCATTCTCCACCTCAAGGATTTACATAGTGTGTATTGTAAGGAAAGGCATAGAGTTATTGGGGTGTGATCGGAGACTCCAATGATTCCAATATCAGTGTTATAGCAGCTTGGTGTTATTCGCCCAGATGTCAGAAAAAAATCAATATGCGAGTACACACCATGGCAAGCAGAGTGGAAACTGTAATCTCGTTCAGATGGGTGTTCTAAGTGCCAGATGTCAGCCAATCGAAACTCATCAATCAAATCTCCATGAGAGCTTCTTCTTTTCTTTGGTATCCTTGATCTATCTCCATTTGAGCGATCAAGCAATGGGTCCAAAACCAAATTGAAGTCTACAGCCAAAATGACCGAATCTATTTTACAATTTTGTATATATTGTGCAACGTCCTGGGAAAAAATAGGATCATCTGTATTCGGTGCATATACATTACATAACAATATCACTGAGTCTTGTATCTTAACAGTTACTAACACAATTATACCTCCTTTGTCAGTGCTGCAAGACAAATCTGGTTCCATATGTTAATATCCCACAAAAATATTGTGATACATAAATATCGCCATGTTTTTGCGGCGATATTGAGCCATGGAACCTGCGGGGGACACCCTTGCAATCCCTGCATTATTTTTAAATGTGCGGGGGACACCTCCGCAATCCTCGCTCCCACAAATTATCCCCCCAAAAAAATATTGTCTATGGAGAGACAAACGACCATATGTACGGCGATATTTTTGGTGGGGATAATATGTAGGGATACCCTTTATCTGTGAGTTTTTCTTAATCAAAATTGACACAGCCCTTTTGTTAGACTTGAGTGTAGAAAAGTATGTTTGACCCACCCAGCTCCGCCTAAGTTTGGCAGCCTCATCATCTGTCAAGTGTGTCTCCTGGAGTAAAGCAATATCACAGGACATAGATTTTAAGCAAGACAGCACTTTGGTTCACCTTACAACATTATTATTCTGTTTACATTCCAAGAAACCAACTTCAGGTGATTCACAGTGCATGTTTTCATATTGAAACAGTAAATTAACTGTGCATTGAACATAAAAAGAATATCATTAACAAGAAAAAGAAAAAGGGATAAAATAATCCAAGCCCAACCGGGTCATGGATAAACAGGAAGATCTGCTTATAGTTACAAGTAGATAAACCACCAGCAGATAGCAGGACAGTACCGAGAGAACAATCCTGTAGTAAAAATGTGAAAAATATAACCATAAAGCCCACCCACCACCTATAACTTGCGTCACATATTCACCAAATTTGTTACATGAACCTACTAAGTACTCCCAATTCACACTAATAGTGGTTAAGCCACAGGCACCATATGGTTTAGTCGGTCCACGCCAAATACCCCCAATTTACAAACATTTTCAGTGGCTCACAAAACTTTGTCTGGAGCAATGTTATCTTGTAAGACTCATCAATTGGCTAAATAATCCTGGGAGCATATCCACTCCTATGCTCTCCCCCGTATGGAATGAAAACACAATATCAAGGCAAATATGTGGAGGATATTATCAGAGGAGAAGAATAGTCTGCAGAAGGTATGCAAGTCACCTAGGGCCTAAATACACTGAAACAGGAGTGGTATTGTGCCCCCTTCATATGCCAAATGATTCTAATTAATAAGCCAACCCCCCAAGCACCTGTCAAGTAAACCCTTCCAAAGCGACTGTAGTGGTGACCATTCCCTTTTCAGCCATTCTTCTGCATTAATCAAAGCTATTTTCACGACTTCCCCACATCTCTCCCCCTCCCATATATGTTCTTATACCGCCGTAAAAGAGAAGGATCTTTGCCATAAAACGCGGGACTAAATATCACTGTACAAACTGTATAAATATCTGACAGAGAAATTCATTCAGCCCCGTACATGGTTGACCCTTATGGGGGGACTAACCAATCCTAAACGTTTCTTAATGGTATTTCACAATTCATTGATAGATTCAGCCTGGTGCCTCGGGCCTATTAACCTTAGAGGTCGTATCTGGCCAAATCAGACTTGTATTTTCATGTTCAGTGTTTCAAAATCTTGCCTGGTGATGCAAGCCCATAATATCTATGAGGGCCTAAAGTTGATTTAAGGCAAGATCTAAATAGCTTTTACATATAAATGAAGACAGTTTCATATTCAGTTTCCCTGTAACTAAGCTCTTGCAAGTAACAGCGCCTCAATGACCTTGGGCTGTTTGCGCGCTATATAAATATAATAAATAAATAAATAAATATAAAACATGTATATAGCTCATAGAAAATGTAATAACATAAGGATTGGTTGTTTTTTGTGTAATGAATGCCTTAGCCCCAAGACAAACTACAAAAGATTTTGGTCTTTTCACGAGTACATGTCCCATTTCAATCTTACTCTAGTAAACAAAAGCAAGTGGAAAAGCAGAAACAGCACCAGGTTATATAGCACACCGCCAGCCACAATTAATCAAATAGCCAGTAGCTGCATCCGTACTGCCAAGAAACAGTACTTGTTATAAGCTTAACTAATTTCATGCCTGTATGCAAAAAGTAGACTACAATATCTTGTTCACTGCGCAGATAGATAGCGGAACTAGCTGTGCAAATAACACATCCCCAAATATGGCATATTTGCCAGCTCAGTGTTTCAGTACAGGCCACTGCTCGGAATCTGGAGCCTTCTCAAAACACCAGTCAGGGCAGCTTAATTCAGAAAACCATATGCCAACTCAAACCCTTAGGGAAATCATGAAGGGTCACGGTCTCCATTAATAGAGTGAGCTGTGTTAGGCCGCTGCGCGCGGGGTTAACCAGCGCGCCTACCAGCGCGTGGAATAATACGCGGGAGCCGGAGGTGCTGTGAACTATCTTTATTAACTGCGTGGCGGCAACTGCCGCAACCCCGCTCCCGCCCCTCCCCTTCCCTTGACGTCACGTCCGGGACGTCAATGTCCTGGCCGCAACGACGGCCTGCCCACACAACGATGTGGGCTATCCAACATCTCCCTCCTTTTTAACATGTAAGTCCCACCGCTGTCCTTACCCCATCTCCTCGATGAGTCGAGTGGGCTTCATACGGCTCCTCTGGGGACGTCTCGACCTGCTTGGGGTTGGTCGTTCCTTGGCAGGCGGTGGTGTGTCTGTTTCTCCTCCTGATTCTTCCCCATCTCCTTGATAGGCTTCTTCTCGGGGACGGTCATCCTCGCTGTCTCGGTCCATCGTCCATTCACCTTCGGGGCTAGGTGTGACGCGTTTGAAATGCGAGCTGTTCCTCGTCACCACTGAGCTGTTGTGTCTTTGCGCGGTGACCATGGTGCCCTTCTTATGGGTTATGAGGAGAGGGGTGGATGCGAACGTGGCTTCTTCCTCTCGGCTTTTTGGTTGTCTGAGCCACACTTCGTCCCCTGGCTGCATTATGTTTTCGCGGGCTCTCCTTTTCCTGTCTGTGACCTCTTTGGACGTTGCTTTCCTCGCGGTGTCGTTGTCTTTTGTCACTTGCTCCAGCGGCGTCAGTTCTTGCGGCCTTGGATCTTCCGGTAGCCTCGTGGAGATTGGCCTCCGGAATAGCAGGTCTGCTGGGCATACTCCTGTCGTACTGTGCGGCGTGTGCCGATATTCCCTGAGTAGCTGGTTGAGGGCGTGCTCAAAGGGCTTGTTTTGCACGTGTGCGATTTGTAGGGTTCTCTTGATGCTGGCCATGAACCTTTCGATCATGCCATTGACCTGGGGCCACCGGGGGGTTATTCGTCTGTGTTGGAACCCCATGTATTTCGCAAATTTCTGGAAGTCATGCCTTATGAATGTGGGGCCATTGTCCGACTTTATGACCTTTGGGATGCCGTATGCTGAGAGCATTCTGTCAAGTGCCGGGATGACGCTCGAAAATGCACTGCTGTCCACTATCTGGGCATCCGGGTATTTCGAGTGCTCGTCCATGAGTACGACGACGTGAGTCCCATTGCTTAGAGGTCCAAATAGGTCTACCGCTAGCTCTTCCCACACTTTGCTCGGCAGTGGTGATGTCTGTAGGGGGTTCGGGTGAGGTGGCGGTGCCACTTGGGCGCAGACGTGGCAGTTTCCAACGATGTTCTCTACCAACCGGTCGAGCTGCGGAAACCAGGCTTTCTGCCGAAGGAGACGTTTCGTGGCGACTACACCTCGATGTCCTTCATGGGCCACGTGTACTATCCTCCCCCTCGGGATGACGACTTTGCAGCCCTTTAGCAGTACGTTGTTTTCTACTACTGTCAGTTCCTCCCGGACTCGGTCAAGCCACTTGACCTCTTCTCGTGTGGTCTCTGACTCTCCCCTCGCTTGTTGTCTTATGAAAGCCATCTTGTCTTCTTGCAGGCAGTGTCTCACGATTTTGAGTGCGGGGTCCGCCTCTGACTGTGCTGATAGCTCTGCCCACCCTACTGGCATCGGTTGTAGGTGGTGTATGATATAGTTTATGTACGCGTCTGCTATGGATGGCTGGGACGCCGTTGTGTTTTTAGGGTGGCGGGAGAGGTAATCTGCGGGGTTTTCCTCCTTCCCGGGTCGGTGTTGTATTGCGAATCTATAATCCTGCAAACGCAGACCCCATCGAGCTATTCTCGGTGGCATCCTGGCTTTTGGGCTACCGTAAATGGTGAGTAGTGCTTGGTGGTCGGTGATGATGGTAAATTCCTTGCCGATTAGAAAGAGGTGGAAATATTCGCAGGCCCAGACGACTGCCAGGCTTTCCTTTTCCGCCTGGGAGTACGCCTGTTCCGTGGTTGTCAGGCTTCTGCTGGCATATGCCACTATGTGTGTACTGTGTGGTTCCTTGGGGTCCTTCTGTGTTAATATGGCGCCGAGTCCCACGGGACTGGCGTCCACGATGAGTTTGGTGTTGCGGCCGGCATCAAAGTGCGCCATGTCTTCAGCTTGCGATATGGCTTTCCGTATGGCTTCGAATGCCTCTTGACAATCTTTCGACCATATGAACTGAGCGTCCTTGCGTGTGAGTAGACGCAGCGGGTTGCTGACTGTGGCATAGTCTTTTAGGTATCTGGAGCAGTAGCTCGCTAGGCCCAGAAACGACCTCAGGTCCGTGGTGTTGACGGGTGGCGTGGCTGAGTTGAGCGCCTCGACTTTCTCCGGATCGGGTCTCATTCCTTTGTCCGAGAAAATGTGTCCGAAGAATCTCAGAGAGCCCTTTGAGAACTCACATTTTGATTTGTTTAGTGTCAACCCTGCTTCGTCCAGAGCTTGGCACACCCTGTGGAGGGCTATGTTGTGTTCTTCCTCCGACTTGCCATAGACTAGGAAGTTGTCCGAATAGTTCAAAAGTTCGGGACGTGTCTGATGACCTTGTGTATTTCCTCCTGAAAGATTTCGGTGGCAGAGGAAATGCCGAAACTGAGTCTTCTGTATTGGAACAAACCGAGATGGGTGACAAATGTGGTGATGTAGCGGGATTCAGGCGCTATCTCGATCTGATGAAAGCCTTTCGTGAGGTCCAATTTGGAGAAGATCCTTGCACCGTGCAGGAGATGAATCATATCGGTGATCCTGGCGGCCTGGTGCCTCTCTCTTTCGATGGCTGTGTTAGCTCTGCGCATGTCTACGCATAGACGTATGGAACCGTCCGGTGACTTCTTGGGGACGGGGACGATGGGTGAAACCCATGGTGTGGGACCCGACACAGGTTCAATGACGTTCATTTTGATGAGTTTATCAAGTTCTTCTTCCACCTGCCTCTGTATGTTAAAAGGGATCTCTCGATAGTGCTGGGCAACCGGTTTGATATGAGGTTTTATGTGGAGATGAACCTTCCTGTTTCTCAGTTTGCCTAGCCCGGTGAAGAGTTTTGGAAATGATTGTTCGATTGCGTCCGGTTTGGCGAAATATTTGTGCGCCATCAGCTGGTATAGGATGTGCACCAGTCCCATGTCTACCGCGGTACGGAAGCTTAATATGCATCCGCTGTTAGCTTCCGTTTTTATGATGTGTAGAGGAACTTTTGCTGTGTGGTCCTTATGAGTGCACCATGCTGTGATCATGCCTCAGCACGGCAGGGGGGTCGTGGAGCCATATGGATATATGTCTACCGTGGCTTTCTTGATTTTGGGTTGTCGGCCCAGGGACTCGTACGCTTGTTCACTGATGATGTTGACCGTCGCGCTGGTATCTATCAGAAACTTTAATGGGTTGTCATTGACCAGCAACGTTAGTATGGGACTGTGTTGGGTGGCTGCTGTGTTGTCTTTCAAGGCCCACACGTATCCTTTCCTTCTTTGGTCTTCTTCTGAGGACGGGGTGTCGCTGCTGGTGGGAGAGCGAGTTTCAACATACCTCACAAAACGTCTTCTGTGTGAGCGTCTCTTGTCTTCCAATGAGCGTCTGTCCTCACGCATGTATTGGCTCTTGCGATCGCCTTCCTCTTTTCTGGAGGGTCTCCTTTCACTGTCCCCTAGGGACCTGGGTGAGCTCTGGCGACTGTGTCGGCGCCTGTCTTGATTTCGGTGCTTGGTGGGCGTGTATGTCGGCGCGTTTTTGCACATGGCTCTATAATGATCCATGCCTCCGCATGCGGCGCACTTTTGTCCTATGGCCGGACATTCTCCTATGTGCGGGTACTCATATCCGCATTTAAAGCATGTGGCTTTGGGGCGTTTGCTTCCTTGGCTGGGGTGTGCATACAGTTTGTTAACTGAATCAGTGTTTTCACTAGGCTGTTGAATGGATACTTTTCCAAGACTGTCCAGTTGAGAGTCGACGGCCGCTTCCATGCGCGCCAGTGCTAGTATTTTCTCCAGGGATCTTTGTTTCTGTAATAGTTGCTTGCGAAATGGTTGCGAGAGGCATCCCGCAATTACTTGAGACCTGAGGGCCTCCTCGTTCGAGTATCTATGGAATTCACAATGTTTTAATTTAATGCGAAGACGCATTACGAAATTGTCTATTGATTCACCCTTTTCTTGTCTGGTCGTGTGAAACACGTGTCGTTCATAGTCGACGTTGGTGTGCGGGGCAAAGTATTCAGATGGCTTGGCATGCAGTTCGCCGTATGTGACCGTGTCCACGTTTAGCAATTCCCCTGCAATGTCTCTTACTGCTGACCCTACAGCCATGAATAATGTGTTTTTCAGCCTTGTGTCGTCGGTTAGCCCTATGGCGCCGGTGTAGAACTTAAAGTCCCGGAGCCATATGGTCCATCGGGGTCCTAGACTCGACGTATCCCGAATTTCAAACGGGTTTGGCATTTGCATGTCCTTGGATGCGCCTCCCTCACTTGGTGTGTGTTGATTGTTCACTTGTGCCGCATCTATGCCTGATGATGCAGGTGCTGCCATTCCCGCCCCACCCGAGGAGGAGGCTGGGGTCTCGCCGTGTCCGACATAATTGCTGGGCGATGGTGGTCGCTAGTGGGCAGGCACGTGCGGGGTGCGGCTTCTGTGCCTGGTGCCCGAGAGTTGTGTTCCCCTCAACACGTGGGGCGACTTGCCTCTGTGCCTGCACGTGGGGCGTGCGACGCCGGCTTCTGGCGCTCTGCGCACGTGGAGCGACTTGCCTGTGTGGGCACTGTTCGCCCAGGGTGAGCGTTCTGCTCTCGCCGATGGGTAGTGTGCAGGGAGCTGTGGAGTCCCTTCTGTAGGCTTCGTGGTTCCCTGCTGCTTCCTCGAGGCGGGCGCCGTCCTTTGCGAGGGCATGGTGTCACACGGGAGCCGGGTTGCTGTAGTCCGCTGCCGGGGGTCGTGCCCGAGGCGCACCGACGCACTGCGCTGCTCGACTGCAGGCCTCGGCACGAATAGCTAAGGCGCGTGTCCGCTCGTCGCCATTGTTTGGCCACTGCGCGCGGGGTTAACCAGCGCGCCTACCAGCGCGTGGAATAATACGCGGGAGCCGGAGGTGCTGTGAACTATCTTTATTAACTGCGTGGCGGCAACTGCCGCAACCCCGCTCCCGCCCCTCCCCTTCCCTTGACGTCACGTCCGGGACGTCAATGTCCTGGCCGCAACGACGGCCCGCCCACACAACGATGTGGGCTATCCAACAAGCTGATCTAATGTCGGAAGTCAGCAACTTTCTGACTGGGTATTTTATCAAAGTACAAGCGAAAGGCACAGAAGTATTGTCTCTTGGCAGAGAGGTTCTCACCCAGAAACACAGCACATCTAGTTTCCCTAAGCACACTGACTACTCAGTGAACTAAAGAGTGTAAAACGTTTCCCTTGACCGTTTACAGCACCAAACTAACAGAGCTAAAATAAATCCCAAACTGAGCCGAGAGCAAAAGCTCTCCTATCAGTGCAAGGTGTATTCTCTTATAAAATAATGCAGGGAGCACCTGAAGTCACGCCCCCTAAGTAGAAGAAGAGCAAGGCCTTAGTGCCAAGTATTATGCGTGAGTAATGAGAAGACAAACGCTGGTCCTGAACTACTTGCGGGTGAGGATGTTTATGTCTGCAGCATGTTGCATAGTATGGGGGAAAATGCTCAAGGCCTTGCATGTCAGGTGGCCATTGATGGTACGAGGGGGAAATGATGCGATTACATGGTCATCTAAGAGGGGCATGGTAAATCCCTAATACTTATATACACTCCAGAAATGTTGGTTTTGCTAACATCTTTTTCAGTTTCACTGACCCCCTTTCTTTTCTGGTCATCTAATAGCAGACCATGGGGAATGTCTTATGCTTATACACAGACCAAAAATGCTGGTTTGCCAACACCGTTTTTTGGTTTCACTGACCCCCTTACGTTTCAGTGGGTCGTCACAAAGCGATGTCCATTTATGGGGTCAATATCTCTTACTAGCAATGACAGTGATGCTCATTATAATTTGGTGCCCTACGTTTATGTCGATTATTGAGAGAATGTGTTGTAATTCTGTGTCCTCTTTGTGCTCATCATAGCTATCCTTTGCGATGTGTTTAATTGAGGGGAGCTCAGCCATGGCCTCTAAGAGGAAGAGCAAGGACGGAATGTCAGGACGTGAGCAGAGTGCACACAGAGTGCACACAGCTAGCTTTGATGGCTAAATTGCTTGACAAACCCAAGCAGAAAGGCATGCAATGGGTCCACAACATGTTGGATGGGGGTGCAGATGTTTTGGAAGAGCGTGAACAGGGGCCACCGTCAAGTGTGCCAGGTGCTAGAGTGAGGAAGTCTAGGGTACCCCAGCAATGCCAGGCACCAGAGTTGAGCCACCAGCAAAGAAAGTGAGAAATGTTGGGGGAGCAGCAGCAACCCTGGCCAAACTGTTGGGGGAGTGGCATCTTTGCCTGCTGTCGAAGCACTGACTGCAGTACAGCCAGTCATGTCACTAGTTAATGGGACGGTGCAACCGTTGCCTGCGCCAGTCGGGCGTACGCCAGTCGGTGAGTTGCCTATCCCTGTTGTTGTACAAAATATGACTCCCAGTTTGCAAAATGTGACTCCCAGTTTTCCCCAGAGGACGGTGTTGTTGGCAAAAGGTCCATTTTGGCCGGGAGGACAATTTCCTCATGCAACATTTGGGTGGATTGATCCAAATTCTTTAACGCCCCGAGCCAAAGTTCAATGTTTCTGCCTACTTTCAATTAGGGTAGCTTGTCTACGGGATTAGAGAGTTGCCTGAGCCAGGCACCAGGGCAGGCAATGGGATTGGGGGAGGGGGTGCAGCCTATATACAGTTCTAGTGTTCCTCCATTAATGGGGGTGTCACAGGGTGGGGCATCTACAATGAGGGCACTCTGTCCCTTAACCTCCTGCTGCGCTCACAGTCACTTGCTCGCCGGCGGCACCAACAGTGAGTGGTTCAGCTGCGGCCTCCCCTGTGCAGGTATGGTCTAGGAAAATTGGGGAGAAAGAGGCAAGGACGCTGCCCGGAGTACAGGAGACTGCATTTTTAACGACAAGGGCATCTGGTAGTGTTGCACCCCTGCGATCCCCTGTGGGTAGCTTATAGTGGTAGCCAACCAGCGATCTTAAAAAGAAAATTTGGAAAGGAGAATATGTGGATGTGTTTGATCCATTGGGGGGCGATGGCTGAAAAGAGGCAGGAAGGGAAGGACACATGGTTAAAACCCAAGAAAATATGGGTTGATAAAAGTCTGTCCAATTGGATTACAGGTTTTGCCATATATGCTAGTGTCCTGATTGAAAAGAACCCTGAATTGGGTGAGGGGCTATTTTATTATCTCAACACCATTATGTCGGCCGAGCGCAAGTACGCTCATGTGACGTGGCTAAAGTACGATACAAACTTTCATCAGAGGAAGGCCAACCGGCCTGAGGTGAGATGGGGTCAGAGGGATGTCAATAGCTGGTTAGATGAGATGACCCCCGCAGGAGCTCATGCTGGAGCCTCTAGTTTTCACCTGTAATGAGGTAATATTTTCTCATCGTGGGGCGATGAAATATGGTTGAAGAAGGGCATTCTTATGTCCTGGCATAGAGTATGTGCAAAGGCGGTCCGGGCTAAGGTTTTTGTATTGTTTGGCTAGACACTGACATTTGATTTACTGTACCCTAATACCGCGGGGAGGGCTGTTGGACAGTAGCCCAATCAGCCCTGTGGCGCAGTCAAGAGGGACCTACACAATGGATTATGGAAAATGTTCGGATCATGACCAAAATGTTGAACTATGAATTTGCTACCCGGGTTATGGGTTAAAGGTTCCACTCGCATCCTAGGCCCAGCAGGTGGATATCTGGGGTGGCCCCTCGGGTTGTCCATTGGGTGGATATTCAGCCCAAGCTTGGGCATTGCACTTTCCGGCACGACATTGGATGATGCAATTAACCCTGGAACAGCTCAGACAGCCTGTAGGATAATCAGGCAGCTGGTGGGTCGGCAGGGCTGCTAGGGTCAAGGTCATGGTAAACGATGATGGATGATGTAAAAGACATGTGGGGTCTGGTCAGAATCTTTGTGGATTTTTCTGCAATAAAATGCGGCCTGCTTAACCCCAAAATCTGTGTAATATCAATGTATGTAATACAATGTGTGTTTTATGAAGACATGGGCATATACAAGTGCACCCCTATGCCCTGGGTGGGCAAGGTCCTATAAACCGGCTTGAAGATTGGTAACTAAGGGATTGTGGGTAACTGGGAGGTATTATAGTCCAAGAAAGAAATGGATCCTGGAATGGAGGCAGAGACTCAGAGATATGTAATGTGACAAGGAAGAGGAGGGCTATGAGTAATGAAGATTACCGATAAGTAATACGGGCATTATATCCTTGTAGGTCTGAGACATGGATAGATGTAGGCGGAACTGGCGGTGTGATTAGTAAAAAAGGACAAGGGTGCGACACAAAATATGTAAGAGCTATTTAGAGAATTGTTCAAAAAGTAATGTTTTGGGCTGCGGGCCATCACTTCTCACGGGCATTTGGACGCATCAGGCGAAGACACTTCATACAACCTGTAATTTCACATTTTTGCTTTCTGATATTTTCGGGGCCTCGCTCCCTGTCGGATCGGCCAGTACTTGTCTCTGAAGATGTGAGAACTTTCTACAGAGAAAAAAGGCGCAGCACGATCGGCTGAAAAATAGCAAACATCAGACTCCACGTGTTGACAGGCACTCTTGCCCCTGCCTGTGTTCATCCGGATGAGAAGTACACCCAACTCGCGTTATAAACAGTAGATATGTGCAGTGAGAGACCTGCAAATAAACACATGGAGAACAGCACACGGCCTCTCTCATTGGGCCGCCCATTTGAGAATAAAATACAACAAACAAACAAAATAGGAAAGCGAACGGAAATGGTTTTTGTGCCTGAATCTTGTGTTTGGACACTAAACTTAAAGCCAAGTATTTGCTCAGCACAGGAGCTCATGATGAGATGGGCAGCTGCAAGAGGGAATATATAAGGTGAAATCCAAGGTCAGCAGTATTTTATTTCGCACGTATACGCTTCACTTTTGTTTAAAAAAACACCAAAGGAAAAATTGCAAGCCAAATGTTGGACAATTGTTGTAAAGTTTACACAGTGGGCGTATTGCTCAGCAGGAGTCCCAAGGAAGTGTTTCCGACAGTTACTTCACTATAAATATAAAGTAAACCAGGGTCCATCCGGGCTTCCTCTTTCTCTGCTTGCGTTTGACACCAGGATTCTATTTGATCCCCTGCGTGCTGCATCTGCCCTATGGCGGTTTTAATTCATCGACCGTTTTTGACTCCATGACATCTGCCGACATTTATATGTTTTCGAAACATGAGATAAGTCCTAACTGGCGTCTCTTAATACAAGATGCGCTTCCGGGTAGTAGTCATGTGTGCAGGAAAAGGAAACATCGTGTTTTCATCTTCGTTGGGCTCGTTATTACAGTAGTACCATAAGCATGTTAGCGAGACAACCATCTGTGCTCCAGGAAAACCAAACCAACTGTCATGTCTGGAAGCTTCAGCCGGGCAACCCACGCGCGTGCTTGCACACCCACACACACGCGCACGCACACTTGCACACATACACGCGCACGTGTGCATGCACACACGAACATAAATGCCCACACACGGACGGGGAACCAAAAGAGGCCCTGGAAAAATTCTTTAAAGTGGCCCCATATTGCACACTTTTAGCAAGCACAACCTTTTTCCTATGGGAAAATGTGAAAATACTGCACAAAAGAGGCCCAGGGTGCAGAGGCCTAGTGGGAAACCTCCAGAGTTCCCTGTGGGCAAGTGCACCCCTGCATAGATGCACAAACACGCACACATGGGTGCATAAAACACACACACACATGCCTCCCACCCCAGTCTAAAATCTACTCTTGTGCTAGGGCTCTCATGTGAGACACAACTCACCTCTCCTTTCAATGTACAGAACTCCTTTCAATGCTAAGAACACCACAACGCCATGAACAACCCACCTCTCACTGAGACTGCCAACAAGAAAATGAAAATCAATAGAAAAATGACAAACAAGACAGATGAAGTACTCCTAACAGGAGGGTGTGCTATAGTAGGGCAGCAGCACCCTACCACACACACAGTAGACCGGAGGAAATTACATGTGATTCTGAATGTACATGAAACACTAAGTCAACTTCCATGCGCTTCCACCTCTTCGCACCTCAGCATCAACCATGCACCCTGTGTTCTCTCCCACCTCAACTAAGGCCACCAAACATGCACATTTAAGTTAAGGTACAACCACTTCACAATGCCCAAAGATACGGGACAATTCACAAAGGAATGCCTGGATGAATAACTGGCAAGCTACACTACTTCTGGTCCTGGCGAGGAATTGCCACCTGGCAAGAGTGTTGAAGCCCTGGATTTCTGATAATTATTAATGAATACAATTATGCAGGTAATTCGAGCTCAGAAAGGGCGACCTGCTAACCAGATCCCCTTTCATAAGTTCCATGCCAAGAGCATAGTGTACACCTGCGCCCTTCTGGATCGGTAGCCTGATTTGCAGCACCTGTTCTCCAGTAAACAGAGCAGATGCAGGTCACAGGTGCCCTCTTAATATTAATAGCTGCAGAGACAGCCAAGTCACTGCAGTGCAGGGGCTACGTTTATGTTATGTTATCCTGGTACTACATTAAACTGTAAATATAAGCCATACTTGATATTAAGGTATGATGGCTAATATCTGTCATACATTATCCAAGCCACACCAAATAGATATCACACATGTGTCAACCCTGTGAGCCCAGCTGAACTGTAGAAGGGTTAAGTGTATTCCCCCAAGCCAGGCTTCCTCTGCTGCTCCCAGCAAAACTTTATACCTGGGGGTTACCTCTCTTTGATCCTGTCTGCAGGCAGGTAACACCCTCTCCAGTGAGACAGCCACTCCATAAGAAGCTGTCCTGGGGACAAATCAAAAGGCACAAAGGGCCCAAAGGGACTAGCCTCACACCAAGGTGCAGCATTCCAAAAGAGCCTTTGATGCTAATGACAAGGGAAGTGGGTGAGGTTTGTGTATACAGAGGAAGATCAGACCAGCTGGAGGAAGGTTCCACCATCTTATTTTCTCTCTTTATCTCTGTTCCTTCCTGCCCCCTTCACTTCCTTTAACCCACAGCACTTTGGGTGTGATGCCAAAAGTAGTGCTGGGTGAAATTGCAAGGTTTCGCTTATGAGCCGCGGGAACCAAATGTCACAGTTTTGTCAAGCTTTCCATATCCACCATTCTGCCGTATCTGCCGATTTGGACAAAATATTCACACTCGTCCATCCGGTATATCCAGCGTGAATATTTTGCTATCGCATGCCGCTTCCCTTATTCCTTGATGCAAACCCTGCCGAAACAAAGCACAAGCTGTGCTGCATATCAGACTTCCCAGTCCTGATGAAGGCTGTGAACATTTTTCCTGGGGACACTAGGAATGGGTGTACCCTTGGATACTTGTAGGCTGAATACACCTGTGTTGACATGTTTTTATTTGAAGGTGATGGGAAGATCTAAGGGAATATGATATTTACCACAAATTTGAACAGGTTCCTTAGTAGCCCAATTGTAATTAAGTACACCCATCGCCTACAGCCAGCATGGCTGAACCTGTGGATTTATAGTATAAAGGGGTGATACTAAAATTGCTTATTCCTGTTTGTTCACTATTTTTAGTGAACTTGTTTGTATCGATTTATTGATGCATTTTTTCTATGCATCATGTGTTTTAGTGTATATTTTGCATTACTAACTTCACACACGTGGATTTAGCAATTTTTGCACATGAATGTTGTATTGTCAAAAATTAAAATTGCATTATATGTTCTTTTGCATTAATATTTGTTTTGTTTTTGAATATGTTGTGTGTGACTACAGAATAATATTGTCGAGAATATATATAAATAACCTTTGGAAGTAGGCACATTGTGCAAAAGTGTTTGTGACAAGCTGGGCCACCTACTATCTGGTTCTAGAATTTCATCCTTAGTAATCCAGAGGTGCATCACCATCCGTGTCGATAATATCAGCCAAAGCAAGTGAGGTGGACGTACGGCATGTGGAGTTGGCCATGTTATTTTATTTGCGCTGGCCCTGCAAAAAGTAATATACACAGCCTCTTAGCAGTTAAACAACACCAGCCAAGTACAAGCCCCCTAGAATACATGATCAATACACAAGTTGACCTCACTCCACCACCGAGGACATGTCCCAAATGAAAGTGGGTGTATTTTGGGGCATGTGGAAGCACAATGAGACACAACATCAGCCAAGTTCAAGTCCCCCACAATGCATGAGCGATACACAAGTTGACATCACCCTGCCACCCAACATACATCCCTAATGAAAGTTGGGGTATTTTGGGGTATGTGGGAGCACACTGAGACGCAACACCGGCCAAGTACAAGCCTCCCACAATGCATGAACGATACACAAGTTGACCTCACCCTGCCATTCTCCACACATCCCTAATGAAAGTGTGGGTATTTTGGGGCATGTGGAAGCACAATGAGACGCAATACCAAACAAGTCCATGCCCCCCACAAGGCATGAGCGATACACAGCTGACCTCACCCATTACCCAGCACACCTCACTTTTGAAATTGGCAGTATTTTGGGATATGTGGAAGCAGGATGAGACAAAACACTAGCCAATTATAAGCCCCCCACAATGCACGAGCAATACACAAGTTAACATTGCCCTGCTTACTTGTTAACAACGCAGCGAGTGGGCACAGTATCACAAGCACATCATGGTCATGGTGGCCGGCGTAGTGTCGTCGATGGTCATAGAGGAAGCCAACAGCTACTGACGCACCAGAAAAAAAAACACTCATACTTATACTGTTCAGGGTGAGGCTGTTACCTTTAAGCCTCAAATGATTCATCCACAGATAACAGGCAAAACTGAAACACCCACTTTTGGCCATCTCCTAATAGTTGCTAATAAACCCCAAAGGAGACCCGCAATGAAAAAGACCTGAGTGAAGTTTTTTTTCGTTCCGCCTGGATGAAATATTCAAAAAGGAAATGTTTTGCTGTCCCTCATGTGCAAAACATAACATTTCGGTGTCCAGTTCGTGATTCGCCAGGGCCAAATATGCAGAAGGTGTGCAAAATCTTCCCGGTGGGCAAAACGACCAATGGCACATGAAATCAGAGCTATAGCATGCGAAAAATCAAAACACTGAAAGATCTGCTATGGGTGCGAAATTTCAAGGCCAAAGAAACGTCAGCGCGAATGATGCCGAAGGGGCGGAAATGCAACCAGGTGCAAATTCTGCATGTTTCCTTCAACAGGCGAAAATGTTGCCCAGCAGCAGTCAGAAGGCAAAATCCACTTGTCCCAAAGACAGGAACTGGATCCTTAAAGCAGGCTAGCTTTATTCCAATCACTTTTGCCTTTAAAAGAAGGGGTCTCTCACTCTTTCTTTGAATTATCTCCAGACTTCAACCCTTGAATAAGAATTAATTGAGACCATGTTGGGAGAGCAGTCCTTTCCAAAGTCCTGCAGTTGTGAAGTAAAGACACGCAGTCAAAGACAGAGGCAAACTCTGTCTCCTAACCATCCCCAAGGCATATTGTAGAGCGCTCACTTTGACATTTGTGCAGATCCTGCTGATGCAGGTTCGAATCCCGGCAGGGCCAACCTCAGCCTTTCATCCTTCTGATGTTGATAAATGAGCAACACACACTGTGGGTAATATTAAGCAGCGCTCAGATGCCTGAGGGTTCGTAGCGCTATGTAAATTCAAAAAAATAAAAGAAACTATGACAGTCCTGGCAGGCTCTTCAGTCCTCTAACTTCCTTTTCCACCATTTCAGTTTCCTTTTCTACCACAGCAGTCAACCCTGTGATCACTGAATACAGTGCTAACTCCACAGTCTCCTCAATGGCCTCCAAGCCCTTTCACTCAGGCGTAGGCACATCAGGGGCTTCAGGCCTTCCCTGGGAGCTACCGGTGAGACTGGTCTCTCACACTCCCGGGCTGAGGAATCCTCCTGTTTTGGAACAGGCCAGGAGTTCCACTCTGCACCTAGTCCACTTCTGAGAGTAGTCCAGGTCTTCTGTCTTGCGCTTGCTCTCTGGTCTGCTTCCACAGGCCTGGCAGAGTGGGAAGATTCCTCTGTTCCTGAGAAAATGTAGCCTGACCTAGGACTCTAGCCAAATCCAACTCATTCAGTCTTGGCAGGCTAGTCAGCTCTGAAATTACCCTGTACACCCCTTCAGGTTTCCTTTCTATGCCAGTAGGCAACCCTAAGATTACTTACTCTTGTGCTAACTCAATAGCCACCTTAGTGGCCACTGAGCCCTCTCACGCAAAAGTTGCTGCCTCAGGCAACATTGGGCTTAGAGGGGTAGCCACTGGTGAGATCAGCCTCTTGTGCCCTCCAGCTAACGAAGCCTCAAGAATGCAGCCCTCAAGCACTTCCTCCTTTGCTCACCTCAGAGCTTTCACTCCAGTAACTGCTATGACTATGTCGGGGTCAGGGAGGTTATGAACAAACACACACAACAAGGCCGAAACATGTTTGAAGCTGCTTGTGGTCTTATTCATAAGGGATGTGACTAAGCAGGTCGGTCTGGACTGCCCCTTTTGGGGTGGGACCAAGCCTGATTTGCATATGGTATTTCCCCTTTTGTAATGGCTTGGCAGCGAAGAACGATGATTTGGAGGTTTGCCCAGAGCATTGCCAGAAGTTAGGATTAATTCCAAACCTTCCAGCCATCACCTCTTTTGTTTTTTGTGTTTGGTCTTGGAGTATATTGCAATTCCTTCACCAATCATCGGACAGTAATGGCAAAAGCAGCAGTTCCACGCAAAGCAGGAGACTTCTCAATTCTTTGCAGACACTGTGCATAAATATCAGAGTCTTGGCAGGAACTAGGACCCCTTCATAGCACCTGTTTATATTGCCACACTTTGCCTGTGACCATGTTGACTCTGCACTCCTCTTCCAAGAGAACCACAGTCCCAATGAGCTGCTTCCATTTTCCATTGCCGGACAGAGCTCCCGTTCTTTGTGCCAAATCTCTCCCCTGAAATAACTTGCTGAGGGTTTGGGTGCATCAATGCTAGAGGTGCCCACACTCTGCTTTTCTGTGGCGGTTGACCTAGCATTGGTTGGGGATCTCCTTTTGTGTTTTTGGGGCTTTTCTTCGATTAAGGGTCCAAGCTTCTGTCCTTTCCCTTCATGTATTTACCATGATCAGTTGCCCCTGATTTGGATGCATGCAACTGAGACTTTTTGAGCGTTCGATTGTTCATGTACCTGCTTGCAGACTTGTCAGGTTCCACAGACATTGTGTCACTCATGTACACTAAATTCTAGTGTAACCCCACCTCAGCATTGTCAAGGGTATTCTCACATGTGTCCAAATTAGACATGCTCTGATTTGTGTCCAATTTGTTACCATTTCCGTTCTGTTGCTCTGCACTTGCATTTAAGGGCAGCCAGCTCAGAGTCTTACCAAGAGTTGCACTTTTTGGCAGGCTTCAGTCGGACCCTCATGACAGGGGAAATAATGTCAAGAGTGTTGGAGATGGAACGATGAAAGTTGTCGAGGGCTGTATCAGGGTGGGAGTCAGTTGCAAGAGTAGAAAGAGGAGAGTAGGTGGAGGCAAAGGCAGCCGCTGGCACTCTTTTCATGGGTCAGATGTCCTTGAAGGCAGGAGGTGGTGTAGGGTGTGCTGTTGCCAAAGGAGAAGCGAGCTTCAAGTGAGAAGAGAGAAGAGAATGATCAGTCCATGAGAGTGAAGTATTGAGAGGAATAGAGATTGGGATTTCTGTGGTGATAAGAGCATCCAAGGTGTGGCCAGCAGTGTGTGTTGGACCAGGGAGTGGAATGGAAAGAGAAAGGGAGTCACATAGGTTTCATAAAGTTCCTGAAGAGTCAGGAGAGTCAAGGTGGATGTTAAGATCCCCAGAAGGAGGAGTTGGGAAGAGGAGGAGAGGAGGGAAGAGGCCAGGTCAGCCCATTCAGAGAGGAAGAGGGTGGACTGGCCCGGCTGCCGATAGAAGGTGGCCCGAGTAAGAGAGGTGCCAAGCGAGAAAGAGAGCTTGCAGACCAAGCATTCAAAGGAGGAGTAGACCTGGGTGGGAACAATGGAAACAGGGATCCACTCAGAAAAGATCAAGGCTACTCCACCTCCTGGCCTCTTGGGCCTGGGCACGGAGATGATGTTGTAACCTTCAGGGACAAATGTGTCAAAACTTGTGACAGAGCTGTCCTTAACCCATGTCTCTGTAAGAGCAAGAACATCAAGGTCCAAGAGTTCCATTAGGTGGCAGATGTCAGAGGGGTGCTTGACAGCAGAGTGAGAGTTTAGTGTGGTGATATGGAGCGGGTTGTCATTTTTGAAGGACTTACATGGGGGGATTAGGGGACAGAGGACCCCACACAAGCGGCAAGAGTGCCTGAGAGATAGAGGTAGGAGGAGGAAGAGGAGGTAAGGGAGCTCCAGATGCAGCGACAGTGAGTGGCCCGGGCAGCAGGGAGGGGGGTGCTAAGGAGGTTGCCAGTGTGGTGTGGGTAGGCAAGGGAGCCTGTACGGTTGAGAGCGACAAGTGGGGAGTTGTGAGGTTGGTAGGAGGCAAGGTATCCAGGGTGGTCATAGTTGGCAAGCAATCCACCTCTCTTTCTTACAGGTCCGACAGGCATCCCCAGGACTAGCTAGCGTTGATGCATCCTTACAGGGTCCAGCAGAGGGCATGTATTTTTCATTGTTGCATACATAGCAAGTCCAGATCAGCTTTCATCTTGAGCGGGTTCGGGCAAATCTGATTCCTTTGTTTCTCAATGAGGGAGGAACCCAATACCACATCTCACATAGAGCCACTTTGAGGGATCAACGAATCACTATCCTTTGCTTTTAGTAGTGTGTATCAATTTGAAGCTGAGAGTGGAGCCGAATGAGACAGATGGAGGACTCCCGGGGGCTCACAGGTTTGAGTGTGCAGAACAAAGTTGGGCATTTGGATGGCATTAACTCATACCTTGGGTGTTTAATATTCATAAGTGTATACTCGAAGTGTACCAGACAGTTCTAGAGTAGCACATCTCTAAAGCATCAGATCTCCACAGGTTGCAAGTTCAGCTGTCATTTATTTCCCACTGACCTTCGCTGCTGGGTTTCTCCATAATTACATTTCTTTGGACACCAGGTAGTTCATCTTCGTGTGGCACTGCCACTCTTTCAGGAGGTGAGCACTGGGATTCTTGGGGGGAGGATTACAGAAAGGGAGAGATGTGTTTCCAATGAGCGGAAAGAGGACATTGGTGCTTCAACAAATCTATCATTGATACTTTTTAAAAGAGGGTTGGAAGAATCTCTAGTAATGTTTACTCCTAAATATATAAAACCATATTCTGCTCAACAGTACTGCAAACCATCGAATAAGGACTGTGGGCAACTGTGAGTAAAAGAAAACATTGAATTCTTCATAATTCATGATCCTCCCAAATTGTTCAAGGACCTCAAAGGGGCATGGTGCTAATAAGGCAGTATTTGAAATAAGTAGCAGGACATCTGCAGCGTACAGAAAAACCTTTGAGATGTTGTCAGCTCTTTTAACCCACTATACTCTCTCATCACACCTCAGGAAGCAGGCCGGTGCTCTATAGAAATGTTTGAAAGGAGTTTGGACACAGGGCAACCTTGTTGTGTGCCACCATATGTAAGGAGGAAAGTGGTTTTCTGGCCATTCATAATATGTTAATTTAGGGCACTGCTATGTACTGCACAGAACGTATTCATAAAGACCCTCTCAAAGCACAACATTTTCAGAAATGCTTCTAGATAAGGACAACAGATGCACTCAAATGCTTTTTCGCCATCTATGCGAATCACCACCAGTGGGCTGGAACCCTGTTGACCCAAATGTATCACTCCTTCCCATTATCTGAGCTGTCCCTAACCCTGATGAGTCCTCTCTGGTTATTATGTATTAAACACTGTATCACCACACTCAGCCGCTCCGCAAATATCTTAATAAAGACCTTTACATGTACATTCAGAGGATTGCAATGATCAAACCTAGTGTGGTTATTCCCTGATGTGGATATTAGGGTAATGATCATTATTTCATTTTCAGGGAATTGGTGATGTCAGCCCTCCTGGTATATTCTGCGAACAACCTCTGCATCATTAGGGACAAGTAATCTCCAGTGTGCTTTTAAAATTGAACCAAGTAATCATGATCTCCAGGGCATATATTATGATGTGTTGAGACTCAATATAAAACAGACCTACTTCAACTTCTTGGAGCCTAGGAATATACTTACTATTTGGATATTCATTAATCAATCCCATGTGAAACATTATACCTTGCCCATGTAGGGTACTGTACAAATCTCAGAAGGAAGAGTAGATTGCCTCATTCTGGATCAAACCCTCAGCCACTCCAGTGATAATTTAGAATTCCCTTCTATTATCTTTCATTCGGCTTAAGCCAATTAGCCTGTAGCTTTATGGCCTATTCTTGATGCTCGCAGGATGCTTGTCTATTAAAAAAGGATCTCATTTTCAGCTTTCTGATTGAGGAGGAGCCAGATAAAATTAGTTGTTCATACGAAGTGGGGCCACTGCATCCAGGTGGTAAATCCAATGCAGTTCCTGTTGTGCCAGTTTCCTCATCATGTCCCCACCTCTTGGTAATGGGTGTACCAGTTCAAGTACAACCTATCTCAAATTAGATGGATTTACCATCTGGATGCAGTGGCCCCTCTTGGTATGAACGAAGAATGTTATCTAGGTCCATATTTGTAGACATGTGAATATAGTGAGGAGGTAGACCTAGCAACTAGGGTCTTGATACCCGGTAGCAACATTGATGGGATCTCAGACTGGCCACTATCACTGTAGAACAAACTATGAAACCTAGTAGACTGTACACTCTTAGGAGGTAGACTTCAATTGACCCAAAGTATCTTATTCTAAAACAACCTAATACTTTTAGAAAGATTGTACACTCATATGATGTAGTAAACTAATACTGTATGGTATACCGTAGTGAGTAGTGGGATGAATGGTGACATCCAAGGCTGTCTGGTTTGAAGATTGTAATGACTAGATATTTATAGACTGTGCAATCACATGAGTTAAATTTACATATCGGTTGCAGTATGTTGAAAAGGTTGAATGACCATTTTCTACCTCTTATGATGTGGATTAAAACAACCTTCGTGTCCTGGTCTGTACTCTATTTGACTTGGAATTGGTACACATTTTCTTTAGATAAGATTCCCACTTCATTTCCTTAGGAAGTGGGGTAGTAACATTACAACCCCTTGAGATGTACTCGGATGGAGAGAATGTACTAGGGATACCAAGCTCTTCACTCCCACTAACCATATAATTACGCCTATTGACGGGATGGACGTGGGATAGGGAGAATTTATAAGAGATATTTAGCTCCTCATTTTCATCTATAAAATATATTGAACCATCTGACCTCCTACTTGTTCCCCTTCAAAACTTTTTAACATTGAACCCCCTTCATCATATTTGTAGATCTATGACCTTCGACATTGCATATGGTGTTACATTTCTATTGATAATATGGTGCTATCATTTCATCACACCTGTATCTGTGTTTACTTTGATGACATCATGGTCGTCAATACGGCATGACATCATCATGCACTAGTGTAACGCCGAGATATAAAGCAGTCATTTTGGATGCATTTTGAATTGCAAACTCCAAAGAAAACACACAGCGGTTTTCAACAACGAGCTTCCAACATGCTATGAGATGGGTAAGCCTTGGACAACACACCATAACAGCTGCCTGTATGATTCTAATGAGTTCCTCTTGGGCCTTAGGGCTTAGGATCCACTTTATACTAAATATCTGTATTCTGCTGCACAGGCCCAGCATGAGGAACTCAAACCTCCTTTAGATCTTTCACTGATCTTTTCGAAGGAACACTACACTTACCACATTTTGGGTTAAGTAGTACTCTATATCACATTATTTAACATTTAATATAATACATTATTTTAAAACTTGCCTAAAGCGATAGGTTTCATTGGCATACTTCCTCTCTTACTTACAGAGATATGATCTAGTTACCAAGAGTCACCTTTAGATTGACTAGCAACTGGATCACCCAAATTTGAGGAATGCACATTCACACCTCTAAGAAGCAAAGTGAGTACAGAGAGAGGATTGGTTGGTACTATCAACGAATGAGAATTTAGAACCCGCGCTATGAAGGGTACCCACACCCAGTAACAGTGACATCATCTTTTTAGGTTGACTTGTGGGACACTGAAAAATGATGCATCTGGCACTTGGTAGAAAATAGAGTCCATCAAAACTGTGGACACATTGAAGGTATATCCCTTCTATTTTCAATTTACAGTATGAACTGAATTTTGTGGATTGTATAATAATGCATGTTACTCCAAAAAAAAGAATGTTCATGGTCATCAATTAACAGATTGACTGCTATGAATTTTGCGGGACAAAGGTGCTTATTCTTTCAAAGTTATATCTGCTGGCACATATAGTTAGCAACTATTTCCTTTCACAGGAAGACTAGTTTTAATATGTTGTATGAATTCTGTTACTTTTGAAGAGAACAGTATGATAAAGATAATGAAGAAATGGATATAATATTTACTATGTTTTTGATCATTTGTAGATTAAAAATTGATTTAGGACCCCCGATGAAGAGAAGATTTCTCGAAACAAGTTGGGTCACTACATGAATAAAGATTTATATTTTATGATAAATATCGATTTGCAAGGAGATGCTTTTATATACATTAAATATCTATATAAGGAAATTTCAGTAAACATTGTATCTAGACTTAGGACAAACAAAAGTTATTGTACATTACCATAAGACTTCATAATTGACTACTAACTTCTTGGCTTTTTACAAGCCTGTGACAGAGTGCAGGAGACGGGAGTTCCTTAATCTTGGGGAACTTTTTGGCTTTCTTGTTGTTATTTGGTCCATGTGCCATGATCAATATTTTCTCCCCCACACCTTGAATTATATTAAGTCACAATCAGTATTCAACAACCAAGTATTACTTTGAACTGTATTACATAGGTTGTGCACTGTGTTATCATATCGATAATAGTACTATCTGGCCGTAAAATGGCAACAGCTGGAAAATGCTGCGAGTACCTGGGCATATGATGTTAGTGCCTGGAAAATGCCTATCTAATAGCTATACATTAGCCAAAACTGTTGGAATTTACAATTATTGTTTTTAACAGGACTTCAATGAAAGGAAGAGATGGGTGGAAACAAATATTGATTTGAAATGAAGCAGCTGAAATCACACTTCATTAATACATTGTTATTGCATCAGGATGTCATGTCCAACAGCCATTAACTCTCAGAATACTGCTTACAAATCAAAATGGCAGACCCTATGCAGCACAAATGTTGATATTACGGCATGACAGAGTTAGCTTAAAGATATCATAAGAGGATGTGCATTGGCAGGGGGTGCAGGGAGTGAATGCGGATGGGCACAGGTATTAGCATGACCATGGCCAGTCAGTGGGAGGGAAAATTCCAACCCCCCCAAGCTTTGTGTCTTTCCTGTATGGAATGAGCTGACAGTGTTTATACATCCAAGCCTTATTACCCCCTTAATCCATGTTTCAGGTTTCTTCCCTATGTTCCTTCAAAACACAAAATATTAAATGTACCCACAGAGATATAAAAAAAAAACACACTCACTTGATACCCAACTAGGTTTATACGTTGACAAATGACGCACTGTTGATATGAACAGAATTTGGATGAACATTCATTAAAATCACATGTTGCATTTGCATTTCTTGGTCACAATAGTGCTGGTTTTCAAAGGAGCATTGGTAAGGTGCTGGAAAATGCACACTGAATTACCAATATACACAGGAGGGAGAGCCCTAAACAAACCCAGGACAGAAGGGCTATAGATAAATGTATACAAAGAGGGGGTGTCCTGGCTGTTGAAGTCAAAGCTATTTGCAACCAATTTTGTTGCAAATCAACATAGTGTGATGGCTCCCCTTCGGCGGCGTTATTTAAGCATGCCCTAGGGTAGGTGTACATGCAGGAGGAAAATAATACACATGCGTAAACTGATGAGTGCGAGGAGGTACAGTTTTTATTAAGTAGCTGTCCTCATCCTTTATAACTTTTTCTGAAAAAAACGTTTTCTTGTAAATGAAAGGGTGCATTAATTTAACCCATATAACAAACCACAATAGAGAAACATGTATGCGGTCAGTGTAGGTCAATGCCTAAAACACATTCGAGCAAGAAAATGCTGCATGAAACAATCAGAGAGCGCGAGACACATCTGTACAAGACATCTCATTGTTTCTAATACATTTTGAATTTCTAATACATTTTGAATTTCTCATTGTTAACCATAAAGATGCAACAGGATAAAAATGGAGGGGTGTGTAACCCTAACCTAAGTAGCAAAAAAACACAACGCCTCTTGTTCCTTTAAGAAAAAGAGACCTTGGAGAGGTCTAGCTTAGCCAGGCTATAGGGTGACCAGAATTTAGATCGACGTCACTGAAATAAATCTAAACTAAGATGTGGACGGGACCTAACCTCCCTCAGGAGGGGTGAAAAGGGTCCCAGGACGTTTTCGGCTTTCAGTGGGTCACAGCCTTCTTCATGGAGCCAAGGAAAGGAAGGGGTTCCCCTGTAGAAAAAATGGAGGGGAGCTGAGGTTACTAAATGTGGTGTAAAGGACAGGTTGTAACAAACGCAGTGGTTAAAAAGACATGTACTAAACAATGTCAATGTCTAAAGCAACGGACCACACAAGTAGTAGAACTAGTTTTCTCATATTGCTGGACCAGTACTGACCTTGTACCTGACTTAGTCCTAGGTAAATCCCTAAGACCGTGTAGACTAAAATGGTCACCTCATCTGGTATGGAGAGGGTAGAGTGACAGCAGGGTGCTGTGGAAAGAAGCAAAGACAGGGGCTAAAGTGAGTGAAATGCCCCCTAAAATACAGATAGCATGGTACATTAGGCAAGGCAGAGGAAGCAGAAAAATGAGGACAAGAGGTACCTTAAGCTGGAGGAGTTGCCTCTACCGTGTGAGCCTCTAAGTGCAAGAAAGGAATCTGGCTGGGACGCGAGCTGGAGAAACCACGCGCGCTTGTGGGTGACAAGACTGTCAAATGTCTGTGAGGGGATAAAATACAGGAAGGAATGAGGTATAACGTGCCTTCCCTGGTTGCTATGTGGCTGAGGACTGTGAACAGCCATTAGTTACCTTGTGGTTCGGCAACGCTGCGGACAACAAAGTGTCAGGAGCTGGCAGCGACGCAGAATGAAGCTGTGTCCCGGGTGTGTGAATGCGCATGCGTGGAATAGGAATTACTATCCCTACGCGCATGCGCGAAATGTGCAAAGTCATGGCAACCAGAGGTAAACGAAGTTGGGATTGTGAACCACTGGTGCCGTGAAAGCAAAGAAAAAAGCCCTGCTGTGTCCAGCGCTGTGTCTTTAAGCCACTAGAAGCAGACATGAAAGGGAACAGGACAAATGAGCCTGAAAGCAGTGTGTAAACCCTGCTATGGGCGGTGCCGCATATGTAAGAATATAGAAGCATACACTACGGGAAGCCGGGGCAAGCAAACCTAAAAATAAGCGCAGGGCGTAACGATGGGAACACCCTTCTGTAGGCACGGGGGTGTGCGCCTATAGAGAGGGAGAGGGAACCCAAACTAAAAATGAGGCTCGCTCATGGAATAAAAAGATAGAGGTCTGAGCTCTGAAAAGGACTGGGAGAGTGGAGGAGCAACCTGGTACTGCGAGGTGGAAGGGGCAGAGCCTAGGTACCCACGGTGGCGAGCACCGAACCAACACAGGAGACGGAGGAGATACTAGAAAGAATACCTATCTTCAATCTTTCAGGGGTAGAGCTCACCGAAGAGGAGAAGTCTTTACTATCCAAAGGACTGTCATTTGTCCCGACAAACCAGACTGATTGGTTTAGACTTGATCAAGAACTCTCTAACTTTTACAGAACCATCAGAAGAAAAGTCTTCTTTCATGATAAAGAAAGTCCTTTGGAACCGGAAGATTCTGGGTTAAGGAGAAAATCTGACTTCTTCCCCAACGACAACGAGATGCCCGCATCCGTCCTGGCCTTTGAAAAATGCATAAAACAAGCAATACAAAAAACACAGCATGCCACTTCACACAAAAGACACAACCTATCACAGGGGGAACAAAAAGCATTAAAATTGCTGGCAGAGAATAGTTCAATTGTCATCAAAGCAGCTGATAAGGGAGGAGGAGTGGTGGTGCAAAGCAAAAACCAATACAGGAACATGATGCTGTTACTACTCAATGAAGAAGGGAACTATAGAAAGTTGCGCAAAGACCCAACTGCAGAAATTAAAATTAAAATCAAAGAGAACACAGAATTCGCCTTGATGAACAACTGGATCTCAGAAAAAGAGGAAATCTTTCTTAACAACTCTGAGGAACGGATTCCCGCATTCTATGCACTTCCTAAACTCCACAAGAACCAGACCATGCCACCAGGACGTCCCATAGTATCTGGTTGTGGTTCTATACTTGAACCTATCGGAAAGTTCATTGATTTCTTTCTTAAACCCTTGAGTCAGAAGACTCCTACATACTTACGAGACACCATGGCAACCATCAACAAATTTGAACTCCAGCCCTTCAATCCTGCTGAAGACATTCTGGTCACTATGGGCATAAACAGCCTCTAAACCAGCATTCTTCAAGCCTCTGCAGTAGAATGCATCAGGGATCATCTCACGCACCACATGAGACAAACAGGGGTCCCCACCAACTTTATAACATAACTGTTGGATTTAGCACTCACCAATAACTTTTTTCAATTCGAGGAGACCTTCTATCTTCAAATTCGCGGGACAGCTATGGGGGCAGCTTTTGCCCCGAGCATGGCCATCATCTTCATGGCAGAATATGAATACAACAATGTTCTGAACGTACGCAACCCTTTTCTCGACAACATAGTGCAGTGGCACTGATATATTGATGATGTCATCTTTATCTGGAAAGGAGAAAACAACACCCTCATGGACTTCTTCAATTGGATCAACAACTGTACTGAAGAAATTAAATTCACCATCAACAGCAGCAAAATAAGTATTAACTTTCTTGATTTGACTATTCGACCCAAAAACAATCAATTGGAATGTACCATGTATAAAAAAGAGACAGATCGCAATACAGTTCTCCATTATAAAAGCAATCATCCTCATAACCTGAGAAAGAACTTACCTTACAGGCAATTTTTATGCATCCATAGAAACTGCACAGACATCTCTGAATTCAAGAAGAATGCAGCTGTATTGCAAGACAAGTTGAAATCAAGAGGATACCCCAAAAAACTGCTCAGAGATACCCAGAAAAGAGCCAGATTTACGCCTAGAGAAGTCCTTCTCTCACCCAAAGTCCATAACACCCAGCCAGACAACATCATGGCTTGTGTCACCACATTTGGACCCAGCACCACCAAACATAAAGGGCTAATGGAAAATTCTGGCCACTGATCCAGCTCAGCTTGCCACAAGAACCCTTACCTAGAATGGCTTTGAAAAGATCTAAGAACTGTTCGTATACACTGAATTACCAAGGCATTTTCCTCAGCATGGAATGTAAGCGCTAATATTTTAATTCTTAGAACAAAATCAACAAAAGTCTACAGTGCGTTCATTATCTCGCAACCCTTACATTGAGGAAACAAGAGCAAAAGAAAAACACATTTGAGCCAGCTATTAGCGTGAGAACACACAGCTTTGCATCTCTTCAGAGGAGAGAAAAATGCAGTCATGTGTCTCCCTAATGTTCAGTATTTTACATGTTGTGAATCAAGGTCACGTTGCGAATGGAAAGTTAAATTGCATGCTTTGCTTTTAGAAAGAAAACTTTGATTTCAGCGAAATTTAGCGAGCATAGTAAGATTCACTCCCCACAGGTACAGATTTCTACATGGATTACCATGTCGAATTTCCCAACATATGACTTATTGCCAATCAAACAAAGTGTGTAGATACTGTAGTACCTGTGAGAATTGACTTGCCATCCAAAGTTGAGCCAATTGGCAGGTGTCCTCTTTCTGCCATCAGCCCTGTATCAGGAAACTCCCCCTTTGTTCTCAAAAAGGCCCCCGAACCAGGAAAGTATCCAGCAAAAAGAAGACTGAAGGTTAGAGGATAGCACCAGGCCTACAGCCCACACACCGCAGCCAGAGGACCACAATGGCAAATCCCCCTTTGTTCTCGAAAAGGCCCCCAAACCAGGAAAGGGTCCAACAAAAAGAAGACTGAAGGTCAGAAGATAGTACCAGGCCTACAGCCCACAGACCGTAGCAAGAGGATCACAATGGTAAATCCCCTTTGTTTTCAAAAAAGGCGCGAACCAGGAAAGGATCCAACAAAAAGAAGACTGAAGGTTAGAAGGTAGCACCAAGCCTACAGCCTACACACCACAGCCAGAGGACCACAATGGCAAATCCCCTTTGTTCTCAAAAAGGCCCCCAAACCAGGAAAGGATCCAACAAAATGAAGACTGAAGGTCAGAAGATAGTACCAGGTCTACAGCCCACAGACCGCAGCAAGAGGATCACAATGGTAAATCCCCTTTGTTTTCAAAAAAGGCGCGAACCAGGAAAGGATCCAACAAAAAGAAGACTGAAGGTCAGAAGATAGTACCAGACCTACAGCCCACCAACCGCAGCCAGAGGACCACATGGGCCAATCCCCCTTTGTTCTCAAAAAAGGCCCGAACCAGGAAAGGATCCAACAAAAAGAAGACTGAAGGTCAGAAGATAGCACCAGGCCTATGGCCCACAGACCGCAGCCAGAGGACCACAATGGCAAATCCCCCTTTGTTCTCGAAAAGGCCTCCAAACCAGGAAAGGATCCAACAAAAAGAAGACTGAAGGTGAGAAGATAGTACCAGGCCTACAGCCCACAGCCCGCAGCCAGAGGACCACAATGGCAAATCCCCCTTTGTTCTCAAAAAAAGGCCTGAACCAGGAAAGGATCCAACAAAAAGAAGACTGAAGGTTAGAAGGTAGCACCAGGCCTACAGCCCACACACCGCAGCCAGAGGACCACAATGGCAAATCCCCCTTTGTTCTCAAAAAGGCCCCCAAAGAAGGAAAGGATCCAACAAAAAGAAAACTGAAGGTCAGAAGATAGTACCAGGCCTACAGCCCACAGACCGCAGCAAGAGGACCACAATGGTAAATCCCCTTTGTTCTCAAAAAAGGCCCGAACCAGGAAATGATCCAACAAAAAGAAGACTGAAGGTCAGAAGATAGTACCAGGCCTACAGCCCACCAACCGCAGCCAGAGGACCACAATGGCCAATCCCTCTTTGTTCTCAAAAAAGGCCCGAACCAGGAAAGCATCCAACAAAAAGAAGACTGAAGGTTAGAAGATAACACCAGGCCTACAGCCCACAGACCGCAGCCAGAGGACCATAATGGCAAATCCCAAACATAAAAAACAAGAGCCAAAGACCAGAAATCCCCACTAGCTCGTCAGCAGCTACCCCCGCCATCATGAGGAAGTACTGTGACAGGGAAGAGCAGGACTAGGAGTAATAACGATCACTGGAAAGTAGTAGGAGCATTGCTTCCCATGCACATTTACAATTTGCAGCATTGGCATCACACTTGGCTACACCTGAAGGTATGCAGTTTCCGTGGATTTCAGTGACCACTATGCTGCTGTGGGTGCAGCCCTAGATACCTGCTTCAACTGGAATACCCAGCGAAGAGACCACACAGTGTTAACAGGTAAGTCTAAAGGTCTAAACTCAACATGCCTAATCAACTTTCATACATCCTCCAATCTTACACTACCTTAAGAAGCAGAGATTCGCCTTGGCTCCATTAATAGAAGCCAGGCTCTCCTTATTGCATACAAGGAGTAATATAACATCATACATGCCAATCCGATTTTTCTGTGAAAAATAATGCTATTTTTCACGTTCTCCCGCCTAAAATTAATCTTTGCCCAATGCATTCCTATGGAAAAATCCTGGTCTCCCGATTTGAACCATCCTACCTCACCAACCAACTTACCCCACACACATCAACAAGACCACTTAGAGCAGCTCAAGCAAACACCATGTCCATACCGAGATTCAAACTCCATAACTCGGGAGGAGCCAGTTTCCCTGTACAAGCCTCAAAGTTATGGAACACACTCCCTGCTCTTCTCAGGTCAGAACCCTCCTTCAACCTATTCAAACATAACACGAAGCGTTGGGTTTACGACACAATGACAGCCTAACTTCCTAGATCCTAGTCTTACTGCCTGCCTACTGTACGTATTGTAAATAATATAATATATACTATATTATTATCTGCATCTTCCATTGCCTACCACATGAACATTGCAACTTGTATGCATGTACCTGTAACACCAATGTCTGTATTTACCTGTAACCGTAACCATTGTAACCATTGCAACCATTGCATACCGCATTCAAATGTAACTTTAACCAGATCTAAACTTACGCGCCCGTATGCCCCTGGGCCTGGCTGCGCTTTATAAATAAATAAACAAATAGACTTCAGGTTCTATGTGGGGGCTATAAGTCTCAAAGATGATGCAAGGCTAAAAAACACGCTCTCGATGGCCGTGGGGCCGGTAGCAAGGGACATATCAGGAGAACAGCTCAATTTGGACACTGCAACGTGTGATGAACTGCACAGTAAACTGTCAGAATATTTCACCCCCCACACGAATATAGATTATGAGCGTCATGTCTTCCACACCACCAGACAAGAAAAGGGCGAATCCCTCGATAACTTCGTCATGCGCCTTCGCATAAAACTTAAGTACTGTGAATTCCATCGCTACACAAATAAGGAGGTGCTAAGGTCGCAGGTGATTGCAGGGTGCATCTCACAACCGTTCAGGAAACAACTACTGCAGAAGCAAAGGTCGTTAGAGGAGATACTAGCGCTGGCCCGGATGGAAGCAGCTGTAGAGTCTCAACTCGGCAGTCTTGGCAAGATAGACATACAACAGCCACCAACTAACCCTGATTTGATCAACAAACTGTCCACTACTCCTAACCAAGGTGGAAAACACTGGGAAGCCACGTGCTTCAGGTGCGATTATGAATATCCGCACACTGGTGAGTGCCCGGCGGTGGGACAGCAATGTGCTGCCTGCGGAGGAATGGACTGCTACAGAGCTGTCTGCAAAAATGCACCCGCACCCATAACGGGCAGACAGAGATTCCAGGAATGAAGAAGAAGCTCTCGCCAAAGCTCACCAGGCAGCAGGACGGAAGGAGACACGAGAACCCAACGGAGGAGGACAAAGAACACAGAAGCACGTACGCGAGAGAAGAAAGACGGTCATCGGAAGGGTCAAGACGCAGCCAGAGAAGGCGGTTTGTCCGATACATTGAAATGCGTTCGCCTTTGAGTAGTGAAACCCAATTGTCTGAGGATGACCAAAAGAAGAAAGGGTACGTCTGGGCCCTCAACAATGACATAGCCACCCAGCACAGCCCCACTCTCACTCTACAAGTCAATGACACGCCGTTGGAATTCCTTATTGATACCGGAGCCACCGTTAACATCACCCGCGAACAAGCCTACAACTCCCTCACCCGGCCACCCAAAATACGCAAGGCCATGGTCGACATGTACCCCTACGAGGCCACAACGCCGCTGCCATGCAAGGGCTCCATCACAGGGTGGTGTACACACAAGTCGCATGCCGCAAAGATTCCACTGCACATATTAAAAACGGAAGCCAACAGTGTCTGCATCTTGAGTTTTAAAATGGCGGTTTACATGGGCCTTGTGCACATATTGTACCAAATAATGTCTCACAAGTACTTTGCCAGACCAGAAGAGGTGGAAGAAGCCTTCCCAAAGCTGTTCAAGGGCCTAGGAAAATGAAAACACAGGTGGGTCGAATTGCACATCAACACTGTGGTCTCGCCAGTGGCCCAGCACTACAGGGGCCTACCTGTGAATATCCAAAGGCAGGTGGAAGAGGAACTGGACAAGCTTATCAAGCTACAAGTCATTGAACCTGTCACAGGCCCAACACCTTGGGTATCCCCCATAGTCCCCGTCCCTAAGAAATCACCAGACGGGTCGATACGCCTGTGCGTAGACATGTGCAGAGCAAATGTAGCAATTGAAAGGGAGAGACATCACACACAAAGAATCACGGACATGATTCACTTACTACATGGAGCCAAGATGTTTTTGAAACTTGATCTGACATAAGGATACAATCAAATCGAAATAGCTCCTGAGTCGAGATATATCACGACTTTCGTAACGCACTTAGGACTTTTTCAATATAAAAGGCTCAGCTTCGGCATCTCATCGGCCGCTGACATTTTCCAGGAGGAAATTCAGAGTCAATCGACATGTACCAAACTGCCTGACCTACGCAGACGACGTTCTGGTTTTTGGCAAGACCAGGGAAGAACATGACGTGGCCCTGCACCAGGTGTGCGAAGCACTGGAGACGGCTGGCCTCACTCTCAACAAAGCTAAATGTGAATTTGGTAAAGGCTCGTTAAGATTTTTTGGTCACATCTTTTCAGACAAAGGGATGCGCCCAGACCCTGACAAGGTTGCAGCCTCAACACAGCGCTGCCACCCACAAACACAACAGAACTGCACTCTTTCTTGGGTCTAGCAAGTTACTGTTCCAGATACCTCAAACACTGTGCCACTGGGAGCAACCTCTTGCGCATGCTCACCCGCAAAGACCAGCCTTTCCACTGGTCGGAGGACTGCCTTGTAGGATTCGAGACCATCCGCAACGCCATCGCTAGAGCGGAAGACATGGCGTACTTTGACGCGCGACGTGAATCTGAGGTGATCGTCGACGCAAGCCCCGTGGGATTGGGAGCCATCCTCACTCAAAGAGACCCTGCGGTACCATAGGATGTTTTGATTGTGGCCTATGCCAGCAGGAGCCTCACCTCCACAGAGCAAGCTTACTCCCAGGCGGGGAAGGGAAGCCTGGCGGTGATGTGGGCCTGTGAATACTTTCATTTATTCCTGTATGGAAAGAAGTTCATGGTCATAACGGACCATCAGGCCTTACTGACGATTTATGGGGACTCAAAGGCCAGGATGCCTCCCAGAATTGCAAGATGGGGGTTGCGCCTACAAGACTCATTCATCATCAAACATCGCCCTGGCAAAGAGGACAATCGGCGGACTACCTATCCCGTCACCCCACGGGCATGTACACCGCCATCCATCGCGGATGCCTACATTATTTACGTTGACCATCACCTGCAGCCACTTCCGGTGGGTTGGTCAGAGCTCATCACCCAGTCAGAACAAGAGCCGACTCTATGTGTCGTCAGGCACTGCACACAGTCAGAAAGGAGAGCGCACATGAAACAACAGGCGAAACAAGGACCCGAGTCGACGACATCCGATGGATTGACAAGGTCAGAGATAAACTCTCAATCATAGACGAGCAGATTATACTAAAGGGCTGCAAGGTGGTATTCCCGGAGTCACTTCAAGAGAAGACGGTCCAACTGGCGCACAAAGGACACTGAGGGATGGTCGCCACAAAGCGATTACTAAGGCAAAAGGTGTGGTTCCCGAGGCTAGATGCCCTGGTGGAAGACCTAGAAGGGGGATATTGATATTGTTATTGTTATTTTATTTCTATCGCGCTCGTACACAAGTGTTTCAGAGCGCAACAAGGCAACAGAGGGGAAAGGGGAGAACAAAACAGCAATCTTACTAGGCCCAGTGACATTGAGAACGCGCAAGTGCATTGGAGAGGGGAGGAGAAAAGTGCATGGAAGGGGAGAAGTGGAAAGTGCGGAGCAAAGGAGAAACATATAAATAATAATAAATAAATAAATAAATATTATAGGCACCAAACAGTGGTAGTGTAGCCAGCAATTGGTAAGTGCTGGGTTTAAGGAAGCAGACAGGGTAGGTCTGATAAGTGCAGGAAGAAAAAAGTGGGGGACTGTATGGGTACAGATACAGACCCCAGTGCAAGGGGGTGGCCCGGAGGCACTGCGGGAGGGTGGCAGGGTGAGCAGGTACATGAGCCCGGAGGACAGAGAGTGGCCAGGTGCACAGTGCCAAGAGAGAACAGATCAGCAGGGGAGAGGGGGAGAGAAGGCAGAAGAAAAGATGAAGGTCTTGAGGTGCTTCCGGAACCTGAGATGGTTCTCCTCAAGTTTTAGAGTGGCAGGGAGGCTTTTCCAAAGAAAGGCCCCAGCCGAAGACAGAGATCTACCCCCAGCTCATTTCTTTGAAAAATGACTGAGCCTGAGGGAGTTAGAGGTAGATGAGCGAGGAGCTCGAGAGGGGAGGTATTTGCGGAGGGATAGCTGAAGGTATTTTGGACCCATTCCCCAGAAAGCCAGGGGCTTTGGAAACACATAAAACCTGGTGGTGACAGGGGGCACCTTGGGGACTTTGCATGGTAAGATGACACGATCCATCAGGCCAGGCCAGCAGCCGGACTGTCCATGTTGTGCGCCCTGCTGTGTGTTGCCCTACTGCTATGCGTGTTGCTACATGCGTCTCCATCCCATTACATAGCAACCGGGTTGAGGAAGTTGTCTCAGGTATCCTCCTGCCTGTAGAAGCCACGATTCCCTAGGCAGATGGAGCGGGTAAAATATGGCCCTGTGTGTTGCGTGCGTGTAAATGGGCCGGGAACTAACACCACATAATGGTTGTCATTGCCTCTTCCCAAGGGTGTCAAAGTACAGTGCAACTGGTTGTGTTGGCCCAAAAGAAACAAAAGTGGTTTTAATGAGCCTGTATGTTACACTGTGCAGTGTTGCCATGGCAACTGGGAGCTCTTGGATTCTGCAACAAGAGGAGCCTGCGTATGACAGCATGAGCAGGGCAATCCAACAGCATTAGACCAGAGAGCATAGTACAGTAAAGAGTAGGTTGAGCTTCCCACCCCCTTGAATGGTGCATGTAAAGTGTGAGGCACTGGCAGTGGGTCAAGGAAGAAGACTAGAGTCATTTGGGTTAAACGAAGGTAGTGTGAAATGGCTTGAGGGTGAATGGTGCCAGTAACAGCGCAGAGATCATATAGCCCAAGAGCTTGGTGATGGGAAAGAGAACAGTTCAGGCAGAGTGTGAGGGAAGGGGGCAGGGGAGAGAATGAGAGCTGTATGCAAGGATTGAAGAGGAGTTGGGAGCCAGGATTATGTAATTGGAGGGGACAAACACAATAAACAGTCACAGAGGGAATGGAACTAACATTGGAGAAAGCCGTCCATGAGAGGATAATTCTGGGCAACAAACAGCTAATAATGCCCAGAATTCCACAACTCTGATTGGGTGGGCTACCGTTAACATTCTGGCAACGGCCCTAAAATATATTTGTACCTATGCTGATTCAACTCTATGTTCTAGCTCATATTTCCGTTTGTATTGTTCAACTGAGGCAGAAAGTGGTGGCATAATAAAGCATAACTAGCCAGTATGTCCCAACAAGTAATAGCCCACAACCTGAATTAAGGCATAATGCAGTGAGGGCTTTTGTCAGGTGCTGCACAGAGCTCTTTATTGTAAGTATGGCCTTTCAAAGCATGCTTTATCACCACTATCACCCAATTTGTTTGTGGCAAACAGATGCAAGCTGGAAGCGCAAACTTGTTTTTCAAAAACAAATACAACTACAAATAGGTGTCTGTCTTGGAGAATGCAATGGAAGCTTTATAAATATGCCCTTTCTGTTTTAATGGAAGTCACAGTGCTTGAGTTAATGTGGGTCAGAAGCAAGGGTGGAGTAAGCAAGCAGACATATGCATTTTGATTCATTTAGCATAGCTTTTTTGAAACAATGGGTAAATACCTATAAAACATACAATTGGTTGTGTGGGGTATCACATGAATACAATATATAAATTGGATGCTAGTTTACCTACAGTACACAAGAGTATTGTTCAGTGCATTTCCGGATCCTTCTGCACACAATATATCCCAGTATTCTGCTAGTGTCAAAAGACATTTCAATCTCCATGTTTCAATATACGCCAGTATTCCAAAAATAAGAACACACTCATGTCGGTATTGCCCATGATGCCAGTAATGCCACTGTAAGAAGAAACATTCACACTGGCAGGACTCATAAATGGCAGTATTCCCACATATGTTAGTACTCCCATGTAAGAATACTTATGATGGATTGGTGTTACGCTCACCTGGAGGCGTTGGGGCATGGTTGCAGCCCTCCCTGAATTTGAATCACCCCCTTCAGGCCTCTCCCTCAGAAGAAAAGCTGTGAGCGGTGGTACGTGGTGATACTGCTCCTGCGTGGAGATAAGAGTGTGTGAGTGTGCCAATCTGTGATGGTTGTACCTCTTGAACCTTTCACCCCAAAGTACGGTTTCTGTGAGCATACGCCGGCCCATGAAGCTCACCTGTGAATTATGGAAGATAAGCTCTCTGTCCTGCTACTTCTGACAGGGGCGTGTCGAATGGGATCTAGTTCCTTCGCTGATCCCTGATAAGGATTAGTCCAGTCCAGCTGTGACTATGCTTCTCCTTATGATTGGTAAGTCTTTCTTGGGCTCTTGTGATGCTGTTTGTTCTGTTTAATGTCTTTATATGTTGCTCCTATTAATGCCCGCAATAATGTCTCTCTTCTGTTTTGTTCCCTTAGATGGAATTGCGGCCTCAATGCAGCTATGAGACGCGAGACGCGGCCAGATGGATGACGGATGCTACCGCAATTATCGACAGCATGTAAGTGATGGTTTAAGGAAAGCGCAAAGTATGGCAAAGTGCAATCTTAAACTGACTGTTTTTTCGATGTCTAACCTTGTCTTCTGTTTTTCCTTGCAGGCACTGCTGTCGACGATGGAGCGTGTCGCGCTGCGGTGCCAAGATGAAGATTTCGGCGTTCCGGAAAGTGTAAAGATGAATACTTGGTTCGCCGGAGAGATTTACAGGTAAGAACAGCTTCCCCCAGTTGGTAAGTATGCTGGCAGGAAGCAGGATGTCCAGGAAGCAGGATCTTCAAAGGTAAGTCTGACCTCAGGGGACGATGAGCGTTACGCTGCTTGCAAGTGCAGAATAACGCGAAGCGTCTATCTTGAGGATCGGGGCAGCTTATATAGTTGAGATCGTGGGCACGCCCATTAGGGCCGGCTTACCAGCCACACCCTGCCACTCCTAGAGAGTGAGCACGTGCAAAGGCAATCCATTAGCAGCCACACCCAAGAATACACTTGGGGCTGCTTAATGGATGGGATGTTCAAGGTTAATGCATCTGAATTGCTATGTCCATAATAAAGGCTTTTTGGAGTTAAATGGATGTTCTTGTTTACTTTTGTTCATGAGCCTGGTGCCAAAGGTGCCAGGACATTGTCCACCCCGGTCTCCTGTGCATGCGACCCCTACATGCCTGTGCCCCTGACTTCATGACCATGACAATTGGCCCATAATCTTGTTGCCATATCTTAATTGTGCTAATTAAGGGCAGAATCTTTATCTAATGAAACTCAAATTGCCTTTTCACATACTACCCCAATACTGCCATGTAACTAGATACAAAAAGTGTCAGTGTTGACTGTGGCAATAGTGGCCAGTATCTCCATGGAAGAACCTTCAATATGCCTTTGCCAATAATGGCAGTAATATTACCATGCCATTATAAACATGTCCATGCAGGTTATGGCACTATAGTCCTTTGTGCCTCCTAAGAACACTCACATTGTCTTTGCCAAAAATGCCAGTATTATTGTCATGACACATGACGAAAGTGTATTTATTTATGTATGCCCATGCTGCCACTGTAAACATGTCCATGCAGGTTGCGTAACATTTACCCATATAAGAACACTCATTTTGGCTTTGCCCATAATGCCAGTAACATATCAATCACACAGCATACAAACATGCCCATGCAGGCTGTGCCAACAAAGATAAGTACCTACATGTAAGCAAACTCATGGTGGCTTGGCCGATAATGCCAGCCATATTGCCATTCTATTGTATACAAATATGTTCATGCAAGCTATGCCAACGTAGGTGATACCCTTAAGAACAGTCATGCTGCCATTTCCCATAGTGCCAATAATATTGCCATGTCACATTAAAAAAAAAATCAATGCTTGTCCACGTTTACCAATCACCATACTCTGGCAAAGTGGCCGTGCACCAGCTCCTTCCATCACAGCCCACAACCGCCTATCTCTTTTTATCACATCACAAACACAACATCCCCACAGAGACTAAATCTCACTTGAGAGTTCATAACCACACAAGCTCACATAAAAGTACTCTAACACAAACTCACACTTGAACACACACATATGCTCACATCCAGGCCTGGACTGGCCTATAGGGCAATAGGTCCATGGTCGAACCAAAAATACAAAATGCTGGTGTGAGCCAGCTGTTTTGTCAAAATGTCCCTCTTTTTTGGCCAATTTGGGCCAGTAGATGAGTTTATTCACTCTGCAGCTAGTAGTTTTGACCAGTGTTGCTGAATAAATATTCTGTAAAATGCACAATTTGCATCATACATTATCGAAAAACTCCTCCTTGGTTAATATTCAAACCATGTCACAAAAGGAATGAATAGCCATTTGCAACTGTGGGCCACTCTTTCATTGGTGCCCGAGACAATTGTATGGCCCTGTTCGACCCCGTTCCCGTTACACATTCATACACAATTATAGCACTTGCACATGAACAGTATCGCTTTCTCTCTCACAGAGACAGGCACACACACACACATTTGCCTTTGTACTTACCTTCAGGTCTCAGTAGCATTTGCTTCATCAAAGGCCTTCGAGTATGCATGCACTGTACACACAGTTGAGGGTTCAGGTGCCTCCCTTCAGTCCTCCATCTTATTACTCTGAAACCGACGGGGGGCGGTGGCTCAGCATGTGAAGGGAGAGGGGTGGGTGAAGACATTTGTTTTCAGCCATGGACAGGATTTCCAGTGGCCATTCTGGGAAATATGTGTTGTGCGAGCAGAAGTACTTTTATTCTGCAGACAGTATGCAGAAATTGTACTTTTGCACGCTGACATCTACAGCCTGAAGACGTATTTTTACATGCTGCATGATGCAACTGCATACAGTGCAGAGACACAGTGCACTGCACTGTGGACACCAACACTTATATATTCTGGGGGGATAAATGCCATTATTTCTCCCCCACGTAAAATTGTGGGGGGGATTTGTCCCCCCTATCCCTCTCATGCCCTACGCCCATGTAGAAAGCCTTGTGGACAATGCAGAGGGTTTTGAATTTAATCCTTGCATCTACTGGGAGCCAATGGAGGGATTTCAGAGCTGGAGATATACGATCCCAGGGCTTGAGGCCAAGGACAAGTCTTGCAGACCTGTTCTGGATTAGTTGCAGAGGGTGGAGAGTAGAGGCAGGTAGATTTAGAAAGAGGCTGTTACAATAGTCCAACCTAGAGAGAATCATAGCTTGGGAGACCATGAGCTTCTGTGGGAAGGAGAGGAAAGGCAGAGTACCTCTGAGGAGGTACAGTAGGAAGTTTGACTTTTTAGAGACATCAGAGATGTGGGCGGAGAAGGAAAGTGTGGAGTCAAAGATGATCCCGAGGTTCTTAGCCTCATAGGTGGAGGTAGGAGGAGGGCCAACGGAGGCCGGCCAGAGAGTGAGGGGAAAGGATGGTGGTGTGCCGATAAGGAGGATCTCCGTCTTGCTGTCATTCAGACAAAGATCATTGGCAGCACACCAATCTTGAATGGCAGATAGGCAATCAGAGATGAGAGAGGGAAGGTGGTAGAGGGCAGCCTGAAAATGAGTTGAGTGTCACCAGCGTAGCACTGGAAATTTGAGCAGAAATTGGCAATGCAGTGGGCGAGAGTTGCCAGGTATTGGTTGAAAAGCCAGGGCGAGGGGTTAGACCCCTGAGGAACACCACATGTAGAGAGGAAGATAGATGATAGAAAGGACCAAGTTGGAACTGGGAGGGTCGATCAGAGAGGAAAGAGGTCAAACAGGCCAGAGCCTGATCAGTGAAACCCAGGTTATCACGAAGACGGTTGAGCAGGATGGTATGGTTTACCGTATCGAAGGCAGAAGAGAGATCGAGGAGGATGAGGGCAGAGGGAATGTTAGAGTCAAGGTTGGAGAGCAGATCTTCACGGATGTTCAGGAGAGCAGTTTCCGTGCTTCTGGCAGCTCTGAAGCCAGACTGGTGGTCATGGAGACAGCCAACAGAATTGGAATGAAGGTTAAGCTGAGAGATGGTCCACTTTTCCAGGAGTTTGCCCAGAAAGGGAGTAATGGAAATTGGGTGATAGTTAGCCGGACAAGAAGGATCAGCTGTGGGTTTCTTGAGAAGAGGATGCACAAGGGAGTGCTTCAGAGGAGAGGGGAAGGATCCTGAGACAAAGGAGTGGTTGCAAAAATCAGTAAGGGCCGGAGCAAGGGTGTCAATGTGGTCCTTTGTGGTTTTAGAGGAACAGGGATGAACCTGTTTTGACGAGGCTTTCATAGATTGGTCTTGTCTAGCAACCTCGTCAGGGGAGAAAAGAGGAAAGGATGAGAAGGAGGGTGGGGGGGTGGCTGAAGGAGGGTCAGCAAGCACAGATGGAGAGGGGAGAGGAGGGGGAGGGATGGAAAGGGTGGACAGGATGTCCTGGGTTTTTTAGATAAAGTGAGAGGCAAGGGCATTGCATAGAGCCTGGGAGGCAACAGGAGGGGTAGAGACGGCAACAGGGTTGGCCAGCTCCTTGCAGATTTTAAAGAGTTCGGCCGAGTTGTTAGATGCCGCAGAGACGCGAGCTTCAATGTGGACTCTTTTCTTGGTGAGGACAGAGAGTCGGTATTGCCTTTGTAGCAGGCGACATGCCAGTTTGTCAGAGGATGAACAAGAAGCCCTCAATTTCCTCTCAGCCGCCCTACACTTATGTTTAAGTCTAGCTAGGTCAGAGTCATACCAGGAATTGCACTTGGCTTTGGACTTCAAACGGATCCTCATGACAGGGGCAAGAGCATCAAGAGGGTGTCCAGACATTTGGTCGACTTAAAACTGGTCGAATGACATTTGGTCGATGCAATTTGGTCGAAAACCAAATGGTCGAATTTTTTTTTTAATTATATATTTATTTTTTGGGTTTTCGTTTTTTACAAAAATGGGTTTTTAGAAAAAAAAGGGGGTTGGGGGGAGGCCCCCCCCCCAAAAAAAAGGGGTGAAAATAAAAAAATAAAAATTCGACCATTTGGTTTTCAACCAAATTGGTTCGACCATTTGTCTGGTCGACCAATTTTTTTCGACCAAATGTCTGCTAACCCATCAAGAGTATCAGAAATTGAAGAGTAGAGCAGAGACAGGACTGTGTCAGGATGTGAGACAGCCAGAGGTTGAGGGGGAGGAGAGAAAGTGGCGGCAAAAGCCTCAACTGACACACACTTCATGGGCCGGATGTCCGAGAAGGTAGGTGGCAGTGTTGGGGTAGGCTTGGCTTGGGGGAAGAGAGGGAGAGATGCGAGGAGAGGAGGGCGTGATCGCTCCATGAGAGAGGAGTGGTCAGAGGGATGGAGAGGGGGAGGTCAGAGGAGATCAAGACATCAAGTGTGTGCCCTGCAGAGTGAGTCGGGCCAGAGGGGAGGATTGACAGGGAGAGGGCGTCTCAGAGGTCCCGGAAGAGTACAGAGGAGGAACAAGGAGAGTCTAAATGGATATTGAGGTCACCGAGGAGGAGGAGGTGAGTGGTAGATGCCAGGAGGGAGGAGGAGAGGTCCGCCCACTCAGAGAGAAATGAGGTGATTTGACCAGGAGGCAGGTAGATGATAGCCACAGTAAGAGAATGGGTAGGAGAGAGAGAGAGCCTACAGACAAGGCATTCAAAAGAGGAGCAGGCCTGAGTGGAAATGATAGAGGCATGAATCCACTCAGGAAAGATCAGGGCTACCTGCCCCACCGGACTGGGAGGATCTGGGTGCGGAGAGGATCTTTTAGCCATCAGGGAGCAGAGTGTCAAAGCTCTTGACAGAGCTGGCCGTGAACCATGTCTCAGTAAGACCAAGGATATCAAGGTCTAGTTCTTCAAGGAGGTGACAGATGTCAGAGGAGTGTTCGACAGCAGAGCGAGAGTGGCAAGATTAAGAAGGTTGCCAGCCTTAAAGACCTTCCAGTCAGGGGTATAGATCAGAGGTACGCCCTGCGGAGGAGAAAGGGCCCTAGGAGTGGCAGAGGCGGAGGAGAAGAGAGAGGGCAAAGTAGCCATGGGGGGAGAGGAGGGGACAACAGGAGATGAGAGGAAATTGATGAGGCGAAGGAAGCGCCTATCAAAGAGGAGGAGATTGGCCTGAGGGCCTTGGACCATGACAGTGCCATTAAGGTAGACATTAATGATGACTTTAGAGGAGCCGAAGGAAGCCATGAAAACTTCCCTGCGAGTGGCACCATTAATGGGAGAGGAGGAGATAGGATAGAGCACAGAGATCATTTGAGGAGTCCATAGATCTGGCGAAGGAACGACAAAGAGGATGTCGGTGAGGGTCTGTCTGGAGGAAGTATTGGAGTAGGTGTCGGCGATAGGAAGACCAGTGTTAGAGGCCAAGATATCCTTTTTGAACTTCTTCCTACCCCCTACAGATGCCTGACATGCGTGCAGGTGGCCCCACCACCACACCCTAATCCGCTGCAAATGTCCCCTCTTCCGGAACGCGTGTGGGATGAATTGGCGGTAGACTTTTTTGGCCCTCTCCACAATGGTGCCTACATTTCTAATCGATGAACATTCGTGCTTCCCGGAAGCGCAAATCGTCGAGAGCACGGCCGCCGCCATCATCATCCCGGCAGTCAATCGCATGCTGTCTGCTTACGGCGTCCCGAAGGTGATCAAGTCAGATAACGGCCCACCGTTAACGAGCCAGGACTTTCAAAACTTTGCAAGGTACATGGGCTTTCAACACAGGAAAGTAACCCCACGCGGGCCACAAGCAAATGGCTTCATCGAGAGGTTTATGGCCAACATCAAACAGACTCTTCAAATAGCCACCATCCTCAACAAACCATTCGAGCAAGCCCTCTACCAGCTACTGAGGGAATATCGATACACCGTTCATAGCACCACAACAATATGTCCGGCTGACCTAATGTCTGGAGGCCCATCAAGACAAGACTACCAGAGGACCCCAGTCCGATGCCTCCCACGCCTCTAGAGCAACAAGAGAAAGAAAAGGACACAGATGAAAAGATCAAAACGAAGGACATAGCTGATGCCAAGAGGCGAGTTCGGGTGTCAGCACTGGAGCCAGGGGATCAAGTGCTAATGTACCAACAGAAAGGTCGAAAAGAGGATGCCACGTTTGCACCTGACTTGATTACGGTGACGCAAAAGAAAGGCACTATGATCAAGGCTCAAAGAGAAGGTCACTCTTCTGTGACACGGAACATATCACACTTCAAGAAAGTAGCGGCCCCGGCTGAGAGGGCCTGGGAACAAGAGGACATCAGCAGGGAGGACAGACGGCGAGATGAACCCTATATTGGTGATGGAGAAGCTTCTGAGGAAGAAGGAAACTGGGCTCAGGCACAGCTCGCCCCCTCCACCCCTGGCAGATCACAGAGGTCACAAAGGAGCCGCATGAAGCCTCACAGACTCATTGAAGAGATGGGGTGAAAGACGTGAGGGACGCTATACTTTAAAAAGGGGGGGTGATGTCAGTCTCTCCACATTGTTATGTGGGAGGGCCACCGTTGCGGTCAATTCCCCAAGGGAAGTGACGTTGGGTTAGGTACGGGGTGTGGGGGAAAAAGGCAGTTCCTGTGCCTTCGTTAATAAAGGCAGACGTATTAATGATGCTGGCGTCCTGGGTATTTCTGTGAGAGTGGATGAGTGAGTTTGCCACAAATTCCACATCCCGGAGAAACAAAATGAGCCCCTCTAATTTTAGTAATGGTAAACACCTTTCATTTGCAGCGCAGTGGAGGCTCAAATCTGGGTGGCAGGAACTATAGAATTACTCAAGGTAATACCATCATAATTAGGAAAATAAATAAATATCACTTTCTGCGCCACATTTTCCATCCATGCATTGTTGGCCAAGCACTAGATTTCTCGCCAGTCCACTGTGTTTAACAGAGGAGTGCGTGATGTGCTCACAGTGCAGCTACATGTTCTACTGTGCACAGTTGCGGCGGCACCAACCCCTCACTGTGGAGTCATTTACTCATTGGATGAGCTTCCACAATGCTTGGTGGTACTTCTGTACACATACGTCTATTAGTATATGCATAAAAGTGTCTTCCTGCAATAGCTGAGCCTGCCGTTGGACTAGTGTGTGTGTGTGTGTGTGTGTGTGTGTCTGTGTTTTGCTATAACCATGTTCCCCCAGTTTGTACTAAGCACAGCTCCTGGGATGTTTGGATCCAATGCCTTGGGAACAGCCCACCTGTGAGCAAGCGACCAATGAGCTGTGCAGGGCAAGAGTCCGCTCAGTGGCAATCACGCTGCTTACACGGATGCTGGTAGCGCGCTTGCTTTTCTTATTGGATGCGATATTCAGGAAAACGCTGTACCTGGCGGCGACCTTTGCTCAGCCACGGCGCCAGTGTTATCACCTTATCTAAATTATGATGGGCAAAGAAATGTACGTTTCGCATACTGTCTCCACACTACTGCATATCGCGTGCTCCTTTTCGAATATCTACACCTGTCATTGGTTCATCATTTCGGACACAAATGAATCTACCTCACCGACGCGTGTGTTTATTTTGGCTAAACGGTTTGTTGAATTTTTACAAAATTTTAGAAAAATCATGCGGTTATAAGCCCTTTTACCAAGTGGATTGCAGGGAAGTGCGTGACTGGCAGGTGGGCAGTGAGGGAGGGGGATGGTGTTGGAAACGTTAGGAGGGTTAAAGCACCTTTTCTTTCCTTCACCCGTTTGTTTTTACTGTATCCTTGTTTTTCCTTTTACAAACATAAAGACGTTGTTGGGTTATTGTTTTAAAATTCTGATCTCGCAGATTAATGGAATATGGCAGATTAATTTTAGCTAGAACTATTTTTAGATCTAAAAAGTGTTCTTTTTATTCAATATGCATTAGTCTCCTCATAAATGAGTGTGAAATACATGCCAAATACACACAGTGAGGCAACAAGTACAATTCCAAAGCTTGCTGTAAAGAGCTTTGGTCCATGTTATGCCAATTCACTATAAACCTGATGTACAGATATTTGTGCACTGCGCATAAGCATTTTGCGCCAGAAAAGGGCACTTTGCGCCATGCAAAAATATTGGCCCCGATTCCCTGCACCATGAGCCATGTCCGCAAAGCGGGCGGGACTGTCCAGTGCAAAGAGCAAGAAGGGGGCGGAATATGCAAAAGCCCTCATTAAATGGGAGAAATGAGGGATAAAATGGGCGTGGGGAGGGAGGCACTGTGACATTGATCCAGGCTACCATTGGATCTGGATTTTATCTTCACTATGCCCTCATCTGTATTAATTGACTGCCAGACCTACCTGTAACCTTTGGTCGACCTACAAGAAATACATGGTTGGGATAAATTGTTTTTGCGCCAACTTAAGTTCTTTTAACTCCTTTGCTAGTTGAATACCAGTTTTTAGAACAAATGAAGTAGTACAATCTTTTGCTTGTGTCATCTATTTTTTTTTCTTGTTTTCAAAAAAAGGCTTTGGGTCCACCTTGATAAGAAATGTAAGATTGACGGCTTTGGGTCCGCCTTACAAATTCCTCAATGCTTCCTTTGGTCGACCTACCTGTTGATTTCCTATGTTGATTTCCTATGTATGTTTATGTATGTAAGTATGTTTGCCTGTAACATGTTATGTTTTCCAGCACCCAGTTACCTCAGGGTTAGGTGCGCGATACAAATAATAAACACATACAAAAATGCACAAACACGCCCCATGAAGTGCAAACAAACCCGTATTTACAGAATTCCATCTGCATCTGCACCAACAAAAAAAGCACACAAATCCTACCGCCATCCGTGACCAGGCGCATGGTGAGATTGCGCCATGCAATCACAGCGAAAGGACGCCACCATGCCCGTCCCTGCATTGCTTGCATACCTACTGCTAGACGGAAGGAGGAGACGAAAGAGGTGGAGGGCCATAATCTACCATACACACACAACAATCTTTGGCGTGCCCGATGAGGGAGTATGTGGCACATATAGGGCATTGTTCTATATAACAAAGTCTTTTTCACAGTGCACAGCTTCTCTGAAACAAACCTTCCTGTTCATCCTTTCAGCACTTCATGGTGTCTGTTGAACTTACACGGTAACGGCAGAGAATGACACCGCTGCCACGAAGACACCTGCAGCAGCAGGCACTATTTAAGGAGGCTTCCCTGGGACATTCTTCTCTCAGAGGTAAGCATTTCATAGAGCAAATGTTAGACACACTCTGATGATTAACAGTAGGTGCAGAACATTAAACTAGTGACATCATTTTACCATTTAGATTACAAGGAGGACCAAAACGCGTTGAGCTCATTTCTGAATTAACTACTGTATCAAACAGATGGATACATAGGGAATGGACAATATGCATTAAAAATGATACTAACATTTGTATGAAATCTGTATCATTATACCTTGTTTGTTGTTTGTTGATTTATGTAAAATGAAAGTTGTATATTTTTTTGATGAAATTTGGTCAAATGTATAAGAGAATGTAAATTGAACACAAGGTCTAATGGTAATTTACCAGTCGTTTGACAATACCTTTTGAGTGTGCAAGGGACGCTAGTGTTCCACAACCCGTGGACACCGTTTTGTTAGTTCTTTATACAATTACAACCTAGTGTCAGGGTTGTGTTGATCTCCTCTGAACCTCACTACCACTCCTGACTTAATCATAAGATACCTATACAACTACAGGTGTGCACCTGTGTTACTTTCTTTTTTTACATATCGCTTCCCCCCATCTCATCCTTGAATTGGTCATGGAGTGGAATGACCTTGTTTCACGAACCATGTGTTTGTAGCCAATGCCACCCTCTTTGAAAGTCCTAACTGCACTACACTTTCTGGGGACTGGAAAATCCCAAAGGACCACAGCCATTGTTGGGGATATCTCACAGCCCACCCAATCACACTGCCTCAAGCAGATCCTAAGCTGCATCAATGCACGGGTGCACAGCCCCATAGACTTGCAATGCGCAGGAAAGGCAAAGAGTGGTACAATAAGGTAATGCCATTGCCCACTTCCCACGGGTACTTGGGGCAATAGACTGCACCCATGTGGCACTAGAGCCCCCACGAGCAACAGAACACATATACCGGAACTGGAAAAATTGGCATTCGCTGAACGTGCAAGTAATCTGTGATGCCCAGGGTCTCATAAGGCATGTCAATGCAAACTACCATGGATACACCCACAACAGCTACTTACTATGCCATTCCCCCATCCATCAGGCACTGGCATCTGGATCATTCAGCAACAAGTGGCTCATCAGTGAGCATCAGCCAGCACACACACAAAAACACTCTAGAAGGGGGTCACATACAATACAATACACCATACCAAACAATCCCATCAACAAATACTGTTGTTTACTCATCCACAGGGGACAGTGCACATCCGCTATCACCATTCCTGATGACGCCAATCAGAAATCCTACCACACCAGCGGAGGCCTGTTGCAACACAGCGCACATTGCGACCCATGGCATAATTGAGAGGATGTTTCCAGTGCTAAAATCACGCTTCTGCCGCCTTGATCATTCAGGTGGAGTACTGTTGTCTGCAGTTGCTGTGTCATTCAAAATAATATTGGCATGTTGTATCATGCACAACATCGCCACCTGCTGTGTCATACCAGTAAAGGTGCTTGAGGGGTTGCAGGCACAGCCACAGGCAGGACCCATACCAACAGCAGGCCAAAGGGGCCAGCACATACGCAACCAGTTTGTGCACACATACTTCACTTGAAAAATGTACAGTGTGAAAGTCACACCATACCCACATCTCTGAATGCCTACGATGATGAAACATGGCAAGTCCAGTTGGGCCATAGACAACTACCTGAGAATGGCATACCAGGGTGGACGTGTGGTGTGTGTCTCATACATGTTGAAAACACACACATCTCCCACCAACAACCCCATAGAAAAAAATTCAAACATGGTCAGTGACACCACTACTATACAATGCATACCCCAAGCAACTCACAGAAGCATACAAATAAACACAACAGGGAGACATGGCAATGCATTACTAAGTAATACCCACCTACTCCACAAACTCCCAGTGGAATGCAGATGACACACAACTCTCCTTCAAACTACCCTCTGAACCTCTACTTACATCCTTCATCATTCCTGACTGGCTAGCTGCCATCCAGTCCTGGCGTACTTCCAATGATCTCTGCGTCAACGTCAGCAAGACTGAGATCCATCCTATTGGGACTCCTGCTCCCTCTCGCTGTCCCTCACTCTGCTCATCTTCTATGGGCTCTCCCCCTGCTCCTACATCTGAAGGCAGAAACCTTGGATTGATATTTGACTCCTCTCTCCCCTTCATCGCTCAAATTTGGGACCTTACCAAGAAGTCCCTCGTCAAACTCCACCCCCTTCAAGGAAATCTCCCTCACCTCACCTATCGCCAGAAGCTCAATATCTCAGGAGTTCTGGTTCCAGCTAGGCTAGTCTACTGCAATAGCCTTTTCCTTAATCTATCCTCTTCTCCTCCTCTACGATCCCTCCAGCCAATCCAGACTACATTTGACTGGCTGCAAGACTCATCCTTGGCCTCAAGCCCAGGGACCACATCTGTCCAGCACCAACAACTCTCCATTGGCCCCCGGTTGCTGCAAGGAACAAAATAAAATCCACCTGCACCATCCACAAGGCTGTCTGCGTCCGGGGGCCACGCTACCTACAACTTCCTCCCACCAGATACTGACCCTCCAGATTTCTACGTTCCAGTGGCACCAACTCATTGTGACTTGAGTGCTTCGCCAAACAGCGAGTTGGTGGCCAATCACTTTCCTCAGCAGGATCCCATCTATGGAACAGCCTCCCCCTTCCTCTTCATCTTGAGACCGGTCTCCTAAAAATCTGGAAGCTCCTCTAGACCTTACTGTTCACCTGCTCCTTCCCTCCCTACTCTGCTAAATCCCACAGTTGGTGAGATTGCTGACTAGCACCCTTATGTGAGCTCTTGGGTCCTGGCCTCCCTCACCCAATCGCCCACAGCTTCCACCCCTCCCAGCACTTTCCGTTTGTACCCACTGGCCTATGTCACCACAGGCTTGCACTTACTTATTCAGTGCCTGCTGAACACACCACCTAGGCGCTTACTGCTGCTCACTCCCTAGCACTTACCACTTGATACACCTAGCACTTACCCCCCGCCCCCCACCCCCTCATCCCTTCACTCACACAGCAGTTGCACGTTCTGAATGCACACAAGACCTAGTAGGCCTGCCTCCATCCTTCATTGTTGTATTTGTTGTTCATTCCCACATCTCCTCCTTCTTGCCCTGTGCACGCAATGACACCCAGTTCACTTGATGTATAAGCGCCATACAAATGGGCAATGAAAATAATGAAATTAAATAAATGCACACATCTGAAATGTATGTAAAACGTGGCAGCATGTCACCTAAAAAATATGTCGAAGGTGAGACTCACTTGCGCATGATGCACATGAATGATGTACTGGCTACCTGAGAACAAATATGGCAGGACATGGCATGCAAGGAACACAGGTCATGACACCTAATAACCCAAGAACAGACCCAGACGACAGTTAATGGGCCATCACCAGAAACATGCACATAAGCACCGCAAGTGTGCAGACTACCACCAGCATGCAGAAAATGCCCAAACAAGGCACAGGATAATAGTAATAGTACCACCCCCATGTCAGCTGCTTGTGACAATCACCCACCTAGCACCAGACCTGCACATACAGGGAACAACCCACCTGTATCACATCAGGACAGTACTGAAATGCATAGGACAACAAACATGCAAATGACAGCTGGAAACCACATTAACTCTTCCTTTGCCGTTCTGCTGTGCGTCCACACCACCTCCACCTAACACTGTGCCCCCTCATAAGTGTCAGGAGGGCCAGCGTACAGCAGAGGCAATGGGGAAATTGAATGTTGGAGAATGTCCTGTTTGCATTCACAGGGAGTGTGGGAGCCGTCAGTGCAAAGTGACCTTAACAGCAAATAGATACATTACTATTAGTGCAAAACAGAAAAAGGTTCCCAGTTAGGGAACTCCCGTCCCCTGCACACTTTCAATAGCTCAATAGGTGAACCCAACACTTTATAATAGATCTTTAGTCCTTTGAACCAAAGGAAACGTATCTTTTTAAGTCTAAAATGATTTCAATTTCTAACATTAGATTGCCTAATTTTGTTACAGTAGACATCAAAATTTGATTTGCAATGCACATAAAAATGTAATGTTCATGTAGCCCAACGCGTTTCAAGAATTTCTCTTCATCAGGGGCGTATTATACTTTAACATTTTATCTACAGAAGAAAATTCAAACATATATATCCGTATTCAATTTAATAATGATCACAAAAAAATTGTTTGTTCATATGATTAACATCAGTTAATAGAGAAATAGTAATTTTACCTTCCCTTATGTGTTAGACCATACATATTTATTCATTATTAGAACAGTGAAGTTTTCTAAATCTGAGAAACCGCAAATGGATTTTATACTCGTTAATCATATCACCTGCTTGGTTTGGACACAACGTTTTAGTTTATCAATAATATCGTATTTGAGAGGTATCATGATTGGATCAAAAATATTTTTTGAAACATGCACAAAAAGTTTAAAGTGCAATCAACTAATTCTAAAAGTTTCAAATTCAACCATATGACAAACTTGCACAGACTTGGGCTTGTGGCGCAGTTCTGAGCGAGCCATGCGATACAAGCATTATAAAGGTGAGTCCGGCCAAGGTGGCGGCTTGCTTACAACATGTACTCGTAGAAAAGGGAAAGGAGTGCTCAGCTTTGGGCAGAAGAGGTTGGATTTTGTTGTGGGCGTTTAGAAAGATGAATCAGCAGAATGTAGAATTGCAGGCAAATGTCTTGAGGTTGGAAAAGGAGTTCGCTGCTAAGAAACAGATTGCGCTAATGCAGGAACCCGAGATTAAATTGTATCATGATAAGTTAAATAAATATCAGGCAGTGGCTGAGAGAGCTGAGCGAGCTGCTGTGCGAGTTGCTCGGTATGAATATCAAAAGAGAAGAGGGAGAATGAATACCTGCAAGGTGGCAACAGTGATTGCCTCCACAGTGGTTGATTGGGATCCCGACCACTGGGACGGGGATGTATTTGACAGCACTAGTTCGGAGAGAGGTTCAGACAGGGAAACACTGTCTAACGTAGAGCCTGATATAAAGACGGTGAACGTTAAACCGGTTACACGTAGACGAGCCGGAACTCATCTGCAAAATCCAGGATGTGGTCTTGTAGATTTAACAACATTGGAAGATTACTCTCAGGAAGAGGTTGGGGAAATTATCAACTGATTGAAACATAGGGCTGGTGAGTCTCTGTTATCATGGATGGTTAGGTTATTTGATGGAGGTGTGGCAGGCCTCTTTGTCGATTCTCCACGATTACTGCCATTGTCCCATGAAACCCATATTCAGGAGGAATTGCGCGCAGGGCCGCCCCCTGATGTCCAGGTGAGACTGTCTTTGTTACAATTAGCTGCTCAAGGGTGTAACCGCAAATATCTGATTACGTCATATTTGCCGACTGAGGAAAAGAGGTGGTATACTTTGAGAGAGGCAATCAAACACTTAGGGATCATGCTATGAAAGAGGCAATCCATATTGATGATCCAGAACAAATGGGGGTGGTAGCATTATCATTTTCAGCCCGAAATACAATCATTCAAACTGCTGCACCGGCTTATAAAAATGCAATCATAACTTTGCTGGTGGGGATGACAGGTAAATTAATGGATGAAATGGTAAATGCAATTCAACAGTTAGCATATTTGGGAGAATGGGAGAGACTTGATGAAAAACCCAGAGTGAAAGAGACAGAGAGAGAGAGAGAGAGAGAGAGAGAGAGAGAGGGGCATAGTGACAAATGGACCCCAGGAAAGAGGTGTGACAGGAGGGATTCTCATGTGTCGAGAAAGGACATGTTCTTGGCGCTTCTAAAAGATTGCGTGCTGCGGGAAGAGATTGATGGAATTGAGACCCAAGATATGTATCAGTTGTATAAAAAGCAAGGGCTTGAAGGGAAAGACTGCCATCATCCTGCTTGATCTCTCTTCTGCCTTTGACACTGTCAACCATGCCACCCCCATGTCAGCTGCCTGTGACAACCGTCTCCATGATAACCTGGGTATCACTGGTCAGGCTCTGGCGTGGCTGACTTCTTTCCTCTCCGACTGTACCTCCCAGGTCCAACTTGGGTCCTTTCTCTACCTGTGGTGTCCCCCAGGGGTCTAACCTCTCTCCCTGGCTGTTCAACCAATACCTCGCACTCCTGGACCACCGCATCGCCGCTTTCTGCCCCAACTTTCAGTGCTATGCAGATGACACTCAGCTGATCTTCAGGCTACCCTCGGCCTCCTCCTCTACTTCCCTCATCTCTGACTGTCTGTCTGCTATCCAGGAGTGGTGTGCTGCCAATGACCTCTGCCTTAATGCCAGTAAGACTGAGATTCTCCTCTCCCTCCTTTCCTGTAGCACTCTGGCCGGCCTCCCTTGGCCCTCTTCCTGTTCCCGCCTGCAAGGCTAAAAACCTCGGGGTCACCTTCGACTCTACACTCTCCTTCTCTACTCACATCTCTGACGTCTCTAAGAAGTCACGCTCCTCAGAGGTATTCTTCCTTTCATCTCCTTCTCCCAGAAGGTCACGGTCTCCAGAGCTCTGGTTCTCTCTAGGCTGGACTACTGCAACAGCCTCTTTCTAAATCTGCCTGCTTCTACTCTACGCCCTCTGAAACTTATCCAGAACAGGACCGCGAGACTTGTCCTTGGCCTCAAGCCCAGGGATTGTATCCCTCCAGGACAGAAATCTCTGCACTGGCTCACAGTGGCAGCGAGGATTAAGTTCAAAACCCTCTGCATTGTCTACAAGGCCTTCTGGGGCCTGAGGCCTCATTACCTTCAACTCTCTCTCCCTAAATACCTTCCATCTCGAGCTCTTCACTCACCTACCTCAAACTCCCTCAGGGTCAGTCGCTTCTCCAAGCAACAAGTTGGTGGTAGATCTCTTTCTTTGGCTGGCCTCCTTCTGGAACAACCTCCCTGCCTCCCTGAAACTTGAGGAGAATCATCTTCGGTTCCGGAAGCACCTCAAAACCTTTCTCTTTGCATCTGCTTTTTCTCCTCCTCTCCCTTGCTGACTTCCTGGCTGACACTGAAACTACACTGGTTACCTGGCCACCCTCTGATCTCGGGCCCAGGTCCCCTCCCCCGCCAGTTGCACTCCTTCACTGCCTTCCCAGCAACCCCTGCTCTTGGGGACTGTTTTCTGTAACCCTACAGTCTGACTACCAGCACTTGACACCCGACGTCTGCACTTACCCTTGCACTTGCCACCTGCTGGCCGTACTTTTACTTATTGTTATTTATTTTCTTATCCCATGTACCGCACTGTCCTCTCCCCCTTACCCCCCGCACTTCTCCTCCTTCCCCTTCCCATGCCCTTGCGCGATCTGAATGGCACCTGGCCTAGTAGGATCGCTGTCTGTCTTCCCTCTGTTCCCCCTCCATTGCCTCGTCGTGCCTTGAAACATTTGTGTATCGGCGTGTTATAAATACCAAATCATATAATATAATATCATATCAAACAAGTGAAAAGGCAAGATGTAACCAGGCGGGTTGGGGATACTTCCCCTTTCATGCCGCCTGAAGAGGAGACAGATGAGGGATCCATGGGGATGTGTTTACCATATCAGCCTATATACGCTGATTTGCAGAAAGTGGTGCGTGCGATGTTGGAGACAGAGTCCAAATGCACACATTCAAAATACGAATAGAATTGTGTTCAAACTCCGGTAGCGTCTACCCAGATTAAGGTAGAGAGACAGCCTCATATGAATGCAAAACCTTTTTGGCAATCGGGTAATACGCAAGAGGTTCAAGCTTTGATAGATACCGGGGTGGAGGCCTCATTGATTCATGGTAATCCTTTGAGATTTAATGGCAGACATTTTACCATTACTGGACTGGGAGGGAAAGAAACCCCTGCAGTTGAAATGAAAGTTGACATGAAAATTGGCAATTTGAAAAGTAAAAAATATCAAGTGTTAATTGTTCCTATAGCCGAATATATTATTGGCTTTGATATATTGGAAGGATTGACGTTAGGACTAGGAGGTAAGACTTATCAGTTTGGGGCGAGTGCATTAACATGTGGGAAGATTCAAAATGCCCCCAGTGCAGGTTCCTTTGGCCAGGAAACGTGTGTTGATGAAACAGTATCGCATTCCTGGGGGGCATAAAGAAATCTCAGATACGATCAAGGGATATGTTGAAGTGGGCGTGTTACGTCCTTTCACTAAGGCTTGGAACAATTCAATCTGGCTGGTTAAAAAGGCAGATGGAAGTTACAGAATGACTGTGGATTATCGTGAGTTGAATAAGTACACTCCTCCGTTAATACCCGCAGTCCCAGATGCTGTTACCCTGATTAGAAAACATACACACATTTGAAGGGACCTGGTATGCAGTGATAGATTTGGCAAATGCATTTTTCACTGTGCCAATTGCACAAGAGTGTCGAGCAGTTTGCATTTTCGTGGAATGGATGGCAGTATGCGTTTCAACGTTTGCCTATGGGATATGTGCACAGTCTGTCTATTTGTCACCGGCTGGTGGCAGAGCATTTAGATAAGATACCTTGTAAACCTGATGTACAGATTACACACTATATTGATGACAATTTGATACAAGGAAAGGATGAGCAAAGTGTGGGGACGTACCTAGAGGTAATCATTCAAGGACTGAGAAATAAAGGATGGGAAGTTAATGAGACTAAAATTCAGGATCCAGCAGAGACCGTCATTTTTCTAGGAATTCAGTGGCATAATGGGCATCGTGAGATGGTGCTGAAAGCTAAACAAAAGATTATTCAGTTTACTACACCTGTGAATAAGAAACAAGCTCAGCAGTTTATTGGGTTGTTTGGGTTTTGGAGACAGCATATACCGCATTTGGGACAGATGTTGGCCCCTCTTTACAAAGTGACACAAAAGAAATTTGACTTTGAATGGGGTGATGAGCAAGAAAAAGCATTTCAGCTAGCGAAAGATACCATTCAGAGAAGGCTTGACTTATCGTCATTGAGGACAGGGTAGGTTGAATTAAATGTTTCTGTACATGAGAATTACACCATGTGGAGTTTGTGGCAAAAACAGGACAGGAAACGTGTGCCGTGGGGTGTTGCTAGGTCTGGAAAAGACCCAGGGCTATGCTAATGTCGGAACTGTCGGGACTGGGGGCAAGCTAGCCTTTTGGTTGTAGCTCCTGAAATTCTATCCAGGGCTACAACCAAAAGACCAGGGGCTATAGCCCCTTAGCCCCCCCTAGCAACGCCCCTGCGTGTGCCTTTAGGAGTCGTAATTTACCTGAAGCTGGTGACAGATACACTCCGTTTGAAAAGCAATTATTGGCATGCTATTGGAATCATGTGGATACTGAGCAAATGACAGTGGGTCATGATGTCTTGATCCGACCAGAAATTCTGATCATGCAATGAGTACTGAGCTCTCCTAAAACACATTGAATAGGACATGCAAAGAGGAGTGGTAAATGTGTCCATTGTACACCCATCAACAGCGAACTGGAAGACGACTGACGGCGTTGATGTTGCAACGTTGCCAAAGACCAGTGCGACAGAGAAATACCAACATTTTCTGAGGAGATGTCGTGGACATGGTCGTGATGCTTTGTCTTCCACTACGACGGCTGTTTCTTTTCTGCGACAAGGTTCTTTTCTTGTCTCGCAATCTGAGAACATGTGGCCTTTTCTTGCCCGTCGAGTGCTGACCATCTTGCACTTTTGTTTGACTGACGTTCATGATGCTTTGAATTTGATTTCCACGTGTCTTGTAGAGGTGCCAACACCGGCACCTGTGCTGCGGCACATTTTTGGAGTACAGCATAATGATTTATTAGTTGAGAACTCAGATGTGAGGAATTCTTTTCCCATGTATGAGTGCTGTAAGTTTTGAAACGGATCGCATGTGGAGAAATATGACGCATGTTGTCACCTACGATGTTGCTCGAGCTGATCTTTGCTACGTGATGACTTGTGATCCCTAGCGCATTGGCAGATGCCAGCAATTGGATTTGGCTAATTGGAAAAATAGAACTGACTTTGAGAAGCACTTGTGTGCGCAATCTGATAGTGCATGTGCTAATGTTTCTAATAAGATGATGTGTAATTTTACTGTGATTTCCGCCAGCCATCTTCTACGTGTGAAACTTCAGAGGGTTGGCTATTTTCCTGTGGGAAAATTTCTCACACCTACATTCCTGCTAATATTTCTGGTGGTCCTTGTGCTTAGATGCGGCTCGTGTAATGATGTTTCCTTTGCAGCTTGCGATTGATCGAGCTCAACGTTATTCTATTGGTTATGTTAAACTTTCACCGGAATGTGATTCTAATGTGCATTTGTTATCTGAACCTGAGGTTTTAGCACACATTTTCTTTGTTGGGTCTTTGGGGCTTGGCAGTTATCGATCTTTAATTAGGTTAATGTGTTTAGTGGTTAAGGGTCTTAATGAGACCTCTCAGGCTTTAATGGAATTGCTTTTGGATAGCAGAAACCTTTAGAAAAGCTATTTTGCAGAACAGTGCTGCTGTAGATTATTTGTTTTTGAAATATAACCTAGGTTACAATGCTGTGGAAGGGATGTGCTGTTTTGATTTGGATGATCATTCCCATTTTATTGATAGGCATATTAGTAATTTGAATGATTTGATTTCCCAAATTACTCAGGATCAGAATGGGAGCTGGTGGGATGATATGTTTTCATGGATTCCTTATTTTGTTTTGTAATTTATAGTGTATTAGCCAGCCAGAATTTGACTTTTAACACAATTCGACATACAGTACACAAAAATAAAAACAGATAAAATCATCCAACAGTTTATAAGCTTTAAATCATGGATTCCTGATGACTTGCGTTAAGTTTTTGTTTGCATTTTTATGGTTGTTTTGATTTTGGTTGTTTGTTGTTGTTGTATTTCATGTATTCCTAATTTATTAGGGATGTTTCGTCGTTTTCTGAAAATGTCCTTTGTTTCATTGGGATATGGCAGCTGAATGTCCAAAGGGTGGATTGTAGTGCGTGAGTGAGAATGAGCTAAAACATGTGGCCGGTGCGTGGCAATTTTTGACATTCACTCCCAAACCGCAAAGAAAGTCTACGTTTACTGTAAATTCAGTTAGAAGGCAGACATACACTTTTGCAGCATCTGCAACATTTTAGTGTGAAGTAGATGAGCTCACGGCGTAGGATAGTTTTGCATTGCTTGTTCAAGGACGAGCCGAGAGGGGAGACAGAGATGTGCAGGTGCACTGATAAGGGGTGCTGGGAACGGGAGCAGGAGAGACGAGCTGAGTTATTTCCACTGTCTGGATTTTTACACTCTTGCTGTCTGTCCTTCGGCTGGGGCAGTCGGTAACCTATGGGAAGGTGAGGTCTCCGACCCCATAAGAAGAGAGGTAGAATTTTCCAAGGTAGTTGGAACCTCAGGAAGGAAGTCTTGCTGAGAGGGAGGATGCTCCGCTCCAGACCCCGTTATTTGATGTGATCTCTCTGCTTACCTGCCTTGGGACTGGGTGGTGTTGCCGTAGTGGAGGTGAAGGTGTTTTCTACAACTGCACTAACAGTGATGTATTCTCTATCTATATGTAATTAGTTGCATTTATGTTAGTGTTTTATGTACATTTATGGAGTTTGAATAAAGGGCCAGTAAAGAGCCAATTATACTTTAACTGATGGTCTATTTGTGTATTATTGCCTTCCAAGAACTTTCATTCCGTGTGATAGGGTAAGTCATTCTGAGGTTTTTACACGTGTCTGGAAAGCAGAACATACACCCACAATTTCCATGTAAGATACAAGCAGACACCATCACCCTCCCAATGTAGACCCATTAGGCCAGACCTAGTCAACATTCATGGAGTTGCACGTTGATATGTGCATGCATGTGTCTGCTACAGTAAGCACACATATCAACATGACCATGTAGACACACTTACTGTGCAAGCATGAGGTGTAAGTTGTGGCAGGAAGGCACAAGGCATGCCAACACATAGCTAGCCATGAATGGGCAGTCAAGGCCAATTTGATGATCAAATGGACGAGCAAGTAGGTGAATGATGGCAGTAGGAATATGAAATGGATACACAGTGGCATAGGTGTAACCCCAAGTCCTGTATGCCACGGTGACAAGAGACTGCTGCACTCTGATGCCAACCCTGCAACGGGTCAGACAGTGATTCAAGCCATGTGTAGTCATTAAGCAGTGTAATCGCAATCCCACCTCCCACCCCCGTGTGGACAGGCAATGCAAAGCTGACAGACCTCCCCCCTGCAAAGGTCACAGTAAATGTTGTACCAAGGGACCTGTATATGCATGGCTGGCCAGTCTGCTACCAGCTTGAGGGCTGCAGATCATGGCCCGCCCCCCTTGGTCCCTGTATGACCATAGCATTGAAAGACACACATATGCATAAGCCAATGGTATTGGTGGTGCCATGTGAGTGCACGCAACATTGAGAGTACACACCACACAGGCATGACACATGTGTTGTGCCTGCTGTCATGCAGCAGCTGGACACAGTCCCATGGTGACAATGTCATTCACATCTACACTGGCAAGGTGCAGTGATGACCACAATGCAACCTGCATACAATTGTTACCCGCTGTACAGCAATTCCATGAAGTGCAGGCCACCGAGCAACAGAAATCCACACCAATTGGCCATGAAAAATGGCATCACAGCCATCAGTCACACAATTCACTCACCAGCAGCATGTCTAAAGGTGTCGATGCCTCCGACGCCAATGACTTGTTCACTTGAGATGAGGCTGGAGGCTACCTCCGCGAAAGGTGTGAGTTCCTCTATGTGTGGTGGCCCACCACCAGTTGCCTGCAGAGAGGACACATTCTCTCCTGGCTTCTCCTTTGTACACCTGGTCAGGTCATCCATGCACTTGTGTACCCCTTTTGCATTGTGCCTCTCCACCCCACAGGCATTCACAAGGTCTGTCACCACCTGCCACTTGTGCTGGGCCTGGGTGACTGTGCTCTCAGCCCAGGGGTACATCTCAGACTGGTTCTCCTCGACGAAGTCCATGAGGTTCTGCAATTCTTTGTCAGTAAATTTGTGCTTCTGACTTGGCCCCTTCTCACTGAGTGTTGGCGGCCTTTGGCTTGTAGGGTCACCAGTGTCGACTTCAGTGGCTGTGCTCGTGCCTGCCTGTGGTGCATCCCCAGCATGTGGTGGATGTGCCCTTCCCCTGGCATGTTGAGGCATTTGTCCCCTCCCCTTCACTGGTCTCCCAACTCTGCAAGTGCCCTTCTGTCCATGTCTATTTCACTGGAGATGTACAGTATCAATTACTGCTGTCCTGAGCTTGCGCCACGTATTCTTCAGCTACGTCGTTATCACCGAGCATCAGACTGCTCCATGTTTGACAACCGTTGAGAATAAGATGCCCAGATGCACCCTGCACATGCGCACCGTATTCGTAGTTGGCAGCGCATGCACAGTATGCATGCCGTGACATGCGTAATTTACGTGAAAGAGCCCGGCTCATCTGTTCCATCTGGGCTTGCTTGGGTCCAGAGGGAGCTTTCCTGCCAACTTTTACAGACAGTCCTTGGCAACTGTTGTGGACAGCTTGTGCAATGTGCAGCACTGTACAGGTGTGCTATTGCCCAATCCACACTGCATTGCTGCCTGTTGATACTCACTGCAGGTGAGTGAGGCATATTACATAGGCAAGTGGTGGCACTGTGTGTGCATGCTGGCCAGTGGGGGCGGGATGGTGGCACTCATGGGGAGGGGGTACTGTTGGGGGAGGCAGAGCTCACACATGCAATGATCGGCACCTGTTGCATGGTTATTTTTGTAATGCCTAGTAGTTCCACACTGATGCATATGGGATCTGCCGCAGCAGATGCATGGATGGTGCTGGAAAGTGTATGTAGTCAGGTGGGCTGCCAGGACATGTACAGATGGACATGGTGCGCACATTTGTTAGTGTGCCTTTCTATGCCCAGGAGTAAGTCCTAGCATATCTGCATACATGCCAACCCTCCTGTTTTAAGGAGGAGACTCCTGGCATGTGATTGGAAAATATTGCTATTTTACACGTTCTCCCACCTAAATTATTTCCAGCACCAATGCATTCCTATGGGGAAAATTACATCTGCAGAATCCTCTCACAAATTCTGCCTCCCACGTGCATCCGCGTGTTGGCAGGTATGTATGCAGTGAGTGATTTGCCACAAATGGGTGAGTCAACATTGGGCCAGGCATGGAGGACGATGTCTGTGAGCATATTTTGGGTGTGGGTACGCTACAAGTGGATCAAACTGAGTTTTGTTACATCATCACATTGAAGGCCCTTACAATTTTGTCTCTGTTACAGGTGCATTCCAGAACCTGTGCCAGACCATCAGCATCAACATCATCATGTCGGCCACCTCCACCTCATGGGTAGCGTGGATGAGGGCAGCTAACTTCTCGTGCCCATTCTATGCGAACAAGTGCTGCAGCACTATGACGCCCTGTTTCACTCGGAGCAGCTGCTTGGCGCAGTTGGGCGTCAGAGGATCTGGCGGAACATCGCCACTACAGTTAATGTAGAGGGTGTGGCGAACCTACCCATGAAAATGTTAAAAAGAGATGGGATGACATGAGGATCCGGTGCTAAAAGTAGGCCAGGGCGGCCATCGAGGCAGGACCCTCTGTGGAGGTGCAATCGAGCGGATGGCATAGAATATCTCCTCTCCATCTCAGGATCCTGCTGAGGGTTAACCCGGGTCTTCATGCGCAGGTCCTCGTACTGTAGGACCAGATACGGGCAGCATGTGAGTCCACACTGTCAGTTTAATGGGGCAGGATGTGTATGCCATGTCCACCATACCCATGCCCATGTTTCATGGTATACGCGGGAGGAGGTTGCCAGGTCAGTGAAGTGTGAGGAATGTTTGTGTCCATAGTGCAATGAGGATGACTCTGTGTCTTGGTCATATGCTTCAGTCCTCACGTATGCCCTATACATGTTCCCCGTTGGACATGGTGACTGTTGTGTCCTTGAGGTGGCAAATGCTCATACCCTGCAGATCCATGCATGCATTTGAAGGGGTTTGTCATCTTGTATTTTGTTCTCACATGTCTGTTCATGGTAGTTCATTGCAATCATGTTGTGATTGGGCCGTGCCATATTTGTGTGAGATGGTGAAATGGTACTATGCCAATCTTTGCACATGCACATGTGTACACATGCTAAACTGCCTCTCCTCTCTGCCTTCCCATCCATTGTCACATGCTGATGTGTAGACCAGCACCGAGGACGAAAAAGTCACAAGGCCAAGACATTCCCAGAGGTGGAGTAGACTACATCGACGGATATCATCATTAAAATCATCGGAGGACACGGTGGCTGCCGAGGATACATGCTCTGATGGCTCTGGGGATGACATGAGGGATGTTGGCATGGACCTGGAGGGTGAGTCCTCAGGTGCAGGGCGATTCTTCCATACCCACGTACAGGCCGGTTGCCAGAGAGGTGCCATCTGGGGTGTCAGGGCCAGGAGTGGTTGATGGGGAGGGCGCAATTGGCGGTCTGGCCATGGTGTCTGGTGGTGGTACATCATCCAATGTGCCGGATGGGGACATGTGCCTGGGACAGCACATTGGGCAGGACACATTGATTAGGGCAGCTATTGACACTGTCCCAAGGCCATCGTCTGCAGGGCGGCACACATCCGTCAATGCCACTACACAGACTGCCATGTCAGTGAGTGCTGCTGATGCAATCCGCGATGTAGTGTTGCCCTTGCTGATCTTGGGCTGTAGCAGGCAGATGGCTGCACTTGAGTCCATGGATGTGATCCGTGGGCAACTTGTCAGCTATCATGGGCAGGTGTGCCACATGGTGTCGCAGATGGCTTGTGCACTGCTGTGTGTGGTACAAATGGCACAGGCGGCACAAGTAACACCAACATCCTCATCAGCAACAGTGACCCAGGAACATACAGGTGTGGACTCTGTGGTGGTAACCAGCCCAGGCTTCTCTGCCCATGTCCACACATTTACTGGTCTAGTGCCTCCTTCTCACTCTGTCGGGGTGCAAGTGGATACAGTGGGCATTCCGGCAGTAATAGTGTCTGGAATTTAATTCTCTCATGATCAAGCTGTGGAGGTGGACATGGCAATTGAGGCAAGTGTTGGGGTAGTATTCCCTTCCAGGATCCGGTCATCTTGCCGGAGGGAGGCCCAGCACCAGAGGCGGGCTACCAGGCGTCAGTTGCGGCAGTCGAGACAAACATGCTGCCGGTTCGAGGCATGGAGAACACAGCAGGCAATCTTGATCTAGAAGGGAAGGCAGCAGGCAAGGCAAAGGATTCATTTGGCAACAACATGACAACTGCAGTACATGTGGCAGCAGGACGGAGAAAGGCTGCACGCTATCGAGGAGGCAGCTGCCAGGGCCAGGAATGTGGCATGAACAAGGATGGAGGAGTTTAGTGCCACCATTCTGGGGGAGAGCAGGAGGGCTGTCGACAAAATTTAGCAGTGCACTCGACAGAGCCTGCAGGCCCTCAGCAACAGCACTGAAGCATGAATGCGGCAATTGGCGGCAGAGTCTGATACATCATTGCAGCTGGAGTTATCAGGACTTGGACTGCCGCAGTGACTGGTGATGTTTTCTTTTATTGCGTGTTTGCCTCATTGTTGTTGTTTTTGAAGGAGGATTCCTGTATATTTTTTTGGGAATGATTGTTCCATGGTTTTTGTTCTGTTTAAATTCCAATACAGTTATGGTTTTTGTTCGATTGGAATCATGTGGGTATTTTCTGTTTGAGAATCAATTTCTACTACACTTATGTGTGTATGCAGACATCTTTTGTAGTGCATGTCAAACTGGTCTGTTCTTGAGGGTGCATGCTCCATTCTCATGTGGTATGCTTATTGGGATTTATGGGTCAACACTTTTTGTTGACAAGGTTCCGTCTGGCATTGATAAATGCATCTGTACACTGTGCATGTGCGATTGGGGCTTACGTGTGCCAACAAGTCAAATGTGTGCTGTATGCAGGTGTCAGAATCACAGACATGCGTCGATGGCTCAGCATATGTAGATGTAATTATTGTGGCCTTCTCAGTCCATGCATTTAGTACATGTTATTGTGTGGTGTGCAGACTGTCATGTGCGTCTGTGGCTGTATGCGTGTGAGGGTGGTGGTGTGGTATTTGTGATGTTCATCATTGTGGTTTTGGGTTTTGTCCTGCATTATATTCCTTGCACATATCGTTGTGTATCCATGTGAGTTGCCTTTACAGGTCATTGTTTCAATATGTGTGATGATGATGACTGTCCGTGGCTGTGGGCATGGATGTTGCACTGGAGACATATGTATACAGGCGATGTGGTCGATGTATATGGCCCCATTGCTCATGTTTGTTTGCAATTGTGTTGTGGATTTGGGTGTTCTCTCATGGTTGATGTTGCGATCACCAAGGCTTTGTTGATGTTGCATGGGTGTCACGGGTGTGTTGGGTGTGGTTATGTTACCAGTGCTGGTGTTTGTTGATCTGTGATTTTGATGATAGCAGTGATGTTCACTGTCATACTCAGTATGTGTATTGGGAATGTCTGTGCTCTCGGACTGGTACCTTTGTGCAGGCTTGCATTCTTTTCACGCACCATGGGTGCTGATGCATGTCTTACTCACCAAACGGCTGTCCAACATCTGTAGGTCTGATGGATGTGTGCATAAGGGTGTTTATGGCTGTACATGTGCGTCTGCTGAATACGTGTCTGCTCCACCACATGTGGCTTCGCTGTATGTAGTCTTTGGTTTCTATATAGCGTACATCATGTGGGACACATCTGGGTAGTATTTGTTTCTATCTGAGGTTTACTAGCGTGGGCGGTGATGTCATGGGCGACTGATCACTCTCACTTCTAGGGATGGTGTGTTGACACATTCATGTGGATGTGCTGAGATACTAGGGTGGTAGTCCTCCAGCATATTTTTGTGGCAGGACATGTGGAGTCAATTTGCTCAGGAGGGGTCTCATGGTGGACAAGTTGTTACATCATACATGCAGTGACAATGTCAGTAATTGAGGTTATGACAATTTACAGTTTCATCACAGATTGTGGACACTCATTTGTATTGTAACACACACAGGTTGTAGTTGGGATGATGTTTGATCAATGTCCATCAATAGGTTACAGTAGGGTGAAGTGGTTGCACACTGGAGGTGGTGACACTTCTGGTGGGATTTGTTGGTTATTCGTCTGGGTACTGGCATGCTTTGGATTTTTCATGTGGCCACAGGCCTGGGTTATTTTGTGGTGCAGTACCAAGAGGCATCAGCCTGATGTGGCCCCCTCCAGGCCCACGGTCCAGCCCTCACTTCATTCTCCTTGCCTGTACGTCCAGTTGATTTGCTTAGTTGCGATTCACATTCAACAATGGGCTTTTGTTCTGCTTGGCGGGTGCCCGGTGGTCAAGACTGATGGCAGAGTGTGTCATGGTCCACCTCACAGTGCACATCATGCTCTTGCCCTGGGACCCCTGCCAGGGGCAGGGTGCCACATGGCCCACAGCTTCAGGTCTCTCTTCAGCATCAATCTGTCCTCAGGGCAATAGGGCAACATGAGCACTGGGGCCACACATGCCAGGTGTGGTGTGGTTGGCTTCCTGACTTCCTGTTGCACGCATAGAAGTTCAGGTGGGGCATCTGCATGCTGCTCCACACAACCACTAGCTGGGGTTGATAGTTCTCATCCACTGTTGTGCCCCCCCAGTGGGTGTTGATGGTGACAACCATGTGACATTAATATGGTTTGGACTTGTGGGCTGTTTTTGGATTCATGGGGAATGCATGGGTGCTGTGTTGTACAGTTTTGTGGCGCACCTTGTGTGTGCTGGTCCTTTGAGAGGGTTATGTGGGTGTGGGTCTATGGGTGTGGTGTGTCGATTGGTGGGTGTACAGGGGGTGGGAATAGTTGGTATAAGTGCACTGTGCATGTGGGTGGCTTAATTTGGTGGGTGTACAGGGGGTGGGAATAGTGGGTGTGGGTACCCTTTGCACGTGCGTGGCTTGGTGTGGTGGGTGTAAAGGGGGTGAGAATAGTGGGTGTAGGTGCCCTTTGCATGTGGGTGGCTCATTTTTGTGGGTGTACGGGGAGTAGTATTAGTTGGTGTGTGTGCACCGTGCATGCTGGTTGCTTGGTTTGGTGGGTTTACAGGGGGAGGGAATAGTGGGTATAGGTTGTTCAGGAGGGGAAGAAGTTACTGACGGGCCCATCGGTCAGCGCTCACCCTCTAGAACTTGTAAGACAAGATAGCTGCACCATGTGAGGACAGGGGGTGCAGGATTCACTTACTCCAACACGACTCAATAACAAGGACTCAGTAAACTGGCAAAGGGAAGTCAGTACAACAAACAGAGAAAGAAATGGGAATCTGCAGCATTGCGATCACCTGTCTCGCTCCGACTTCCTCGAACTTCAGTCAAACAGTCATTGTTATAGGCAAAACTTGTCATCACTGACGTATACTTCTATAAAAAATCATCATGCAATATAATTGGTTAGGAAAAGTAACTTAAGTATAGGTGTTATATTTGTATATGGTAACAGAGCATGTGGATTGGTTAACTCTTATCGGGTGGGTGTCTAAGCCCATCCCTCTACATCACGCGTGATGGACGTCACTATAACTACGATGTCCTATTGGTTCTACAATCTATAGGACCCTAGATAACTTGGTCCGTTGTGATTGGGCGGGTTACACCCCTAGACATAAATCCCCATTTTAATTAGCAGCATGCAGAGTGGACACCCAGGTGCCTGGTGTCCCAAGTTTCACCCTGCCTCCCTTCCATCAATCAGTATCTTAGGGCTATGTGTCATTTAGTTGGCTGGGTATGGCCTCGGAACTGTAGCCTCTTATCAGGAAAAGTTATGGCATCCTCAGGTTCTGGATGATATCAGGCGATGGTACTTCTTCGCGCCTGGCTGGTCACGTGTCTGTTCACCATGAATCTGCTTCAGTTTCCAGCTTTTATTGTATTTAATTCTGCTTTGGCCCTGCCACCTGCCTGGGCCTCTCTTATCTTGACCTTCACGGGCGAGCTGGTATGCTCCAGAGTTTGATTCTTGTGAGTTGACACTCTCCTCCCTTTCTCTGGGTGACCTCGATTTCCCAGACATGAGCCGCTCTTTGTTGAGTTTCGATTCCGCTCTTCCTCTCTGTTCTGGCTGGGTTGTGAAACTGGGCATGTTAGGCCTGGGGCAGCCTGGGCACATTTCTGCTTCACAAAATGGAGTCGCATTTGTATAATGTGCTTCTTGAGGTAGATATATAGTTGGCGCATGCCGCTTCTGGTATTCTACTAAGCATTGCAAGCAGTATCGTTTTCTCAGCTTCTTGCGGTCCAAGCCTATATACACACGTTTGATGGGTAGGTTACTTTCATCCTGTCTTGTAATACGTTTCCTTACATTTTAGCACTGCTCTCTCCTGCGTCCATTACATCTATTTTCATAACTGCTTGCTCTGGCGTGTTATCTTCGTTAGCTGTTTTGTTCATTTGCGAGTCTGTTCAGGCACTTATGTCATTTCTACTGGCCTTCCATTAAGGCTTTTGGGGTCTCTTCTTGGACAGCATGAAGGCACTCCTCATTTCGTATCAGCGGCTGGTATGGCTGTCTGATAGGGTACCGTGCTGCGCATGGTTGTCTAGTTATGGGCGCTTCAACAGGCACAGATCTTCCAATGTACACTGGGCAGAGTCCCAGTGCGGCTCTCTGTTGGTTCATTTGCTCTTCATAGGTCACGTACCTTGGCAAGTACCTTCCTGGTAGCTCAACGTGGGGGGAAGGAGTGCAGGTCATGTCTGGGACCTTCTCTACACTCCCCCCTCTGGTCGGTTCATCGACCACTTCTGCTCCATGTTTAATCTCTACTTCTTTTAATTCTTCAGTGTTTTGTTCATCGTCTTCAGGGTTGGTACATGATGGCGTGAGCATGTGTGTCTTTGGAGTCCATGGGCCTCATTACACGGATGGCGGTAAGGATTTACCTGTACCGGTAAAATACCGGTACCGGTAAATCCTTACCGCCTTACTACGAGGTCCCTTTGCGGGTTGGGGGATTTAACGCCTGCTTTTTGCAGGCGTTAAAATCCAACCCGCTAAGGGACCTCGGAGCTAATTACGGCACAGCAAAATTGCGGTGCCGTAATGAGCGCCTTCCCCATTCCCATAGAGCCCTATGGGGCAGAAATGGGAATGGGGAAGGGCAATGGTGGAAGGGAGATTTACCGCCCCTCCAACCTTGGAATGGGGCGGTAAATCCCCTTTCCGCCAAGGCGGTGCCGGTATTTTACCGGCATGAGCCATGGCGCTAATAGCTAATAGCGCCATGGCTCACCGCCTACCGTGTAATGAGGCACCATATCTTTAGCACGCCTTTCCAACTCGTTGCTGTTTTGACATTTTCATCTTTGTTCCAGGTCATCAGCTGGCATTGCCCATTTGGACTGCAGTGAATCAATTTTCCTTCATACTTTCTTCGCTTCTTAGGATATTTGAACTTGGTTCCTTCTGGTGCAAATTTGCTGGCCTTCATGAAGTCTGTTATTTCATCATCAGTCAGGTCTCTAGGTTTCCATCCTGGTTCAACATCGACCATTATTTTCATCCCTGTGGCTTTCTTTGCAGTTTTCTGGCACTGTATGATGATTATTTTGATAACACAGAATCCTAGCAGCACCATTGCTAGCAAGGATCCCAGGAACTTGAATATATCAGCCATCCATTGTGGGACCCATGAGAATAGGTTCCCAAACCAGCTGTCATCGTCCACTTAATCCGTTTTATCGATCATTTGATTCTTTAGATTTGTCAACATGCCTATGGCCTCTGTGAGGGTTCAGTTTTCTTCATCGTGTGATGGTAGGAATGTGCAACATAATTCCCCGATTTTAGCACAAACACCTCCATCCATCGCAGTGATCATGTCAAGCACACATCTGTTTTGGAGGGCCATCAGTCTGATTGCTATCAGTTCTTCTTTGATTGCGTTGAATCCTTTTATAGTGGTATTGATGGTCTGCAATAACTCCCATCTGGTTATCTCCAACCACTTAGTATTTGCTCCAACTTGGATGTGTGGCAAGAGTATCGTTGTGAATACTGATGAGGTTAGGCTGAACAGCCTGTGTTCATAAGGGATTGCATGAAAGGCCTCTTCTGATTTGGCAGAAAAGTAATTTTCTCTTTTCATCCTGGATACTAGTTCCGCAGATCTCCTTCTCCTTAGATGAGCATCTGCTTTCGGGAAACTGTCCAAATTTAGGTCATTCTTGGGGATCACTAGTGCAGGGACATGGATGTTCACTATTGTGCATATACCTCCCCAATTCTTTGGTAGTCTTATATATGCTTTGGATCCACACGCCCAGTAATGGTCCATAATCACTGCGGTTCCCATTCTTGGGGCGTCAAAGACTCGTCCACAGTTCTGATTCTCTCCATCTTCCTTGTACCATTGTTTCTGAAGCAGAATTTTGGGTTCTCCAGTGGTACTATCTGCAGGGTCTTCGACCCATGTGAGTAATTTTGCAAGTTCTGGCCATAATGGCCTGCATTCGTTCCGCATTATGTTGATTGTGGGATGTATTTACCCATGCATCCGAGCCCTACCTCAAAACTGTGCAGTACTGACATGGAAAACCTCATGATGGCCAGAGCTTCCCAGAAAATGCACAGGGAAATGCATGAAGAATAGGCTGCCACTCATTTTTGCCGATGTTATGGGCACAGAAGGACACTGCCTAAAACCACCATTGGACTACCCACACAGTAGTCTGAAACCATTGGGAATGGCAATGCTGATTGCCAAAAGCAAACCCATAACTGTTGGGAATTCATTTTCTTAAATCCCAAAAATGGGTGCAGTACCAGTACTCACCACTATCCAAAAGCCGGCAATTTAAAACAACACCAGATTTTACTTTTTTGTGTAAAAATGAATGAACCCAAAGCAGGCCAGAGAAAGACTTACTGAGAGGTGGATACAATGTAAAGTGATATTCTGAAGTGACTTGAAGGTTTATAACAAGACTGGCTGTGCTATGGAGTCAGCAGTTTAAGTTGCACTGGACTGAAAGACACTAAAAAAAATCTAAATGTTTAAATTGACTGAGTGACCTACTTTTGAGTGTCACATAGGTTGCAATTGTTTAAATGTCCTAGTTTTAAACTTAGAATCAGCCTTCTAGCTGCATATGTGAAAATGTTTAGTTTTATTTGAATGCAGAAACTGGGGAACAGAAATGACAGCTTAAAGAGATTCCAATTTGCCTGGCAACTACCCCCATCAGGAGTGAAACTTGAGTCACAGCTGTGTTCCCAGGCCTAGCTGCCCTTTTGCTGCTCACACTAAGGATATGCCATCTATCTGATAATTGAATTACCTGTGCTCTGCAGGAGAGTGAACAATGCAACTCCCTTCACCCAGGCAGAGGATTTATTGAGAGGATCATAAATGGCTTCCTCTTGAACAATGAGCCTCTCCTGACTCAGGCAAAGGTTTTATTCCAGCAGTCGTAAAATGTAGCTTCCTCTTGGCAGAAGCTGGGAGGAGCACTGCCTGTGAGAGCAAGCTGGCTTGGCAGAACTGGATAAACCAGTATTTCTACCTTGTGCTGAGAGGAAACCACACCCCTTTGGAGCCAGAACATAACTTTAAAAAGATGGATCATTCATAGAGCGGACATGTGAAAATTTTATAAATGATACCATAATTCTTGTGATTTTTCTGCCCACATTTTAAGAGGTTTTTTGACCCGGTGGCGTGTTCAGGGGGGTTTTAGCGGAAAAGTGGATATTACTCTAAATGTATGCATGTTAAAAATCTGAAACTTCATCAGTTAATGTCCATACTCCCTGCACACATGTATGTAAAGTTGGGTCAATGTCAGAAATTGAAAAATCAGTTAAAAAGTCAATTATGTGCCATTTCTGAATGCAAGCTCTTAGAAACAGCAGATTTGGACAGAGACATGGCTAAATTCAGCCACACCATGTATATGTAATTTCAAGCAACTGTGTAACTGTGAAATATGTCTTTTATTATCAAATATAGAATGTGTGCAATCTGACAGAGGAGTGTCCTATCTGCAAGCCATAAAATGACATCCCTCTGACTCACAGTTCATTCCCCAATCAAATGATAAATGGAAGTTTGACCAATTAGAAGCTGAGAGAGAGGTAGGGTCAGTGATGCTAGAACACACCCACATTCTAAACACATAAAAGCAGACAGACAGGACAGATAGGGACCTTCAATTCCATCTGCAGCGGGACGCTCTGCCGGAAAAATCCATACTTTACCTCCATCAAACCTCCAGAGAGCCAAACTAGAGACTTCAATCTATCCAGAACTAGATACCCAGACCAGAGAACCAGAGAGAGCTGACCCAGATCACTGTGAAGTGCAGAGACCAGAGGCGAGTTTAAAACCTGACCAGATCCATGGCGAGGCCCATTTCACTCAAGAATATAGTGTGAGTACCTAGAAAACTGTGCAGAACCAATCTCCTAGTTAAAATAATATAATTCAATCTATTTAATCTAAGTAGAACTGCCTCCTAACTGTCACCTGTCATTTGTAAAGCTGTCACTTGTCATTTCCTAGTTGCAAGCTGCACTTGTCTTTTTGAACTTTAAAATTTCAAATCTGAAAAACGACCTTCACAAAATCGCTCATATCTCCGCAACCGTTTGTGCTAGAGACTTGAAATAACTTTCATCTGAAAGGTTAGAATCGTGGCTTTCCTATGAACCTAGAACCACATTCCTACCCCTTATAGTTTTACCGCAATCGCGGAACACGCATTCGCGAATTTTACCGCGATTTGCAAATTTCTTCACATGTAAAAACTGCTGCTGCTTGCCTTCCATTTGCCAGAAATTCGTTTAACCTGCTAACTATCCCTGCCTCATTGCTAGTGTGAGCCTGGACTAATATTAACTAGATACCACTCACCCTGAACCTCTGAAAGGGAATTAAAAGCATTTCCAGCATATTTCTCATCCATTGCTAGCACATATCAAAGCATTTTGCCTGTGTTTTCAAAACTCCTACCTGTTTTCTGTAGTGTAAGCTTGCTGGGGTGAACTGATTTACATTGATTGCATTTCTGAGAACTGTGTGTTTTCCTTCCATTTCCTTGCCTTGCATCAAGGGGGGGAGGGGATTGCCAGAGAAAAGTGATTACATTGTTTGGTTGAAATCATATTGAGTATTTTCTGTACTGCATTCATTGAATATTGCTTCCACCTGAGCTTACATAAAGCATCCTCTACCACATTATACTTTTGTTCCTATTTACCAGTGTGCTACCTTATCCATTTCATGTCAACTCATTAGTGATTATAAGAAGTGTGCTAGTGCCAGATTCTCCGTTGTTGATCTTTATCATATCAGATTAAGTGTGCTATTCAATTATTAATTTATTATAAGGTGTGATATATACATCTCTTGTTTAAATTATCAAATAAACCTTTTAACTTGCAAAACAGAACTACTTCTTGGCTCAGTGGGGTCAGAGGGATTCCAAGAGAGGGGTGTTATATAGGGGTAGTCATCCAGAACGCATGAACTGGACATAAAGATATATCAATAAGGGTTTTCATTCAGTATTATAGACTAGGCGTTGACTTAGCTGTAGTGTTGAATTGAATCCTCTTACAAATTGGGGGCTCGAGCCGAGACGTTGGGTTAGATTTACCACTTGTGCAGCTTAATACAGTGTGCTAACTGACGGGATACATACATCCGGTCGGATCACCACGCTGCATTACGCTGTGAAGCATTCCTCAAAAGGGACACTCCAAGAAAAGTTCTGTTCTGCAAAAATAAAATACAAACTTCTGTAAGTCAGGACAGAGACCAATCTCTAGAATGACGACCTTAGTAGACATGAAAATAGCCAGAGAGCACCTCTTGCATAAACTATTTGTGAGAGGTGAATGGACCGAACAGGGCCAGGATGTGTGGTTGCAGGCCATCACACAACAGGTCACTGAAACAGGGTCAGATATATATAGAGATCAGGGTCCCTTACATGTGGCCCTGAGTGAACTATATATGGCTCCTAAAGCCAAAGAGGAACACAATAAGATTGCCAGGATAGCAGCATACCTGTACCTATATATGGGAGACATGCAGGATAGATGTGCTGAAAGCCAAAATCTGGCAAATAGGCAACAGATGGCATTACAGAAGGCCCAATCTGACCTGGTCTCTTCTGAGCAGAGGCTGCAGAGGAGCCAGGAGTCAGAAGATGATAGTAGGCAGCACATCATTAAAATAAAGAAGGATATGGATGTGCTGCAACAGGAAAAGGTAGAACAGGATACCAGATTTCTGGCCTTGCAGAAGGAATACCAAGAAGGTTTGGACTCCCTACTGCAAAACCAGAAAAAGCTGGAGCAACAACTGGACTTCAACAGGGTATGTGCTGAGCAGGTAGTCACCCTGCAAGGCCACCTAGATAGAGTGAAGGCAGAGAGCAACAAACTAATTCTGAAAGACCTGGATACCCAGGCAGAGTTTGATCAGGAGCGCCAGAATGCTGGTGCCTTCCAAAGGCAAAGGGACGACCTGGCGGCACAGATGCAGGCTCTTAGTCAGGAAAGGGATACCTTAGGCCAGGAAGTCTGCCATTTAAAAAGAAAAATGGAAGAAAATCACCTGGCCCACCAGGGACTGGGTGACCTCCAAAAAGAACACCAGAACTTGCTAGAGCACACCAGGAGGGTGGAGGATGCTCTAGCAAGAAAGGAGCAGGCCAATAGGGACACAGCTCAGGAGGTAACCCTCCTGCAGCAAAGACTGGCCCAGTTCTCCAGGACCAACCAGGAAGTACAGAGGGAAAATGAGGCTCTCTGCCAGCACAATGAGAGGCTCCAGCAACAGGTAGCGATGCAGGAGAAACTGATAGAGTCGAGTAAGGCCTTAACAGAGGAACTGAAAGCACAAATGCAGGCTCTTGCATTGCAACAGGGAGCAGGGGCGGATAGAGATGAGGTCCGCTGGGAAAGAGAGACTCCTGACCATAACCGCAGGAGCCCTAACCCCAGGGGCCTTCATCTCCCCCAGTCCCTGGACTCTACCACCCCCATGTCCCCTGGCGCACATGAGCACAGGGCCGCAGGGATGGCAGATTACTATCCAGCTAAGAGTATGGGGCTCATAGACCAGTACCACTCAGGAATGGAGGGGTGGGCATCCGGGTATGGGCACCCAAGTACAGTACAGTTCAATGGGGAACCCCACGAGAGTAGGCCCATTAAGGGCATCCTGAAAACCTCTGCCCAGTTAGGTCGGTGGAGGGGGTACCCATCAAATCCTGGCAGCAAGGAGGAATCTGAAGACTCCTCTGAACTGCGCAGGACACAGGAGACCAGGTCCCCACATTCTGCCAGCCATTCCCAGGCTCGCAGAATCCGGGAAAACCTGGAAGAACAGACGGGAACCTCTGGGAGCAGTGCCTCTGAGTCCGAGGAAGAATGGACAAGGGTTACCCGAACCAAAAAGGCCAATAAGGCAAAAAGGGCCTTGCTTAAGGACCCCTTAAAGCAGATTAAGGCGATCAGGAGCGTCATCACGCCTTACCATAAGAACGCTAAGTATTCTGTTTGGGAGCACTTAGAGTTGTTTGAACAAATGATGGAGACTTTCCATTTGAAGGACAGCAAAAGCTGTATTCAATATGTAAAGTGGACCTTCTCCCCGGAATACTCCAGTTTCTTTGCGGGGCTGGAGGACCAAAATCATTTAAGATGGTCCACCTATAAGGCGGCCATCTTGAAACATTTTTCTGTTCACAGAAATCCTCAAGAGGCTCGCAAGGCAGCCTACAATTTGCAATGTGGGGAGGATCAGGCCCCACAAGAATTTGTGCAGGAGTTAAAGCGTGCTTTTGCACAGACCACAAGAAGGGTGCGCACGGATAGCAGGGAATTTATTAATACGTTTTTCCATGCCTTGCCCAAATATATCATGACCCAGCTCGTGAGGGATTTTCACGAGAAAAGATCTTTAGACTGGGTCATTGAACAGGCTACCCGGATCTATGAGGTGCAGAAACCGGTAGATAGCAAAAGTAATGCCCAGAAAAACCCCAAAGCCAACAGCACCCCTGCTGCTGCCAAGGTGGCAGAGGTAAAGGTCACCCCCGTTTTGGATTTGGAGATGGGGGGGCCTAAAAACCTACCTGCACCTAATAATGCTAGGCCCAGAAGGTCCTCGGGCCAGTCACAGACAGGGAGCCAGGGAGGCAGCCCCACAAATGGGGTCCCTCGCTCTCCTGATTATGTAAGTCCCCGTTACAAGGGAAATCGACCCATCCTGGGTTATGTGTGGACTCCTCCAGCCCAAGGGGGGGGATCCAGCCAAGCACCTAACCCAGGGAACTTCCCTCCAAACTTCCCACAGGAGGGCAGAAATTTACCAAACCCTGGGCAGAACTTTTTCCCCAGATATCCACCCGACTTTCAGCCCCAAAACCATCCATCCTTCTTTCCCCAATTCCCTGAGCCCAGACCACTGAATCCGGGAGAGGGGAGGCCAAGGGTGGAGGCCAGGGCTTTAAGTGGGCCGGGGCCTGCCGGGGCCGGGCCCCGGCAGTCTCCAAAAAGTGGGACTGAGCCGGGGCCCTGCCGGGGCCCCCGTCCCACCACACGCAACATTGGCGGGATGCATTATCCCGTCGCGGCAGCAGCCGCGACGGGATATGCGCCTGCCATGAAGTCAGGCGATCTGACAGAAGTGGCAGCCAGCCACAGCAATGCTGTGCCTGGCTGCCACTTCTGTAAATCATAGTAACTGCCTCTGGTGACCTCTCGCGCGAGGGGTCACCAGAGGCAGTTACTGTCCCTTTGTTTCCCCAGGTCGCCGAGGGGTCTTTAACCCTCGGCGAACCTGGGGATTCCTTGATATTTTTCGAGGTTTATGAAAGATGGCTTGAAAAGTACACAATTCAAGCCATCTTTTATAAAGCTTTGCCGACGGACAATTTTGTCCGTAGTCAAAGCTTTATAAAAGATGGCTTGAATTGTGTACTTTCAAAGCCATCGTTTATAAAACCGAAATGTTTTTTTAAAAAAATGGCCTGAAAAGTAGGCAAACCGTAAGGTATGCACACACACATATATATGCATGTTATATATCTGTGTGCGTACCTTACTATGGTTTGTGTTCTTTGCAAGCCATCTTTTCTAAACATAGAAATACATATTTCTATGTTTAGAAAAGATGGCTTGCAAAGTACACAAACCATAGTAAGGTACGCACACAGATATATAACATGCATATATATGTGTGTGCATACCTTACGATTTGCGTACGTTTTAGGCCACGCCCCCCACAAGCCACGCCCCCAAATGAGGGCCCCCCCTCGATTTCTTACCCCACTTAAAGCCCTGGTGGAGGGGTACCCAAATCTTCCCAACCCGGGGTATTACCAGAGGAGGGACAGCTACCCTTCCCGGGATCAGCCCAGTGGAGAAAACAGGGCCCCGTATCAGCCTGAGCGGGTTTCCCAGTTAGAGCGCCAGGTTCAAAACATGGCGCGGGATCTGGGTCACATACTGAGGGCTCAGCAGAACCCTCAGATGGGCGTGCCGGCGCAGAACGCACCCAACTCTGGACCTGGTGCTCCAGAACAATGACGGGGGCAGCACCCCGATAACTCACCGGTTCCCAGGGAGGAGGCACAAAGGGAAGGGGGGTGTAAAGCCTTGGAGGAAGCTTCCTTCCTCACTTGTAAACAGCCCCTGGAAACCCAGGAACCGGAAACAAAATCTCTTGCCCCTGAAAGTCTGCCTCCCAAGGAGCAGAGGGGGGGTAGGAGAAACAAAAGACCCAAACAGACTCAGTTTGAGGAGGAGGTACAGATCTTCCAATTTGAGGGAGAGGGATCCTCAGAGGATCCTGGGAAAAGGATCTTCTCCTTCAGAGAGGGGGGAACTCCTCCCAAAGAAAAATGGGTCCCTAGGGATGCAAATCCAGACTGGGGAGATGTGGAGACTGAGCTACCGCCGCCCACCATCTCATCCCAGAACCAACAGCAAGAAAATCCCCTGGTTCAAACCCATCCTGGTGACTGCCTCCAAAAAGGGGGGGCGGCCCAGAACCGGAGCCAGGGGAACCCACAATGGCTCTGATCTCCAGTTGCCAACTTTTTCTTTCAGATTCCCAAGGCTCTCCACAGAATTCTGCCCAAATCTCTTCGCTAGCGATGTCCAAAACCAGAAAATTAGCCCACCAGTTGTCCAAAAATGTACATTATCTGTGCCCCCTTGAGGAGAAGGAGGGAAGATATTATGCCCCGGTACAAGTACAGGGGCAGGGTACAATCTCGGCACTGGTGGACACTGGATCTCAAGCTACCCTTCTGTCCAGAAGGGCCTTTGACGAACTGAATGCAGGAAGGGGAGAGAATTACCAAATTCCTCTCACCTCTCTTCCTGGACAACTGCAGAACTTTGACGGGAAGGAAATTCCCGTTGAGGGGACTGCAGACTTGGACATTAAGATCGGGCGACACAAGTTGAAACACCCGGTCATAGTTGTGACCCCAGAGGGCACCCCTTGTTTACTAGGGAATGACCTCCTGAGAAGGTTGTCACCCCTAATAGATTGCGTAAACAAGGTCCTCTGGACCCAGACTAGCCGACCAATAAAATTAAAACAGAGTGTCAACCATATTAGTTTAAACGGCACCTGCCACATGGTTGAACAAAAATCTGACCAAGTAGAATTTCACTTCCAGAACAACCAAATTCCAGACGTGACAGTAATAGCAGTAGGACAACAGACTGGTGATGGGGGGTCCTCTCTATTTCTGAAAATCAACCTTCCTTCCAGTTTAAGGTGGTATTCCACACTGGAAGGAAACACTCTGAAATTCTTTACAAATCCACAATCAGAAACTCCCACTCCTATAGTCCAGAAAGATGTGAAATCAGCTCAGAGCCTGGCTGATATTCAGCAAATTGGAGAGCAGTTCTTCATCCCGGTTCAGTTAAATGATGGGAAGGACTCTGTTCTCGCTCGAGTGTGTGTGAACAACGGTAAGAGCTTCATCAGCGAAGCCATGTTTCGCCAACTCCCAAAAGATCCAGCCATTCCCACCTTCAAACTGATAGACAAGTGGGAAATGGACCTGGAAGCACCTAATTCCAAACATCTCCTGCCAAGCAGGTGTATGCTCAAAATCTCCATTGGCAACAAGAGCATAGTCCACAATTGTTGGGTCGTGCGAGACGTCCCTGCCGCCTTTTACTTAGGCAGTGACATTCTCAATCGCTTTGCCATTAGTTTGGACCTAATAAACTTCAAAGCTTGGTCCCGATTAGCGGATAATCCCATGGGCTTTGTTGATCCAGAAAAAGCATTTAGGTCAGCTCAATTGCTACCTTATGCAGTCGAAATTCAGGTTAAAGAGGAAGTCACCATCCCAGAAAGGACCCGACAATTCTCCCTGGAAGTGAAAGTTAAAAGGGGACAAGAGTTGAAAAACCCTGATGCTTACATACATCTAAATGCTTCTCTCCAACAGCAAGGGTTGGGGGTAAACCCAACTCCATTAGTCAACATAGAACATGACACCATTCTAATAGAGGTGGATAACAGCGACTTAAAGAGTATTACTCTAGCCGCAGGCACCATTATTGGAATGGCGGTTGATGACTGACATTTCTCCATTGATCTTGTAAATGAACTGTTAGGACCAATCCCCAAGGACTGTTTTGACAGTGACAGTGAGGACAATACAACACCAGACAGGATTTTTACCCGGCATGGGGGGAACTTCCTGGTGTACACTTCCTGCCCCTATGGTAAGGAAGATGTGACTTGTGACTTCAGGAGGGATGAGGTGATTTTCCAGGTCCATGAGGGCTGCCTTTCCCACCTGAAGCCTCCAGTCCAAATCAGCACTCTGACCAGGGACTTCTCCACCCAGCTGGAGGAGGCCGCGGAGATAGCCAAACCAGAAGTCTTTCCAGGCTTCAGGCAGATGGTGGAAGAGAGAGTCAATCTAGCTGATGCCTGTGTGACTCTGGAACAAAAGCAAAAGTTGAAACAAGTTTTCTTGGATTTCCAAGATCTCTTTGCGGTAGACTCATATGACTGTGGTCGCACCGACATCCACACAACAACAATCCCCACGGACCCTGGCATGACTCCAGTGTTTGTGAAGCAATATCGTTTGCCTCTCGCATCCATGGAGTCCCTTACTGAAATAATTAAGAACCTTGAGTCCCGGGGAATAATCCGTCCAGTCCACAGCACCTTCAATAATCCGGTGCTGGGAATATTGAAGCCAAACGGCCAGTGGAGACTCTGCGCCGACCTCAGGGAGCTCAACAAACGGGTCCATACTTCCCGATGGCCTCTGCCCTACATTGACCAAGGGCTGGCCCAGATCCAGGGGTCACAGGTATTCACTGCAATAGACCTGACCAATGGATACTGGACTGTGCCTGTCAGTAGGGAGGACCAATACAAGCTGGCTTTTACCTTTGGGGGCCAGCAGTACACATGGACCCGGACTCCCTTCGGATACCTCAACTCCGGCAATGAATTCAACATTTTTCTACACAAGGCCATGCCCGACTTGGGTGCAAGGGGTAACCTGGCTTATGTAGATGATGTCCTCATCAAAAGCTCAACTGTTGAGGAACACATAGCGGAGATCCGTTATGTTCTGACACAGTTGAGGGCTGCCGGAGCAAAACTTTCCTTTCAGAAAGCACAGTGGTGTAGAACCCGTGTTAATTTCTTGGGGCATGAGATTACTCCTCAGGGTCTCTGTCCCCAGGAAAAGAAAGTGGAAGCACTTCAGAAACTGAAAGACCCCACAACTCTGCGGGAACTAAGGAGCCTCCTTGGACTGACTAATTACAGCAGAAAGTTCATTGAGGGCTACGCAGAGATCACCAGACCCCTGATTCATCTCCTGAAGGGGGGGGTCAAGTGGGAATGGGGTCCAGAACAAGCCGAGGCGGTAAAACAACTCAAAAGAAGCCTCTCACAAGCGCCTTGCCTAGCTTACCCTGTCAGAAACAAGGAGTTCTTCCTGGAGACAGGGTTCTCTAATACGTGCTTAACGGCAGTATTATACCAAAAGCATGACAAGGTCAATAAAGTAATCTCCTATGCGAGCAAAACTTTATCCTCTGTGGAGGAGAAATTCAACGATTGTGAGAAGGCACTCCTGGCAACGGTGTGGGCATTGAAGAATTACCGCCCGTTTATCCAGGGGGAACACATCATAGTGGAGACTCCACACCAGCCTCTGCAATATCTCCAAAGTGACAGAATCCGGGCCGGAAATGTGAGTAATTCCCGAATTACTTCCTGGATTCTGTCAATGCAAGGCTTTCCTGTGGAGGTCAGATATGGCCAAAACAAGAAGAGTCCCCTCGCGCAAGGTCTGGCTGACTTGCATGATTGTGCCAGAGAAAACTGTCTCGAGGACGAAAGTCTAAAAATAAAGGACAACATGGAGGCATACCTTAATTCCCCCCACAAAGTCTTTGAAGAAGACAAGTGTGAGGGAATGCCCACTGTGTATGTGGATGGATGCTCTTACCATGTTGACAACAACGGGGAGAAAGAACTGGTGGCTGGCGTAGGGAATGCATGGGTGAATGAGTCCCCAGAACCCTCTGCTGGATACAAAATTGGTCCCCGAAGTAGTCTCTCTTTCCCAGCGGACCTCATCTCTATCCGCCCCTGCTCCCTGTTGCAATGCAAGAGCCTGCATTTGTGCTTTCAGTTCCTCTGTTAAGGCCTTACTCGACTCTATCAGTTTCTCCTGCATCGCTACCTGTTGCTGGAGCCTCTCATTGTGCTGGCAGAGAGCCTCATTTTCCCTCTGTACTTCCTGGTTGGTCCTGGAGAACTGGGCCAGTCTTTGCTGCAGGAGGGTTACCTCCTGAGCTGTGTCCCTATTGGCCTGCTCCTTTCTTGCTAGAGCATCCTCCACCCTCCTGGTGTGCTCTAGCAAGTTCTGGTGTTCTTTTTGGAGGTCACCCAGTCCCTGGTGGGCCAGGTGATTTTCTTCCATTTTTCTTTTTAAATGGCAGACTTCCTGGCCTAAGGTATCCCTTTCCTGACTAAGAGCCTGCATCTGTGCCGCCAGGTCGTCCCTTTGCCTTTGGAAGGCACCAGCATTCTGGCGCTCCTGATCAAACTCTGCCTGGGTATCCAGGTCTTTCAGAATTAGTTTGTTGCTCTCTGCCTTCACTCTATCTAGGTGGCCTTGCAGGGTGACTACCTGCTCAGCACATACCCTGTTGAAGTCCAGTTGTTGCTCCAGCTTTTTCTGGTTTTGCAGTAGGGAGTCCAAACCTTCTTGGTATTCCTTCTGCAAGGCCAGAAATCTGGTATCCTGTTCTACCTTTTCCTGTTGCAGCACATCCATATCCTTCTTTATTTTAATGATGTGCTGCCTACTATCATCTTCTGACTCCTGGCTCCTCTGCAGCCTCTGCTCAGAAGAGACCAGGTCAGATTGGGCCTTCTGTAATGCCATCTGTTGCCTATTTGCCAGATTTTGGCTTTCAGCACATCTATCCTGCATGTCTCCCATATATAGGTACAGGTATGCTGCTATCCTGGCAATCTTATTGTGTTCCTCTTTGGCTTTAGGAGCCATATATAGTTCACTCAGGGCCACATGTAAGGGACCCTGATCTCTATATATATCTGACCCTGTTTCAGTGACCTGTTGTGTGATGGCCTGCAACCACACATCCTGGCCCTGTTCGGTCCATTCACCTCTCACAAATAGTTTATGCAAGAGGTGCTCTCTGGCTATTTTCATGTCTACTAAGGTCGTCATTCTAGAGATTGGTCTCTGTCCTGACTTACAGAAGTTTGTATTTTATTTTTGCAGAACAGAACTTTTCTTGGAGTGTCCCTTTTGAGGAATGCTTCACAGCGTAATGCAGCGTGGTGATCCGACCGGATGTATGTATCCCGTCAGTTAGCACACTGTATTAAGCTGCACAAGTGGTAAATCTAACCCAACGTCTCGGCTCGAGCCCCCAATTTGTAAGAGGATTCAATTCAACACTACAGCTAAGTCAACGCCTAGTCTATAATACTGAATGAAAACCCTTATTGATATATCTTTATGTCCAGTTCATGCGTTCTGGATGACTACCCCTATATAACACCCCTCTCTTGGAATCCCTCTGACCCCACTGAGCCAAGAAGTAGTTCTGTTTTGCAAGTTAAAAGGTTTATTTGATAATTTAAACAAGAGATGTATATATCACACCTTATAATAAATTAATAATTGAATAGCACACTTAATCTGATATGATAAAGATCAACAACGGAGAATCTGGCACTAGCACACTTCTTATAATCACTAATGAGTTGACATGAAATGGATAAGGTAGCACACTGGTAAATAGGAACAAAAGTATAATGTGGTAGAGGATGCTTTATGTAAGCTCAGGTGGAAGCAATATTCAATGAATGCAGTACAGAAAATACTCAATATGATTTCAACCAAACAATGTAATCACTTTTCTCTGGCAATCCCCTCCCCCCCTTGATGCAAGGCAAGGAAATGGAAGGAAAACACACAGTTCTCAGAAATGCAATCAATGTAAATCAGTTCACCCCAGCAAGCTTACACTACAGAAAACAGGTAGGAGTTTTGAAAACACAGGCAAAATGCTTTGATATGTGCTAGCAATGGATGAGAAATATGCTGGAAATGCTTTTAATTCCCTTTCAGAGGTTCAGGGTGAGTGGTATCTAGTTAATATTAGTCCAGGCTCACACTAGCAATGAGGCAGGGATAGTTAGCAGGTTAAACGAATTTCTGGCAAATGGAAGGCAAGCAGCAGCAGTTTTTACATGTGAAGAAATTTGCAAATCGCGGTAAAATTCGCGAATGCGTGTTCCGCGATTGCGGTAAAGCTATAAGGGGTAGGAATGCGGTTCTAGGTTCGTAGGAAAGCCACGATTCTAACCTTTCAGATGAAAGTTATTTCAAGTCTCTAGCACAAACGGTTGCGGAGATATGAGCGATTTTTTGAAGGTCGTTTTTCAGATTTGAAATTTTAAAGTTCAAAAAGACAAGTGCAGCTTGCAACTAGGAAATGACAAGTGACAGCTTTACAAATGACAGGTGACAGTTAGGAGGCAGTTCTACTTAGATTAAATAGATTGAATTATATTATTTTAACTAGGAGATTGGTTCTGCACAGTTTTCTAGGTACTCACACTATATTCTTGAGTGAAATGGGCCTCGCCATGGATCTGGTCAGGTTTTAAACTCGCCTCTGGTCTCTGCACTTCACAGTGATCTGGGTCAGCTCTCTCTGGTTCTCTGGTCTGGGTCTCTAGTTCTGGATAGATTGAAGTCTCTAGTTTGGCTCTCTGGAGGTTTGATGGAGGTAAAGTATGGATTTTTCCGGCAGAGCGTCCCGCTGCAGATGGAATTGAAGGTCCCTATCTGTCCTGTCTGTCTGCTTTTATGTGTTTAGAATGTGGGTGTGTTCTAGCATCACTGACCCTACCTCTCTCTCAGCTTCTAATTGGTCAAACTTCCATTTATCATTTGATTGGGGAATGAACTGTGAGTCAGAGGGATGTCATTTTATGGCTTGCAGATAGGACACTCCTCTGTCAGATTGCACACATTCTATATTTGATAATAAAAGACATATTTCACAGTTACACAGTTGCTTGAAATTACATATACATGGTGTGGCTGAATTTAGCCATGTCTCTGTCCAAATCTGCTGTTTCTAAGAGCTTGCATTCAGAAATGGCACATAATTGACTTTTTAACTGATTTTTCAATTTCTGACATTGACCCAACTTTACATACATGTGTGCAGGGAGTATGGACATTAACTGATGAAGTTTCAGATTTTTAACATGCATACATTTAGAGTAATATCCACTTTTCCGCTAAAACCCCCCTGAACACGCCACCGGGTCGAAAAACCTCTTAAAATGTGGGCAGAAAAATCACAAGAATTATGGTATCATTTATAAAATTTTCACATGTCCGCTCTATGAATGATCCATCTTTTTAAAGTTATGTTCTGGCTCCAAAGGGGTGTGGTTTCCTCTCAGCACAAGGTAGAAATACTGGTTTATCCAGTTCTGCCAAGCCAGCTTGCAGCCCAGACCACTGAATCCGGGAGAGGGGAGGCCAAGGGGTACCCAAATCTTCCCAACCCGGGGTATTACCAGAGGAGGGACAGCTACCCTTCCCGGGATCAGCCCAGTGGAGAAAACAGGGCCCCGTATCAGCCTGAGCGGGTTTCCCAGTTAGAGCGCCAGGTTCAAAACATGGCGCGGGATCTGGGTCACATACTGAGGGCTCAGCAGAACCCTCAGATGGGCGTGCCGGCGCAGAACGCACCCAACTCTGGACCTGGTGCTCCAGAACAATGACGGGGGCAGCACCCCGATAACTCACCGGTTCCCAGGGAGGAGGCACAAAGGGAAGGGGGGTGTAAAGCCTTGGAGGAAGCTTCCTTCCTCACTTGTAAACAGCCCCTGGAAACCCAGGAACCGGAAACAAAATCTCTTGCCCCTGAAAGTCTGCCTCCCAAGGAGCAGAGGGGGGGTAGGAGAAACAAAAGACCCAAACAGACTCAGTTTGAGGAGGAGGTACAGATCTTCCAATTTGAGGGAGAGGGATCCTCAGAGGATCCTGGGAAAAGGATCTTCTCCTTCAGAGAGGGGGGAACTCCTCCCAAAGAAAAATGGGTCCCTAGGGATGCAAATCCAGACTGGGGAGATGTGGAGACTGAGCTACCGCCGCCCACCATCTCATCCCAGAACCAACAGCAAGAAAATCCCCTGGTTCAAACCCATCCTGGTGACTGCCTCCAAAAAGGGGGGGGCGGCCCAGAACCGGAGCCAGGGGAACCCACAATGGCTCTGATCTCCAGTTGCCAACTTTTTCTTTCAGATTCCCAAGGCTCTCCACAGAATTCTGCCCAAATCTCTTCGCTAGCGATGTCCAAAACCAGAAAATTAGCCCACCAGTTGTCCAAAAATGTACATTATCTGTGCCCCCTTGAGGAGAAGGAGGGAAGATATTATGCCCCGGTACAAGTACAGGGGCAGGGTACAATCTCGGCACTGGTGGACACTGGATCTCAAGCTACCCTTCTGTCCAGAAGGGCCTTTGACGAACTGAATGCAGGAAGGGGAGAGAATTACCAAATTCCTCTCACCTCTCTTCCTGGACAACTGCAGAACTTTGACGGGAAGGAAATTCCCGTTGAGGGGACTTCAGACTTGGACATTAAGATCGGGCGACACAAGTTGAAACACCCGGTCATAGTTGTGACCCCAGAGGGCACCCCTTGTTTACTAGGGAATGACCTCCTGAGAAGGTTGTCACCCCTAATAGATTGCGTAAACAAGGTCCTCTGGACCCAGACTAGCCGACCAATAAAATTAAAACAGAGTGTCAACCATATTAGTTTAAACGGCACCTGCCACATGGTTGAACAAAAATCTGACCAAGTAGAATTTCACTTCCAGAACAACCAAATTCCAGACGTGACAGTAATAGCAGTAGGACAACAGACTGGTGATGGGGGGTCCTCTCTATTTCTGAAAATCAACCTTCCTTCCAGTTTAAGGTGGTATTCCACACTGGAAGGAAACACTCTGAAATTCTTTACAAATCCACAATCAGAAACTCCCACTCCTATAGTCCAGAAAGATGTGAAATCAGCTCAGAGCCTGGCTGATATTCAGCAAATTGGAGAGCAGTTGTTCATCCCGGTTCAGTTAAATGATGGGAAGGACTCTGTTCTCGCTCGAGTGTGTGTGAACAACGGTAAGAGCTTCATCAGCGAAGCCATGTTTCGCCAACTCCCAAAAGATCCAGCCATTCCCACCTTCAAACTGATAGACAAGTGGGAAATGGACCTGGAAGCACCTAATTCCAAACATCTCCTGCCAAGCAGGTGTATGCTCAAAATCTCCATTGGCAACAAGAGCATAGTCCACAATTGTTGGGTCGTGCGAGACGTCCCTGCCGCCTTTTACTTAGGCAGTGACATTCTCAATCGCTTTGCCATTAGTTTGGACCTAATAAACTTCAAAGCTTGGTCCCGATTAGCGGATAATCCCATGGGCTTTGTTGATCCAGAAAAAGCATTTAGGTCAGCTCAATTGCTACCTTATGCAGTCGAAATTCAGGTTAAAGAGGAAGTCACCATCCCAGAAAGGACCCGACAATTCTCCCTGGAAGTGAAAGTTAAAAGGGGACAAGAGTTGAAAAACCCTGATGCTTACATACATCTAAATGCTTCTCTCCAACAGCAAGGGTTGGGGGTAAACCCAACTCCATTAGTCAACATAGAACATGACACCATTCTAATAGAGGTGGATAACAGCGACTTAAAGAGTATTACTCTAGCCGCAGGCACCATTATTGGAATGGCGGTTGATGACTGACATTTCTCCATTGATCTTGTAAATGAACTGTTAGGACCAATCCCCAAGGACTGTTTTGACAGTGACAGTGAGGACAATACAACACCAGACAGGATTTTTACCCGGCATGGGGGGAACTTCCTGGTGTACACTTCCTGCCCCTATGGTAAGGAAGATGTGACTTGTGACTTCAGGAGGGATGAGGTGATTTTCCAGGTCCATGAGGGCTGCCTTTCCCACCTGAAGCCTCCAGTCCAAATCAGCACTCTGACCAGGGACTTCTCCACCCAGCTGGAGGAGGCCGCGGAGATAGCCAAACCAGAAGTCTTTCCAGGCTTCAGGCAGATGGTGGTAGAGAGAGTCAATCTAGCTGATGCCTGTGTGACTCTGGAACAAAAGCAAAAGTTGAAACAAGTTTTCTTGGATTTCCAAGATCTCTTTGCGGTAGACTCATATGACTGTGGTCGCACCGACATCCACACAACAACAATCCCCACGGACCCTGGCATGACTCCAGTGTTTGTGAAGCAATATCGTTTGCCTCTCGCATCCATGGAGTCCCTTACTGAAATAATTAAGAACCTTGAGTCCCGGGGAATAATCTGTCCAGTCCACAGCACCTTCAATAATCCGGTGCTGGGAATATTGAAGCCAAACGGCCAGTGGAGACTCTGCGCCGACCTCAGGGAGCTCAACAAACGGGTCCATACTTCCCGATGGCCTCTGCCCTACATTGACCAAGGGCTGGCCCAGATCCAGGGGTCACAGGTATTCACTGCAATAGACCTGACCAATGGATACTGGACTGTGCCTGTCAGTAGGGAGGACCAATACAAGCTGGCTTTTACCTTTGGGGGCCAGCAGTACACATGGACCCGGACTCCCTTCGGATACCTCAACTCCGGCAATGAATTCAACATTTTTCTACACAAGGCCATGCCCGACTTGGGTGCAAGGGGTAACCTGGCTTATGTAGATGATGTCCTCATCAAAAGCTCAACTGTTGAGGAACACATAGCGGAGATCCGTTATGTTCTGACACAGTTGAGGGCTGCCGGAGCAAAACTTTCCTTTCAGAAAGCACAGTGGTGTAGAACCCGTGTTAATTTCTTGGGGCATGAGATTACTCCTCAGGGTCTCTGTCCCCAGGAAAAGAAAGTGGAAGCACTTCAGAAACTGAAAGACCCCACAACTCTGCGGGAACTAAGGAGCCTCCTTGGACTGACTAATTACAGCAGAAAGTTCATTGAGGGCTACGCAGAGATCACCAGACCCCTGATTAATCTCCTGAAGGGGGGGGTCAAGTGGGAATGGGGTCCAGAACAAGCCGAGGCGGTAAAACAACTCAAAAGAAGCCTCTCACAAGCGCCTTGCCTAGCTTACCCTGTCAGAAACAAGGAGTTCTTCCTGGAGACAGGGTTCTCTAATACGTGCTTAACGGCAGTATTATACCAAAAGCATGACAAGGTCAATAAAGTAATCTCCTATGCGAGCAAAACTTTATCCTCTGTGGAGGAGAAATTCAACGATTGTGAGAAGGCACTCCTGGCAACGGTGTGGGCATTGAAGAATTACCGCCCATTTATCCAGGGGGAACACATCATAGTGGAGACTCCACACCAGCCTCTGCAATATCTCCAAAGTGACAGAATCCGGGCCGGAAATGTGAGTAATTCCCGAATTACTTCCTGGATTCTGTCAATGCAAGGCTTTCCTGTGGAGGTCAGATATGGCCAAAACAAGAAGAGTCCCCTCGCGCAAGGTCTGGCTGACTTGCATGATTGTGCCAGAGAAAACTGTCTCGAGGACGAAAGTCTAAAAATAAAGGACAACATGGAGGCATACCTTAATTCCCCCCACAAAGTCTTTGAAGAAGACAAGTGTGAGGGAATGCCCACTGTGTATGTGGATGGATGCTCTTACCATGTTGACAACAACGGGGAGAAAGAACTGGTGGCTGGCGTAGGGAATGCATGGGTGAATGAGTCCCCAGAACCCTCTGCTGGATACAAAATTGGTCCCCGAAGTAGTCAGGTGGCAGAATTGATGGCTGTGCATCAGGCCATCCTCACTGCTGTCCAGCATCAACTCCACGAACTGGTCATAATCACAGATTCGGATTATGTACGGAACGGGTTCGTGGAGCACCTGGTTAATTGGAAAACCAGAGGCATGTTATGTGCTAACAACAAACCCTTGAAACATGGGAAGTTGATCCAAAACATTGATGATTTGGTCACCTCGAATGAGATGACCATCTATTGGAAAAAGATCAAGGGTCATTCCAAAGTAGAGGGACCAGACAAAACTGGAAATGACTTAGCTGATCAGCTGGCCAAAACCGGGGCCATCCAAGGGGATCTAATTGAGATTGAGTCCCTGTTGGGGGAAATCCAGGTCACTGCCATCACTAGGTCCCAGACAAATGCTCACAACGACCTTTCAATTGTACAATGGAGTAAGGAGACCCCTGATGCTGATTTGATTACCGCTCAGAAGGGGGATCCAATTATTGGTAAGTTTTACCAGCACCTTGAGGACCCTGAGAACTTTCCCCTGACGGATACCGATTACATTGGGAAAGAGGACCTAAGAGTGTTGATGAAATGTCCAAAAATGTTCCGAATCCAAGACGGTTTGTTGGTAAGGAAATCCAAAGCTGGCCATGACCAGTGGGTGGTTCCTACCTCATTCCGAAGCCTGATGTTAAGTCACGCCCATGATGCGGCTACTGCCGGTCATAGGGGGTTTCACACAACATTGGAAATCTTAAGAGAGGTTGCATACTGGCCACACATGGGGCAGGACCTCGACCAATACTTGAAGGGGTGTCTTGTGTGTGCACAATTTCAGCCATCATCCCTCACGCATCGTGCACCTCTCCAAAAGAGGGGGATGACACTGCCATGGTCAGATTTACAAATCGACTTTGTAGGCCCTGTGATTCGCTCGGCTAGGGGGAATAAGTACATGTTGACCGTGACATGCTTGTTTACCAAGTGGGTGGAATGTCTCCCAGCCCCAAACTGCAAGGCAGAAACTGCAGCTGCCTTGATGATTAACCACATCTTTTCCCGTTTTGGTCTACCTCAAAGGATTGAGTCAGACAGAGGTAGCCACTTCACCAGTGAAGTAATGACAAAGATGTGGGAGATACTGGGGGTCAAGAGAAAGCTGCATATTGCTTATAGACCAGCTTCTTCTGGGGCAGTAGAGAGATATAACCGGACAATTGTGAGCATATTAAAGAAGTTTGTGGCAGATTCTGGGCCAAGTTGGGATATCCGATTACCTCTGGTCCTAATGGCTATCAGATCTACCCCTTCATCTGCAACCAAAATGTCACCATTTGAGTTGATGACTGGGCGCAAGATGGTGCTTCCTCAGCATTTGCTCTACAGGACCCAAGAGCAGACACTGATAAATGCCTCCACTACTCATGAGTATGTAGAGAATTTAAGGAAACACCTCCGACATGCTTTTGCTTATGCGCAGCGGAATCTAGAAAGATCAGCTGATAGCATGAAGACCCACTATGACCTGAAAACTTCCAGGAAGGAATATCAGGTGGGGGACCGGGTCTATCTATACAACTTCCAAAGGAACCAGGCCAAGCAGCGCAAATTTTTGCCTACATGGAAAGGACCCTTTGAGATCATCGACAAAATCTCCCCTGTGGCCTACAAAATCCACATCCCCAAAGGTCCTTTGGCAGCGGGGGAAGACAAGTGGGTACACATAAACCAGTTGAAGTGTTGCCATCCCAGGCACGCTCTGCAACAACTGGAGGAATCCTCTGGAATCCTAGCGGGTACTGTCTCAGATTAATTCAGTTCCAACCATAAAACATACCACATCTAGTCTCTAAAATATTGTGATTTGCATGAAACTGTCTCTTAGCTGTACTGTTTTTTTTCAAAATAAGAATGTAATGTTTTGTTATGATGAAATGCATATGCTGCCCCACTATCTCAACAGTGGTGGAAAAACGTCTATGAGTAGGTATTGCCGCTTTTGCTTTATCATCCTAGGAGAGATGAAACCATGGAGAATGACCAAGGAGGACGATCCGGAGACCGCGAGCAGAGACGCAACGGGCCCGGGGTACCGCCCAATATTCCCATCAGGACCGGCGAGGAGAACCGATCGATCAGTACCGGATGGAGGAAAAGATGCTGAAATGTGCCATCTATTGGAAGAAGATGAGGAAACATCCCAGGTCTTGCGAGTCCCATTCGTGAAATAGAATGGCCATCGCAAGAGGGGGGCTTGTGGGATGTATTTACCCATGCATCCGAGCCCTACCTCAAAACTGTGCAGTACTGACATGGAAAACCTCATGATGGCCAGAGCTTCCCAGAAAATGCACAGGGAAATGCATGAAGAATAGGCTGCCACTCATTTTTGCCGATGTTATGGGCACAGAAGGACACTGCCTAAAACCACCATTGGACTACCCACACAGTAGTCTGAAACCATTGGGAATGGCAATGCTGATTGCCAAAAGCAAACCCATAACTGTTGGGAATTCATTTTCTTAAATCCCAAAAATGGGTGCAGTACCAGTACTCACCACTATCCAAAAGCCGGCAATTTAAAACAACACCAGATTTTACTTTTTTGTGTAAAAATGAATGAACCCAAAGCAGGCCAAAGAAAGACTTACTGAGAGGTGGATACAATGTAAAGTGATATTCTGAAGTGACTTGAAGGTTTATAACAAGACTGGCTGCGCTATGGAGTCAGCAGTTTAAGTTGCACTGGACTGAAAGACACTAAAAAAAATCTAAATGTTTAAATTGACTGAGTGACCTACTTTTGAGTGTCACATAGGTTGCAATTGTTTAAATGTCATAGTTTTAAACTTAGAATCAGCCTTCTAGCTGCATATGTGAAAATGTTTAGTTTTATTTGAATGCAGAAACTGGGGAACAGAAATGACAGCTTAAAGAGATTCCAATTTGCCTGGCAACTACCCCCATCAGGAGTGAAACTTGAGTCACAGCTGTGTTCCCAGGCCTAGCTGCCCTTTTGCTGCTCACACTAAGGATATGCCATCTATCTGATAATTGAATTACCTGTGCTCTGCAGGAGAGTGAACAATGCAACTCCCTTCACCCAGGCAGAGGGTTTATTGAGAGGATCATAAATGGCTTCCTCTTGAACAATGAGCCTCTCCTGACTCAGGCAAAGGTTTTATTACAGCAGTCGTAAAATGTAGCTTCCTCTTGGCAGAAGCTGGGAGGAGCACTGCCTGTGAGAGCAAGCTGGCTTGGCAGAACTGGATAAACCAGTATTTCTACCTTGTGCTGAGAGGAAACCACACCCCTTTGGAGCCAGAACATAACTTTAAAAAGATGGATCATTCATAGAGCGGACATGTGAAAATTTTATAAATGATACCATAATTCTTGTGATTTTTCTGCCCACATTTTAAGAGGTTTTTCGACCCGGTGGCGTGTTCAGGGGGGTTTTAGCGGAAAAGTGGATATTACTCTAAATGTATGCATGTTAAAAATCTGAAACTTCATCAGTTAATGTCCATACTCCCTGCACACATGTATGTAAAGTTGGGTCAATGTCAGAAATTGAAAAATCAGTTAAAAAGTCAATTATGTGCCATTTCTGAATGCAAGCTCTTAGAAACAGCAGATTTGGACAGAGACATGGCTAAATTCAGCCACACCATGTATATGTAATTTCAAGCAACTGTGTAACTGTGAAATATGTCTTTTATTATCAAATATAGAATGTGTGCAATCTGACAGAGGAGTGTCCTATCTGCAAGCCATAAAATGACATCCCTCTGACTCACAGTTCATTCCCCAATCAAATGATAAATGGAAGTTTGACCAATTAGAAGCTGAGAGAGAGGTAGGGTCAGTGATGCTAGAACACACCCACATTCTAAACACATAAAAGCAGACAGACAGGACAGATAGGGACCTTCAATTCCATCTGCAGCGGGACGCTCTGCCGGAAAAATCCATACTTTACCTCCATCAAACCTCCAGAGAGCCAAACTAGAGACTTCAATCTATCCAGAACTAGAGACCCAGACCAGCGAACCAGAGAGAGCTGACCCAGATCACTGTGAAGTGCAGAGACCAGAGGCGAGTTTAAAACCTGACCAGATCCATGGCGAGGCCCATTTCACTCAAGAATATAGTGTGAGTACCTAGAAAACTGTGCAGAACCAATCTCCTAGTTAAAATAATATAATTCAATCTATTTAATCTAAGTAGAACTGCCTCCTAACTGTCACCTGTCATTTGTAAAGCTGTCACTTGTCATTTCCTAGTTGCAAGCTGCACTGAAAAACGACCTTCACAAAATCGCTCATATCTCCGCAACCGTTTGTGCTAGAGACTTGAAATAACTTTCATCTGAAAGGTTAGAATCGTGGCTTTCCTACGAACCTAGAACCGCATTCCTACCCCTTATAGTTTTACCGCAATCGCGGAACACGCATTCGCGAATTTTACCGCGATTTGCAAATTTCTTCACATGTAAAAACTGCTGCTGCTTGCCTTCCATTTGCCAGAAATTCGTTTAACCTGCTAACTATCCCTGCCTCATTGCTAGTGTGAGCCTGGACTAATATTAACTAGATACCACTCACCCTGAACCTCTGAAAGGGAATTAAAAGCATTTCCAGCATATTTCTCATCCATTGCTAGCACATATCAAAGCATTTTGCCTGTGTTTTCAAAACTCCTACCTGTTTTCTGTAGTGTAAGCTTGCTGGGGTGAACTGATTTACATTGATTGCATTTCTGAGAACTGTGTGTTTTCCTTCCATTTCCTTGCCTTGCATCAAGGGGGGGAGGGGATTGCCAGAGAAAAGTGATTACATTGTTTGGTTGAAATCATATTGAGTATTTTCTGTACTGCATTCATTGAATATTGCTTCCACCTGAGCTTACATAAAGCATCCTCTACCACATTATACTTTTGTTCCTATTTACCAGTGTGCTACCTTATCCATTTCATGTCAACTCATTAGTGATTATAAGAAGTGTGCTAGTGCCAGATTCTCCGTTGTTGATCTTTATCATATCAGATTAAGTGTGCTATTCAATTATTAATTTATTATAAGGTGTGATATATACATCTCTTGTTTAAATTATCAAATAAACCTTTTAACTTGCAAAACAGAACTACTTCTTGGCTCAGTGGGGTCAGGGGGATTCCAAGAGAGGGGTGTTATATAGGGGTAGTCATCCAGAACGCATGAACTGGACATAAAGATATATCAATAAGGGTTTTCATTCAGTATTATAGACTAGGCGTTGACTTAGCTGTAGTGTTGAATTGAATCCTCTTACATGATGGTAGGTTCGTATTGACCAATGTCTATCCAGGCTCTGCAGATCACCACTCCTTTCTCCCATCCGTCTGGCGAAAGCACTGTCCCCCAGATCTGCATTTGGCCTCTGTCTTCCAACTTCGAGCCTCCTCTTGAGTTTTTTTTTGCACGTTTAACTTCTGATTCACTTCCCATCTAATTCCAGCCCCTTCCACTGCAGGGTTCTCGTACCTGATTACATGATTCTTAGTATGGGCTCTGTACCTTGTCTTTATGTCTTGAACATAATCATCCTCATTGGGGTCAGTTGCTTCAGTTGCCCATTTCAGGGAGGCATCACTGCCCATGAACTGGCCTCTGGTCTTGCACATTGCTACGTGTGACATACAGTGTGCTGTCTGGACATCAATTTCTACAGCCACGAAGATCTTGGACTTTCCCATACTGTATGGCAGGAGTGCACAGATGAAGCATTCTCCTCCTGACTGTCTTCGTCCTACTTCCTTCATGTGCTGGTACCATATGTTGTTTCCAAGATGGTCTGTGCTATCCGGGTAGTCGTTAAGTTCATTGGTATCTTCGTGAGGGCTTCTCCTGATTCTCAGCGTTCTTCTGTAGTTTGCTATGACTATGTTTCTAAATGCATCTGTGCTGCTTTTCCACTTCGGGTATCTCGGTGGAGCAGGCTGCCTCGACTGCATCACTGTGGTAGGGGAAGGATTAGTGCTTCCTTTCGTTCCCACTTGTAGTCTATCATAAACTTCCCTTAACCACTATTGGTTCATCAACTTCTCAACATGTGGCTGTGTTGTAGGCCTGCGGCTTGTTCCTTGCGTTGGAGCAGGTGTGCTGTTATAGTTTCTATAGTTCTGTCGTTCAGCTTCTCGTTCAGTTTCTTTGCTTGGACTATGAATGGGAACAAATAATCTATTAGCATGTGTGTCTTCTCTGTGAATTCTTTTATGGCCACTTCTGTTCTTTTGAGGGATTTTGCTATTTCCTCCGTCTTTGGTAATTCACTTGGCCTCTCTTGGTCAGTTCCGCTATTCTCTGGAATTGAATGTTCGGCAGGCAGTCTCTCCTTCTCTGCTGCCTTCGTTGGAGGTCTTGTAGCCATTGACACTTGTCCTTGTTTGTGTGCATTCTGTGTGTGGGTGTGTGCCGTGGTCAGTGCTACATTATCATTCATTCCGCGCTGACCCTGTCTCCAGCCTTTTTCCCCATTCATTACCTCATGTGTATGTGCATCACTGCTAATTACATTCCATTTTAAATCATTTGCTCCATCATTAGCTTTTCTTGGAATTTGAATCACTATATAGGGTCTCGGTGCTTTTGTGGGACCCTGACGCTCAATATCCAGTGGGCGTACTGATAGTGGGACACTTTGTGCACCAATAAAGAAAGCAGTTCTGATTGTTAATACTAGAAAAACAATAATACTCACTGTACATATTCACATTATTGTACGGAATGACAGTTTGCAGCATTTTCTTCCAGGGATGTGGGGGCGCCCTTCTGCTGGGGGTAAAACTATGTTACTGTTCTGGGCCCCCATTTTGACCGAGTCCATAGTCAATTATTTATTCTTTTCTTGCTCCGATCTCACAGTTCAAAAGTCTATTATTACTAAAGTGTCGAGTGCTTTTCAAGTGTCCCCCTTCTTGCGGGTGATGATGATAGTCTCTGGGTATGCAGCACGGTTCTGTTTGCTAGACTATGGGAAAAAGGTTAGGCTAGCAACTTTGGTACATCGCATTAATTATGCGTATCTATAGTAGGTGAGGTCCCAGTGAACCCCTCGAATTTCCTTTGGTCCTGAGGACATGTTGGAACCTGTTCACTGTGAAGGAATAAAACGATAGAACTGAAAAAAATCACACAAAAATAAAAATGTTATAAAAATGAGAACAAAAATAAAATCAAAAGTGAACATATGAAAAAATAGGAAAAAGATGAGAAAAATGAAGAAAAAGGAAAATAAGATGGTGAAGTTCTTGTGTCTGCTCCTTTCGCTCGTTCTCTCGGTGACACGTTGATGAACAGTGCCTCTCTCCTCGAACAGCTCCACGGTGGAAGGATGGCGAATAAGGACAATAAGAAAAAATGGAAGAAAAATAAAAATAAACTAGGAACAAGATGTCGTGGTCCTCGTTTTTGCTCTTCTCGATCTGTCCTCAGAGGAAAGTCTTATTGCGGATCTCCTCCTTCTAAGGCTCTCCTCAGCAGTGGATGACCATAATTGCTTCTCAGTTGCGCTATGATGGCTCTCAGGAGCTTGTTTAATTGTGTGTTCTTTACTGGGTCTCTGAGGAATGTAGGTACGTCAACATTGTTGGGTCTACCCACTAGTTCTGGAAAGTTCTCGATGAGGTGAAAGAAAACACAGTATGCATATTGGCTGTCTTCTGGTGATAATGACATTTGACCTGTTCTTGCTGGGTTCGAGGCTACAGGTTTTTTCCTTTACGTGAACAGTCTTTGTACTTTCCTGCTGCGTGGATTACAACCACGTAGTTCAATTTGTACCACACTTGGTTAAGGAATTCGTTGTTTCTTGGATCTCTGATGAAGGTTAGGGTATCTGTGGTTCTCCCGACAAGTGCTGGGCACTCCTCTATGACTCGGAAAAATAAGGTGTATGTCAGTTCATCGATGATCACTTGAGGTGGCAGCATTTGTCCTTATTCCCAGTAGTCTGGCACTTTGGCAAAAGCCTCTGCGAGGACAGTCAGTAGTTGCCGTATTATCTTCCTGTTAGCTGGATTTTGAATGAAATCTGGGATGCTGGTTTCTCTCCCTACAAGTGATGGATATGTCTCTAATACTAGCCGAAAACAGGAAAGCACATCCTTTGTAATATTTCTACTGGGGGATACCATAAGTTCTATGAACAAAGTCTTGGTACTGGTTGCTTCAGGATATCGTTTTGGTTCTCAGAAATGTCCCCCCTTTTTTTTCAGAGTCTTAGGGCCTTTTCAATGCTTTGTGTGGCTTTGAACATTCATATATGTAGCGTTACTGCTGTTTTGGATGTGCGATTCTCTTCTTTCCCCTGCACCTTTGGCTGCACAGAGTGTCCGTTTTATTGTCTTTTATTCCTTTTAGTGTTTAGAGGAAATGTTCAGTGTAAGGCTCAGATTTTCACAAAAAGCTCTCGTCTTGTCTTTTCTGCCCATGCATCCTTCTTCCTTGCCATGAATCTTGTCTGCCTGTTGTCCGTAGATTTTTCGCAGCTGGAAGCAGCCAGAGGGATCGCTCCTACAAAGGGTTTAATGTCATTTAGGAAGATCCATGCTCTTTTGCCCTGGAGCTTGACAGCGGACGGGGTGCAGACATCTACGATGAAGGGGCCATTAAATCTTGGCTCGTCTCACCTTTTTCTTGTGTGGTTTCTCACCAATACTACATCACCAGGGAAAACGAGGGGCGCACAAAGGATTTGAGCTGCACCTGCTTTAGCATTTCCTGTTGTGTTTTGTGCTGTGCTGTCCCCTTTTTGCCGTCGCTGCAGCTGGTCTGTGTGTCTGGATGTCATACAGTTAAGATATTCTTGCATCTCTGTTCCCAGAACCTCCCCAGTTGGCTGGGCATCACATCTAGCTCTATCTAGCTCTATCTTGGGGGCTAAGCGGGGTCCTCATCCTTCTGCCAGTGACTATTTTGTGCAGCATGAGATGATGGTCGGATCCTGGTTGGTTCCGAAGTGCATACAATGCCAGTGGTAGACAGTGCAGCCATCCCTTCTTTAATGTGAGCTTCAACTTGGCAATCCTTTCCTTCAATAGGCCGTTGAGTCACTAACATATGCCATTTCCCTCCGGGTGATACGCCAACGAGAACTTGTGCTTTATACCAAGCAACAAGCTGATCTGCTCGAAAGCTGTGTTAACAGAGTGAGCCCTGTTGTCTAATCTTATTACCTCGCACACCCCCCATCTAGGGAACACTGCCCTCACCAGGAACCTGGCAGCTCAGGTAGCGTCGGGGTGTGTGCAGGGACCTGCTTCTATCCATCTAGAGAATGGACACACCACCACAATTAAATACATGTACCCATTGCATACATAATCATATTGACATAATCGGTAGGTAAGTGTTGGAACGGCCCATTTGGTCTGGGAATGATTCCTCTCACTACTTTTAATGTGCGCCCAGCGGTGAATTGCTGGCAGACTATGCAGTTCACCATATAAAATGCTACATGCTCTGCCAAATTCGGCGTGAACCAGTCTTCTGCGAGCGTTGCAGCTAGGTTTTCTTTTGACATATGAATGGGGTAGTGAAGCTGTTCTAGCACTACCTTTAGAAGGGTGACAAGCATTACTGGTTTACCAGTGCTGTCTTGCCTCCACAGCCCATCAGAGAGGTTTAAAGAACACCCTCGACGCTTCCACAAATTGTTCCCCTCCTGTGGTGCCTCCCTGTGGAGCTCCATTAGCTGAGTCTGCCCCATATTGCTATAGGCTTCTGGTGTGGCTCGCGCTACCATCATCCGCTCATGGGTACGTGCCACCTCCACGTCCATGATTGTTTCACTCTTGGATGCCATACGCTTGGCTTCCGTGTCCGCTTCATGGTTTCCACGTGACACGAAATCTGTCCCCTTGGTATGAGCGGCGCATTTCACGACCGCTATGCCCACTGGGAGCTGTAGTGCTTTTATCAGCCTGTCCAATAAGGCTGCATGTGTCACTGGCATGCCGTCTGCTCAGAGGTAGCCCCTCCTTTTCCAGCGTGCTAGTCCTGAGTGCACTGTGGACGTCACATAGGCAGAGTCACTATACACCGTTACGTCCTGATCTGCATGATTCTCAATGGCGAGTATCAATGCTAATAGTTCTGCAGCCTGTGCCGAATAATGGCATGGTATTCGTGCGCTAACGAATACTCGAAACTCCCCATTCGCCAGGTGTTTCACCACAGCCACGCCTGTATGCCTTTGTCCGTCTTCTTGGTCGATTCTCGAAGACCCGTCAATAAAGACTATCTCTCCACTCGCCAGGGCATTTTCCTTTACCCTGGGGATCTCATCATAGAATTCCTCATAGTTTGCACAGTCGTGTATAGGTTCTCCCTCTGTGACTGGCTCAGCTATGAACGTAGCAGGGTTTACAGTTTTACATCACACTATTTTGATCGATGGATTAGAGATTATCGCCTCATAGGCAGATGCTCTCTGAGATGTCAGTGTGCCCTTTGGCTTCTCTAGTAAGGCGAACAGTGAGTGCTCAACATACAGTGTCATGGAGAACCCCATCACAATGGATGACGCCTTTTCGATAGCGAATGCGGCAGCAGCTAGGTTTTGTTCGCATGGGAAGTGGCCCTTCATGCCTGGGTCCAGACTCCCGCTGTAATATGCCAGGAGCTTCTACCCCAGCGAGGTTCGCTGCGCGAGCACTGCCGTCATAAGATTACCATCGGTATGTGAGAACAGGTAGAATTCCTCTGCATAATTAGGAATCCAGAGAACTGGGGTCTTACAAATTGCCCCTTGAGTTCTGTGAACCCCTTTTCCATTGCCTCAGTCCATTCAATATCTTCCCTTGTCGCCTGGGCCTTTTTTAGGGCCTGAAGCAAGGGCTTGGTATATGAGCTGTAGCCAAAGACCCATGCTCTGACGTAATTGCACAGGCCTAAAAAGCTTTGCATTTGTTTTACCGTGCATGGCTTGGCTGTGTTCATGATAGCTTCAGCCCATTCTGTGGTTACCTTTTTCCCCTCATGTGAGATCAGTTGCCCTATGTACAACACTTCTTGTTGACAGTACTGCAGCTTTTCCTTTTCAACGTTGTATCCCTTCTCAGCCAGTATATTTAGTAGCTGGATGGAGTCGCGCCTGCACTGCTCTTCAGTGGTGCTGCAGATCAGAATGTCATCTACATACTGTAAAACAACACTGTCCACCGCAATATTGCTAAGGTCCATTTGCAGGACTCTGTTGAAAATAGACGGGGACTCGCAGTACCCCTGTGGCAACCTTGTGCTTTTCAGGTGCATTTGTCTGAAAGTGAATGACGTCAGGTCTTGTGAATCACGGTGCAACAGAATCAAGAAAAACACATTTTTCAAATCGATCACCGTGAAATATTTTGCCTCAGTGGGTATGTTGCATAGAATTGTAGAGGGGTTCGGGACTAGAGGGAACTCGGCCTCAACAATATCATTTAATGCTCTTACATCTTGGATTAAACGCCAAGACCCTCCCTTTGATTTTTTGACAGGGTAAATCACCGTATTGCAAGGTGATTCTGACGTCAGTAGGATGCCCAGCTCCATCATGGCGGAGATTTTCTTCGTGATCCCTTCATCTGCCTCTCTGGACATGGGATATTGTTGCGCTCATGGTCAAATTGCTCCTGGTTTCAGTTTAATTTTCACTTCACCTGCTCCCTTCAGGAGACCTACGTCATAGGGCCCTGTAGTCCATACTGCGGCAGGCACTTGGGCCATGTCTTCATCAAAGTATTCTGGACGTACCAGTGCCAACATCATTCTCTGTGGCACCTCCCTTTTGGTCAATTTGACCCAAAATGTGAGACTCACTTCCACCCTTGTCTCTGCTAGGTCAGGATGTTCTTCGAACAGATCATCATCGGTGACGTCAGTCACTCGATACCCTTCTTCAAAGGTGATAATACACACCATTGTCTGCCTTCGTCATCATATCCTTCGACCAATACCATTTTCCCTCGCACTGCGGCAGACTGTATCATTAAGGGAAATACTTGTCCCTCCTCTTCGTGCATGGGTATTCATGGTCTGAAAGAAACTCATCAGGGGTTCTCATAGTTTTGTCTACGAGGACTGGCAATCCCGCCTTAAGCACCTGCATGCCATATGTAAAAACTTCTGGTTCTAGCGGTATAGCCCTCATTGCTACACATCCTGAGTATGCCCTGATCACTTCGCACACGTTTCAATAATGCATTCCTGGGGTGGAGCACACTATACCTGCTCGGCAGACTTCAGTGCCCTACTTGTGGACCCGCTAGCGTCTGACCATCGTACCCCACGGTCCCCTGGGAGCCGTTTTTCGCATCTTCTTCGTTCTGCCCAATCTCCAGCCTGTCAAGGGACAGTCCCCTGCTCCCACTACTTTGGGTAACATCCTCAGTGTCATATAACTGAGTGCTTTCTAAGCGCTCATCTTCCCTTCCCCCTTGGTAAGTTAGTTCCAGCCCCATCTCGTCATAGATTTTATCAATCGTTTCCCTGATGCTTCTGGTGTCGAAGTCATCTTCAATGTTTGTCCCGCTTGTACCTGGTACCGTCTCGCTTGCAGGAAAGAATTCTTCTATGTCTTCCCATTCTACTGTAGGATTGGGTTTAATCACTTCCCGCTCCAAATATTTCAGATCTCGTGCCCTATGTCTGCGCTTGCTCTCTATATCCTCATCTATTTCCTTTAGTTTCTTCGCTTCTTCTCTAGCCTTATCTACTTCCCTCATCCGTTCATTTCTACGTTCCTTTGCCCTTCTACTTTCCTCGTCTTCCCGCTTCTTTACTTTCCTTTCGTGCACCCTTCTCTCTTCCTCTAACTTTAACATGTTCTGCCTGTACTTTTCATAGGCTGCGTATTGTGTGCGACTGAGCGGTATTCCTTGCTCTTCGCGATATAGTTGTTCTTGCCTTAGTCTATCTTTCTTTCTTGTCCTTTCATCCCTCACTTCCTTCTCCTTTTCTTTCTCCCTTCTTTGCACTTAATCAGGCCTTTCTCTCGGCCTTACCTCATCACTTCCCTTTCCATCTAATTTCAATAGTATCTGTCCTCCCATCCATTCGTCTTTTGCGAATACTAACTCATCACTTCCTTTCCGTTTCTTCCCCTCTCTCTCTTTCTCGAGAGATGCACTAGTTTGTGCCTGATCCTTTTTCCCACCATCGCGTCTCTCCTTGTCCCTCGGGACTTCGGAGGCAAGATTACTCTCCTGCTCTCTCTCCTTGATCTCGTCTCTGCTGCACGTAGGTGACTCATATGCAGGGTTACTATACCCCGTAGCTGCCTTAAGTTCTCTTAGCGGGTAAAGACCCTCTGACTTACTTCCTTCGACCACTGGCTCAGGCGGGGTAGGTGGCGCGGTAGGTGTCTCACCTTCCTCCGTACATACATTTAGTATCCAGTCAGTGGGTGGTTCTTCCACCTTCGTTTCTTCAAACATTTTCCACAGTTCTAGAACAGCAAGACGTTTCTCTAACTTCTTGCCTGTATATGTGGCATGTAGGAAGGTAGTCATATGCTGTAAAACAGCCTTAGAGAGTGACCCGTTCTGGGGCCACTGCATAAATATCTTATTGGCGGTACCCTTAACTCACTCCTGGTTGTATTTCTTCAGTTTCAGTGCATGCTTGGGCAATTGCTTGCATAAATGAGCAAGTGGGGTAACTTCCTCCATTCTTAATTTCGTCACTACCAGCATTTAAACAGTTCTTTGACCTCTCAATAGTATGAGCGAGCACCAGATACGCAAGCTCCAATCCAATCTTTTCCCGCCAAAATTGTATACCAACAATTTACTCAAAACCCATCAATTCAATGGCGATTCCCTCTTAGTTACAGAATCGCGTAAAGCCATAATGCATTTCAAACAACCATCAATACAGTTATTTCACATTTGACATAAACAGGACATATATGACAGACATTTGACAGACTAGACGGACACCAGCTAGTCATACGTATACCTGCCTTCTAATCAATACCCCGTCATGGGATGTGAATGAACCCCTTTTGGACCGTCTTTAATCGTCACCGTAGCCTAAATTGTCCCCCCACTGTGGGCTCTGGGTTCACGTTCCTTCTGACCACTCTTTAAAGTGCAGGAACAAGGCAAATCCTTATGTTTTTTATCTCAGGTGCCCCCCTGGTAATCCTTACGTTTTGTCTCGGGTGCCCCCCCGGTAATCCTTACGTTTTGTCTCGGGTGCCCCCCGGTATCCACTCTTTATTTCTTATGCTCGAGTCATTACGCCCTATATATAAATATATATATATATATATATATATATATATACAGTCTCCTCTACTTGGATCTATTTTATATTTTTCTCCGCCACCCTCCGTTAACTTTCCCTTGCTTACTCTAATGCTTACAAGACATTTGCCAAAGTAACAGGTCTGTTGTTTCACCCACCAATCGCATCTTTTCCTCTCTGGAACTTCAGGATCACCACCCCTTCCTCTTCCCGCTTTTAAGGTTTTCGTCCGATCCGCTGCCCGTGGGAATGAGAAGGGTTATGCTTGGAATGGCGGGTTCCTTCAGACCCACTGCAGAATTTTGAAGTTTTACTTTATCATTGTCCACGGGGAGCTTCTCAGTCTACTCAGCCGGAATGGCGAAAGGACTTGTGATCTTACCGAAGGCCTAGAGTTACTTCGTGCCATCTGTCTAAAAGATGTCTTACGACTATATCAATCGATAATCAATAATCGATGGCCGAAACCATCCTCACGCTACCAAGTGTTCAGGAGGGGAAGAAGTTACTGACGGGCCTATAGGTCAGCACTCACCCTCTAGAACTTGTAAGACAAGATAGCTGCACCATGTGAGGATAGGGGGTGCAGGATTCACTTACTCCAACACGACTCAATAATGAGGACTCAGTAAATTGGCAAAGGGAAGTCAGTTTAATGACAAGTACAACAAACAGAGAAGCAAATGGGAATCAGCAGCATTGCGATCACCTGTCTCGCTCCGACTTCCTCGAACTTCAGTCAAACAGTCATTGTTATAGGCAAAACTTGTCATCACTGACGTCTACTTCTATAAAAAATCATCATGCAATATAATTGGTTAGGAAAGGTAACTTAAGTATAGGTGTTATATCTGTATATGGTAACAGAGCATGTGGATTGGATAACTCTTATCGGGTGGGCGTCTATGCCCATCCCTCTACATCACGCGTGATTGACGTCACTATAACTACAACGTCCCATTGGTTCTACGATCTATAGGACCCTAGATAACTTGGTCCGTTGTGATTGGGCGGGTTACACCCCTAGACATAAATCCCCATTTTAATTAGCAGCATGCAGAGTGGACACCCAGGTGCCTGGTGTCCCAAGTTTCACCCTGCCTCCCTTCCATCAATCAGTATCTTAGGGCTATGTGTCAATTAGTTGGCTGGGTATGGCTCTCGGAACTGTAGCCTCTTATCAGGAAAAGGTATGGCATCCTCGGGTTCTGGATGACATCAGGCAATGGTACTTCTTCACGCCTGACTGGTCACGTGTCTGTTCACCATGAATCTGCTTCAGTTTCCAGCTTTTATTGTATTTAAATCTTCTTTCGGCCCTGCCACCTGCCTGGGCTTCTCTTATCTTGACCTTCACAGGCGAGCTGGTATGCCCCGGAGTTTGATTCTTGTGAGTTGACGCTCTCCTCCCTTTCTCTGGATGACCTCGATTTCCCAGGCATGAGCTGCTCTCTGTTGAGTTTCGATACCGCTCTTCCTCTCTGTTCTGGCTGGGTTGTGAAACTTGGCCTGTTAGGCCTGGGGCAGCCTGGGCACATTTCTGCTTCACAAAATGGAGTCGCATTTGTATAATGTGCTTCTTGAGGTAGATATATAGTTGGTGCATGCCGCTTCTATTACTCTACTAAGCATTGCAAGCAGTATCGTTTCTCAGCTTCTTGCGTTCCAAGCCTATTTACACACGTTTGATGGGTTGGTTACTTTCATCCTGTCTTGTAATACGTTTCCTTACATTTTAGCATCGTCTCTCTCCTGCGTCCATTACATCTATTTTCATAACTGCTTTCTCTGGCGTGTTAGCTTCGTTAGCTGTTTTGTTCATTTGCGAGTTTGTTCAGGCACTTATGTCATTTCTACTGGCCTTCCATTAAGGCTTTTGGGTTCTCTTTGTGGACCGCATGAAGGCACTCCTCATTTCGTATCAGCGGCTGGTATGGCTGTCTGATAGGGTACCGTGCTGCCCAGGGTTGTCTAGTTATGGGCGCTTCAACAGGCACGGATCTTCTAATTTACACTGGCCAGAGTCCCAGTGCGGCTCTCTGTTGGTTCATTTGCTCTTCATAGGTCACGTACCTTGGCGAGTACTTTCCTGGTAGCTCAACGTGGGGGGCAGGGGTGCAAGTCATGTCTGGGACCTTCTCTACAAGGTGCACTGTGCACGTGGGTTGCTTAATTTGGTGAGTGTACAGGGGGTGAGAATGGTGGGTGTAGGTGCACTTTGCATGTAGTGGCTTAGTTTGGTGGGTGTATAGAGAGTAGTAATGGTGGGTGTAGGTGTACGCTGCATTTGGGGAGCACCGATTTATTTTATACATGGGGCTGTTGATGGTTGGTATGGGTGCAGCTCTTTGTGGTTGCATGTGGGTACTCGCCATGCTATTTGGGTTATTTTTGCTGCATCTGGTGTAACGGCTCGAAATGTGTACAAAACGATAGGTTTAGGTGGCTCCTTGGTTTGCACTAGGGGCATGTTGTGGGCGTGTCTGGTGTCATCCTGTTTTCTTTGCACTGCTGGTCCCTAAATCGCACAATGCATTGGCGCCACGCAATCCTAGCGAACGCGCAAATATTTTTGCTCAAGCGTAGCACTTTTTTCTGTATATCAGGCCCAGTGACTTTAACTGCATCACTTTATTACCTTTGGGTGCTTTCATTATTCTACTGATCAGTTCTAAAACAACTAATGCATATCTACTTCATATGTGTATCACTTATACTATGGCACTGCAAATTGGCAATGATACTACATGCTATGAAATCAGTTATCTAACACAAATCATTATCATTGCCATAAAATATACATTTTAAAAGGCTCACGACAGTCATTTTCTTTCCAATTCTTATTTCCGCACTGAAATGTAAAATGTAAAAACACATGCCTTTCCTACTTATTTTCTTGAAGTACATGTGATATTAATAAATAGGTCTATTTCATTTTGTTGTGTGTATAGATTTACAAAACATGCTGTGAATGTCACAACATCGGTGTGAAATATTTGAAAAAACAAGTTGAAGTGTCACATGTAGCTTCCAAACAGAGTATCTACAGAGCCACCACAAACATGCAAGGTGCACACACCGTTTGTGTTGGCATGTGTGCTTCTACTGAACGTGGTTTTGTGTTGGCCCTCAAACATTCCAAATTAGGAATGGACTCGTCTTTACAGTAGAGCCCGTGCTAAGAGAAGGGTGGACAGCCCACAACTGTGCTAGCACAACACTCTAAATATTTAAACTACTCTCATGCTTTGTCTTCCAGCTTTTTCACACTTTTACACAGTGCAGACCACTTTGAAACAGGCATTGGCAAATGTGAAGGCATCGGATAGACATTTGTCAGGCACTCTTATAGCACATTAGTCCCTGGCAATTACCTATGCAATCATCAATTTCATATATTTACCTTTATCCGATTAAGCGTCATTAGGGCCACAGTTAATAAACAAATTAAACAGTATATGTCCAAATTCAATATACAACTTCCCCAAATCAAATTTCCTCAATTATGTGATGAATTATCAGTGAACTACGAATCAATCATAATGCAACAACACTACATGAACGACCTTAAACACATCCTTAGTGCTATAAAAGGTTAAAAGTATATTTACAACCAGTGGTGATAAAACTAGATCAAATATCATTCATATTGCCATGTTCAGTGCAGTCTGCATCTTTATCCAGGCTCTGTGGAGATAGTTAGCCCCTGAATAGACTACGAATTCATCACAGGTTATAAAGCAACACTCCATAGATTGAGCAGTGGTTCTAATTTCAAAGCTCAGAAACCCTGGTTTCAAATAGTTTCTTTAAATTCTTATAGCTTGGACAGATTAGGAAGAAATGCAGTTCATTTTCCACCAATGTGCTTTAAGAATGGTACTTGTCAGAGACATTATTGCCCCCATTATGTAATGGAGCGCTAGTGGTATTATATCGATCCTGAGTTTAAGAAATGTCGGTTTCAGCACATCCAAGTAGCATTCATAGTAATATGTCAATTTCATACTCCAATACATCAAAGTCAACAAGCTCACGTTCAAATGCTGCATCTTCATTGAGGTTATATTTTCTTTTAATTATCAATGTGGACATGAGTTCTGGACTAGACCCAAATTCTCCACATCCTATTTTAATAAGTCATTCCTTGATATATATACACCAATGGACTGGTGGTCCACCTTCCTGGGAAAGCAGATCTTTCAGTGCATGCTTATATCTCTCCAGGCTTTCACCAAAAGTTTTCATTTGATTGGACGTTCCATGCCCTGAAAATTAACTTTCATATGGAGTGGAACAGTCCGTGTGCTGCCTGGCAAACTGAGTGTATTCTTCAGGAACCCATTTTCTGTAGGAGGGAGCTTCATACGATCTCCATCATTCAGATCTATATAGGGCTGCCTGCCGGGCTTCGAGCCTGTAATGCTCTGTAGAGACAATAATAGCAGCATTCTTGTACTTCTTGGTAAATCCCACCATTGCACTGCTGTATCTAGAGACTACAACACCAGCTTTCTCTATCTGCATGCTCCAGTTACCTTTTTCTGTCGCTCTCATTCCAAGGTGATCATACGACTTAACGAGTTCTATTTTTTCACCACACAAACTTAGGGAGATTTGGTTGTTTCATCCTTCTTCCATTAAAAAAACATGGCTTTTGGTTTTTAGCTATTTATTTTTAGGCCATTACCTAGGCAGAACTCGTGGAATAGCTTAAATTGCTTGTCCAATCCAATGGGAGTCAGGGAAATTAATGCTGCATCATGTGGAAACATTAAAATTGCCATTTTCCGCCGCCCATCGAGGGTGCATCAATGGGGGCTTATTGCCTTCATAATGTTTACACACAAGCCAAAACATTTGGCTTTGTCAATGCTTGTTTTCAACAGGAATTCAGTACAAAGAACATATATACATCAAGTAGCTGAATGTACCACTGGTGCTTTTACAGCTGCAATTAAACCATCACCTCTCTGCATAGAAATAAAACAGGCAGCCCAAAATGTGATGTTACTGATGGATAAGGATAGCTCAAAGAGATCCCAGGAGGATGGATTTTGAGAGGCAAGGGACGGATAGTCAGTGAAATGGCCATAGGGAGTAGAATAGCCAGGGTCATTCAATGGGGGAGTAAATGACCAAACAACAATCACATGTGTCCCTCCTCACATATCACTTCCTGCCAAGCTGTGACACAACGGAATGGTTTGGGCTTATAGATGGTGCTTAAGTGCCACCTATTTTCGAAAACTAAAAATACCCTCAAAGAACTCCCCCCCCTCCCCACCCCAGTGTAATTCCAAAATCACTTAATTTACGACTTCAGCAACCAGAATTAGACAGTGGTGGATTCTGTATGAACATTCATCAGTTCTGCACGCTACTGTGCTGTTGAACGCAGTGAAAAGGAAAAAAAAAACCATTACACACCTTGAAAATGCTAGAGGCTTATGTCACCAAAACATCCAAAGTACCCATCCCAAATAAGAGCGGAAGGCCAGGAGGCATGAGAATATCCCCTCTGCCCCCTCAAATAGCAGACAGTAAAGAGAGTATTTCATTCTATTTTGGAAACGAGCATCTATTTATCTTTTAGCATCTTCAACACAAATGATAAATTAAGTGTATATCAGAGCGCAAATACGAGTGTTCCAGTAATGCGGAGCACTGAACGGATAGTGGGTCCATACATGATGACACAGCAGTTACATATTAATGACATTAATCCTCGAATGCACATGATTCACCATGCATAGGACGTTGACATTGTTTACGTTTTATTAGCATTTAGAGAAACAGTAGTATCATGCCAGGAATTACATCATCCCAGCGCTATACCTTCCCCAAAGCCCATAAACAATACACTTCATAAGCCACAAACAGCTTGCCCACATTGCCCTTGCACCTCCCGCCTATTCCACGTAACAACAGGAGCTCGCATATCATGTATGGATCTGGCACACATCTTCCATGCGTATATTCCACCATCTTGCTCGCCCATCCCTAAGAGCAAGTCTACTCTTTCTCCCAGTAATTCTCTCCCGGCCATGAATAATCAGGTTCTCAAGGAGGCATGTCATCAGAGGGAGCTGCCCAGATACCACCAAACTGTATTACCGTTAATGCCACCGGATTGCAAGTTGCGGTGTAAGTCTCTATTTGTTTTTAGTCCATAGGACTCTATTGTGGATTTCTGGAGGAATTTGGGGATAAGCTGGAGGATTTACCTCCAGCTCATAGGTAATGTTCTCCGCCAGAGGATGCAATGCCAGTATAAATAACATGGGAGACAGTGACATCCTTGCCTAGTTCCCCTCTTCAAGTCCCAAGCATCTGAGATGATCTTCCCCATTCTCACCCTGGCAGCGTATAAATCAGCCTGACCCAACTCAGAAAACCCTACCTGATACCAAAATGCTGCATACATCTACTCCCAGCGCACTGAGTCAAATGTTTTTACAGCGTCCAAGGAAAGCACCACACACCTCTCATCCAGCGTTCCAGTTTTGTTAATGACGTGGTGCTGCATTCTCAGGTTTAACAAGGTGTTCCTGCCTAGCACAAAACCCGTCTGATCTGAGTGTATGAGTGTTGTGTTCACCTGCGTGAGCCTACCCACCAGGACAGCAGTAAGGATTATAGTGTCCTGGTTCACTATTGATAAGGGTCTATATGACTCACAGTGATCATGTGGCTTCCCAGGCTTGGGGACTATCACTAGCACTGATTCTCTCATGCTCAGTTTCGAGCACCCCATTCTCCAAAGCTGAATTGTACACCTCTAAGAGCCTTGGGATGACCCGCTTGCCATATTCTTACTCGACTTCAAGGGTGATCTCACCACCATAACCTCTCCTTCAGCCACGGGAGCTTCCAAAAAATCAGCGTATTCCTGCGACAAAGGGGGGCAGCTTAATGTGGGACAACATAAATTCTATCTTTGTATTATCCTCCGCCCTACTTTCCCCATACAAGTTTCCGTAATATCCCTTAAAAATTCAGTTAATCGCCATTTGAGATCGCCAGACTTCCACACATTCATCCGCGACTGCACACATCTTAGCCCGGGTGTCTCTTTTCTACACAACCATGCAAGCAACCTGGGACACGTCTTATCCCCATGTTTGTGGAGCCTCTACCCATTCACTTCTAAGTCATATTTGCCCAGCCTTTCCCAGGCGCCAACACATCGCTGTCTGAGAGCCACCAGGTTTTGTTCCAATTGCCTGTTCACTATCGAGTTCTGCAGGCAATTTATCTCAGCCTCAATACTGGATAATTCATTGAGTAGAGACTTCTTGACTCCCAAGCCTTAGCAATCGCTTCTTCCCTCATCACCACCTTAAATGTTTCTCACAGAATATCACTACCTTCGACACTCCCCTCGTTTATCTAATTGTTGAGTGCATCAGACATGTGGTCACCATACACTGCATCTGTCAATGCCTCTACCCTCATTCTCCATGTCGGGATGGGCTGCCATGTATTCACCAGGTAAGAAGCAAAGGAACATGGTCCGATAATGATCTACCCATGAAATGTGCATTAACGAACTCATTGGCGTGTTCACTTCCCATGATTAAATCATCTATCCATGTTTACACCACCTGTGGGACGGAGTAATATGAATAAACCCTATTTTCACCATTGTGCAATCTCTAAATCTGCACTAAGTCCAAATGTGAGAATTTGCACTGGTGGAGACGACACATGTGTTTGCTGTCCGACCTGTCGAGTAGCGGATCCAGTGTGCAATGAAAGCACCATCCCCCAATCCCATATCCACACAACATCCATGTACGGAGTCAGCCGAGCCCAAAGAGATTGGAAGAAACTGGAAGCATTGTGGTTGGGTGCACAAGTATTAATAATACACACTTACCAGTGCTCCACATAACCGTGTACCAGTACCATCCTACCGCCCTGATCCGTACGAACCTCCAGAAGCCAGAACAGCACCTTCTAGCTTATGTAGAATAGGTAGCACCATACTCTACCACCCACCGCCATCTACGCAACAGGGCAACCTGTCTAGCCGCAGTGAGTTGCTTTTCTTGTAATCGTGCTATTGCCATCCGCTTCCTTCACAAATAAGACCATACTCTATTTATTTATTTATCCATTATTATAGCGCCTTAGGCCCACAGGCAAATGGGAGCTGATGCAAATAACAACAAACATGTCACACATTGAGCAAAACACGAATAAAAAGCAAAAACAAAGCAATTACCATATATGCCTAATAGATCTGGTCACATTACACAGGATACAAAAAATAAAAACATAACCTACAGTCTTAACACATTACACAGAATACTGAGTAAATACATCATAGTCTAAGCAACCCAACGAACTATGAATTCACTGCATAATCAACCACAATTTAAAGTTCAGATGGAACATTTGCCAGACTTTTACAAATACTCCAAAAATAGGGGAGGTTACTTTTTCCATGGCCCACAGTCTCTATTGGCCTGCGAGTCTCTATGAAGTCTCTATTGGCCTGTGGGCACCATTCATCCACATGTACCCTACAGAGAAACTTTAGGTCACATGTTCAAATGCACCCAAGCCCTATTGAATGACCCAGCCATGCCAAAAATCTATTTGTTAGGGCCTCTCCCGGCTAATTTCTCACTGGTTTCTACACATCTGTAATATCGATATTCCTTTTATCTAGACAAGCCCTCTCACATTCTTGTCAGAGATTTCAGGCATTTCAGATTTTCCAATGGGAAAGTCACTTGTGCTATGGGTTTTTTGTATATAACTAGTGGGACTTGGTGGATACAGATGAGGCTGAGTAGCTCCATCAGTAGTGCCTACTGCCACAGGCAATGACAAAGATAAGGCATCCTGCCTTTTAACTGATTGTACGTCAGGCACACAATTATTATCAGCTTCTTCTGAAACAGTTTGACACTGTCTATCCATAGTCCCTTGAGCGGCCTTGATCCCGCCCCTTCCCATCAACTCAAACCAAAAACAAAACTCCCTAAGGTTATTTGACACGTTGAGCTTAGCAATGATTCCTTACTTCATGATCAGCCAATTGATAGAAATAGTTAACTCCCAGTCTGCATTTTCCTGTGATGGAAATTGTGGAGAGAAATTCCAAGGTGATATAGTACCCACTCTAGGGTCTACTAAAATTCACACAGAGGACATCCCTGTGAGGCCATTTTGTTCCACCTGCCGATTAGTGTCTCCTCCAAAGCATACATTATTAGTGCATACTATACTGGAACACTTTATGTTATTAAGACCATTAGATGCTATTAAGACCAGTAGATGCTATTAAGACCAGTAGATGACACAGGAGACCACACATGAAGGGCTAATGGACATGCAAGGATTTCAGAAATTGGTGCTGGATGAACTTTACAGGATCTGGGGCTATCTCTAATTTCTAAATCTGCATTAGATTGTTTGTACATTGACTATGTAGCACATACCCCACCCCCAGATAACCTCAGTATCTCCCACTCTCTGGTATTTCAAGCGCTGTGTCTTCCTTGCATTCATTGCCAAAACATCAGAAAGGTGATTCCCTATTAAATATTGTGGGAGTAGAAGGTCTATCAGACTCCAAAAGAGCAGGTTTAGATTCTCTAGGTCTTTGAGCTTCCTGAGCTAGTTGTTTATCCTGAATCACGAATAGAGTAGACAGTTCCACCTCTGTATTTCTCTGATGGGCATGCAGCTGATAACTTTCAATTCTGAGGCATCATAGTGGACAGTTATTATTAGGAGCAACAAGGAATAAATAACAACATACACTCCTTTCTATTCCATCCATCCAAACTGGAAAAGCTGCCTCAAAAACATCCCGCTTCTCAGAGGTGTAAACATGAAATCCATGGGCATAACAAGTGCGCTGTGCCACCTGCCTGAACCTTTGTGAACCCTCATGCAAGCTGGACTCCTCCCTCCGGATCCCTGCACCTCTGTGATCTCATTCACAGCAGCTAGCAACAACCCCTGGCCACCTCAAACTGCCCCAAAGAACTTCATCGGTGGCATAGGGAGACAACACCATGAAGCACACAGGCCAGAAGAGGGAGAACAGACAGGCAGAAACAAGCCCCATGAACAGCAAAACTCCGGCCCCCAGGCTACCAGCCGCAGTCAGGACAGAAGGCAGCAAACACAGGACCGCAGAATGCTAGGTAAACAACCGGCAAGCCTCACTGTGGGCGTGCATGATGAGCAAAGGCTTGCGTGCACTCCAAAGGCCACTTCTGCCAGTCCTACTTACTCCTAATCCCAAGTTGCAGAAGACATGACAGGGTTACAACCATTATGCAAATTTGTCAATCTATTTCTGCAACCAATCAGTCAAAAAACCAGGACATATCTCAAAGATACTGCTGCAACTATTAACATCTTTGAAGGGATAAGCTTTGATAATGAGAAGGAACTCCTGGTGACTATGGACATACAGGCATTATACACCAACATACCGCAGGATCAATCAATAGACATTATACACCATCAAATCATCCATAATGCCACTCAACAAAGAGTGCCAGCAGCATTCATTGTAGAACTGATGGCCATTGCCTTACAAAAGAATGTCTTTAAATATGCGGACCAATTTTACCTACAGAGTGGGGGAACGGCCATGGGAGCAGCATTTGCGCCCAGTCTGGCGATATTGTTTATGGCAGATTTCGAGGACAAATTTGTACTCAGTGATACTAACCCTTTCTTCACACAGGTAAAAAAATGGTATAGATATATAGACGATGTGATATTTATTTGAGAAGGCAACATCGAATCACTTGGAGACTTTTTAATATACCTCGATTGTCTACATGATACCATCAACTTCACTATGGAGCATAATCATCATTCCATCAACTTTCTGGATTTACAAATTACTGGTAACATGGGTCATCTGTCTTGCTCTTTATATAAGAAAACTACAGATCGGAAAAACCATATTACATTTCTCCAGCTTTCACCCCAGGGCATTGAAGGAGAATCTGCCCTAGAGTCTGTTCCTAAGACTCCGACGGAACTGTACTGAAGTTACAGATTACTAAACACATGCTAATAAATTAGCTGAAGAATTGAGAGAGCGGGGATCTCCAAAAAAGCTTGTTAAGAACGCCCTCAAAAGGGCTAGGTTTACAACAAGAGAAAGTCTCTTGACATCCAAAATTAAAAACTCGGCACAAGATAGGATTGCTTGCATCACCACCTACAGCACTGAATCTTTTGCAGTGAAAAAGGCCTTAATGAAATTCTGGCCGATGATCTCTACCTGCCTACCCAATTTAGGGAGGCCCTTGTTCGCATTCAAAAGATCAAGGAATTTCTGAGACCAACTGGTCCATGCAAGGTCTGAGCAGAGGACGAATACCAGCCAACGAGTTTTACGCCCGGTAGTGGGACATTTCCCTTGTGGCAACTGCAGGGTGTGCAAATTCACGAGTAAAACAACACAGTTTCAAATTGGCACAAAAAAGTGGGACATAAGATTCATGTCCAATTGCAAGACAAGCAACGTGATCTATTGTATTGAATGTCTGTGTGGACTAAGATACGTAGGCCAAACTACTCGCGCAGTTTCTACCAGGATCGGCGAACATCGCTCGAGGATTAGATGCTGCAACCATGCAGCCCGATGGTAACACACTTCTTAGAATTACAACATTCCCCAGATGACCTTAAATGGTGGGTGATCGATGTGGTCAAAAACAGCATGAACACACAAAAAGCATTGCTATATAAGGAGGCCAGATGGATTTACCGGCTTGACACCCTGAACAAAACAAAAGGTTTGAATGAGGAGTTACCATCTAGGTTCCCTTAGGGCTTTCGTCCGCTTCCAGACATGCAGCTGCAATTGGATTGCTTTTTAACTTTTAACTTTCAACAATACCAGCTGCAGTACCATCAACCTCTTAGCACTAGTGGCGCTAGAGAACATCGTGATCTGGCTCATGCATTGTCTCTAATGCTAGTCACGATCACCATGACAACCACCAAGAAACCCAGCAAGCAATGCGTACGGTCCTGCAGGAGAGAAACAACGCGTGTGCTGCACCATTTATTTCAGTTAAGTAATTCAGCGCCCACTCCATTAGCTCCTCTCCCCTCCCTCTCTTAGACTAAGGGATGCATACTGGACGTATTTATGCATTTCTTTCACTAGACTGAGTCAACCTACGAACTTAGACACCATTTCCCTGAAGGTGTTGATTAAAAAAACTGTGACGCCGTCTTTTTCCTTCAAGTTGCTGCCCAAGCTTCATTCATAGCAACGGCCATGCACAGGATATTGGGATAATATTTTGTGCACTTTGAAGGTACATTTGACTTAATATTCTTTTCAATGTGCCTTTTTCACATCATGAATATGCGGCCACACGTACTTTTTATGTTATTATGCCTGTTGTTTATTCCAAACAGAGACACTTTTTGACATACGCGTCTGTGCTTTTGGCAACAGTAAATCGTGTATGGAACTTCCACTTTAAATTCCACAACAGGCAGTGACCTGTGGCACCATAATAATTCGTGTAAGTGTTTTACTCTTCTTTTGACAATCCGGTGCCCTTTGCACGCCATGATCCCTCGCAGAGGTGCATGTTTAATACAGCGGCCCTCATTACGATACTGGCGCTAAACCATGGCGCTATTAGCACCATGGTTGGTGCCGGTATCGTAACGAGTCCGCCAATGTTCAATGGGGAATTACCACCCCATTCCAAGGTTGGCGGGGCGGTAATTCCCCATTGAACATTGGCCCTTCCCCATTCCAATTGCTGCCCCATAGGGCTCAATGGGACTGGGGAAGGCGCAATTTGCGGTACCGTACTTAGCACCAAGGTCACTTTGCGGGTCCCTACTTTAACGGCTGGTCTAGACCAGCCGTTCAGGTCGGGTCCCGCAAAGGGACCTTGTAGTAAGGCGCTAATGGGTTAACGGCACCGCAGCCTTTTACGGCGCCATTAACCCATTAGCGCCAGGGCCGTAGTGAGGCCAAGTGACTTTTTCCACCCTTTCCTGGTTGCCACCAAACCCAGAGCTGCGGGCCATAACTTAATATTTCACTTAACTTTTGGTGAAACGGTGCACTTTCTGCCATGTATATTCTTGTGTATACACATACACATAGTTCTTTCTGGCACATACTGTTTTTTCCATATTTTCAATCTTCCATTTTCTGGTTCTTTATTTCAATCTACTTCACCCCTATGCATCTAGGTTACCTTATTTTTAGGCTTTTTCAAAGGGACTACACCTGATACCCCCTTTAGTCCCAATCCATCTATACCACTGTAGTTGGCTGCCCTGCAGTGATTTCACCTGCATGCCCTATGAGACACGGGACCTGCACCATGTTGTGCTATACAGATTTAGTTTTCCGTGATCTTCATTTGGCTTATGTTTTCTTTTGTACCTCAGGGGTCATGACTACTACCGGTCCTGAGGAAGGCAGGACTTCTTACTCCGCCGAAACGTAGATCTTCTGTACTTACTGGAAAATAATTGATACATCTTTTTGAAAATCTACATAGCTGAGCTGAGAACTTAAGTCTACCTACATATGGTTTCAACCTCCAAGAGGGGGTGAATTGTTTATATTGTACATACTGTGTTTGTTTTTGAACGTTTATTTTTGAGCTTTTTTGTTGCAACATATTATTCCTTTTCCCTTGTACGATTGTATTTTTATTATGTATGTAAATTGTGTATAGGACTATTGACATCCTTTGTTTATATTGTACATATTGTGTATACTTTTGAACTTTTTTATACCTGTATTGTATGCAGTACTTAACTGCTGTTTGTAATTTACACATTTTGTGCGTTAGCAATAAAGAAAGCTATTTTTTTGAAATTACTTAACAGAATTGAGAATCTGTGGGTCCTTAGATTCTAAGGGACCATTATCAGGACATAGGTGGATATGTGAATAATAAATACCACCAGTTGAGTGATATATAGACTCTCTGTGTGATGCCCTTGATATTGAGGAGACCATCATCAATTGATATGAATGTCTATTGAACCTGTTAGGACATCACCTTGTTTTTTTCTTTATTGTGCTTCAGATAGCTTTTCAGCCCCCTTACATTCCAGGATACAACATTCAGATCATTCACCATATAGTAATCCCAGCCATCTCCCTCTCCCTATTCTGGGCCTCCCAACTTCTGGTCCAAAGTACATATTTGCAGCATTGAATCCCACTGTGCTCAGCTTTCCGCAGTGACCCCAGAGATCCTCTCTTGAGTGAAAGGTAAATGCAGCCCCCAGAATCAGTAGGCATAAGTGACACCAAATAGGCAAGCAACTGTAACACAACAACCAAACTAAGGAAACATACATTATTAGCTCAACAGTACCCTGCTATTCAAGCATGCACCCCCATTCTTCTTTGCCCAAACCATGAGCAATTGTAGGTGTTGGGGTACCCACGACTGGGTACACCCAAATGTAATAAAGACATCCTTGGGGCTACCTAAATCTATGCATGTATAAAAGAAACACAAAGGCACCATAATAGAGAGATCATCTCGCTCAATTGAGCTGCTTGCCTATCTATCCAGATCAAACCCATGTACGTTGCATGTGTTTAGAAGTATCTGCAAGTCCAAGCACAGGACCTCAGTTCTAGCCATCGTCGAGGGCAGACGAAATTCCTTCAAGTATCACCAGTTGATTTGTGTTTGTCCTTCAGAGGTGCCATATTGTTTATGTCCATCCATTGTTGCACCTCCTCAGGGCTATAAAAGAAAATAGATTTGCCACTGTGTTGTACCTTCAATTCAGCTGGGTAAACCGGGATGTATTTCAAGCTCTGCTGGCAAAGCCTTTCTTTGGGCAGGGCAAACATGTTCCTCCTTCGTTGCACCTGTATTGTATAGTCTGGATAAATAGCCAGTGTCGATGGTTGGAACCTCTAAGGAGAAAGTCACAATTCATTCCATGTCCTTAAAGTTCAGCATTTTTTGCTATCAGCGGTCTCAGAGGAGCTCAAGATGGTGGCTTCTTGGCTAAGGATCAATGCGCCCTCCCCACCATAAAATCCTGTGCAGGCTCGACTGGCTAATAGGGCAATAGGCCCATGGCCGAACCAAAAACCAAAAATACTGGTGTGGGCCAGTTCTTTTGTCAAAGTGGGCCACTTTTTGGGACAATTTGGACAAGTTTGATGAGTTACTACACTATGCATGCAGCTAGTGTTTTGGCCAGTGTTTCTGAATAAGTATTCTTTAAACAGCACAATTTGCATCACATTTTATTTAAAAAAAACTCCCCCTTGGGTACTATTCAAACAGTGTTACAAAAGGAATGAATAGCTGTTTGCAACTGTGGGCCACCTTTTAATTGGTGTTCAAGACATTTTGATGGCCCAGTCCGAGCCTGGCCCTGTGTCAATGTCCCAGAGCCAATCTCCTGCAGCAGTAGAGTCTCCATGTAGTTCGTGGGGTCCTCTCCGTCTGCACCTTCGGTTGGCCCAGAATCCTCTCTTCTGCATCTTCAGTCTTGTGCACCAGTACCTTCATTTTTGTAGTAAAATCTTGCACCGCAGTTTGAAGCTCTTTAGTAGAGTGCTTACCTTTGGTTATTTTATTCTGAGCTGTGCGTACTCGTTCCGATAGTGCGCGGACATCTTGGCGGAGCAGATTCGCATCTATCTTGACCTTGTCTATTTTGGCGGCCGAGGGGTGACCACACTTCTGCCCCTGCCCCAGTGACAGTGTGTCCCTCAATTCATCTCCACTCATCCAGGTGCCTAACCAAGGATCGCCAGCCATCAGTTGATCCCTCCATGTATCTATGTTATATACCACCAGTGGCTTTCCTGGGCCACAAGATAGTCTGCAGCCAGGCCAGTCTGCTGGAGCCAGTTTAGGAGGGCTCTTCGTTCTGCTCCTTCTCTCGTGTCACTGCAGTCATGCAGACGCTCCTCCGCTGGTCATCATTACAGTTGTGCCATCATGCGATCCGTTCCCAAAAGACTGCAGGCCTTTGCTCCCTCCCTCAGGCTAGGGGCCACACCCGCCGTGCATCGATTGGTATATGAATAGGCACCGGCCGTCAGTTGGGCTTCCAGCACTCGCTTGAGCCCCTTCCCAGACACCCACCGTCTGCACCTCTCCTCTGATTTAACGGGCCCATTGAGCCCCACTGCACCACGAACATTGGGCTTCTCTTTTAGGATCCAAGTGCAGGGGCTCCAGCTGCTACTCCATCCCTGATGTCCCAGTGGCCGCTCGGTAGCACTCTCCTCACATCTTCGCTAGCGCTTTGCCATCTTGGCGGCCCGGCGTAGCAGCCCTCTTCTCTCTGCTCAACGGCCTCGATCCCCACAGCATAGATTCCATGGCAATCGGTAGGTGCCCTCGCCTTTGGATCAGTGGTATCTGTTACCGATCCTGTGACACAACCATTTGAATGAGCATCATTAAATCAGGAACTGCAGGGAGCACTGAGAAAAACATCCCCAAGCCATACTGGCTACCTACGCCCCTACAGTACATTGACAATGGGGCAGTGCTGACAGGTGGGTTCTGCAGGTGGAGATGTGATTATTGATGGCTATCATCAATGTAATCGGGGAGCTGGCAGATGATCTGGGTGCTCGGAGATGTTAGGGTGGGGAGAGCATTCGATGCAAATAGATCTAAAGATGGAAATGGCCTGAGTGGTGAGGGTGACCTAGTACTAAAGGATAAAGTAATTGTATTGTTCACTTTTATCCCAAAGCTACATTTTGGCTGGTGAGAGTAGCATATGATGCCCTATTACAGATGAGTTTCGATTCCAGCCTCCCTGACTCCACATGATCCGAATAAATCTAGAGGTGAATCAAAGGGATGCATACACTCATCTGGTGATTTATACTCACATGAGCTAAAGATTACTTGCTCAATGGTTAATACGGGATGGAGGCTTGTTGTTTATCAAACTATGACATAATTACGTTCCAAGAAGTTTGGCTATTAGAACGTCCGGTCATTGATGGGTCAATATTGGTTTTAGGAAGGCAGTTAAAATCTACTTACAGTGACAAATGTGTCAATTGGTGCATCGCTGGAAGGCCAGATTAGTAATTCTGGATCCATTGTAACGTCTAATAATCTAAATGATTAAATTGAAAGGGATCGGGATATTTTTTTCATTGACATATATTGTAAGGTGGATTGTGAGATCAAATGAGAACCGAACTTGACATAATCCTCAATCAGTGGCGAGTCGGGATCTTCTACTAGTGTGATTTGTGAGGGGCATTTTAATTGCAGCTGTCCAGACATGGCACTGGATGGAGCTAATTATTGTATTCTTATTACACTGAATGGGGCCATCACAAGCTCCAGTTCATGCCAGCTGGTATCAAGAGGCTCTCTCTGGGCAGACCTCATGTCTAAACGGAATTCAATGAAATTGAATGGTCATCTAATGGGTGATATTCTTAGTAACCTGACGTGGTCAAGAATGTCCTTGAAATCCACCATTGATTATGTTTTGTTTCCTCTAGCATGTATAACAAATGGTCAACTTTGAATATTGAAAACCTATTGCATAGTGATCACGTTATTCTAAACTTGAAATGTTTTCATAACTTCAATCGAGTGAATATAGTCAATATTAATGTAAGCCATTTGGTGGTCAATTGTGCTTGTAATGGATGGAAGTGATCCCCAATAGAGTGACATGGTCCCCGTATCCTTAGTAAATATGATGGTCCTTAAATCCTGGACCGTCTGCAACAAAAAAGAAAAAGATGCCTATTGTACCGCCAACAATTTTAATGCACTTGTTCCAGAATGGCTGAGGCCTCTATTACAAGGGAAGTCCTCAGTTCAGAAACCGTTCTCATTAATGCATAGACATCCTTTTGATGTGGAAATGAGACATAAGAAAAGAGAAATGAGATTGGCATTAATATAGGTAAACAATAAAGACTGCCCATGCACAGAAGAGTTAATCACTAAGAGGGTCCCCATAAAACAAAAGTGCAAAAACTGGTTAAAACAAAACAGAATAAACAAGATTATTAGAGTTGGTCAACAAATTATGAGTTGGTTTGTGAAGAGAGAGAATAGGGTATTTGGGCACTCTTGAACAAAGATGAAGACAGTCAGGTCTATACACAAACCAATTGTATCGACAAGCCCACATGGGCAGCACATTTTCAGCTATTATACACTGATACAAGTAATTACAAGAGCTTTACATTGCCGGATTACACCCAACTAAGGTCAATTATTGTTGTCGTAGACCAGCTGGAGGCTACTTTGAGGAATTTAAAGAACTCCAGGGCCTGTAGTCCTGATGGACTCCCAAATGTTATTGTTAAGGCACCTTTGAGGTGACTATATGGATCTATGTGATCCGACCGCAGTTGATTTTACCGCGACGGATACGTTTGTGTGCGAAATGTACGAACCACAAAAGGTTCATACATTTCTCATGCGAACACACGTACAAAACCCCTGCATACCCACACCTCCACCCACACCACCCCCATGCCACACCCACACCCACACCCTCAATACACCCACACCCCCAACATAAACAAACCCTACTTACCTTCTCTTCACGCTGTGTCTCTGTGGTGCCAGTTCCCTTTCACTTCTGTGATCGGGAACCGGCGCCGCAGGGTCCTTTTCTTTTAAATCTTTTTTTTACAGGGGCTGCATGGGTTTCCCCCGCAACCCCCCGCTCACTATACCTCAAAGTATAGTGAGCGGGGTGTTGCGGGGGACACCCCTGCAGCCCCGCAGTCTTTTAAAAAAGATTTTTATACTTATCTACAATGCTACCACCAAAGGCTCAAACATTTGGTGTTCGAACCTTTGGTGGTACAATTTTTCGGTCTTTTTGTACGGTCCGACCTTTTTTTCGGTCCGATTGTAACATTCCGACTATATAACCAAGTATATATCACTTTATAACCAAGTACTTTTCCGTCTTGTTTGCCACTATATAACCAAGTACTTTTCTGTCTTCCTGGTACAAAGCTATTATAGTTCCGATATATAAGAAGCAGGGCCGTTCATCCCCCTTAAATTATAGCCCAATCTACTTAATGGACACTATTAGTAAGGTGTTGCCATCATTTGTCCTAAAAGAACTTGTAAGATGGGGGCGCTGTTGAGTGCCGAACAAGATGGCCGCTTGAGCGCTACTCTCCGCGGCAGGCAGATCCTACGTTCCTCCATTCGGCACCTTCCTTCTTGGCACCCGGTCCTGGAGGGCACGACTTTGCTCTTCGGGGGACCAGGCATCGTCTGCCTTAATCCCGATCGAAATCGGAGCTAGGAGCCCCGGGATCTGGACGTCGCTCTCCCCTCCCCCTCCCCCGTCGGCGCGGCGGCTTCGCGCCAATATCTGGCCTGACGAGGGGAGACTTGCCGGGCCTCTCTGCCCCCCGGATCCTGATGGTCGCTTGGGGGAAGGACTTGCTGGACGCTCCGGGGTCCCGACCCCCCTCGCCTGCATCTGCTGGAGTCCATCTCGTGAGGGCGAGCCTGCTGGAGTTGCGGCCCCGCACTGGCTTCTCGACCGCCCCCCGCTGCTGTGGGGGAACCGCGGCTGCGGCCGCTGCTATTGCGCGGCTCAGCACTGCCATCTAAGGACACCTTCAGTGCTGCCGCGGCCTGGCCCCACCTGCACTCGGCCGTGCTCGCTGTGGGGGCTGTCAGCCGGCTGGCCTTGTCGACGTAAACCCGGCGTGACAAGGTACGTTGTGGGGGGGTGCTGCTCACCTCCCCCCCTGATTGGCTCTGTGACTGGGGGTGCAGGACTGACACTTGGCACGCTCAAACCCCCCCTGGGGCGCCCCTCTACCATCACCTGCTTGCCATACTGGGGGTGCCCTGGACCTCGCTGGCCTTCCGGGGGGCCCCTGTCTCCTGAGAGGGTCGCGCGGGGCCCGGGGCTGCGGCTCTACACAGGACCTACCACCTACCTGGAGACTGCCCAAGTCTACATTGCTGCCCTTGGGGTTGTGGCCTGCCTACCTGTCCACCACCTGGAGGAATCAATCGGGACCCTTTCTCACGTGGTGGCCGTAGAGCATCACTGCCCCCCTACCCCGGGGCCACCCACACTCGAGGCCCCCGGACGGTGCCCTCCACGTCTCCCGGTGCTGGCTGGGTCCACACTGTTTGCACCGGCAACCGCAAAACCCCACATATACGGATCCTCAGCCGCAGTGCCCTCTGCACGACTTCCTGCCTTGCACCCAACCTTGCACACAGTCTCACAGGGTGCAGCACCCTCCTTCTAGAGCTGCCAGGATCCCCCTCACCCCACTCGATCCCCAACATCGTCAAGATGACCAAGGGGGGTGCGAAGAAACAGAGCTCCATCAATTTGTTCGCGAAGACACCGGTGAGATCACCAGAGGAGTCGCCGGGCAGGCCCCTGTCGCTTCGTCGTCCATCGCAGCCCCGGAACCCCAAAACATTATGGACTTTATCCGCGAGGGCTTCACCGCACTCCACTCAAAATTAGATGATATGAACGGCACTATATCCTCTATTAAGGCCCACATTGAGAGGACGGATACCCGAGTGTCGGAGGTCGAGACGCGGGTGGGCTCCGCGGAGGATGCACTGGGGGCCTTGCGCTCTGAGGTTGTCGTTCTCTCCAGCCGTGTCCTCGATGTGGAAAAGAAGAATGAGGACTTGGAATCCCGATCAAAGCGTAACAACCTCCGCATTATCGGGGTTCCCAAGAATGAAATTCATGAACCAGTGGAGGACTTTGTTGAGCATACATTACTGTCGCTCCTTGACTCACCCAAGCTTTCCCCGCACTTTGCTATAGAGCGGGCACACCGAGCCCTGACGGCTAAACCCAAACCCGGGGCTCCACCCCGACCCATCATAGCCCGGGTGCTCAACTTTCGCGATCGAGATGCTCTCCTCGGGGCCGTGAGACTCAAGGGTGAGCTACTACTGGGCGGCGCTAGGATTCACCTTTACTTATCAATAGCCGTCCAACGTGAACGCAAGACTTTCCAGGCGGTGAAGCGTAGACTACGGGACCATTCAGTTAAATATGCCATGCTCTATCCCGCCAAACTTCGCGTAGAGCATGCCAACCAGGTTTTCTTTTTCACGATTCCTGAGGAGGCCTCCAAGTTTATAGACGAACATTTCCCGGGCTGATCCCCCCCGTCTCTGATGATTGTTCTACAGCTATCCTTCTGTCCCGTGGGGGAGACACCAGACCGGTTGCTTCCCCGTATTGGGGCTACACTGATCTTCCATTCTGTAATCTGCTTGGTTTGTTTCACTTTACAAATTTGTGCCACTCCAATATGTGCAAAAACTCCGTCCAAGTTACATGCAAATTTCTACTGCAGGCACCTTCGGCTTTATTTGGATCTGCCACTGCCCGGAGTGGCGCGGCCTGTCCGGCCTACAGGCCCCCAGGCGCTGATGCCTCTGGTTTGGTTGTGGTTGGGGGGTGTTGGGATTGTCATCCCTCTGTTTGGGGGGGATGTGGGTGGGGGTGGGTTTTGTTGGGGGTTATGTTATGGAAAACTTGGCGCTGGCAGCGAAGGCGAACTGCATGGCAATACTCAGGAACAGGTGCCACAGGGCTACTAGACTGGCCAGTTGGTTATTGACATTTTTTCTGTTACCAATACCATTGCATCTATGTGCGGGAGTGATCTGACCTTCATGAGCTGGAACGTGCAGGGGCTGGGCAATTACAAAAAGATGAGGCAGCTCCAGCTGCAGGCTGAGCGTCATGGGTCCAAGATCCTTTTTCTACAAGAGACGCATGCCCGCACGGAACAGTGTATGCGATTTGCCAAGACTTGGGGTCCCCATAGATTTTTCACTGATTTCTCTACCCAGAGCCGCGGGGTCATGACCCTTATTCATAAGAGTCTCCAGTTCACTCTTATCTCTTCACGAATAGACCCCCAAGGCAGGTATGTACTGCTTCATGCCTTGATCCAAAACAAGGAAGTAGTCCTGTTGAACATTTATGGCCCTAACATAGATGACCCGGATTTTTATGTACAGGTCACTTCCCTCCTTGATGGCTTTCCCCTTGTCCCTATCCTCTGGGGGGGTGATTTCAACACTATTTTTGATGTGGCCCTCGATAGATCTGGATCCAAGCCCCGTCAACTCTCCAGGGCAGTCTATACTGCACTATCATCCCTACCCCGTCTTGCCATGGTTGATGCATGGAGGTTTTTCTACCCGGACTCCCGTATCTACTCTTTCTACTCCTCAGTCCATGATTCCTATATTCGTATCGATAGATGGGTGATCTCCAACAAATTGGTTAAGAATGTCATTCAGTTAATGATCCTCCCCAGAACCCTGTCTGACCACTCTCCTGTAACCGTCACCATAGGTTGGGGGCCGGATCCCGGCCGTACCCGATCCTGGAGGTTGAAGCCCCTCTCCCTCCTGGACCCGGAGTTTTGCTCTGAGCTCGAGTTGGCCATCGAGGAGTTCTTCGCGACAAACACGGGCTCGGTTCCGTCACAGGCCACTCTCTGGGAGTCCTTCAAGACTTATATTCGAGGAATAGCGCTGTCAAAGGAGAACGGGGTCCTTAAATCGATCCGGAGAGACCTCGCCGAGAGTGAATCTAAATTATCAACCCTGGAGGCTAAATGCTCACTCCACTCCACCCCGGGTACCCTGGCGGATATCAGGGCGGAGCTGGACACGTTCCGATCCCTTGCGGATCGCGAACAGAAATTCTTGGATAACCCTGGCATGGCGAGGAGATACGGTGAGGGTGAGTGCCCTGGCCGATTTCTGGCGAGACTGATCCGTCATGAGCCGGGGTCCCCGCACATTCTTGGGATTGAGAGACCTGACGGCTCCATGGCTGTCACCTCACAGGACATCAATACGGAATTTTCCACATTCTATAAAGCCCTTTACTCCAATTGAGATGAGGTGTCGGTGGCGGAGATCGATTCTTTTCTCGAGTCTCTTCCTTTGTCGACTCTCTCTTTGGAGACCGCGGGTTCCCTCGACTCCCCACTCACGCTTGAGGAGCTCTCGGATGCTATGGACTCCTTATCCTCGGGGAGAGCCCCCGGCTCGGACGGTATTCCTGTCGAATTTTATAAGCTCTATAAATCACTATTGCTTCCTCACCTACTGGCTCTCTGAGAGGAATCGGTTGAGGCCGGTGTATTTCCCCCCTCGTTCCTGAAGCCACAATTATAGTATTACTTAAATCTGGTAAACCCCCCTCGCAATGCGGTTCATACCGCCCGCTCTCACTTATAAATTGTGATGTCAAAATATATGCTAAGGCACTAGCGCTCCGGTTGGCCCCTTTTTTGCCATCTATTATTCACCCAGACCAGGGGGGCTTCATCCCGGGTCGCTCTACTTCTCTGAACCTAAGGCGTCTCTTTGATATAATTGATAGAATAAACCCCGAGACACAGGCGGTTGCTGCCACGCTAGACATGCAAAAAGCCTTCGATTCGGTCTCATGGAGATATCTGTGGCGTGTCCTCGAGAGCTGTAAATTTGGCCCCTCCTTTCTCTCCTGGGTCAGATTGCTTTACTCTGATCCTGTGGCCAGGGTCCGTACCAGCGACCGTTGCTCTCCTCTCTTTGAGATCGCCAGGGGGACGAGACAGGGATGCCCCTTCTCTCCCCTGATCTTTGCTATAGCAATTGAGCCCTTCGCCGATATGCTCCGCCAATCCCATGCACACAGAGGTCTCCGCACCGCGGGCCAGGCGGACATAGTGTCCCTATATGCTGACGACGCACTGTTGTTTATACGCTCCCCCTCTACCAATTTACCCCCCATACTGGAGGATGTCTTTCACTTTGGTCGAATCTCGGGCCTTAAGGTCAATTGCTCGAAATCCACACTCTTCCCACTTACGGAGTGCACTCTCCCCCCTCCCGACACTCAGGGGTTCGCATGGGCTCAGTCTACAATCACCTATCTGGGGATAGAGGTAACACGCCATCAAGCGTTGACTTTCAAGGAGAACTACCAGAAGTACCTCACACATCTGTCGTCCGAAGTTCTTGTCTGGGACAAACTCCCAATATCCCTCGCGGGCAGAATAGGTTTACTGAAAATGGTGGTGTTGCCCCAGCTACTGTACAGATTTACCAATATTCCCTTATGGCCAGGGGGGGTTTCTTCCGCGAACTGACCCGCACAGTTAATTCCTTCCTCTGGCACGCGGGGGCGGTCCGCCTTAAACTTGATACCCTGTCTACCCCTATGACTTACGGGGGGCTTGGTGCCCCTGATTTCCTTAAATACTGGCTGGTATCCCAAATCCAATATACATCCTACTGGTTTAACACAGCGGACCCCCCCCCACATGTCAGACTCGAGAAGCTGGCGGTCTGCGACCGCGACATTCGCTCCCTGGTGCTACAACCCGCCCCCCTGTCACTGGACTCACAGAGTCCGCTCGCCTGCACATCCCTTGCATTGGCGAAAACATGGCGGCTGACCGGTACTGCTTACCCCTTCCATGGCAACCTCCCTCTCTGGAATTTTCTTCCGGGGGTCCTGCGAGTGCCACCAGCCATGGTTCGCCGCTGGGCTGAGGCGGGATATGAGTTGCTTCGGGATGTGTTTGAGCAGGGTACATTTGTTGAGTGGCCTGACCTCCCACTGTCCTTGAGGAGCGGCCAGTGTGTGTGGCTCCAATATTCGTCCCTTTGTAGGACCCTTAAACGTAATTACCAGATGTTTCCAGCATTGCCACCGGATGACCCGGCCATTGAGGAACTCACCTCCCCCTCGCCCACCAGAGGTAAAATTTCTAGATTATACACCATGCTGCAGTCCAGATCTATTCCAGAATTCACTAAGCTGAAGCGGGCGTGGGAGGTGGATCTCGGTGTGGAAATGTCTGATGAGCGCTCGGCGCACTTGTGTGAACGCATACACTGGGTGTCTTTCAACGCCCGTTTCAAACTGATTCAGTTTAAGGTGCTGCATAGGTTCGACTAAACTCCGATCAGATTGCACCTCATGTCCAGCGATTACCCCTCCAGTTGCCCCAGGTGTGGGCAGGATGCTGCCGATTACATCCACATGATCTGGTCCTGTCCCCGCCTCTCACAGTTCTGGGGGGCGGTTTGCTCAACGGTATCTGATATGCTCGACCACCCCATCGATCCCTCCCCGGTGGCATGCCTCTTCCATGATCTCCCAGGCCTCTCCCGGAATTCCAAAAAACTAGTGGGACTTTGCATGCTTCTCGCGGTAAGTTCTTTCCTCCTATGTTGGCTTCGCCCTTCGCCTCCCACCCATGCCCAATGGCTAAGAGCGGTCACGTGGGCCTCGGACTCTGAGGAAGCCTGGTCTCACCTACAGCCCACTCACTCCAGACCTAGGAATATCTGGCTCAGATTCCAAGCCTATATGTCTGATCTGAATACGACACCTGATGCATCTCCCCCAGCTGCCTCCCCCCACCGGCTCGGGTCCTCGCCCCTGCCATAGCTCTCTGACATCCTGGCCAGGTTATAAGGATGCCCAATGGTTATGTCTATATGTGATGCAATCTCGGTATGTCTATTTTGTGTACTCCTGTAATCATATTGAATTTGCCTTGCATTGTTCGCCTGTGTTTTGCTGCCACGCTGAATAATAAAAAGATGTTTAAAAAAAAAAAAGAACTTGTAAGATGGGTCAAAAGTACTGGAAAATGTAGCATTTTCCAAACAGGATTCAGGAAAAACATGGGGACCTCGCTAAACAGTCTAATTCACAAAGACAAGCGGTCTGCAGCATCATTTACTCAGCTTGTCTTGACATGACAGTGGCATTTGACTGTGCTAATATAAACATTCTTTGGAGGATATTGGCCTCTTAGAACATACCAAGGGGCCTCCTAAACATCTTAATGATGTTCCATATTAATACATCTAGAGATCAGACTAAATTCCTTCGTAAGTGGCCTTATCAAAAGTAATTGTAACATTATTAGATTTGAGACAGGGGAGTGTACTGAGCCCCCTGCCTATTGAATCTCTATATGTCTGATATGCAAGAGATCCTGCCAAAAGTTACTTTGTTCCCCCCACAAACTGGTCATTTGCATGTATGGTGGCTATCCCACGCTGATGACATTGTACTACTGGACACTATGCCTATTGGATTGCAAACAGGTTTGAATTACTTCTCTAGCTTTGCAAAGGATTACAAGTTGTTCAATGTGGAATTACACTGCTGGTATTGACATATATTGGCACGTTTCCACACTGGCCAACTACAAGTTTGCCGGCGGGGTGGAGGAAATTCCACCACCATACGGGCATAAATGGGCAGTAATACCGGCGCCTGTAATACCAGAAAATTCCCCAATGGAATGGGGACTAACGCTGCATACTGGCACTTGTAATCTGGCTGTAATTTAGCTGGACCGAGTGCCGGTAACGATACTTCCATTTGCTGGTATCCTGGTGGATTTTCTGCCAGGATACCAGCAAGGTTCTAATGAGGCCAAATGAGCTGAAAATAAATAGTTAAAACACAACAATTATTAATTTCAAAAGGAATAGGAAAGAAATGGAATATCAATGATACTCAAATTGAAGAAGTCAATCAATATGCATATTTAGGATTTTTTGATCACCTATAGAAAACAAGTTCAACTTGTGGAACTATAAACTTAACCAAAAGTTGTGTACCTTTACATCCCAAATGAAGATAATTTAAAGAAAATATGGACGATTCATATTACAACCTCCAATTGATTTTTACAAGGCAAAGGTAATGCCAAGCATTTTATATGGGTTAGATTTGCTTGATTTAAAAAATTGGAATTGGTTAGAGGCCCTTGAGGGCAAACTTTGGCAAACAATTTTTAATCTTCCTATCTCTTGTCCTATTGGAGCAATTAAACTTGAGCTAGGTCTACGCTCCTGGGTTTCTATGATGAAATGGAATAAACTAAATCTGTACTTTAAAATATGATTAGCTACAGGGAAAAACTTGTTTACTGAATTAGGTAAAATAGTACAGCAGGGTAAAGTCAAAACCCTGCAGATTTTCTTGAGAAGTTGTGAGGAAGATCTCAAACAAATGAATCTGGAAGAAAGTAAAGCATGCGAAAGCACTACCTTCGCCAAAGAAAGAATCAAAGAATGGGATGTAATTAATAATTGGTAAAAGTTAACATTTCGTAAACTACTCAAAAAATATGTTAACTATCGACACTCTCTAACAACTTCCGTGTTACATTTGAGAAAGTTCCTGTGATTAGTATTTCTTTTGTAAGATTTTACACAGTAGGTGGCAGGCCTGAGGAGGGGCTTGGACCAAATTGAATTATCATGTAGAATATGTAAAAGTGAAGTGGTTGAAAGTCTAAAACATCTGGTATTAAATTGTGAAATACTAAGGCCCCCTCGACAAATTTATTTCTCACGGTTTGCACATTCAACCAATGAAGTTATTTCGGAACTCCTTTGGGCCAGAATGATGAAAAGCAAACAGCTACCGCTGACAATAGCACGGGTTGCCTTTCTCAAACAGACCTTGACACTGTTAGTCGGAAATCCAAATATTAATATAAAGAATTTAATAGACCCTTCTTTGTATGTATTCAACTTTCAACTAAACGTCCACAAACTATAGGACCGGACCTACCCACTATTCACCCCAAGTCTACGTATGAACAACCCATCTCAGTGACCTATTCGACTTGCTAGTGTGAGTAGTTTGAGTAATATGTCGCCTCCCTCTTTGTGTTGCGTTTGATTCTGTATGTATATACTCATTTAACTGCAGACTGGGCATATTTTATGCATTTCTTAATTCTGATTCAATTTTTTTTTCGTTTTGTTTTTAGTACTCTAGCCACATGTCACTTTGCAGGTTGTTTCCTAAATTGGCCTAAGAATAATTCTTGCTTAGCTTAAATACTTAGTTTAATGATTGTCATATAATCCTTTTTTTTCTTTTTTACTGCAGATGTCACTTTCTATAACTTGCATAATAGGATGAATGCTTGCAGCATTTTTAACATATGCAATATTTTGTATTTGTCTTGTCATTATTATTATTATTATTATTGTTATTTCATTCTTATTCCTTGCCACATGCCCATGGGCATGTTGATTGTTGAAATGATTAATGAAGAAGATTACTGTAATTGAATGATATGTATTTTCTTTCATGAGTTTTGCTGAATTTATATGAAAGGTTTTAATGTAAACCATAATACTACTGAAATAAAATAAAATAAATTAAAAAAGATGTTAGAGTGTGGAGGTAAATTCATGCAAACTAGTGGTGAGGGGGAGTTTGATTGTTGGGAGTGGTGTGACTGCATCTAGTTTGTGAGAGGTGTTGGGTATGGATGCAAAGGGTCATTGGGCCTCATTCCGAGTACGGCGCTAACCAATGGCGCTATTAACGCCTTGGTTGACGCCGTACCCGGACCGGCAGCGCCTTGGTGGATGGCGGAATTACCGCCCCATTCCAAGGTTGGCGGGGCGGTAATTCCCCAATCCCCATTTACCCTTCCCCATTCCCATTCTTGCGCCATAGGGCATAATGGGAGTGGGGAAGGTGTTAATTACGCCACCGTAAATTACGGTGGCGTAATTAACATCAAGGTCCCTTAGCGCCATGGTTTTTAACACCTGCTAAAAGCAGGTGTTAAAACCTCCATGGCGCAAAGGGAACTCGGAGTATGGCGGTAAGGGATTACCGCCACCGCTCTCGTTAGCGGTGGCCGCTATCCCTTACCGCCATACTTGGAATGAGGCCCATTGTCTATGAATGCATTGGCAAGCAGTGGTACAGGTGCAGGGCTGTCACAGGGTGAGGTAGTCCCCAGGGCCAAAAATTTGGTGAGGCCCCTTAATTTTTTGCACTTGGCCAGTGGCACCGTAAATAAGTGAAGCGAGAAATATCAACTTGAGTTTATTTATGGAGAACTCGAATATGGTTTATTTTTATGACTGCAAATCAACTAAAGCAAAGCCATGTCTCTAAGCTGAAGAAAGGTTTATTCCAGACTTGGTATTGTATCATACGCATTAAATATAGATTTGCATGCATTTTATTTTTAGAAGGGACTTTTTTAAGTAACTTGAATAACAACTCAATATATCTGTCAAAAATGTGATATATGAACACATGCCACCCAGCTTTCACCGCAACTTCCACTTTCAAACTTTCTTCTCTGCAAATGAAGATATAATTCTTTTGTAGTCAATTCTGGAAGCCAGTGCATTTTCAATTGACAAAATAGATAGGCTATTTAATCTCTCTTGGCCCATTGTTGACCATAGGTAGTTCTTGATTAATGACAGTTTGCTAAAGGAATATTCCCCTGTAGCAACACTAACTGGGATTGTTAGAAAAATACAAAGTCCTATAAACACCTGTGGAAATACATTTTCCACATTTTCCTTGTATATTGTATTCAATAAATGTAGAGGATCAGGTTCTGTACAATCTTTGAGGTTCAGAAGTGTTTTCCCCACACTACACAGATGGTTAAGTTGATCTATGAGCTTTTCAGAAAAATCCTCCTTATAAAATTCTAGCAAATTGGTGGCTTTGCTGTGAATATATTCTGGATGCATTTGGGCAAAGTTCCACAATACACAAAGGGGCTGATTCATGGAATTATTTGCGCTGAAAAACGTTGATTTGTGTGCCATTCTGCCCGCAAATCCCCATTTGTTAAACAGGGATTTGCGGGCAGAATGGTGCACAAATCCCTGTTTTTCGGCGCAAATAATTCCATGAATAAGCACCAAAATTCGTTATAAATCTGTTCTGCGGACTTTGAGCGCTTGCTCATTTCTTCAACCAAATTATCAACCACTCTGTAGAACACATTTCTGCGGAAAGTGGTTTCTCTGAGTTTTTCAAGACTGTCTCCAGGCGGTAATGGCTCTTCTGGTGTTTCATCAAACATTGTTTTCCGTTTCTTTATCCGTCGAGCTGGAAATTCTGCTGGAATGTTTAAATTTGTTGCAATTAATGTTGCTTCATGCAGTATTTTTCGCCATGAATCATGAAGATTTCTAAGATCAGACACAAGTTGCTTACCTAGCTGTACTTACTTGCAAAGGGAGAGCTGCTTTTGCGATAACACTCTGTTCACATGATCTATAGCCAGAAGAATTTTAAACCATATGCAGGACATCAAGATTGAAGGAAATGAGGAAAAGTAAAGCTGCAGGGATTTTGCTTCAGCCTTTGCATCTTGTGTTAAATTGATTTCTGCCTGAACTCTCTGAAGTGCTTTAATAACAGATGGCAAGTGTTTGGCGACTGGTTTTACAGCCTCAAGTCTTTCACTCCTCTTCGTTTGAGACTGTGACTTGAAGGTAATCTTCATTAACAATTTTCCATCTTGCCGGACTACAGCTGAAAAGTGTATATAACTTTTGGATGCTTCCAAAATAGGTCACACATTCAGAACATATTTCGGCAGCATGGACTCCACAGAGGTTGAGACAATGCGCTGTACAAGGAGAGAAAAGTGCACATTTGTTTTTACGAAGAATTTCAGCCTAAACGCCTTTGTAAATTCCAGCCATGTTTGATCCATTGTCATAGTTTGCAAGACTAACTTTGTGTTTCTCTAAAACACAGCACATGAATGAGGCAATCTCAACATTGGTCTTCTTTCCATTCTTCAGAAATTCAATGAATCGTTCCTCAATTGTCTAACTTTTTGAGGGCGTGTCAAATTCTGTGTATCTCAAAATTATGGTTGTTTGCTCCATGTGGCTTATGTCTGGAGTAGCATCACAGATCAATGCATAATACTTTGCTTTTGCTACTCTTTTCATGGTTTCTCTGCTGACTTGTTCACTGTACAGTGATAAAAATTCATTTTGAGAAGTGCCTGAAAGATAATGTTCTGTCTTTTCTCCAGCTTCCTGAGACTCCTGATTTTTTTAAATGGTCTCCTAATAAATTGTCATTCTTTCCTAAAAGTTCCAGAAGACCAAGAAAGTTTCAGTTTTCCGGACTACCAATTAAAGAACTACTGCCTCTAAATGACAGGTTCTTGCTTGCTAAAAAGAGAGCAGCATCGGTGCCTTTTCCCTTTAAACTGCTCCGTCTATTTTGCCACTTTAGAAATGAAAACAAATGAGGTTTGCTTTGCTCATGTAGTTCTATTTTTTCATGTAGTTTTTTATAAGCACTAAATCTGCAAACCATATATTCTTCTGGAAGACACAAGCTTGATCTTTGTGCAGGATGTTTGTTAGAAAACAAAAGCTAACTTGGCAGTGCCAGGTGCAATAGTGCATTTGGCAGAAGGAGTGCATGTGTTTTGCATCAGCATCTGGCATGGAGGATGATGCATTGGCAAAAGTAGGACTCATTCAAGGCCCTGTGGTGGACCCATCATCTGAGGGCACTGACTAACTCACTCCCTCACTCACTATATAGGGTCATGAAAAGATTCTCTTGCCAGGGCCATACCAACCTTCCCCGTCCCGATGCTGCTTTATCTCGTAGGATAGCGCGGTGTGTTAAGAACTTCCTCAGACACCTGTGGTCACCCTGCAGGGGACCGGTTTATCCTCCGCCTCGGCAGGGCTGACTCAACCCTTCACTGTCAAGAGGTCTGTAAACCGAGTACCATAAGCAACGGCCTCGTTCTAAAAAGCTAGCATGACAGGGCTTAGAAGTGGGAGGAATCCGGCCCTATGTGCTATATAAAAGCACAATATTATTATTTTAGCACCAGTCCTTGGTACAGAAATGAAACAAATCCGCGTGTGCAAGTGTGTCTAAATCTGCTCAGGCATTTTTTTTTGGCTTAAGGATGTATTAAAGGGGACTAACCCCCATAGTTAGATGGAGAAGTGGCGCAGGCGGTAACTAGTTCAAAGGACAACATCCAAAAGAGAGACGGCTAAAGGTCAAGCATGCAATAGATCGACCTGGTAAAATATACTTTGGACCAAAAGTCGACACGATAACAAATAAGCTGGCGAAAGGGCATATTGGGGAAAGAAAAGTACTCACATTTTAAAGAATGTTAACAAAGGGAGCTTGCCAGGGAAAATGTCTACTAGAGGGTAGGCAACAGAAAGGCACGGCTTGGATCCCACCCTTAAAAAAACACGATTTAAAATAATAGGGCGAATGTCAAAGGGGCCATGTTTTGGAAGTCGGATTTGTACCAATTCAACGGTAAAACGAGCAGGTCACGTTTTAGTAGTCTCGGTGTAGGGCGACGCTTAAAGGAGGACAGTGAAGCTGAAATAGGTTAGTTAAATCCTTTAAAGACTTCACGGATCACCTCACTTAACATTTAATTAGTGTACACTCGTGTTCTGATGGAAAAAGGCCCAGGGGCATGATGTGGTAATATTTCTCTACATCTCACAATTAAATTGTTACTTGCTTTGTGTGTCCTGACGGCGCTAAGGTTATGCTTGAGGTGGCAGTACCCTGTACATCCTGTGTAGAAGATGTGGAGGATGCGGGGCTGCGCAGCTGAGGTTCCGATCACGGTTCTGCCCTCAACACACGTTTATAAGTTCCTGTAACTTGGGAACATCCGAATCATTCTTTGACAGAATTGCTGTACACTGCCAAGAGTGTTGAAGGTTGGTTGGGGAACAAGTGTACTAAACAAACGTTTTGGGCTTTATACAGTGCAAACCTCGCTGTGCAGCAATATAGCACAGCACTGTACAACAAGGGGATACAGAGATCACATGCAGTAATATGGATATAGGAGGCGAGGACCTGCAGTGCTACGTACGTCTACCTCCCTCTCACTTTTGCTCCCTTTCCTTTCCATCTATGGACCGTGTCAGTTACACCAGGTGTGGGCACACCTTGCCAATTTCTTGGACAAGGTAACAGGGCCATCAGACCGTCCATTGTGGTAGTGATTGTATACTTACACCAATAAATATCACAACATTATGGGACATTAGGCACACAACAGTGAACTAGCTGGTGGGCTGCCATGCATACCCTAAATCCTTACCTTACCTGATTGTGCAGCACTGCTGGTAGGCTGGCTGCTGTGGCCTGGGCACAGGCGGCCTCGGACTCGCATGGTGGTCCTCCTGTGGGCACTCACTGGAGGCCTCTGACTTGCCTGGTGGTGGTCGCATGGTCCTCCTCCAGGTGTGCAGTGCGGCTCAGCTGGCTGCCTGGCTCTCAGTCTCTCTAGAGTGTCTGTGCCTGCCACTATGCGCCGTGGTGGTGGCCAACATCATGGCCAGGGTCAGAGGCCAAAGGCAAATATAGTCAATCACGTTGGTGTGAGTGACGTGAACCTGGCTGCAAAGAGTCTATGTCGGATGGGCTGCAGACGATTTTCCATTGGCCCCTGAGCCCGCCCTGTTGTTCCAACTTCCATGACGGCCCCCCAGACCCAGGCACAAGTTGCTTTCAACTTTGCAAAGAAGTGCAACAAATTTGTTGTAACTTCCTGCAAAGTTGAAAGCAACTCAGTGTGAAATGTGTCACTGCCGCAGAAAGTGCCGGAAGGGGGCACAGGCCTAGCCGGCTCCCAGCCCAGCAGGCAGGCAGGCTGCTTTTGCAATAGCTTCAGATCAATCAGACAGTCAGTAAAGTCAACTGAGCCGGCCCGAGCTAGCACCGCACAGCGCTGGCCCCCTGTCGTGGTGGCACGGCCCTGCCGGTGGCCACCGTACTTGATGAATCTGATGCATATGCATCTCATGCATCTTTGACCTCAGAGGTGGATAGTTAGGTGGGAGCGTAGTGCAACATGTGACAATGAATTGCAGCAGGACCGGTTGACAGCAAAGTAGGTAGAACGGACAAAGCAAGGTGGTGCCCCTGAATAGGTTTTTGCTTCTCAGCCGGTGAATCGGTGGGAGCATGTATATACTGAGTAGACTTGCTGATCGTAACTCCACAAGACCCTATACCTAACATCTACCTGAACATTTGTCACTTCAACAAGGGCCTGAAATTAGAAAAAGCTTACGTTGTCGTGAACAGAATTTGGAAATTTAGTCCAAATTCCAGGTCACAAGATTGAAAGGCTTATCTTCTCTGGCCTGAATGAGAGCTTTAAGAGTGAAAAGGCTGTAATCCTCCGTAGACCAAAGGTTCCATCCTAAAACATCACGTGTGATATTACCCTTAAGGTCTGAAGGAGCAGTCCCATGGATGCATTTGAAAAGGATGCATGTATTATCTATTCTACTGGAAGCCACAGCCGGTTCCTGTGATAAGCATGAACATGATCACTTTTCCTACATCCAGAAACCAATCCATTTTGAGCCATGGTAAAGTGAAGATGTATGCTTTAATCTCAAAAAGTGGGCTTACAGAATGGTGAACATTTCTACCAGTCGTTTCTGCTCACTTCGATCTCTGCTGGGAAGGTTAAGGAGGGTGACAGCATCAAAGCTGGGGACCATGAGGGAGTGAAGGAGAAGTGATGGTGACCTGTCAGAGGCTCGTAGAGTGGTCTATTAGAAGGTATGTGTTGTAATGGAACTATAGCGTGTTGACTTCCATCCAGGGTTCCAGGTTCTTTATCTGTTGATGTTGTATGGGTGGCTGTTTGGCCGAGGTCCATTGGAGCAATAAACTTGTGGTTCCTTAGCTTCATCCTTGCATGGACATTCTAACTGCAGTAATCACTCTTTGTTTGACTATCACGCTGTTTGAATCACATTTTTACACATTTTTTACTGCAAAAAGACAGACTGTGGGTTGTGGTTGGGTATGTAGGAAGGGAGGGCTAGGAGGTAGGCAAGGAAAGTTGCGGGGGGTCTGCCACCATATTGTGAAGAAAGAAATATTTGTAAAATAAATGCAGCAAAATATAAATTGAGCAGTTATATTTGAACAGACGTCATAGATCCTCCTAGACTGCTAATCTGGGTATTGGTAGAGTGAAGGGTGAGACGTGCTGAATTTTTTGGAAATGTTTATCAGGTGGTTGCAGGTAGAGTTGGCAAATCTCATTTCACTGTTGAACCCTGCCTTTCAGTGACAGGCAGAGGAAGAAGATGAAGTGCAGTCCGAAGGTGAGAAACAATTGCGAAATTGAAAGATTTGGAGTAAAGAGGTTGCAGGCATGTAATGATCTCTGCTTTGACAGGTGACCAGCAGAGAGTGAAGCAAGCTGAACGAAAGCTTGTGAAGGAAAATAATATGTGAGTGTAGGTGACAAATGAGTGACAAGAGAAGCTAAAAGAATGATTCCTTTGTAGATTTTATTATGTAATTTTTGATATAATCGGATTTTCACCAAAGTTGAGCCAGGAGCAGCGGCTTCGTCCCGAAAGCGTGCTTTTATAAATTTGGTGTAAATCCGTCCAGTCGTTTTTTTAAAACGATCAAAAAGTAGGTCCAAAACAATTAGTGCTATCTGGTTCGGTCCGCGGACCCATTTCCCTGTTCGTTTTGCGGACAGGCAGCCGATTGGCCTAGAGGGTGCTGTGATGTCCGTGGACAACTGACACGCCCACTGATTGGATGATGAAAAGCGTGAAGTGCGACAGATTTTTAGTATTGCCCGCCATGTTGGATTTGTGGACATCCGCTGGTGTTCGCGGACACTGCGATAGAAACATATAAGAAAACACAACATTGCACTTGTCAAACTGATCAAACAATCTTTGGGGAGGTGAAGGGTGATGAAGATGGGATGAGATATGGCTGTCAGAAGTCAAAACACAGGTGTTTTTCGCTCCCGAAGTCTGCGAATAGTCCGGATGTTCGGGGCCCGTCCTGTGATGTTCACGAACACTTCAGATGTTCGGGGACATCTATGCTTATTTCTGCATTACAGGGTTGGTGAAAAGCAGTTCTTGGATGGCTTATAACTTTGGCGCCACTCAATGAAACTGCATGAAATTCTGGAATTTTATTCTAGACTTGATTCTGAATGGTTTTGGAAATGGTGAGCTGTTTTGTCAAGAGGAAACAAATTTAGAGTGGGGGGGTCCCAAAATATTGTAAAGGCTTATAAATGTAGTGCCATTTGGCGAATCTGCACAAAAGTTTGCAAAACAATTTTAAATCTAGATATAAATGTTTTTGTGAAGTATGGTGAGATTTTATCAAGAGGGGGCTAAATTAGAGGGGGTCTCAACATTATTAGATGGATTATAACTTTGTTGCCTTTTGACGAATGTGGACAAAAGTTTTCAGAAAGATTATTGACCCAACCTTCAATGTTTGTGTAAAGACTGAATGGATTTTGTCAAGTGGGGGCTAAATTATATGACTATTGTATGTACATACATTTTGACACTTTTTTTGAAAAACTAAAACATGGGTGGATTTCAAGCAAACTCGTGTAAGGGACCTTAAAGCATGGTTTTGCAAATGTGCCTGTGTTTTTTCTTTTTGACAAGTATCATAATGTAGGTACAAATAATAGTGATATACCTTTGGTGACTGAGGTATAGCCTGTGGCCATGGGCAGTGGCCAGATTGTCCGGGTCATGGTTTAAGGTTGTGACCCGGACAATCTGGCTACTGGCCATGACCGCGAGGGACAAACAATTGTGTTAAAGTGGCCACGTCCACCTGGGACTGGCTATGTGGTAAAGTTATTCGAAAGTAGGATAGGTTGGAAAGGGAAAAAAAAATTGCTTGTGGTAATATGGTCATAGGGCTCTGACTTCACCTTTTGCAGGGTGCCATAGAAAGGCAAGAGGGGCACTGTCCGGAGCCCTGCCTTCTCTTTCCATGGTGGCCCTCTTGGAAAAGGATTTTCCTTTCCTTCCAGTAGGAAGAAAAATCTATTATTTAGCACCCGGGTTTCCCGCTTTGTGAACCAGGGGTGCTAATTGCCTTTATACCCTATTGCAGGGGTTGCAATGTAGGATAATGGTCCGGAGCCCTCATTATTTATTTATTTATTTATAATGCGCCGAAGCCCGCAGGCATCAGGGTGCACAAACACGTTGCTTGGGCCGATAACTTGGGCTGCCGGGCCGTTATCCCCTGTTCCGGTCCCATTAGCATAACACAAAATGCTACTGGAAATGTTGGAAAAATGTATTCAGTCTATGAACTTTACTAAGAAATGTAAAGTAGATTGAGTATATAAGATTTTTTAAAATCTAAAGGAACCTTTCTTTTGTTGTTTTAAAAAAAAATTGCAGGAGAGGTTAGAATGTAAGGTCAGTAGGGAAATGAGGGAAGAAGCACCAAGCACTAATATGGAGGGGTAGGTAGAAAGGGGAAGAGGTTGCACGTGTGTTACTTCTAAGGTAGTGGGCAGTGCTTCTTGATTATAGCTTCAAACGCACGTCAAAATTGCTTCCCCTTGCAGAGTGGTGTGTTGCAGCATATACAGAGGACTTTTGTCTTCCAAAGATATGGATCAACAGCCTCTTTTGTTGCTTGCAAGGTAGCTGGTGGGATTTTGTGTCCCACAGAAGTAGTCTGCGTGGTTACAGTATTGGTTGAGGAAGATGATGTGGAGGAAGACAGTCTACTACTTGCTAATGAAGGAACAATCTTTCTGAGAGCATTGCAGTGTTTGAATTTGGTGTGGTGGCACATGGAGGTGGTCTCGTAGGAGTAATGTCCAGGTAGTCCGCGACTGAGTTGTGCTCAGTGTATTTCACTTTTGTAGCTTTAGCCTTTGGTACATTCCCAACAGTGGTAAAGAACTGCCACACCCATGATTCTATCTGGGTGCTAGAGGTAGGCACTTCCTCTTCCTCATCTTCTTGGTCCTTCTTGGTCTTCTTCATTGTCTTTGGAAATACTGTGCTTTTTTTGTTGTGTGGGTCCTCCAGCTGGTGGTGGTGGTGGCTCTTGGGGAGATAAATAGCAGTTTTGCTAATATTCTTCGAGTATTTGCTTGGCACTAGATTGTTAATGGATAAGGAGTAAGAATAGGTGTAGGAGCTGTGCAAGGGTACATTTTGAGCTTGAAAGTTCCTAGATCAGTAGAAAATGCGTTTCTGAACTGTCCTCGAACCAAGTACTCGAACGTGAAGTGCAAACACGTTCATGGACATGTCATCATGCCGCCCGCGAGTGGATGATCATGTGGCACTTTCCGAAAGGTCCACAATGACGTCAGACGTTCGCTGACATCGATGGGAGCAAAAACAGTGGAAAACGTATAGAAGTGTTAAAAATGATGCTAGAAGGGGGGAAATGACAGAGTTTTAAGGTGAAACATTGTAAATTGGACAGAAACATTGCTTTATTGGGGTAAGTGTGATGTTAGTAAGTTGTAGGAAAATAGCATGCACTGGTAAAAACCCATGTTATTCTCTGAAAAAAACGTTCTTAAAGAGACTTTATGGTTAAGTTGCACCGATAAAAACCTATACAATTCACTGAAAAAACGTTGTTAAGAGGACTTTATGGTTAAATTGCACTAATAAAAACCTATGAAATTCAATGAAAAAACTTTGATAAAAGGACGTTATGGTTAAGTTGAACTAATAAAAACCTATAAAATTTACTGAAAAAACATTGTTAAAAGGACATTTTACTTTACTTTGATGTATATAACGTGGCCACAGACCCAGAGGTTTAAGGGCGCTAGACATCGAGGACAGAATACAGACACTCAGGAGCCGTACAAAGACAAAATATGAGCAGAGTTAACAATCATAGAGGTTTAATTAAACAGAAGGGTTTTTAATCCCTTTCTGAAGACCATGGTGGAGGTCATTTCTCTCAGGTTGTGGGGCAAACCGCTCTGGGATGCTGGTGCTACAGCATAAAAGGCTCCAATTCTCATCTGTGATAGCCTGCAGGTGGGACTTTTTAGTAGTGAGCGATTGTTAGATCTTAGATTGTAATTACTGGTTTTTAATACCAGTTCAGTGTTAAGGTATGCTGACTTAGCATTTTTCGGTCAATTATGTGTAATCACCATGAGACGGAACTGAATCCTCTCCCTAATTGATAACCAATGTAAATCCCTTCTTGCATCCGAGATATGATCCCTTCTGCTACGATCAACAATAACTCTCACTGAATTCCTCTGCATTACTTGGAGTCTGTTGATCTCACATTTGGGTAAACCAGTCAGTAGGCTGCTACAGTAATCTCATCTTGATACATGAAGGCACGAGCCAAGGTTTCTCGACTTGTTCGACACAGAAAGGGACGTGCGTGGGACAAGAGTTTGATGTAATAGGCTGCGGAGGCTACTAGAGTGTTAACCTGTGCCTTCACATGCAAGTTACAGTCCAGATACACCCATAGTGTCTTAACCTTCTTTTTAAAAACAATGGTACACCCATCAATATGTACTTGAGAATACCCATTATCCATTTTGCGAGTTTTGGTTTCAAGTTTCAGTTTTGGTTAACGTTGTGGTTAAGTTGCACTAATAAAAACCTATGAAATTCAATGAAAAAACATTGTTAAAGGGACGTTATGGTTAAGTTGCACTAATAAAAACCTATGCTATTCAATGAAAAAATATTGTTAAAGGGACATTATCGTTACAAGTAAAACCGAAAAACCTTAGAAATTCACCAGTTATGGTAAGGTAAGCAAACATAACTCGCGCCACCACCGTGCACTGCTAGGACTAAAACCCAGAACATCAAAGACGGCATCACAAATGTCATTGATGAAATCACTGATGACATCACATATCTGGCCCACTTTATTTTTTCACTGAAATATCTAGGCCAGGTGGTTTTGTTCACTGACAGTCAGAATATTAAAATTCAAAAGGTGCTGTAAATCTAGATGTTAACCTTGTCCTATGTTCTTAAAGTACTTTCCTTAGGGTTTGGTCTCAGCTCCTGGTGCAGATCCATGGGGCAATAGGCAGGCCTCAAACACACAATTCATTTGTATACTTAAAGATAAACTTTAATGCTATTAACATTTTCTGATTATACTGTTTCTTTCTTCCTTACTTTAGTTTTCCTGTATGTGCCTCTGATCTGTATGCATTGTGGGTCTTCATATGTATTGTTTGTACTAGCACAAGTGTGCAGTATGTGTTGAATTTTTAGCTAGTTATTACATGTTTAACATTATACAATCACCCCTGACATCATGTAACCAACATCCCCTTGTAGGGACTTTTCATCAAAATTAAATTTACCTAATTTCACATGTGATATCATCAGTGATTTCATCAATGATATTTGTGATGTCATCTTTGATTTCATGGCTGTTAGTCTTAGCAGTGCACAGTGGTGGCATGAGTTATGTTTGCTTAGCTTACCATAACTGGTGAATTTCTGAGGTTTTTCGGTTTTACTTGTAACCATAACGTCCCTTTAACAACGTTTTTTTAATTTAATTTCATAGGTTTTTATTAGTGCAACTTAACCATAACGTCCCGTTAACAATGTTTTTTTATTGAATATATATATATATTTATATATATATATGAAATTGAAAGGTAAACACAGACCGCGAGGTCGAGTTCCTTTGGAAGTTGCACTCCCTTTAGTGAACGAAATCCATCAATGTTCAGCAACAAGTGCACGCCGAAAAATAAATCACTGCACTGCCAAAAGTTTGCTTTTAAAAGGTTATAAGTTTTAATTCAAAAAATAATATGCAGTAGAAAAACGGCTTCCCAGTAGCAGAGAGAGGCTACCTGACGCGTTTCGCCACACTCCTGTGGCTTGTTCACAGTAGCTCCACCCTGTTGTGGGAGCTCTTTTAACCCATGGCATACCACATGAACACAAAAAAGGTGACTAACAGAGATGACGTTTTTACATTCGGCCATTTTATACAATGCAAAATGCAATTCGAAAACCAAGTTTGCATGTAGACAATGTTACTCAAAACCTGACAAATTATAGATTTTTCCAGATAGTCCATATATAAATGGACTATCTTAATTTCAAAATAATTCGGAAAATCTTATTAAGGTTTGGTACACCTAGTCAGATTCGAGCGCTCAACATTAAATAAGCATCGTAGTGACTTTGTTAATAAAACACATATAGGTATGATATAGTGTTTCAAGCTCTTTTACAAAAGCCGCATAACAGAAAAATTTGTTATACAGGATGATGGTGTGGCATTATGTAGGTTCATATGCATAAAAGACAATTTATAATTAAAGTGCAAGTGCATGGCAGCTTTTTAGTATTAAAGTGCTAGTGCATAGTGCAATCTTTTAGCAACATACTTCGATGACCAGACATTGTCTTGTAACCTAAAGTGCAAGTGCTTTACTTAAAATCAATACTCCTACATAGCACACCATACTCTTAATTCATAAATGCTCGAAAGACCTCATATGACTGGAGTCTAATCTATTTTGCAGTCATGTATGAGCAGGTATTGTGTATCACAAAAAGATGCACCTCTATTTGATATTTCATTATAAACTATGTTCATGGGCGACATGTAGAAAAAACATTAATAAAATATAAGTTCAAAAATCTGCCCACAAAAAACCTAAGGGGAAGAGAGGCATCTGAACGCAAAAAAGCACAGGAACATGGTCAGGAAACTAAATCATGAATACAATATTCAAGAGAGGGAAACCAGTTTAGCGTTGACCGAGAAAAATACACAAAATAAAAACAAATAGTCTATGGCCTGTTAGGGTTAGACTACTTGAGCAATATTGTGTACAACTAAAAAGGAAAAGACTAATTAGCACATTTCAGCTTCCCAAAAAAGTGTACAGTTCTTCATCCACATTATGACCCATCGGGGTTTTGCTCTCAAAGTCTATAATATGTCTGGTCTCCTCTTGTCGTAGCAGTTTCTCATTATCGCCCCCTCTTGGACCGCAAATAACTTTATAGACACCAAAAAACCTCAGAGTGCTTGGATCTCCATTGTGGCACTCTGTAAAATGTTTGGCCATGGGATATGTGTTATCTTTGTTGACAATAGCTCGGATATGTTGCAAAATATGTATTTTTAATTTGCACTTAGTGCTGCCAACATACCATTTGGAGCATGGACACTTCAGAACATATACTACCAGTTCCGACTCACAGGTGATTCTACTGGCTATTTGTATTTCAGTCTGGAGGATTGGATGAGTATAGCTTCTACAATTTAACGCATATGTGCATGCTTTGCATTTGCAGCACTTAGAGAAGCCTTTTTGTCCCCCTCTGAGCCAATTAGTTCCTGAGGATACATCTTCGGAGGCCATATAACTTTGAACCACCAGATCTTTGATGGCCAGACTTTTCCGGAAAGTAATATCTGGCCGTGTATTTGGCATACTTCCTAGATCTTTATCCACCTTAAGGACTTTCCAATACTTGGTGATTATATTTCTTATGATAGTAGAGTGGCTCCCGAAGGTCAGTATTAACCTGGTAGTATCTTTGTCTGTAGAGGTCCGAAGATCAGTTTGTGATGTTGTCAAGAGGGTTTGTCGATTCATATCTCTGACCTTTAGGTAAGATCTTTCAATTACCTGTTTGGGATATCGCTGTTTAAGGAAATTATGAGCTGTAATTTTATTTGCTGTATCATAGTCTTTCACATCACTGCAGTTCCTTCTAATTCGAATGAACTCTCCATATGGGATGCTCCATAAAAGACTTTTAGGGTGTGCGCTGTTTGCATGCAATGGAATATTAGCTCCAGTTGTCTTCCGATGCAATTCACACCCAATTTTGAGATCCTTAATTTTTACCTTCACATCCAAAAAGACGATAGATTGTTCACTATGTTGTTCAGTGAATTGTAAATTCATTTCATTAACATTGAGGAATTCAACAAAAGCTTTCCAAGTTTGAACTGTACCATTCCATACAATGAATAAGTCGTCTATGTAGCGTAGCCACAAAATGATTTTATTGGTGAAGGGCTCATTTCCTTCAGCCCATACCACAGTTTTCTCCCATTTCCCCATCAGAAGATTTGCATAAGGTGGTGCAAAAGTGGTGCCCATTGCGGTTCCTTGAATTTGACGAATAGTTCATCATTGAAGAGAAAGATGTTATTTTCTAAGCAAAGTCTTATCATTTCTAGGATCATTGTAGAATGGTCGAGGTAATTGAGAGAACGAGTTTTCAAAAAAGTTTCACATGCTTTAATGCCATCTTCATGTTGTATGGATGTGTATAAATATACCACATCCATAGTGGCTAGCAGATATGTTGGTTCTCACGGCAAGTCATCAATTTTGCAAAGGAAATCAGTAGTGTCCTTTATATATGAGGGCAGAGTTGAAACAAATGGACACAACGTCTCATCCACAAATTTGGACATGTTTTCAAGTAGTGAGCTGCAAAATGTAACTATTGGCCTGCCGGGTGGTTTAGAAGGATTTTTATGAATTTTAGGCAAAAAGTATATCGTGGGGGTAGTGGAGTGTTGGGTGAACAAAAATTTCACCATGTCCTCATCCAAAATGCCAGCATTCTCCCATTTTGCTAGGAATTCCCAGACTGTTGTTTCCATCTGTTTGATGGGGTTTTTCTCAAGTTTTTCATAGCATCTGGAATTGTTGAGCTGTCTGTAAGCCTCTTTGATCTAGTCCACCTTGTTCATCAGGACGATGTTACACCCTTTATCCGCAGGTTTAACTATACATCCATCCATCTTACATATGTTTGACAGGGCATTCCGTTGTTTCCAGGACAAATTACTTTTGATATGTTTATTATTTTTTCTTCTTTCTAGTTTGAGATTGTCTATCACTACATTGGAAAAGGCTTCAATGTGTACATTTTGTGCACTCAAAGGATTAAACTTGGATTTACATTTCAATTTACTCTTTGATGGCCAGTCAGTGCTGATACCTTGTTGTTCCATGACCGATCTGTCCAAATTAGAAGAGTTTGTGATTGATATCTGTTCGCTTTCACTTTGAAGAATAGCCAATGTAGCGAGAATATCCATATCAAAGATAGTTAAATCTGTTTGTCCTTCCAATGGCGGTTTAGGTTTCTTTGTATATGTGCTGGAAGCGAAAAACTTTTTTAGTCGCAGCTTGCGAACAAAGCTATCCGGATCTAACCTTGTTTGCACATAATCAAAACCTGCCAGAGGACAGAAGTTAAGTCCCAGTTTAAATAATTTGTTTTCCTCTATTGTCAAAACATGATTAGACAAGTTGATAATCTGTTGCTGGGGTGGGCTTAGCTCATCATCTTGGTTTAGTTTCCAGAGCGCAGTGATCTTGGAGGAAGATTGCTGTTTGTGTTTGTTGCCCCTCTGCCCCCTCCTCGTGGCTTTCTGCCTCCTCTGCCTCTTCCTTTTTGGCGAGTCCCGCTTCCACGTGTTTTTTTGTTGTTGCTGGTGTTGGCCCGGCCATCTTGGCATAGTAGCGTCATTTCTTCTAAAAAATTGAGGCGTACTATAGGTTCTTCATCTTCATTCTCAGTCACATCATACTTGGAATTGGATGCTGCAGATTCTAAATTGAATTCATTTGTTGATCCTGCAGAGGCCGCAACTGCTTTCACCTTTTGCCTCATTTGGTCAAAACGGTGTGCAAAAGTGTACACTCTGCCCTGTTCGTAATCTCCTTTGTCACGTAGGAACTTGCGCTGTTTTTTCATTTTTATATCCTCTTCATATATTTTTAGTCCATTCTCAACATTAGTTTTGAGTTTCTTCCCTTCCTCATTTTCTTTTGTGCTTTTAAGTTTTTCTTCAAGCTCTTTTATTTGTACCAATGTTTTAGTTCGGTCACTTCCAGCATATTTAACTAAGATGCGCAGAAAGGTCTTGGAACAGTGGTCGGAAGCATCGCCCCATTCTCTAAGCATCACAGGGTCCTGTTCCTCAAAGGAAGGTATGGTTAAAATTCTAAGTCCTCGGGGAATTCGACCTACATCCAAATAATTTTGGATGGAGTGTTCTTCCCACCATTTGCTTATTTCCTTTTTCTTTAGCTTTTCTAAATGTTTCAACAATGTAATTTCCATGTTGTCCTTTACTTTTTCCGTTCTCGTCATATCCTTCCCCATGACTGCGGGAAGAGTTTCATTAAACAGGCTGGCTGCCTGTTCTTTTCTTGTAGCCTCAATGCTGGCCTGGGAAGCCATAAATGTCTTTTGGTCGTGGCACTGTTGTAAATCCTAAGCACTCTTAGTGCAAAAAATTCGACTGGATTTCGTAAAAAAATATATCATACGCGTGCATATAAAGGTCATTTAGCACTTAAAAGCATGTTTGTGCTATGAGGTGTAAGGAACGATGAAAACAATGCACACCGCACTCCCAGACTTATATAAGTCTGAAACACTCTGCCAAGTGAAAAGCACTTACCCCCGCGGTGTTCACCGGCTGCGCCCTCCGACGCTTTCAGTTTCCACTGAGTCGAGCGGCAGGCTTTCACTATATATATTTTTTTTTTCAAGGAAAAAACTTTTGTTTCGGGGAAATTAAGATGAGAACTGAACGCAACAAAACCTCTGTAATTCAGCTAGAGCCACCTTAACTTCAGGCCCCCTGTTGCACAGCTTGTCAGCACAATGATGACATCACAGATCACATCACTGATGACATCACTAATTACATTAAAACAGTAACTGGCATTAAGCATGGCCATCAGCCATGTTAAGCCTGGAGGGCCAAATATATTTTAACACATGAATGGGTATTAGTCTTGGCCTTCAGTTATGGACAGTGGTCACAACTTTCACCCATGTGCATTGAATATTTTAAAACACTAGCAGGCTACCAATCTTTACCAGTGGATACAGCTATCAACCGTGTCCACTGTATACTATATACACTAATTCAGGCACTAGCCATGGACTTTAGCACAATACTGGCCAGTGGCCACAATCTTTGGCTGTGCCCACTATATATTTGAACATATACATGGGCCAATAGCCATGGCCTTTGACCTTGAGCAGTTTGTACATCTTTTGGCCGTGGTCTCTGTATATTTTGAAAAATAATAAAATGCAATAAGCGATGGCCTTCAACCGTGCCCACTGTGTATTTTACAAGATTAACCAGCCACTAGCTATGGCCATCGGCCATGCCCACTGTGTATTATATACACTAACCAGCCACTAGCCGTGAACTTAAACACAATACTAGCCAGAGGCCACAGCCTTTGGCTGTGCCGACTGTATATTCTAACATATTAATGGGCACTAGGCATGGCTTTTAACCATGCACATTGGTACTTTTTAACACTAACTGACCTCTAGCTATGGCCATTGGTGCTGGCCCATGACCCCAGCCTCTGTCATTGCCAATTCCACAGCCTAAATTGTTATTAAGGTAATCAAAGTTTTCATGAGCTAACTTATAAATGATGTTATGTCTAATTCCATTATTGATGTAATCAGTTATATACAATGTACTTAGTCTTGTCACCAGTTATGCCATCAGTGATGTGATTTGTAATGTCATAAGTGTTCTCAAATGACATGTAATTATAATGTCATCAGTGATGCGATCTGTGTTGTCATCATGGTGGTCATAGGCTGCGCAACACGGGGTGCTAAGTTAAGGTGGCTTTAGCTGAATTTCAGGGGTTTTGTTGCGTTAAGTTCTCCCCTTAACATCCCTGCAACTAAAGTTTTTTCCTTGAATTTCAAGGGTTTTGTTATTCCATGCATAATTGACATTAATAATATTGACATTTGGGCTAATGAAAATGATGTATCAATTGTAGAAAGTAAAATAAAAAGAAATTATGCAACCACATTTCCCCCCAAATAAACATGTTGTCAAAAAATGGTGTTTGCATATGTACTTTACTTTTTAAAGTGTTTGTGTTTATATATAATGTTGATGAATAGAAAGTTATCAAAGTGTTACAGTAACTGTGTACAAAGACTACACTCAATATATCTTTATGAGACTACTGCCCATATATATATATATATGTATATATATATATGTGTATGTGTAGAAATGTTTTCTTTTAAAATCCGTTTTATAGCCATGGTTATTAAAATGCATCCGCGGCTAAATGCAGCAATGGCTGGGGGGGTCTGTCCACGGTCCCCACATTCAATAACCTCGGCTATAATAAAATACATAAGGATATGTCATGTTTTTAACACACACTGGCCCTCATTACGACCCTGGCGGAAAGGGGTTTACGCCGGCGTAAACCATGGCGTACCTTACCGCCTGAGTACGAGTTCCCCTAGCGCCATGGTGATTTTAACGCCTGCTTTTTGCAGGCGTTAAAATCCATGGCGCTAAGGGACCTTGTTGTTAATTACACCACCGTAATTTACGGTGGCGTAATTAACGCCTTCCCCACTCCCATTATGCCCTATGGGGCCAGGAATGGGAATGGGGAAGGGTAAATGGGGATCGGGGACTTACCGCCCCGCCAACCTCGGAATGGGGCGGTAAGTCCGCCAACCCCCATGGCGGAGTTGGCAGCTTAGCGCCATGGACCATGGTGCAAATTGCACCATGGACCTCCGCCAAGGTCGTAATGAGGGCCACTGTATTGAAAGGATCAATTACAGGTCTTTGATCCATATTTACAGTATGTGTTTTTATTGTCTCTTTTTATAATTGTAAAGTTGTCCCTGAAAAGGACCATTTTGGGAGATAAAGAAAAAAGAGGTAGGAAGTGGGAAAGGAAAAATACTAGAAATCATACATGCAACAAAGAATAGGGTCATAAAAAATTGACACTTAAAAAAATACCTAGTGTTGGCAATTGGCCGTATGTTCCGAAAGAGCCTTGTACAAAGCGTCTAGAGTGCTACATCACACCACGCTGTAACAGGTTTTGCACATCATGATAAAGTTAGAAAGATCAGGTGCAGGCAGGATGGACTGAGATTGGGTGTTAGGTGGTGGAAAGTAGGTAGTAATCGTGTTTTAATCCGTGGCACAGATGATACATACTGATGTGCTGATCTTGCTCCATGTGCTTTGACCTTATGTTGAACATGAGCCTTCCTATGGGATTCATCCATTTCATCCCAAGGAACACGGACAGAATGTTTAATTAACGTCGCTTTGAGAAGAAACTCTACCTCCTCCTTGCCTGTACCCTGTGCCCTACCCCAATGTGTGCCCCAAGGATCGTTCTTCCCACCTAGCCAAGTGGACCCCAAATCTGCCACAAATTTTCTAATCAATCTCTCAGGGTGCTTGATGGTACACAGAGACCTGTTGTAAATGGTTTCCACAATCTAAATCGGCTCGAGTGAGACATACCTTCAGCAGCGTTTCCTCCTGCATCTTGCATTTGCCAGGTAGTGCATGCGCACTCTAGTGTTTTGCATTGCTCTTAACTCCTGGCTTCTCCAACTTTTAAGCCCTAGGGTGGGGATCGCACCCATGCTGTATGACATCGTCTCTGTTGTGGGAGCTTGATTGAAGCTTATAGCATAATTTTCTGAAAAGACAGCCCTAGTGTAGCCATATGCGGAGCGTGATTGAAGCATGAAATAAAGCCCTATTGTAGCCTAATGTAGCCTAATGTAGCCTAATGAGCAGCTTGATTAAAGCCGTGGTGGTCTTCTCTGAAAAGGCCACCCTACTATAGCCTAATGAGTAGATTGATTGAAGCCTGTGGTGGCCTTCTCTGAAAATGTAGCCCTATTGTAGCCTAATGAGCAGCTTGATTAAAGCCTGTGGTGGCCTTCTCCGAAAAGGCAGCCATACTGTAGCCTAATGAGCAGCTTCATTAAAGCCTGTGGTGGCCTTCTCTGGAAAGGAAGCCCTACTGTAGCCTAATGAGCAGAAGGATTGAAGCCTCTGGTAGCCTTCTCTGAATAGGCAGCCCTAGTGTAGCATATGCAGAGCTTGATTGAAGCCTGTGGTGGCCTTCTCTGAAAATGAAGCCCTACTGTAGCCTAATGAGCAGCTGAAAATGAAGCCCTACTGTAGCCTAATGCGCAGCTTGATTAAAGCCTGTGGTGGCCTTCTCTGGAAAGGAAGCCCTGCTGTAGCCTAATGAGCAGCTTGATTGAAGCCTGTGGTGGCCTTCTCTGGAAAGGAAGCCCTGCTGTAGCCTACTGAGCAGCTTGATTGAAGCCTGTGGTCGCCTTCTCTGGAAAGGAAGCCCTGCTGTAGCCTAATGAGCAGCTTGATTAAAGCCTGTGGTGGCCTTCTCTGGAAAGAAAGCCCTGCTGTAGCCTAATGAGCAGCTTGATTAAAGCCTGTGGTGGCCTTCTCTGGAAAGGAAGCCCTGCTGTAGCCTAATGAGCAGCTTGATTGAAGCATGCGGTGGCCTTCTCTGAAAAGGCAGCCCTACTGTAGCATAATGAGCAGCTTTATTAAAGCCTGTGGTGGCCTTCTCTGGAAAGGAAGCCCTACTGTAGCCTAATGAGCAGAAGGATTGAAGCCTCTGGTAGCCTTCTCTGAATAGGCAGCCCTAGTGTAGCATATGCAGAGCTTGATTGAAGCCTGTGGTGGCCTTCTCTGAAAATGAAGCCCTACTGTAGCCTAATGAGCAGCTGAAAATGAAGCCCTACTGTAGCCTAATGAGCAGCTTGATTGAAGCCTGTGGTGGCCTTCTCTGTAAAGGAAGCCCTGCTGTAGCCTAATGAGCAGCTTGATTGAAGCCTGTGGTGGCCTTCTCTGGAAAGGAAGCCCTGCTGTAGCCTAATGAGCAGCTTGATTAAAGCCTGTGGTGGCCTTCTCTGGAAAGGAAGCCCTGCTGTAGCCTAATGAGCAGCTTGATTAAAGCCTGTGGTGGCCTTCTCTGGAAAGGAAGCCCTGCTGTAGCCTAATGAGCAGCTTGATTGAAGCCTGTGGTGGCCTTCTCTGGAAAGGAAGCCCTGCTGTAGCCTAATGAGCAGCTTGATTGAAGCCTGTGGTGGCCTTCTCTGGAAAGGAAGCCCTGCTGTAGCCTAATGAGCAGCTTGATTGAAGCCTGTGGTGGCCTTCTCTGGAAAGGTAGCTACGCTGTAGCCTAATGAGCAGCTTGATTGAAGCCTGTGGTGGCCTTCTCTGGAAAGGAAGCCCTGCTGTAGCCTAATGAGCAGCTTGATTGAAGCCTGTGGTGGCCTTCTCTGGAAAGGAAGCCCTGCTGTAGCCTAATGAGCAGCTTGATTGAAGCCTGTGGTGGCCTTCTCTGGAAAGGTAGCCACGCTGTAGCCTAATGAGCAGCTTGATTAAAGCCTGTGGTGGCCTTCTCTGGAAAGGAAGCCCTGCTGTAGCCTAATGAGCAGCTTGATTAAAGCCTGTTGTGGCCTTCTCTGGAAAGGAAGCCCTGCTGTAGCCTAATGAGCAGCTTGATTGAAGCCTGTGGTGGCCTTCTCTGGAAAGGAAGCCCTGCTGTAGCCTAATGAGCAGCTTGATTGAAGCCTGTGGTGGCCTTCTCTGGAAAGGTAGCCACGCTGTAGCCTAATGAGCAGCTTGATTGAAGCCTGTGGTGGCCTTCTCTGGAAAGGAAGCCCTGCTGTAGCCTAATGAGCAGCTTGATTGAAGCCTGTGGTGGCCTTCTCTGGAAAGGAAGCCCTGCTGTAGCCTAATGAGCAGCTTGATTAAAGCCTGTGGTGGCCTTCTCTGGAAAGGTAGCCAAGCTGTAGCCTAATGAGCAGCTTGATTGAAGCCTGTGGTGGCCTTCTCTGGAAAGGAAGCCCTGCTGTAGACTAATGAGCAGCTTGATTGAAGCCTGTGGTGGCCTTCTCTGGAAAGGTAGCCACGCTGTAGCCTAATGAGCAGCTTGATTGAAGCCTGTGGTGGCCTTCTCTGGAAAGGAAGCCCTGCTGTAGCCTAATGAGCAGCTTGATTGAAGCCTGTGGTGGCCTTCTCTGGAAAGGTAGCCACGCTGTAGCCTAATGAGCAGCTTGATTGAAGCCTGTGGTGGCCTTCTCTGGAAAGGAAGCCCTGCTGTAGCCTAATGAGCAGCTTGATTGAAGCCTGTGGTGGCCTTCTCTGGAAAGGTAGCCAAGCTGTAGCCTAATGAGCAGCTTGATTGATTGAAGCCTGTGGTGGCCTTCTCTGGAAAGGAAGCCACGCTGTAGCCTAATGAGCAGCTTGATTAAAGCCTGTGGTGGCCTTCTCTGGAAAGGTAGCCACGCTGTAGCCTAATGAGCAGCTTGATTGAAGCCTGTGGTGGCCTTCTCTGGAAAGGAAGCCATGCTGTAGCCTAATGAGCAGCTTGATTGAATCCTGTGGTGGCCTTCTCTGGAAAGGAAGCCACGCTGTAGCCTAATGAGCAGCTTGATTGAAGTGCAGTTCACAGGCCGAACTCTGATGATTCCACCCGTAGACCTTCCCCGCTTGTCGACTACGAGTTAATAGCAGGAAAGTCAGGGAGAGGAGTCTGAGCCATGCTCCACAGCCTGGCGAACAGATGATGCAGAGTATGTGCTGGCAATGATGTTGATTTTTGCATAAATCAGCAGCAGAGCTCAGATTTGACAAGACTGCAGGTAGTGGCGGCACAAAACATTACAATTTAAAGAGCTCTGCCTCCCTGTCACCCCTGATGAACTTGTGTGGGGCTGGCCGTGAGCGTCAGTCCCAACGTAAGGATGAAGGTACTGGCCTGGTCCCCACCAGCCCACAGTGGCCCATAGCCTGCCAACATACCAGTTATTCAATTTCAATACGTTGCATACTCTTTTTAAAATATATTATTATCATTGGCGCTACTGTCATTATTCATAATAAAACAGCCATTTACACAAAAAATCATGATCTAACATAGTAGCCTACATTTGGGAAGCACGAAACAAAACCCGTATCTGGGATAAAAGAATCCTTTTGATCCCTGCAACCTTCCGTATTGAGTTCAATATAATATGTCACAATTTGCAGCATTTTATTCGTTCTTACCTTTGTTTAGTTAGATGTTCTACATCCTCCCTTTCCATGATAACGTTAGTCGTGTACTTACTTCTTTTTCCTTAATTCTGTTAAATATAAAGTCCCCTGAAAAGGACATGTTTTTCTACTGTAACCAGGTATCCAAAAGCTCCCAATCTGTTGTGTTGCCATATTGCCGCCGCCTTAGTAGCAGGCATAAGGGACGTCCCTGGTGTGTACTCTTTTCTATTTCAAACATATTCAACAACATTTGCTTTTTAGGCCTTGGGGCTTTTTCTACTGCCTTAAACATTTATATTAGGGTCGTGGTATTTCAAACCTTCTCAATATTGCACACGGACATTCCCACAGCACTCTATCAAATGTTTTTCAGCATCTACACCAGGTAATGTTAAAGACCCCTGCTGATTATCACTCTATCAGTAATATCAGCGTACATATTTGTTCAGAGAATCCATTACCGTTGCTGTTCCTCCTTTATTAACCAGAGACATAATTAACCTAATTATCTTGCCAATATCTTTGAAATGATTTTAGGTCCACAATAAGCAATGATATGGATCATGCGAATTAGCATCTTCTGTACCGTTCCCACCTTTTAATTTAATTGGGACTGTTAATATGTTCAAATACTTTCAACAGCAATGGTGGTATCTTGGGTGCAATTATTCTGGTAGCTCTTCATCCCAGTTGCCATTCCCTTCCCCCGTGTCCTAGGTTTTAGATTGAACTTTGTTTACCGTAAGAGCAAATTTTGTATACTCTTGAGGAGCCTCCCTCTTGGGGTACTGTCAGGATCATTTCCCTCTTTAGTCAACACGGAATCAGACTCCTCTGTCTCTAGAACAGGGGTCTGCAACCTTTGGCTCTCCAAATGTTTTTGAGTACAACTCCTATCAGCCCTAACCATCATAGCCAATAGTGGGGGATCATGGAATTTGTAGTCCAAAACATCTATAGAGCCTCAGGCTCTAGACCATGTCCCTTCCCTGTCCAGACCAGACCACATCATGCATTCTCCTCAAATGCATCAGCTAGTGAGACCTCAGCTCTCCCTGGGCTGACAATCCATTTCCTTTTCAAGTTGTGATTTGCATGATTCAGCAGGTCTAACACAGGTAGACTGACACACAGAGAGACGTGTTGAAATGGTGGTGCACATACGTACTTATACAGATCTAAGCTTTAAAACACAGACACATGGTCTATCAGCCCTCCCCTTAATCAATCTCACTCAACCCCCAGTGGACAGCTTGCATACAGACACAAGTCTACACAGAATGGGTTTGAACATGTAAGACAGCCCGTTCATACTTCCCATTGTGCCTTCAAATAGAGCCAATGGTTAGCCAGAAAACATCTGACCTAAGAAAGATTGCACTAGAGCACCAACAATACAAAAATGCCCAATTCTCCGGCAGCTGTGCATTGTTTCCCTGAAAATATTCTGTCTCAGAGCATTTGCCAGCCGGTGCATGTAATACACAACTGACATGGCTGATGAGTTTCATTATTGAACATCAACCCGGATTTAGGACCGACACGTATTCATAAGTACACCTTCAATGGGAAAAGCAAGAACTGACTCAAGCAAGAGTTTGGGGTTTTAGACAGGCAATCTCCATTTACCAGCTACTGTCATTTTATGCCCAGGTACTACTGCAATTTGCTGGGCTATTCATATAATATGAGATTTATTGTTTCAATATGCAAACTATTACCATCAAAAACCTAAATAATCACATCATGGCTTGGTTTTGCCTTCAAAAGTCCAGGTACTCGCACCATTGTCAGAGAATACCATCAGAAAAACCTGTGGTCTGAACATTCCAAATAGATATGAAAAGCAGGGCCATTACCCCATTAGCTACCTCAGCAGCATAGGTGAGAGACATAAATTGTATGATGCATCCATCACAACTCTACCTATATAGCCAAACGTCCTTTGACATGAAAATGTCACCCGTCCATTGTTTTTGGTGGGAGGTAGGGTGCTTCAGTGTTGCACATGGCAAAATCTTTAACCACCAATGTTTTTGGTATGAACCAAAGAGATTCATTTTGCCAAAACGTCATATTAATAGATAGATCCAGGAACGATAGATCCAGGAATGCAACACCTGCATCTGCAGATTCAGGCATGTCTTGGATTATGTTTATGGAAAAAAAAATGTCCTCTACACTGTTTCACTTGGGAACAAGAAGTGGAATAGTAGAAGCTGTAAGTGCATAGGTTGGACAAATTGGGGAAGGAGATATTTGTCACCCACTGCAGTGTTGTCTCCAGAAGGTATTGCCAGTGTGGGCCTGCACATTATACATTATTTCATTGAGGTGTTTTCTTTGGCCTGCTCGCATGGACCTGGCCAAAGTTTGAACAATTCTACGTCATTGAAAACTTTTAACTAGTTAAAAGACACAATGCAACCACATGCCTAGCTCCATTGTTGAAGAACCCAAATACATGTGAGCCCAAAAAAAGAATCTCCTCTGAGTTGTATGACTGTCCTTTCAAGAAACACAACCAGATAAAATGTGATAAGGCTGCCTGCTTGTTGTGATTGTATGCCAACAGCATGCCACTTATTTTATCGGCGATTTGATGACGAATTGTAATTGCTACAAAAAAAAAGAAAGGGCTGCTACTTTTAGTTTGGATACAATTTGTTTTTTTGGAAAATTAAATTCCTAAATGGGATATGTGGGAGATTTGAGACTAGGTGCACCTATTGCAGTGTGGATGACTCAAACTTTCACACTTACCAGAAAGCATCGTCAGAGGCAAAAGAGTGAAATTCACTGCATCCGACATATTGCCAGTAACTACATTATTTAAAAAAAATACATGTTCATATTTTCCAAATTAACAGTATTCATTTTATTGATTCTGTAAAGATAAAAGAAAGAAGAGTTTTTACTGGCCGAATTCAAGCATATGTTTGTTTCCTCTTCAGATCCAAAACAGCACAATGCATGCAAAGAATGCAATATGAAATGAACCTAAAAGCCAGAATGGGTTTATTATTTCACACTCGACATAACACAGCTTGAGATTTCTGAAAACCACACTAAATTTGGCTGTACATTTTTCGGTATACCGTTGTTTTACAACTGTCTTTTTTACGTGGACACTAATACGAAAAAGTCATTGAAATTTGGTGGGGTGAGAAAGGGCAGATAAGGGGTTGGGGGCGGGAATACTTAAAAATAGGTGGGGGATGGGCGTCTTTGGGGGGATCACCCCAAAACAATGTCGATTACTTTTTTCGTAATAGTGTCCACGTAAAAAAGGCAGTCGTAAAGATGCCTGTCTGTGAAATGACATGGAACCCATTTTTCAGACTTACACACGCAAACCTGAAGAGCCTGTGTGATAGTCACATCTGCTTGTAGTTAATGTTGTATGCATGTAACAATCTTGTACTGTGCAGAATATGAACATTTGTAACTACTCAATTAAAGGTGTAAATCCCTTGCAAAAGGTGCCATGTCAAATCCTCCTGTATTGGTCTATCACAGATGTCATTGGGCTTTGTTTGTGTTTGCTCTGGCAGCAGGTTCTTTCTGCAGAGGCTACCAGTGCTTTTCTTCATGGCAGAGAAATCCATGTGAGAAAGAGCTCTCAATGTTGCTGCACTGCTCCTGTGTGCGCTTGTACATTGTAGCATGAGCATACAACATCCCACAGTAAGAGAAGGGAGATACTTCCTAAGAAGATGTGTGCTTACTCCTGAGCCCAAGCTCCATGTGCATCATTTGAAGGCACATACATTGGTGATATTGGTTTATTGTATCTAATAGAGTAGACTGAACAGCAGAGGGAGCCAGGGGTTAATAGGGCTCTAGTGGTTTATTTCTCTCATGTGCTGCCTTCTGTTGGCGTGAGATTGCATGTGACCCTTTTAAATCAGAGACATTTTAAAATACTTAGTTGCTCGGGGGCCCAGACAACTTTGAGTGCCACCCCAAACCAAAGAAATGAAGGGACTGTAAGATTCTCTAGTCACCTCTACCACTCCTTCTTTGCAATCACAGCCCACAGCATACGTTTTCCTCCTAGCGATAAAATAAGCATGGGAGCTACCTTGAAGTAATCTTTTCCCCTTCTTCTAAGCTGGGAATGATAAACAACTGTCAATTCAAGGGAAACATTTGCTGACAATGAGGATACATGTGTACTAACATACATACAGGGCACATTTTAACAAAAGCAGCTACATGGAAGATATAAAGGCTGTATTATAGGCGCAGGAGAAAGATCAGCAAAACAAAAGAGGTGATGGCTGGAAGGTTTAGAATGAAACGTAACCTCTGGCATTGCTTGGGGAATGCTCCAGACCATTGTTCTTCACCTGTCAGCAATCTTGGGCTATGGAGTAAAACCTCTGTTGTACTCGGGTGAAGTTGTAGGCCATTAGTAGTCATGGATTCAAAAATTAGGGCTCCCGGTTGGGAGCCTATTCTACCCTTGAGGGTTAGTAGGGAACAATAATTACAATTGAATAGGTTCAGGAAAAAAGGTGCTCTCAGAATACTCCTGTTTTATTGTCACCCTCTGCATAAAGAAAGAATACATTTATTCAAGCTCTGTTGTAGAATCAATCTCATTCTTTATCTAAGGTTATACAGTTCAATATAAAATGGACACTCCAGAGTTAACATCAAAGAAAGGGGGAGGTCATTGACCGAAAGTACAGAAAGTATTTACAACACACGGAACTGAAAGTTTCTCGGTAAAACAACTTTGTGTGTGCAAGACAAAATCAAATTCAAGTATCATTTGTCATGAAGTTCACATGAGAATGGCAAACATATAGACATTTGGACATTTATAACATCACTTAAACATTTCAACCAAAAACAAGTAATTTCCTCTGTGTAAAGCAGCATAAATATACTGCAGTTGAGGACAGCGTGTCTACACCATCGTGTTTCAGCTGTTTCTAGGTGTGCTTAATATGCCACATCTGGTATACGGCCTTCATCAGGACGGGGTTCTGTACTGTATGATGTCTGCGCTGCAGGGGGAATGGTGACAGTTGTCAGGGGAGTATTCATGCACCGATTATTTAGAGAAGAATAAATCATGCGCTGTGCAGTATTGAAAACACACACAGCTTACCTATGGGTGTATTAATTCCACATGTTCTGTTATTTGGAATTTGTATAAGCCACAAGGGCTAATCTCTGTCTGATCCTATTGTGAAAAAACAGAAAGAATGGGGTTTCTTATTGGTATGAAGGTCACCTTCGTAGGGATTGGAAACACATGGGTCAAGGCGGGTACAATTTTCATATAACAGACTCTTACCTCTCAGCCGTAGGTGAAATTTCACTTTCAAATGAGCTTAATTTCTGTTTTCTTTCAAGTGGCCCAGCGGGCAAAAACCTAAATGGAGCGGGAATATCTAGTCAATATTTTATGGCACTGAAGGCACCTCGATGGTTCTAAATGTCTGCCGAGTGCGCGCAAAATGACCTTACCTGTCAGGGTGCAGGACCTGCTCGCAGTCTGCCGCTGTAGCGTTCGAACCGCTGAGTCATTCTATGATTCACGGAGACCTGGCTGAGGCGTTAGTAACGTTGTTGCTAGGACTCCATGATCATTTATACGGCGGCCATCTTAGATGGGGTTGGGTCACGGCTGATAGTAAAAACGAGTGATAATGTTCCATCTATCGCTCGGATTGTGAAAAGGACATATTTACACGGATCCCCATGTCTCCAGGATCCAAGTGCATGATTTAGACACTGTGTTAGTTAAGGTTGCCATGGCAACCGACACTGAGCAAAAAGAGGCGTTAATGTTGTATCAATCACTCGAGTTGTACACCGAAAGTATTTTTATGGGTCCCCATGTCTATAGAGATCCAAATGGGTAATTTAGACCCTATGTTAGTATGGGTTATAATGGCAACTGACACTGAGTGCCCAAAGATGTTGGAAAAAGAGGGCGGGGGTCGGGTTTAAAGGAGAATAATTCCGACCCTTCCTTTTGGCACCAGAGATTAGATCCCGCCCTTAGTGCCAAAAGGAAGGGTCGGGATCATTCTTCTTTAAACTCGCCCCCCCCCCTTTTTCCAACATCTTTGCCCATTCTCCTATGGTTGGGCACTCAGTGTCTATATGCTTGCTATTCTCATGTGAACTTCATGACAAATGATACTTGAATTTGTCTTGCACACACAAAGTTGTTTTACCGAGAAACTTTTGGTCCCGTGTGTTGTAAATACTTTCCGTACTTTTCGGTCAATGACCTCCCCCTTTCTTTGATGTTAACTCTGGAGTGTCCATTTTATATTGAACTGTATAACCTTAGATAAAGAATGATATTTATTCTACAAAAGAGCTTGAATAAATGTATTCTTTCTTCATGCAGAGGGTGACAAAAAAACAGGAATATTCTGAGAGCACCTTTTTTCTTGAACCTATTAAATTGTAATTATTGTTCCCGACCATTAGTAGTCAGCCATTCATGAACCTTGGTTAAACCTTCTACCAGGGCAGAAACCTTGACATACATTTATGTCTCATCTGCGTATGAGTGAAATTGTAACTGGAAACATTGTAGGATCTTCATCAAAGGTTGCACATTTATTGTAAACACTCAAACCCAAGGTTATTTTTATTTATTTATTTATTTTGCATTTTTAAAGCGCTCCCCTTGCATTAAGGCACTGTTACAGGAATATGTCTTTAGTTGTATATTTATAATGCGCTTAATACCTGGAGGTTTCTAAGCGTGGACCCGGGGATCAAACCTGTGTTGCTTCATGTCGTCTTGTTTCCAAGGTGAGCACGTTGCCAATGAGCTATCCTCCTGTGGATATCACAGTGTTTGTACTGTAAAGACATTGTTAAAGCATTGTAATAGCAGGTACAATTGGTTATCTGATAACATTGGTGGTAGTAGAACTAGTAAGGAGGGAAAATTATTCATATTTGTTAAAAAGCCAAGTTTTTATAGGTTTCTTGAAGGTGACACAGGAACGCTTGTCTCTGATATTTGAGGGTAAGGTGTTCCAAAGAGACAGGGTAATGACTGAGAAACTGACACCTCCTGCTCTAATTTTTAAAAGCGAGAAGTGACAAGAGTGATACTGCTGGCGGACCGTAGCAGACTCAAATAGTGTTTCAATGAGATGCTTTGATTCAAGTAGCAGAGAGCAGTATTGTAGAGGCACATACAGATTGAACAATAGAGGTGACAGAGGTGAGCCCTGAGGAACCCCAGAACCTAACTTAATGGGATATGATGTATAAGGACTGATTTTGACCATTTGTTCTTGTTCAGAGAGAAAACTCTTAAACCAGTTGAGGGTCAGATCGGCCATGCCCATTAGACTATGGAGCCGGAATAGTAAGATGTCATGATTTACAGTGTCAAAGGCCACACTGAGGTCCAACATGATTAATAAGGACACCTGACCATTATCTTCCTTGGCTAAAATATCATCCCACACAGCAAGAAGAGCAGTCTCAGTGCCATGTTTGGGGCGAAAACCTGATTGAAACAGATCCAGAATTTAATTATTTTCTATATATTCTTGTAGTTGCAAGGTAGCAGTTTTCTCCAGGAACTTTGCTATCCAAGAAGAATTGGCTATGTGCCTAGAATTATGCAGCATAGAAGAATCCAAGGAAGGTTTTTTCAATGGTGGTGTGATAAAGAACGTCTTGAATGAACTAGGAGCAATGCCTTGATAAATGGATAAGTTAATAACATGTGAGACCATAGGTGTCATGAACCACCGTGCTCGCCCCTTTTGGACTTCGTGGTCCATGATGCGCTGCAGTGTCTACTCCGCGGTCCTACCAACATGGCCGACGCTTCCGAAGCGTGCCGCGCCATTCCTCTCTTACTTCGTTCAGCTTCCTAGAAAAAGGCCACGCCTATGCGGCGCTGCGCGTCTCAACGCTACTGCTTGGTATAGCTAGACATGCGTTCCGATGTTCGATTCGCTCTCCAGTTATTCCTTTTTCCTCCTCCCTTCCTGGGACCCTATTCTCCCTGCCCTTACTCAAATTTGTGGACTATTCCTGGAATTTACCCGTTCCTTCGGGTCCTTTCGTCTGCATCCTGGTTCCTCGCTTGGAAGCGGTACTCTTCTGTCCGAAGGCTGCAACTTCACACTGGACTCCAAAGACACACATCCAGGCTTGTACAAGTTCCAGACAGTAAAGAAGAAAGAACCTACATCCAAGAGCGTCACAATAAAGGAAAGACATGTGAGAAGGGGAGAAACTTGTGACAATATCATCCAAGGGAGTTATATGAGCAACCAAACCTGAAGAGGGAATTTGTAAGATTCGTGTTGTATCAACTGAAGCTAAGTTACACCGGCACTTATAATCACTCCAACTTACCAGAGTTGTAGTAAGGGACTGTCACTCTGTCACTTGCTGGCAAAAAAATAAAATCAAGACAATGTCTGGCTGAATGTGAGGGAGAATCAGTAGAGACTTGACTGAGTGAGCAGACATAATGGGTGCTCATTTCCTGGAAGCTAATAATGATAAAAACTTGTAATGAATGTTAAAGTCCCTTATAATCAGGAGTTTTTTAGCGTCCAGGACGGTTGAATAGAGAATATCCTGCAAACCTTCAAGAAATGGTTCAAGGGCCCAGGTGGATGGTAGCATAGTATCATTTTTAAAGAGTGTCTAGGTGATGTTGCGTTATATTGAGACCACCCTTAACCTGGGGAGTTCCTTCCCACACCCAATCAAGGATCCCTGCAATACTGGCTTAAGTTTTGTTTAGCACTGACCTTACTGAAGACTCAATGAGCCAAGAACAAGGTCAGGTATAGGAAATATATTTGTATTTATTTTAATTATAGGTGCTAGAAATTATACTAAACTACACACACTGCCTTCTTTGTGGCTCACAATTAACTTCTTGTTACACAAGTGAATCACACCAATGGGTTAGGAAAAACACAAATTACAATACTTTTCTTTCCACAAATTGAAAAATAAATGATCATCAACACTGGTCCATGCAAAAAATCACTTTACATTTACAATGCTGTATAATATCGATTTTCCTGCGCTCTTAAAAGTCTAGCAGTTGGGTTACAGATGTGTACCAATGCATGGGACAATAATGATTTCACCCACACCTTTATTTATTTATTTATTTATTATTTTTATTTTATTTTTTCATTTGTAGAGCACACACAAACCCATAGGCATCAGGGCGCTTTTATCAGTTACATGGGCCCAGAGTGGGCATAGGCATAAGTGTAGGTACATTGTTTCAGGAGTGGCAATACGTATACATATATAGATAGGCATAGTTGTAGAAGTATTGTTTCGGGCATGGCATCACCTATAAGGGTGCCCTTCATACACACAGCAATTGTGGTCTAGGGGGTGAGTGGGTCAGTGTTGGTTGAATAACCAAGTTTTGAGGATTTTGCGGAAGAGCCAGTAGGATTCTTCCGCTCTGAGGGTAGGTGGGAGGGAGTTCCAGTATGTGGCTGCAAAGACTGTGAAACTGGTTCCTCCAGCTTTGGTTTGTTTGAACTTGGGTTGGATTAATCTGTGAGAGTATATGACTCTAGTGGGCCTGCTGGATTGAACTGTGGCGATGTTCTGCACTAGGTAATGTGGTGAAGCATTGGAAATGCACTTGTGAGTGAGTGATAAGAGTCTTGAATAGGATTCTTTCCTTGACGGGTAGCCAATGAACAGCTCTTCGGGCAGCTGAGATGTGCTCAGACCGTGGGATATTGAGGGCAGTGCGTAAGGCTTTGTTCTGGATGGCTTGAAATTTTTTAATGTTACATGAGGATGTGCCAGCAAGGAGGACATTGCAATAGTCAAGCCTGGCACTGATTACTTCTCGGGCCATCGTTAGACAGTTGTCTCTAGAGAGGAAGGGCCTGGTGGTGTTGAGCAGTTTCATAGAGTAAGCTGTTGCAGAGGAGATGGCATTTACTTGTCGATTTAGGGAGAGAGTGGCATTGAGGTGGACTCCCAGTGTTTTTGCCGAGGAGGCGAAAGGGATCGTAGAACTGTCAATGTTGAAGGTGGAGTATTGGGAGTCGAGGGTTTTTAAGGCAGCTGCCGGACCAATGATGAGAAGCTCAGTCTTCTCATCGTTGAGGCAAAGGCCATGGGTTGCCATCCATGCTTGGACTGTGGCATAGGTAGAACTGAGGGCATCTTTATGGTATGACCCTGAGAGTAGAAGATGAATCTGCGTGTCCACAGCATAGTTCGTATAGGCTATGCTGAGCAAGTCTAGGGGTCAAATAGGGGCTTTGTGAAGATGTTACAGAGCGTGGGCGAGACACATGGTCCTTGGGGAACCCCGAAATTGATAGGGGATGGAGTGGCACACACATTGTAGGAGAAGACTTTTATCACTCTCCCTTCGGGGAAGCATTCAATCCAGGCAGCGGCTTCCTGGGAGAAGGCAGCAGAGGAGGTGAGGTGGGCCAGAGGCCGGTAATTTGGGGTCGGTCATTCCCTCTCAGGCCACACAGGTGACAGCCTGTCTACGCCACTGCCACTGTCAATGCATTCGTAGATGGGGCCATTTCTGTCTGTTATAGCAAGCTTCAAGGTGTCCACCAGCAGGGTGTATAAAAGGGCTCTGAACTGAACACATTTAAAAGGTGCTCTTATTACAACCCCCCCCTTACCTTCGCAGTTTTGGAGTCTCCTGGGGGACGAGGGTCCTGTCCAGGCCGAAGGTGTCTGATGGAAGTCGGCCTGTCATGGCTGTGGTCCCCCATCTAACCTTCCTGCCCTGCCCGCTATTATGCTTTCTTTCCTGTGAACCAGCGTACAGCTTTTGCCACCGAAAGAAGGTGTCAAGCCAAGAGTTTATCTTGTTTGCTCAGTTGCACTTTTTAGTGACATAATGCATGACAAAAAGCTGCATGCCTGTTTGAAATAATATTAAACGCAGGTGCTATTTTTCTGGATAATGAAACACTAGGGCGTTATTACAGATGTCTCGATTTGTCCCATTTGCATTCTGGCATCTGCAGCCTCACGTTTATAATGGAAATCAAAACTGCAAGTGACCAAGGGCAAAGACACGAAACAAGCACGAGGCACCACTCCCTGCTTTCAAAGGGCATAGTTCCATCTTTGGAAACTGTAGAACCATGTAACCGCCAGTCAAATCCCAGCTTCCCCAGTTGACTCTACTCGGATTCTGGGTAAATCACTTTACATCACTGGGCCTTATTTCCTTTGCAAACATCGGGATCTCCAAGAAGTGAATAGTATACATGTGCACTCTGCATGAAGACTCCACCATGCGTTCTTAAAATAGCCTGCAGTTTTGCTGTGCATGTAATGATACCATAGAGCATGTATACAATGGTTTCATACAGAACAACACAGGCCTCTCATCACTTGACTCACTCACAGCACTGTCAGTTGTGAGCTACGGTCACCCCAACACTTGGCGCGGTGGGTCGGGGAGGTGGTACCCGCCTCCAGCAGTGGCCTGTCAGTGCAGTGGAGTCCCAGCAGATGTTGGCTACCCCCATGAGAACACTGGCAAAACTTTAGGTAGGTCTCTAGCGTTGCTGGGGGACCTTAGGAGCGACCCTAGTGTTGGGAACCATCCTGGAGCAGGGGGCTCCTTCATGGCTGCGGAACCTCTGCAGCCTGAGCGTTGTGCCAGACCCTGCTCTATTGGTCCAGCTAGGAGCATTTCATGTTGGAGAACATTTTAAACAATAACATTCCAATTCAAGAAGAATATATACAATATAATCTGCCAATAATTAAGATATCTTAATATAATTAAAATCCTTTCCGAAAATGAAAACGGCATACAATGGTTCCATAAAATTTGAAATGTGTCCAACTCCCTGTTTATAAAAAGTGTTTCCTTAAATAAATCGCAGGCACTTGTAGACTGGCATCCGGCCCCTCAGCAATTATTTCCTGTCCATTAAGGCTGAAGGAACATGGTGTTTTTCCCAGACTGCTTGGGATATCCGGTCACAATAATAAATAAAAGCAGAGTGGGATCATAGTGGCAGCTTTTTTAAGGTGGAGGTGTTCTAGGGATCTTTAAAATTATGGTTGTGGTATTGGGGGGTGTGAAGAGGTGAAAGGGTGTGACAGGCGGGCAGGGCATGGGAGGGCGTGCCCCCATAATAAAGCACTACGATACCATTCTGTAAAAACGGGGAGCCGATGGGGTGGGTCAGGTCCATAAAAGAGGGGCAGTAAAACATGGCAGGCTTTAAGGTATCAGCTGTCTCAGAGTCCCAGGAACAGGCAGATGCTGAGCTGTGCTTCCCCGTCCATGAGTCAGGGACATTCGTAGGTGGCAACCGTCCTTATCGAAACCTGCGAAAATGCACTCACTCCAGAGAGGGCAAGTTAGATAGGCACTTGGAAAGGGGCAATGGCTTCACTGACGGCGTTCACAGTTCTCGTTCTCCATGACAGTCAATTATAAGTGCCTTCAGCTTATGCTGAACAATTTGTTTAGTGTTCTTGGCATGGAGCCAGGTCTCTGAAACCAGTCTTCGAGCTGAATATTTCTGAGCTGCCCTCCCCCCCCCAAACCCTCTCCTCATGGGAACTCCTTGAGCTTGTTCTATCAAGCGCTAGCATCAAATGATAGCCTTCCAGTATTCTATCTAAGCACTCTAATGAGAGTTAATGGATAGTTAATTGCAGCTGTAAATGGCTACTGGTGTAATCAAAGTATATTCTTAATGTAGTGTGCCTTCAGCCACTTCCTTTATATCTCTTCTATGGACTGAAGTCCTTTTAAAATAAACAACAACAAAGCCAACAGTTATGGCTTGAGGTAATAGATAGGCACTTTGCCAGGTAATGCCATCATATCCCGGGTTATCACTACATTTTTCAGTAGGTGCGATCCTATGGCTGGGTAATACCATTATATCAGTGCCTATTAAATGCTTTTCACACAACTACACAAAAGCCCCAACGCTTGGCTTTGCCAATGCTTGTTTTTAGATACTACAGCCCCAAAACTACTGTGCTTCATCTGGCAGTGCCCGGTCAGCCTACAATACCCCAGCTACGTGGGTTTAGTTTAGACGGAAAACGTTGCTGCTGCTGCATGACCCCAACAGAGCACTGTGAGTGCTTTAGGATTCTAACAGTGTGTACCTTCTCCACTGCTGGTGCTACAGGAATGGGTGATAGAAACATCCACCAGCAGTGGCCTGTAAAGACTGGAGAGGGGTGTCTGTACTCGCGCTCTCTAAATGGCAGAGTGGAAGCACAGAGCACCCCAGCCAAGATTCTCTATTTGGTAGCTATGGGTGAGCAATCAAGGCTTAAGCTCTCAGGCTGTTTCTTAAGTACAGTTTAGTCCACAAGCACCCACAAAGGAATGCCCACACACTATGTTAGTGAAAACACAGTCTTTATATAAATAAGGTTCAAGTTATGTCCACAACCACAATAAAACACTTTGTGCTCCGATAATTCTAAATGGTAAATATATACAGTTTCTTTCTGGAACCACTATTACTCTGATTCCATTAAAATGCATCAACTGTAGACAGTTCAAAATCGCATACAAATCAATATAGCAAAAGATATCAACCATAGACTTAGGAGGAAAGCAGGTTGGTTCATCAATAGGCAGAATAATGGCCCTGTTACCTAGACACATTTCTGTGTGAAGATCCCCCCACCTGGGCAACCTCTAAATAAAGATATAATACAAGCCCAGTCCATATATTGCTTACAAGAGTCTTATTTCCTTCTATAAGAGTTCTACTGCCCCAAAGTACCTGGTTTAGCAGAGTTCGACGTCGGGTCGTCGACGGATCCTTCTTGAGCGACCCCCTTCAAGGCAGGAGTCACAGATCGTCGAGATCCCATGAGGAAAAGGTGATCAAAGGCGTCGAGGTAGCAGCTTCAGTCCTGGCGGTGCTTATCGGCGATTGGTCGTGGTTGTCCTGTGAGGATGAGTCATGTGGTGCACCTCGACGATGAGAGTTTGTTCGCAAAGAGTCTATGAAGAATCTGGCCCAGCAAGGGTGTTGAGTCTTCGGCGTCTCTGTGGTCTTCAGGTAGTGGGAAACACACCGACAGATGCTTCTCCGGCGGGACAAAGCGGTCGGCGGTGCATACGAGAACGTCTCTGAATTCAACAGTCTCTTAATCAATGGAGCGCTGCGGCTCCAGTCGTTGGCGGCACAGCGTCAAGCTGTCCCCGCTTCTGGGCAACATGGCTTCGGTGGGCCTCCAGCAGTTATAGCAAACCTGCAAACCCTGGTCAAAGATGGTGCACGGATGTCCGGTGCTTTTCTTCATTCTCCTCGGCGGTCCCCTTGTCCGGTTGACAGTCTTTCTTCGGCTGGCTTCCAGGGCACTTCGGCGAAGGTTAGCAGTGCACGATGGTCCCTCTTGCTCAGGAAGAGGTCTCCTAGCCAGGTCCTCTCTTGGATCAGTTTCTTGAAGGCACAGCAGCTTTCAGTTTGTGATGAAGGTAACAGCAATCAACCTTCTTCTTCTGGCTTGGGTTCGAGATTAAGCATAATTTTTTACTTCAGCTTCTGAATGAATTCTAGCAGTGAGAGGCCCCCAGATATACTGTTTGGACTCTAGTTCATTTGGCTGGGTCACACTCAGGCAACCAATCAATCAGAAGGGCATTCAGCAGGCAGGCAGCCAATCAGGCTCACAGTGCATTCAGGCCATTCTCCTCCCTCACAGACACTCACAACAAGGAATGTGTATTGGGACAAGTACCCAGCCATTCAGCACTCCACACTGCATTCATACCAGTTTCGGGCAGGGCTTTCTCAGTCTTTGTGTCATATACCAGAATCCAGACACCCATAACAAGAAGTGCATAATGGCCATAGACTCCATTCACCCAGGTCCCACCTTAAGGGTGTACCCACAACATACAGTCACTGGGAAGGCTCCAGCCAGTCTGGCCTGGACTTCCCCACCGTACCATATATGGAACTTCCACCCAAAAGCCAGTCAGGGGGAAGGGACAGAGTCAGGGCTTCCTAGGACTTTGAGAAAAAAACAAGGTAAAGGCAATAGAATGCAGGAGCCCACAGGGGCCATCTTGATTCCTATCAGGAATCACCTGATTCCAATGGCAGGGCCTGGGTATCCCAAAATGATGGATACACAGAGCGCATGTCAAATCCAGCATGAAGCTGCCACCAGCCCATAATCCTCTCTGTGGGCCACACACAAGTGCCCGAAAACATACAGTAGGGGCACAGGGCTATACCCCCACCCATGGGTGCCATAATGGTATCTCAAGGGTCTGTACACCAAACCAAAAAGAGGAAGAGCTGCCCTGCCAGGAGTCCCACATGGACTCCTGGGCAGAAAATAACACAGAATATACACGAAAAAGGACTACAGAACAAAGACAGGGAGGCGCTACACATGCCCTTTCCCCATGCCACTGCAATCCTGTTGTAGATCTGGCAATGTGTTTGTCCCCCGACATGTATATGGCGGTTGTTAGCTTGCTTGTTGGTACTAACCTTATTGACATTATATCCAAACACACAACTGCTCCCTGGAATGTAGATGGTGGGCCAATCCATCTTCCCAAATCAAAACAGACTTCGACCAACAGTATCAAATCTACAAAGCCGAAATCCGTATGGCAAAAACATCTTTTTACAAGAACAGCAATCTTTAACGCCCGTAACAATAGCAAGGAACTCCACAAGATGGTCATAGAATACATGCCCCCCCACACATCTCCACCCTCACATGTCTCCCAATCTCTCTGTGACGCCCTCTCGGACCATTTCTATAACACAGCGCTAGAAAGAACCTGCACCATCGGCACTAAACCGGCAGCACTCCCACCCCCTCTAGCCCACACTCCCATCTTCTCTTCTTTCTCTCCCATCTCTAGACCTGAATTCCTGAAATGACTGGACCCCCCCCCATCCATCAGGACCCCCGAGTGACCCATGCTTCCCCACCCTACTCAAAGATATCTACACCTCAACCTGTGCAGGAAGCATTACAAGATCCATCCTACACTCTTCCCTCACTTCAGGCATTTTCCCAACAGCTTTCAGAGCATCTCACATCTTACCCATCCTGAAAAAACCCTTACTTGACCTCCTCCTGCCTGCAAACTACAGACCAATTTCTAACTCCCGTTTCTTAGCCAAACTCACCAACCGCAAGGCCTACTCCCTGCTCAACACTTTCACGGAAGCCAACCAAGTTCCTGACTCCATCCAGTCCAGTTCCAGACCCCTTCATGGAACAGAAAGAGCACTAGTCTCCATATGGGCTGACCTCAAATACACTGCAGACACAGAGGGCTGTGCCGCACTCATACTCCCTGACCTCTCGGCAGCCTTTGACACGATTAACCAGAGCATCCTCATTGACAGACCCCACTCTTAGGGACACAGCCTAAAGTGCATCCCCTCATTCCTCGCCAACAGACACCAATTCACCCACCTCACTCCTTTCATTTTGGCTGCCTGCACCATCAATAACGGATTCCCTCAAGGCACCTGTCTTTCCCCTCTTCTCTTCAACCTCTAGATTTATCCACCCACACAACCTCACTTGCTGCAACTATGCCGACGACACACAAATCATCTTTAAAATCCCCATGTCTGTCTCCACCCCCACCTAGGTATCGCATTCTGCCTAACTGACATTCATCGTTTGTCAATCACCTCCAGGTGAATCCCAGAAAAACAGAAATCATTCTCTGCGGAAAGACAGCCCTGCAACCAGTACTTTAAGTGGGCCGGGGCCTGCCGGGGCCGGGCCCCGGCAGTCTCCAGAAAGTGGGGCTGAGCCGGGGCCCAGCCGGGGCCCCCCGTCCCACACAACATTGGCGGGATGCATTATCCCGCCGCGGCCGCAGCCGCGACGAGAGATGCGCCCGTCATTATGTCGGCCAAGCTGACAGAAGTGCCAGCCAGCCACAGCGACGCTGAGGCTGGCGGCACTTCTGTCAGTTAGTGTAACTCCCTCTGATGACCCCTCATCAGGGTCATCAGAGGAAGTTACTGTCCCTTTGTTTTCCCTCCCCAGGTCACTGACCCCCGGGGGCTCGGTGATCTAATATGCAGATTAGATCACGGAGCCCGCGGGTTCGCAGAGGGTGAAAGATGCCTCGGGCTCAGTGATCTATGTGCTCTGAGCAGATAGATCACAGAGCCCGAGGTGCCTTTCTCCATCGGCAAAGCTTTGTAAAAGATGCCTTGAACTGTGTACGTTTCAAGCCATCTTTTATAAAGGTAGAAATATTTCTATGTTTATAAAAGAAGGCTTGAAACGTGCACAATTCAAGGCATCTTTTATAAAGCTTTGTCGACGGACAAAGCCACCTTGCGTTTTGTTTTGTCCGTCATCAACGCTTTATAAAAGATGCCTTGAATTGTTTACGTGTCAAGCCATCTTTTAGAAACATAGAAACATGTTACAAATATCTATGTTTATAAAAGGTGGCTTGAAAAGTACACAAACCATAGTAAGGTAAGCACACAAGTGTGCGTAACTTACTATGGTTTGTGAACTTTTCAAGCCACCTTTTATAAACATAGAAATATGTAACATTGCTATGTTTATAAAATATGGCTTGAAAAGTACACACACCATAGTAGTACGCATACAAACATATAAATGCTCACATACATTTATATATTTGTTTGCACACCTTACTATGATTTGTGCACTTTTAGGCCACGCCCACAATAAAAGCCACGCCCCCAAACGAGGGCCCCCTCTCAATTTCTTACCCCACTTAAAGTACTGCCTGCAACCCTGTTCCCTCAACCCACCCCCAGGCCTCCCTCCCTAACCCCCCGCTGCATCCTCAGCAGTCAAAATTCCTGAGCTGTACGATGGACACTGACTTGACTCTATCACTCCACAGTAACAGTGTGTCAAACTTCTGCTACCCACACCTCCACATACTCAGAAGCATCTTCCCCTACCTCTACTACCCCCACAGAGTGACTTCAATCATGTCCATTGTCCTCCCGATTAGACTAAGCCCACTCTCTCTACTTGGGTGCCCCTGCTTACCAAATCAGAAAGCTCCAAAGGGTCAAGAATTCTGCAGCAGTAGGCTCCTCCTTGCCCTCGGTCCCAGAGAACACATCACTTCAGCCCTACGTGTCCTCTACTGGCTTCCAGTCAGGTGGCGGGTCACTTTCAAAGCCATGTGCATCACTCCCTGAGCACCAGACAAGACAGGTCTAAAATACCTTCAACAGAAAATCGCCCTCTACCATCTCAAAAGAAATCTGCATTCAGGCACTGCTCTCCTACTGGTGATCCCCTCGTTCAAATAAACTAGAATTGGAGGCTCCACCTTCCCTGTCCAAGCTCTCACTATCTGGAATTCTATGCTGCTTAACATCTGACACAAAGAGGTTCACCTGGCCTTCTGCAGATGCTTCAAGACATGGTTATTCCCCCCGGCGCCCTGACTAACACTGTCCTCTTCAGCTAGCTATTTAACCCAGGATGACAAGGGCAGGAACAAACTCCGCTACATTCACCAAAGGACTGTAGAGGAGGAGCCAAGTACCCCTACTCCACCTACCCTGCCACCATTACCTGAGAAGAGTAAACCACAGTACTACACCAATCAGAAGGCAAGACGAAGAGCAACGACTCTGTGCAGTACCCATAAGAATGCGTATACCTAAGAGAATATGGGATGTGAAGTACCCATTAAGGAAACCATACCTACATTCAAGACAATATGATAGCCGTTGGAATACGATTACTGATGAAACAAAGAAACTGAATGACCAGGATGAATTGTGATGTCACTCAAAACTGAATCGACCCCATATAGAAGGTAACCAGACCAGAGAGGTAGATGGTTTATGAAGAACAAAGAAGTACCAAGGATAAGTGGCATCTTGGGATCAAGATGAAGAGACTTATGCCATAAACATGATAAAGATATATAGTTAGTTTAAACGTGTGGAGATGCAATGAAACGCAAGCAGAAAAGCAATCATGAAGTTAGCTAAATGCTTATTGTCAATAGATTGCGGCAAGCACCAATTTGCATATATATACCTCATAGATACATATGGATTGAATAAAGAATGAATGTTCCACTATATATTTAGCAGTCTTGAGCAACGAGGAAGGCCTCAAATTCAAGTGACGCAGTTAAAAGAACAATTGAATATAAACAGAATATATCTCAGCTAAGGAGTTGGATGAGCCAAGAGCCAAGGTCTTATCAGAACTAGAATTGGCTGACGACATTAGGTACAATTAATATGAAAGAACAGAAGCTCCTGTTCAAGTTGGTCAAGTGAAAACAAAAGACGTCAGAGGACTATTGGAGAATAAAATCAAATACACAGAAAGGCTCAAATTGTGGTGTCCAGTCACGTGATAGAAGAAAGTTGGACACACGAAGAGATCGCACCTACGCATGAAAGCCAGACAGTACCCATACTCCTTAAAAAATCCCAGAAAAGAGTACACTGAGGGGCCAACTTCAAACACTAATTGACACTGAAACATTGAGGTGATGATGGAGTGTTCTTTAATTGGTGGGAAGCTGGTATCAAGACAAGTTCACCCGCCCCTGGTTGTTTAGTCTGCATGCTGCTCATGTAGGTGGAATGTTATTGACGGGGTTAGTAATCAACCAATTGTAGAGGACCACGTAGCGGGGGTCCTATAGTTTGTGTAGCCAATGGGACGTCGTACATTTAGTGACATTCATAGGGGCCATTTTGAAGGAAGTGCTTAGTTGCCCCACCAGGTGTGAAGTATCAAATTATTTCTCTTCGTTACTCTATACAGATATAACACCTTTGTTTAGTTACTCAGTTAGACCCAATCCTGCTTTACGATAGGTTTTAGAAGTTTGCCACTTAGGATGACGTTTGTAATGACGCAGGTCAGTACGTCAGCTAAGACCATATTAGGGTTAAGAACCCAGCTTTTTTATGAAATGATTGAGAGTTGAGTATCGAGCGATTGCTGATGTTCGTTGTACTCCCTGTTTAATTACTTGCATTAAAACAGACAAACTTTTGCCAAGCTATTTGTGTCGTCTGAATTATTGATGTTTGATTAAAATCTGCATCCCCATCCATCTCACGGGTATTGCTGCTCATCTTAAAGGGCAGGGAGTCCCCAGTTTACTTGGTAGAAGAGATTGATGGTTAGATAAGATATCATCGGCCGTCGACAAAAGTAACTTTAGGGTCTCGGCAATATCGCACAACCTTTGCCATTCGGGTGACAGGAAATGAAGCGCCCTGTAGATCATGGTTAGAATAAACTAACAAATCTTGCAAGACGAGTGTGATTTTTATATAGGAACTCCTCTGACGTCTACTTGAAGCAGATCGAACAGCAGCTCGAAGAGGTGGTAACGAAGGCGGTCCGAAGACGAAAACATGTGAACGGTGAATAAATAAGACCAAAGAGAGTGGCAAAAGGATGCATGCGCAGTAAATAATGGAGAGTAACGGAGGGAGGCGGGATAAAATATAATGCAAGAGTAAGAGCGTAAAATATATATATATGGGGAAAGATATTGACTTGATTGTTGCCAAGTAATATATCAGGAAAAAAGTCGTAGGTGTAGCCACGCTATAAGGATGCGCCCCGTTCCTAGATTTTAAAGAATGTTAGCAGAAGCCTTAATTCAGAGCCCCCTTTTTATGAGGGACATATAGGAGACGAGATAAGTTTAAAGTCTTTCTTAAGGGAATTGGCTTAAGTTCCAGTCAGAACAAGATTTTAGAGGGTAAGACGAGTCCTAAGGAAAGGATTGTGAAGTGCACGTACAAGTGGCCGGTCAAGTCTGTCCATTTTGTTTTATGTGGTTATAAAGTGTCATAATGTCAGAGTTGAAAAATAAATGTTTAAGTCATAGAGAAAAGTGATTGTTATAAGATTAAAACTTTGATGGTTGTTTTTTTAGCAAGATTAAAGTAAAAAATGTGCATTGTGATGGGATTGGAGCTTGCGACAATTGGTGCTCTCTCATAAGTGGATGTTGATTGAAATACAAAGTTGAAAACTATAACTAAAAAGCGAAGTGATACTATAAAGAGAAGTAAAAATTAGAAATGGAAGAAGTTACGCCATTAGTGCATCTTTGCAAACCACTACCAAAGCATGCGCTTAAACTTAAACAGTACAGTGTAGAATGGGTTAAAGGGACCGCAGATAAAATGTTTATGCCATGGCCCCAGGGCGGGTCATTATCGAGAACAGTTCTACAGCATATGACGACATATTTGCCTGCTGCGTACACCAGAAAAAAGTTAGAGAAGCGTCTAGCGAATCGAGTGCTTTGGAAAATGTATGAACACGAGTAGGAGGAGGAGCCTCCTTTAGATTGGATACTCAATATATGAAAAGAGGGGGGTGAAAAGCCTTCTGCTCCGCCCGTCCCATCAGAAATAAAAGAAGAGACTAAGAAAGATGAAGGGTCATACCCATTAAGAGAAATTAAAGCAGCGACAGGATATAGCAATCCTTCATACGAGTCACCTATGCAAAGTAGTGACGAGGACCCAGAGAAAGACACTGAGAAAAATATCACCTCCAAAGACCTGAGGGACAAGGAGAGGCGCGATAAGGAGAGAAATGTTCAAGCAAGTACATCTCTAGATATAAGGAGAGAAATAAAGAGATGGAATGGAGATAAGGATAAAACTGATGAGATAGCGCTTGTACAGAACAAGTGGTTGGGAGGTCAGATTTTACTTAAATTCGATGGTAAAGCCATTGAAGATGTAAGACAAAGGGGAGACCAAGACGAACAAGACAGGAAAGACAAAGAAAGTGAGGAACAATTGAGAGATGAAGGAGTGAGAAGAAAAAATAGACAAAGATGAGAACAGCTGTACCAAGATGAGCAAGCTAAAAAACAAGAGAGAACAGAAGAACAAAGAAAGAGTGACAATAAAAGAAGAATGGCCGATGAAAAGGAAAGTCTAAAGGAGAAAATGATAGTAGCCGATGAACTGGAAAGAATAAGAGAGAAAAGAATACAAAGGCGAAAAAACGAGGAAAAGCGAAGGGCACATGAACAAAGGGAGATGAAAAAGAAAGAGGAAGATGAAATAAGAGAAGAGGCGAGAAAGCGTAGAGAAGTCGATGATGATATAGAACGCAAAAAGAGACAGAGAGCAACCGATCTAGAGTATTTGGAAAGGGAAGTAAGAGATCCCAATCCACGAGTAAACTGGGAAGATATAGAGGAATTCTTTCCTGAGTCTGAGCCACTTCCAGACACGTCTGGAGCAAATCTAGAAGGCGAATTTGACTCGCAAAGCATTGGGGAAACGATCGATAAAGTATATCACAAAATACAAGCCCAGAAAGAAGCACAAAGGAAAGGGAAAAATGATCCTCTTGAGAGTACTCAGTTGTATGACACGGAGGAAGCGTCCGGTAGTATGAGACAGAAGGAGCTGTCTTTAGACAGACTAACATTAAATAGAGATGGCGATGAGAGAAGTTGCACAAGTTGGGCACAAGAATTATCAGACGAAGAAAGGGAAACCTACTCGAGGGGAGTTAGGAGTTTTATATGTGAGCTAGAGGAACATCCGCCTTTGGGTAAGGAAGTAAGAAGGTTGGATTTAAAAGTACCCATGCCTAAGGCATCAGAGCCACTGACACAATCAGACCGACATAAGGGGCAACCCCATGGTCAGAGGGGGGAGTTCCCACCCTATGTAAGCAGGCTAAGGTCATTGCCACTTAGACGGCGATATGGAAATATTACACCAGCAGTAGATAGACAAATGATGAGAGATGAGAATGAGTTTGGAGCATTGCAGTTCCCCTTGTTATAAAAGGGAGGGGCCAGGCCACAGTATATATCATGGCCCCAGGTGGATAGAGAAAACTTAAAATGTAAACTCCCGAATTTACCTTCCGGCGCTTGAAAATGGATACATGAGCTAGAAAAAATGACGGGAGGGAATTCATTAGCTATAGGGGATATTAAAGGTCTGAGCTGATGACGTATGGACACAAGCAGGTTACCCTGGTATGACTACAGTCAACACTGTGCATTGTGGAGCGCTGTTTAATAACTATAGAGCAGCGATTTGGAAAGCGCTTCGAGTACTATATACGGACAGGTCCGATATGGGAGCTATAATGACAAGAAAAATGAAAGAAGGAGAGGATCTGTTACTTTATATTAAAAGTTTCCAAGACGCATGGGCGCTTGTAACACGTGAGGCTTGGGGGAAGTCCATACCTGTATTTTCACATATTTTATGCCCTGGGCTGCTAGAACAAGTGCAGAAACAGCTCAAGAAATTAGTGGGGATAGAAGCAAAACCATGGTCGGAAATTCAGTTGACTATTGCACATTATTGCAGACTCCTTCAGGATAACAATCACAAAGGCACGATGTACGAAAAGGTGAAGAAGCAAAGTTAGTGCAGAAAAAGTTATCGAAGTATGCCATTGAAGGGGCAATGTTAACACACGTGGGAGGATCAAACCCACAGCAAGCAGTACCTATGCCACAAGTAAATAACCAAAGACAGTTTGATCAGACAAATAATGGATATGCTCCAAGAGGAAGGGGATATCGAGGGAGAGGTTGGCAAGGTAATCAAGGATATTGGCAGAATAATCAGGGAAGCTTTCAGAATAACCAACAAGGGTTTCAGAGTATGCAAAATGGAAATCAAAACATGCAAAATGGGCAGGTAGGAAGACAGCTGCTTGTGTGTTGGATGTGTGGAATGACAGGGCACATAATGCGAATGTGTAGGAGCCAAAAGATGGTACAGAATGCTCTGTTTTTTAGACAGGGAATGTCAAATCCAGCTGCATATTTGCAGCAGAGCAGAAATGGAGTAGCGCAAGATCAAACAGTGCAGCAGCAAGCGCCAAGAGTGCAGCAAGGCTTGCAACCACAGCAAGAGACAGGTAACCAACCCCAAGGACAATTGTGGCAATCTCCTATGCAACTTCAGCAGCACACAAACACAGAGCAACCTATGACGCGTAGAATGGGAGGTGTCAGTGTTGATGGAGGAAATCCATTCACGAGTGATGAGTGAGGCTGTACCAACAATAGGACAGCTCACTGGGAGATCTGATGTGTTCAGTCCTATCTATTAAACCAAATCCTCGCGAGGAGCCAAGGATAGATGTAATTATAGGTGGCAAAGCTTACTTCTTCTTAGTGGACATGGGTGCAACGCGCTCGTGCATACGTAAGGACACATTTTCAATGTCTAGCGATGCAATGAATACTCAGGGCTTTACAGGAGCAACAAGTCAAGTTCCTTTTACAGAAGAATTACCAGTATCTATAGGAGAATGTGATATGAAGGTGCCACTGCTTTATTCAAGGCAAACACCTGTCAACATATTAGGGCGAGATTTAATGACAACAATTAATATGACCATTTTGTTTAGAGACAATGGCATAGTATGCTCAACACTGGGAATGCATTATTTAAACGTGTGCGAAATGATCAGGGCATACGCAGGACAAATAGCGCCTAGAGCAATACCATTGGAACCTGAAGTGTTTGATTATGGGGTACGCATTCTGTTAACATGGCTGCCAGGTTTAGTACGAAAAAACATGAAAATACAAGATTATTTTTCTATTCAGATCACAGATATCTATGGATGAAGAAGAGGGGCAAATTTTCCCCTTAGCCTTAGAAGCAGCTATTGTCTGAGGAAATATGGCTCTGCTTGATGCAATTGTCGATAAGGGTAGATGATGGAGCACAGTCATTGCCATTGAGGAAGGCTGTAGAGTGACTGACGTCCCTGTTGAAGACTTGTTTAAAGATGACAAATCTGACGATTTTGTGATATTAGAAATGTGCATCACTTATTGGGTCAAAGCAATTAAGAGAGAAGTCCCGCAGAGAATGATGCTAACAAAGAAGCATCCTGAATATGTTGACGAAGATATGGCAAAAGTGGCAAGTTCAGTTTGGACCACTGGTCCCTATGACGTAGGCCTACTGAGAGGAGTTGGGGAAGTGAAGATTAAATTGAAACTAGGAGCTATTTTACCTCGTGCACGCACAACAATATCCCATGTCTCAAGAGGCAGATGAAGAAATTTCAAGGCGATTTCCGCCATGATGGACCAAGGTATATTAGTGACGTCACAGTCACCGTGTAATACGTCAGTTTATTCGATTAAAAAATGAAAAGGGGGTCGTGGAGTCTAATCCAAGACCTTCCCCCAATAAATAAGATTGTAGAGGCTGAGTTCCCTCTAGTCTCTAACCCGTCCATGATTCTATGTAATATACCTGTTGATGCACGATATGTCATGGTGATTGATTTGAAAAATGCGTTTTTCTCAATCCCATTGCATAAAGACTCACAAGATTTGACATCATTTACTTTTAGACAAGTACGATTAAAGAGCACAAGGCTGTCCCAGGGGTACTATGAGTCCCCATCGATTTTTAACAGAGTCCGCCAGATGGATTTGAGCAATATTGCTTTAGAAAGCATTGTGCTGCAATACGTAGATGACATTTTAATTTGCAGCACCACAGAGGAAGAGTGCAGACTCGTTTCTGTTCAGCTAATGAATATACTTGCTGACAAAGGATATAAGGTTGACAAGGAAAAGTTAAAATATTGTCAACAAGAAGTGTTGTACATAGGCCAATTGATTTCATATGAGGGGAATAAAGTTACTCCTGAAAGAGCTAAAGCCATTCAAGAAACAGCTAAACCACACCCAATAAAACAGATGCAGAGTTTTCTAGGATTATGCAATTATGTCAGAGCATGGGTCTTTGACTACAGCTTGTATACTAGGCCGCTCTTACAGACCTTAAAGAAAGCACAGGCAACGCAAGAGAAAATCGTGTGGACTGAGGCAATGGAAGAAGGGTTTGACGAATTGAAAAAAGCCATTTGCACAGCTCCAGTTTTAGGGATTCCCAATTGTGCAGAAGAATTCTTTTTATTCTCGCACACAGATGGTACTTTAATGACAGCAGTACTTACACAGAGTACTACATTGGGTTATAAACCCCTTGCATATTACAGTGGAATTTTGGACCCAGTAATGAGAGGTCACTTTCCATGCAAACAAAGTTTAGCAGCCGCCACGTTCGCCATAGAGAAGGCTACAAACATAGTGATGGGATGCTCCATGAACTTATTTGTTGAACATGCATTATTTGCAATTTTAGAGAAATGAAAAGGCATGTTGACTACTCAAAGGGCTTCTGCCTATGAGGTAATCATATCGACTCCAGTGATTAAAATAGTCTGCTGTAAAATAGTGAATCCAGCTATGTTTATAGCTGGGCCTATAATGGAAGGAGAACCTCTACACGATGTGCGAACTATGAAGAGTTCTGTGATGAGCTCCCTAGGGTAAAAGAAAATGCACTTGCAGGGGAGAGATTGGGCCTCATTACGAGGAGGGCGGTAAGGGATTAACGGCGCCGGTAAAGGTGCCGGAGCCGTTAACCCCTTACTGCCCTGTTACGAGGTCTGCTTGCGGGACCCGTTCAGGATGCCTAGTTTTACCAGACGTCCCTAGCGAGTCCCGCGAGCGGCCCAGCATGCTAACAACGGGCCTGTCATTAACGGGCCCATTGTTAGCATGCTCCCCATTCCCATTGAGCCCTAAGGGGGCTCAAATGGGAATGGCGATGGTCCGGGTTCCATGAATGGGGAAATACCGGGCCCCCCAAGGTTGGAATGGCCCGGTATTTCCCCATTCAGGGAACCCGGACCCGAGTTTGGAGGTAGCCATGCCCTTATTAAGGGCTACCTCCAAACTCGTAATGAGGCCCATTGTCTTCATTGACGGTTCTTCAAGAATCAATCAAAATGACGGCCAAAGATATACAGGCGCTTCGGTAGTGAAACATTTGACAAATGGAGAATTTTGAGTTCTCGTGAGTACTCGATTGCCATCTCATTATTCAGCGCAAGCTGCAGAATTATTGGCTTTGATACTCGCAGTCGAGAATCATGCAGGCCAGGAAGTGACAGTGTACAGCGACTCTGTGTATGTGACGTCGATGGTGCACACAGGATTAGCTTGCTGGAAAAGGAGGGGCTACCTGCGAGCAGACGGCATGCCAGTACAGCACGCATGAAAGGTTCAGATTTTATCTTGCGTGGAAATCAAGCAGCAGACGTGGAAGCCGCCAAGCGCATAGCAAATACAAATATATAGGAATGATCAATGTTCAAACAATTGATGTAAATGAAAAAATGACTCTAATAACAAATGCGGACGAAGTATACAATCATACGCCGAAAACAAAGATAGTAGAGCTCCAGGAGAGGCTTGCAAGAGGAAAAGAGCTTACCCCTCTGAAGCATTGTGGCGACAAGACAGCACTGGTAAACCAGTAATGCCTATAGCCTTACTAAGAGTAGCGCTAGAACAACTACACTAACCAGCACATACAGCTAGGGAGAATCTTGCTGTAACCATTGCTGAGGATTGGTTTTACCAAACCTAATGGAACATGTTGCATTTTTTATGGTAAATTGTATTATTTGCCAGCATTTCATGCCTGGGCACACACTAGACATAGTGAGAGGGGTCATCCCAAGACCCAGTGGCCCTTCCCAGCACTTGCATATCGACTATGTTGACATGATACAAGTTTGTAATGGATACAGATACCTTTTAGTTGTAGTATGTCCTTTCTCCAGATGGATAGAGGCAGATCCATGTACGCACCCAGACTCTACCTGTGCAGCCAGGTTCTTGGTGTGGGAAGTGTTTCCCAGATGGGGGTGTGTGAAATAATGAGATCAGATAATGGACCTCACTTTGTTAATGCAGTTTTCGATCAGATAACCTCGCTGCTTGGAATAAAACATAAGTTTTCTTTGGCTTATCATCTGCAACGAAATGGTATCTGCGAAAAGCTCAAAGGTCTGTTAAAGGAAAGAATAGCTAAATTGAAGCTTATTTTGAAAAAAGGGGTTTGCACTGCCTACCACTGACATTGGGCCTCATTACGACCCTGGCGGAGAACCATGGTGCAATTTGCACCATGGTCCATGGCGCAGAGCTGCCAACTCTGCCATGGGGGTTGGCGGACTTACCGCCCCATTCCGACCGTGGCGGGGCGGTAAGTCCCCAATCCCCATTTACCCTTCCCCATTCCCATTTTTGCCCCATAGGGTATAATGGGAGTGGGGAAGGCGTTAATTACGCCACTGTAATTTACGGTGGCGTAATTAACGACAAGTCCCGTAGCGCCATGGATTTTTCCGCTTGCAAAAAGCAGGCGTAGAAATCACCATGGCGCTACGGGATCTCGTAGTCGGGCGGAGAGGTACGCCATGGGTTACGCCGGCGTAAACCCCTTTCCGCCAGGGTCGTAATGAGGGCCATTGTATTTATTGAGTAACCAACCAAGTTCTGACCACCATTTTACGCCTCACAAGATCGTGACAGGCAGAAGAATGAGAACGCCTTTAATACCTTCATCCCTAGTTAAAAGTGATGCTCAGCCAACTTCAGAATTGTTAGGACTTGAATTGCAAAGTTACTTGAACTGTTTTACGTCTAGTTTTTCTGTGATTTCAAGACAGTTGCAGAGACGAGGGTGTAGAGCAGTACAGAACCCAGAAGGAGATGCTTCAACAATCCAAACTCCCAAATTTCTACATCCAAGAATTTACCCAGGTGACAAGATCCTGATTCGTAATCACACAAGGAAAAAGTGGGACGACCCCCGCTTTCACAGTCCTTTTATTGTCGAGGACGTCACACCATCTGCTGTCAAAGTGCAGGATAGGCAAGCTTGGATCTTCCTGGGCGACATAAAGATCTGCACCAGAGAGACGCCTCTGCTTGCACCCCACCGCGTAGAAGCTACAAACATCGGGGAAGAACCACAGCACGTGCAGACGAGATCCATGATGAGGAAGAAGGACGCATGACCAGGCAAGTGGAAAGCTTGAAGAATCTTACATGGACTGTGGTTTAACTTGGACATTCCCTTTTCAGCTATAAATAAAAGGGTAAAAGGACACATTCGAACACTCTGTGCATCCTAGTTGCAGAGTAAAAGAAGATTTGCATTCGTGAAAGCCACAGTAGGTTATTAACTTTGGACTGAGGCATGTTTAAAGCCTTGATAAGAAAAGTAAAAAGGGGTTATTAATTTTGGACTGAGGCACACTTAAGCCTTGATACTTGATACAAATAAGGATATGCCAAACTTTGATCGTGGACACAGCAATTGGAAAAGGATACAGAATCCTGAGTCTTTCCATACAGAGCTCTTGTTCAGAGTTACTCACGGTGTCACCCAGTGATAACCTTTCTAGGCATATATGTATGTATTTTAAGTTGGTATTACTTACGTATCTGTCACTGGTGGGGAGAACTTGCTGCATTCCAGATTTTCTTGGTAATACTGACAACGAAAAGATTGTTAGAAGATTGCTCATAATCATCACTGAAGAGTTTTTGAAGTTACCTGAGTTCAGTGAGGAAAACACAAATGCCCCTATCACCCGACGCAGCACATAGACTGGTCAGTGTGGTTTTCTTTTGTTTAATTGAAGAATATCCACATCTCGTTGGAAGACACACAGATGTGGTATCATTTCTTAGAGACTCAAGAAATACTACAAATTTGAATGTGATCCTGGAAGGCATCATAATCCAGGTAGCGATCTATTTTGAAATAAATCACAGAGCTGTGTAAGAGAACTTTCTTCCGAGGGACAGATCAAGGAAGTGATAAAACCGAAAACTTTGTTCATGCTGACATGGAAGCTACAATGTCATCAGGTCTGAAGCAGATTCGAGGTATCTGGTGAATGAAGCAGACTTCATAGCAGCTCGGAGAAATCATCTTTTTTCATGATAAAGGAACGTTTGCACAATGACTGGTGGATGGGTTGGTTCCAGAAAGCATCTAGTTGATCAGAGACGAAAGCTGCAGAAGACAACAAGTTCCAGAAACAATCTAAAAATGCATTATCATTAAAGAAGTGTTTTTCCTTCCTTAGCATCAAAAGATTAAGATGGGCAATCAGAGCAGCAATTTTGTGCTGCCACAAGAGGAAAGACGGTCAAATTGCCCTAGAAACAGATGATGCACACTTACCTATCATTGCATTTTTTACACATGTATTGTGTTCATACTCATATTGCGTTCACTGACAGTTAGAACTGCTTTTTATATAGAAGCGCAAGATGCAAAGGTTCCTATGTATGTGTCTGCACAGAAGGAAAGGTAAACGTGGCAATTACAAAACAACCCAGGCCAATTATAGTCATTCCCGTCCCTAGAAAAAATTGACAGGTACCTGAGATTGAAATGGTTGTTATAGTAATACATCACACACAGCAACCATTACTTCTGAACGCCGGAGACAGGGTCGGCGAAACAAGCAAAATAAGGGATTGACAACAGTTGGGCCTACACAGACAATGCATGTAGACACACCTGATCCAGTGACGAGAAGCGAAGCACAAGTGCCACAAGAAAATCACTTGCAGAGATGATAGCAGAATCCATATGGCCGATTTTAGCTATTGCCAGAAAGAAACAGAGAGATAAAGAAAGACTTACTGAACTTTCTTCTACTCATGGAACCCGGAGGGGTTTTCCTGCAAATCAACCAGCCAGAAGAAGTCTTACCGATGTATTCAGAGATGTGATTATAAAAAACTACAGGAAGACCTTGAGAATTAAAAGAAGCACACAAGAAGACAATTATGAACTGAATGATTATCTACACAGCACAGCACACTTGGGAAACAATATATGGTAGCAACACATGGAGGAAGTTGGAAGACGGACATCAGAAGAAGACTGCTTTGTATGTGCACTCCTGCCATACAGCATGGGGAAGTCAAAGATCTTCGTAGCAATTGAAATTGATGTCCAGACAGCTCATTGCCTGTCACACATAGCACTTTGCAAAATAAGAGGTCAATTTATGGGAAGCGATGCTTCTCTTACATGGGCAACTGAAAAGACAGATCCAGATGCAGATGACTACATATGAGATATAAAGACAAGGACAATGCAAAAACAAGGAGTATCATGATCAGATATAAGAAAACTGGAGTAAAAGTAGCAGAAATCATAAGAGAAATGAATATGAAATTGGAGGTCAAAGGAAAATCAGCAGAAGAAGTTTACAGATGGAAGAACAGAGGACAAATGCAGATTTGGGGAACAGTACTGTCACCAGACGGATAGGAAAAAGATGTTATCTGTTACTCCATACAGATATAACACCTATGTTTAGTTACTCACTTAGACCCAATCCCGCTTTCCGATAGGTTTTAGAAGTTTGCTGCGTAGGATGACGTTGGTAATGATGCAGGTCAGTATGTCAGCTATGACCATTTTAGGGTTTAAGAACCCAGCTTTTTTATGAAATGATTGAGAGTTGAGTATCGAGCGATTGCTGATGTTCGTGGTACTCCTTGTTTTAGTTACTAGCATTAAAACAGGCAAACTTTTGCCAAGCTATTTGTGTCGTCTGAATTATTGATGTTTGATTAAAATCTGCATGCCCATCCCTCTCACGGGTATTGCTACTCATCTTAAAGGGCTGGGAGTCCTCAGTTCATGACGGTAAGGTTTTCAAGAACTAACCTGACAAACAATATCCATTAGAAAACATGAAGGAGTCCACACCGCAGACACAAATCCAAGAAGTCGGCAATTGCAGATGGATACGTATCGCACTCCAGACTTTTTTGTTTATAAAGATCTTTATTGGTTTTATTTGTCAAGCATTACAACAAACGGATCAAATTGTGCATTCCTTGCTTGACTAACTGAACTTTCGACATCTTAATACAACATAAACAGAATACCCAACATTACCTCTCCCCTCTCTTGCCACCCTCCCTCCCCTTGATTTGTTTGCCTAAACCTAGAAAAACTTTCTGCAGTGACTGGTGACCATGGAATGCTTGTATCTTTAACTTCACAAAGGTCTAACTCAGGCGGGATTACCCGTTCAGATTCTGTAGACTCGGGGCAAACAAGGTCTGTTTTAGTATATTCCACAACATGATGTCTGCATTGGTTTCAGCTTGACAAAGGTGTACTGCACTTTGGGAGACCACTGATTCTGCCAGGGGCCATTAATGTAAATCTTGCCACCAGTCTTCTACCTTGGGGCCCACTGGGGATTTCCAGGACATAGCAACTCTACGTTTGGCTAATATATACACCAGATCTTTCATCATGTAGCATGAGTTCCGTGGTCTTGCGAAGTGCCTCAGCAGACAAGCAGCCAGGGATTGGACATTAAAAACAGTCCCCCTTTATTCAATCTAGTTGAGATCTCCTCCCAGTAACCTTGTATGCCAGGGCAGGACCAGAACATGTGTACATTCCTGCCTCACTAGCTCTACATCTGGGGCAGCACTGTTCTGTTGACCCAGGAAAACTGGAGATTTTCAGGGGTGTTATAAACAACTGGATGAGTTGTAATTCTGCGTTTCTAGACGCTTGTGATAGTGGAGCATTTATCACCATTCTGGGTCTGTGTAGGTGGCTCCCAAGTCTGCTTCCCACTTACCCTGTGATTGCAAGGCCCGTGGAGAACCCACCTGCCATGAGCACTAGGTAGATCCTGGACACTGTGTGGCCGCCTTCTGCCACGATGTACATGTGGTCTGCTGTCTAGTTTGTTTTGACCAGTTCTCCGTAAGCTTCCCATCTACGTGCTATGGCACTCGTGATGGTGTGGTGTAGTAGGTACTGGCCCTGATGTAGACCTCTGATATTTCTAAGCTCTTGGAAGGGCATGAAGGAGCCGTTCTGTAGCAAGCCACCTATGGTGGTAATCCCACATGTTTCCCAGTGCGTACGTATCACTAGTCTCATCTGGGGTTTGGCTGGTGCTACAGAAGCCAAGGTGATCTGATTGGAAAATGGATCAGTTATTTTAATTAACTTAAATGACCTATTCCCGAGCTGTATATCCAGAGTTGCCAGATGTGAGCTCAGACTGACCAGAGGCAGTCGGGTCCATAGTAGTTCTCAAAAATAGAAGTGTAGTATCATGGGCTGGAGCAGTACAGTGTCGAAGGTGGGATCATCTGTTAACCAGCCCACTGTAAATTGCAGTTGCCCGCAAAGGAAATACAATTCAAATTGGGGTACCCTGATTCCACACTCTTCATATTGTCTCTGGAGGGTCGCCAATGCAATCCTACACCTTTTGTTTTTCCATAGGAACTCCATACACAAGGCATCTAGTGTTTTAAAGAAGGATTTAGGAATGTTATAGGGAATGTTTGTAAAATGATGTAGCAATCTAGGGAGGACCACCATCTTTAACAGTGCAGCTCTGTCCATCAACGAAAGAGGAAATTGTGTCCAAAACTTCATGGAATTCTGTACACCCCCCAAAGCTTTCAGTGTATTGTTCTTGTGTTCTGATTCAAGGTCATGATTTATATTGACGCCTTAATATCAAAATGTTTCTGTCTTCCATTGAAGCTCCAAAACCGGCAGTTTTTCTCAATGTGCCTTAGCTAATCCTGCTAGTGGAAATAGACATGATTTTTCAGTGCTGATCGCAATTCCTAAATGTGCTGTGTTAGAACATCTAATATGAATTGCATGTTGTCTTCAGCGTTTTATATATATAATAGTGTCTCACCAGCATTCATAGATATAAGGTGATGTTTCCCACCTATATTTATACCAGCATCAATATATTCTTCTCTAGAGTATGCCACAATCGGTTCCATAGCCAGGATATAAAGCAGTGGAGAAAGCGGGCAACCCTGTCTTGTGACTTTTTTTCCAATTACCAGGGTTCTGAGAAGTGTCCGCCTGTCTTAACCCTGGCTTCTAGTTGTTAAGATGGATTTATGAACTCTGACCTGGTGGGAAGAGGTTCAGAAGGCCAGCCTAGTTTCTTGGAAGAGGGTAACCTTCTGGCAAGCCAGACCAATCAAAGTAGCTATGGTCGGCGGTCAAGACTAGATCTCAGGAGGGGTGAGGATGATTGAAGGACCTCAATGAGCACACAGAGCAAGCACACTTACAAATAACTCCCAGAAAGGGGTATATATATATCAAAAATATAAACACATTTATGACAAGGCCTTTGTAACTTCAACACAAAGTAAAAGAATCACAGCAATACTACTAAACCAACACAACACTATTCATACAAGATATATAAAAGACCAATGGGGTCTAAAGGGTTAAAGGCATGAAATATTTCCACAACCTTGAAGGGAAGGAAACAGGCAGTGCAGATAGTCTTTAGTCCCCTTCTGCATCAAACACAACCCTAACTAAGAGGCAGTCCGATCCCTGAGAAGAGAGGAGCCTAATGCTCAATAGTATATGCAATGCAAGCGCACACGGTTGTTCCAATGGGCAAAACGAGGTCTCCTCAGGGGTCTGTAGCAGCTCAGGAAGGCAGGTGAGGTGATGAAGAATAAGTTCCCACTATTCCCGGAGGGTCTCCACTTGAGGGCAGAGTCGATTCCAATAGTCGGGAATAGTTTGCTAGTTCGCACTAGCAGTGGAAAGGAGAGGAGGCCCCCAGGGGCCGCTCGTGCGTAAAAATTGATGGAGGCGCTAAGGGCTACCGGCTAAGGGTGTGATTACTCACTGACCCAGGCACACTCTGGACCAAACTTCGCCAGTCAAGTCCACTTCAGTTGCAGGTTCAAGTGTGGCAATATGACGGCTCTGCGGCTTTCAACTCCGAAGATACAATGATGATTCCCAAACGGGACAGTGGCGATTACTCTGCTCCTGATGGATAGATCAGGCCAGTTTCACTGCAGCAGGCTTCAGAGACAAGAGGGGCACAAATGCAGTGCACCTGCAAAGATCTTTGCCGCGGCTGGTCAACACAGTAACTGTGTCGGCGCCGGTCCTGGCGCACTCGTCTCACTTCAGACCTGGGAATACCAAGTGTACAGAATTCAGTGTGAGGCTGCCGCATACAAAGAGCTAGCTGTATACCATGTTTCGAGCAAAGATCTTGCATAAGCTGGTCAGCCCACTGGTTGGCCCAGGGACACTTCCGAGAAGGCTTACTTGCAGGTTTTGATGAAGGTGCCGAGAATAGTTGGTCCCACTATAGTAATGGGTCAAAGCGTCTTCGCAGACCTTCTACGGTGACCAGATGCAGAGAGGTCCCACGGGACGACAGTGGGTTCAGGGTGCCAAACCTTCCAGCGGGTCACCAGCGGTTCCTCGACTCGACTTCTTAGTTTCAGGATAACTGGATCCTATCCTTCGTTCAGTGAGAACTCCAGAGATCGACCTGGTATGGGTGTTTGGGGCCTCCTCTTATTCAGAGTCTCCTTTGTGCCAAAAAGAAGTGGACATAATGGGAGATCTGCTCACAAACACACACTCCATACGTGGACCAATCACGGACCACGGTGGTCCCAGGCATTCACAGCACTCCAGACTCTCTGGCACCCAGGATGTGTATTGGAACTAGACGCTCCATCTCACATCCTGGAGGAACACACACAAGGCATACAGAAACCAGCGAAAGCTTGGCTTTTTGCCAGAAAATGCATGACCAAATAAGGACTGACCTGGGTTGGCATGACCTGGGGAAGGTGAAGGGGCAAGATGGCCAAAGGACAGTACAAAGAACCTCGCAGCATGGCCATTTTGGAGCCAGGCCACCTATTCGTGCCAAACGCGGTAATCACGGTTTACCTGGCAGGAAAGGGTTAACATTATATGAAAAGATAAGCTACCAGCAGCCCTGTCTGTGACACATCTGCACATCTCCTAAAAAATCCTTCAAGAGCATCTAGGGCCTTTGGAAATGACTAAGAGACCCAAGTGTGCCTTATTGGAAGATAAATTACACACTTGAGGATGATGATGATGCACTTGTTACATGTTGCACAAAAGTTGCAACAGTGGAAAAGGACTAAGAGAAACAAAGTCTCCCAGTACTGACTGTCTTAAGGGCATGTCCGTTTCCCCATAAAAAGTGAGCGAAAAACCCAGAGGAGTGCAGCAGACGGCTGTGCTCCCTTGACAAAGTCAGACTAAGGTGTTTAAACAGCAGCAAAAAGTTGGGGGGTGTCACAACTGGAGGGAAAATTACAGTTAAAATGAAATCTTTCCTAACACTGGTTTAGTGTATATTATTGTCACCCATCGTATGTATTTTTGCCCAAAGCTGAAGCGTGTAAGTGTGGCATAAAGCCATTCCCAATTGATGGAATCAAATGCTTTAATAGCATCTAGGTCGACAATCGCACAATATGTGTCTTGGGATTTGGTACTATGGATGACATGGTGTAGGCGCCGTAGGTTCCAAGACATACTTCTGCCTGGTACATGGCCTGTCTGATCGGGGTGTACCAGAGTATTAACAAGCTTTTTAAGCCTTTTGGCTAGCAGAACGGTAAGGATTTAGCATGGATAAGGGTCTGTAGGAACAACATTCTGTCGATGGCTTGTTGGGTTTAAGGAGAGGTATGATTACTGATTCTCTCAGACTTGGAGGTCTGTGGCAAATTCTTTATAAAACTCACTATGTAAGCCATCTGAGCCTGGAATTTTACTGCTGGTGTATCATTTGCAGTTGTTCTCCCACGGTAATAGGAGCCTCTAGGCTGCCCGATGTTGTGTTTTCTAATCTAGGGAGGTTGATTTGATATAGTGCTTCTGTTATGTCTGCCTGCAGGGTGTTAGTGACATTTTGATACAGTGTGCGGTAGAACATGAAGAAGGTTGTATCATTCTCCACTTGTGTATTGCATGCATTACCCCAACCATTATGGATAGAGTATATGGTTCACGTTTTGCATCGCTTTTGTACAGCCCAGCTAGGAGCCTGCCGGGTTTATCCCCTTCTGTGTGTTGTTTCTCTATATATTTAGAATAATTGTGCATACCTAGCATCTCCCAGCATTTTAAGCTTTTCTGCTCAGTGCATTTCTGCTTCAGTGCAGTCTTGGATGCAATGTTGTCCTGTTGAGTCGTTTGATTTTGCTTTATGTCTTCTAATTCTTTTTCTTTTTCCAGCAAAGCAAGTTCTTTGCGGATCTCTGCTTGAATAACCCCTGATTTGGCTATTGCTGCACCTCTAATAACTACTTTGAATGCCTCCCACAGTGTTGCAATCCCGGTGACACTCCCAGTATTCTGAAATGCCATCTCTAATGTGGTCTCTGAATGTAGCATCCTTTAACGCTTCACTCCCCAATTGCCATGTTGGAAAGGGAGGTCGGGGGGCATATTGCCACGTAAGAAGTATTGGTGCATGGTGTGATAGGACCCTGCTTTTGTATTTGTCTTCAGTGGATTCCTTGATCGACTCGTTGCTAATAAAAAAATAGTCTTGTCTGGTATGGACCGCATGTGGTGCAGAGAAATGTGAGTAGTGTCTAGTGTCCGGGTGGAGCTTCCTCCAAATGTCCGTCGGGTCCCAAGAATCCAGGAGTGTCTGTAGGGTCCTGGCAGGAGGAAGCAGCTTCTTAAATTTGTCATCTGATCTATCTAGTGTCGGGTTCAATGTGCAATTGAAGTTGCCCCCCAAACCAGGGTGGCGCTTCTAAAGGGACTGAGTCTGGCATATAGCGTTGGAAAGAAGGTTGGTATATTATGGTTGGGGGCATATGTATTAACAATGCAAGTTTCTACATTTTCCAAGAACCCATATATGAGTGCCATCCTGCCTTCATTGTCCATTTTAGTTTGGCCTATTCTGAAGGGCACTGAGGGTGCTATCCAAATCAAAACCCCACAGGCGTAGGCTGAATATAGAGAGCCTATTATCTGTCCCCTACATTTCCTGGTGATCGCCGCTTGCTTATCCTCTGTGAGGTGTGTGTCCTGCGGCAGATATACGTCTATTTTATAGCTACGTAAATAGGTATACAGCCTGTTCCTCTTGATGTAACTATTAAGACCCTGTATGTTCGAGTTTATCAATTTGATGTTGCAAGCCATGGGTATTGGTATACACTGGTAAAGAAGGGCTTGTAAGTCCCTCTAGTGCTAGCTTGGTCACCCACTGTTAGTATCACCCTATTTGAAGTGTTTCCGTACTTGTGATCCCCCCTCCAGGGCCCTCACCTCCTGAAGTGTGGTCACACCCTTGCATGTAGACTAATCTTGGAAAACATTGATACCCTAACACCCACCAAACTTCCCCAACTTCAAACGATCACCCAGCCATGAAGTACATGCTTAGGCATGTCCGCCTCTCGCTCCCGCCCCGAGTACCGAGTCTAGGAGGCGGGTGCGCAGCGGGTGGCCTCCTAAACTAGAGCCCAGGAAAAAGATATGAAGGCGAGGTGATAACAGCCAAGGGGCGGCAGCTCTCCACTGGAAACGGTGGTTCAGTTTGTGAGAGCTGTCCTGCCACAAAGGAATTGGGATGTATTACCCAGAAGTTAACCCTTTGAGTGGGTGACAAGCTTCTCCTTGAGTACCCCTTGAGCTTTGATGGATCTGTGAGGACCTCATTGGACCTTGTCTATGTACTGTTTGGGGACATGATCTTGCTAGTTGCAGTCTCGTCGTTTTTGGCCAACGAAATTGTCTATGTCTTCAGTCGTCATAGATTCACACTTTTTCATTGTCCATCCACATATGTGCCTTCTTGCGAAAATTGAAGAACAGAGAGCGGTTTTTATAAAGGATCTTCAGGTAAGCCGGTTAGATAAGCATGTATTTCAGTCCTGCTTTCCGAAGTCTTTCTTTAGCGTTTGAAAACTGGATGAAAACTGGGCTTTGTGCTTTTGGACCTGTATTGAATAATCTTGATATACCGCTAGGAGCACTGATGCTCTCTGCAGTGTACCGCCAAATCTTGAGAAGGACAAGATTTTCTCCCCGTCCTTCTAATTTTGGTCTTGACAGGGCCCTGAGGGGCGGTTTCTTGGTCAGGGTCCTTTGTGCTCTTTCAAACGTGAAGCCTTCCTTGCTTGAGATTGCCTGGTCCTTTGTCTTGCAGAAATATGTTTTCCACATATGACGTAGGATCTGTTTCCTCTTCACCTTCCAGCAGGTCGAGAATTCAGATGTTATTTCACCAAGCTCTCCCTTCTTCGTCTTCAGCTCTATTCTCTAGCATTTTGACCTTATGTTGCAGTAAGTGTACTTCGCAGTGGTTTCTTGGATCGCTGTGATATTTTTGCGTAGCTGTGTTTCCATGTTCGGTGTTCTTTCTGCTAGCTTCCTGATGTCCTGGGGCACGAGCCCCACATCGACTATGACAGTGTCTATTTTGGACCCTAAGGAAGATTTTAGTTGGGCTCTAGCTGAAACAAGTGAGTTTTGGCCTCCACTGTACTTCCATCTCCTGTTTGTGCCAGCGCATCTTTGCCTCCTGTTGTCGCTTGTAGCAGACTCTTGGTGAAGGTGTCCATAGTTGTTTGGTTGTTTTTCACTTTGGATGACTTGGAGGGCATTTGGAAAAAGGGGAGTCTGGCTGATATGCAACGTTTCAAGCTTGGTTTCTTCAGGCAGGCACTTTATATGTTGGTTCCACTTCAGGTAATAGGTCAGAGCGGCCCACAGCTCCATGTGCAGGGGGATAGCACGTGGCGTCTCTCCAGTTGTGTGCGCTTCCCAGGACAAGTGATTGATTCGCACGTGGGTGGCCAGCGTCCCAATGGAAGTGTTTTTCTGGCCGGGTGGTCCGCCATTCAGGCCACGCCAGACCTCTGTAGTCTAGTCTGTGCTCCTCAGTGTGACAGCACAAAGGTTTGACAGTGTTGGCACTGTGAGACCACCGGGGAGAGCATGTTCCTTAATTTTATTGTGATGCAAGTATTCGGGAGCCAACCTCTGTCTGGACACCTGAGTGGGTCTAGAGAGTCTTCACTTCTGCAATGTTTGGGCAGCCCAGCGCAGGCTACAGTCCAGGCTCCACTGCCCTATGGTTCCATACAGTCTTCAGTTTACTGTTACTTGAGTGCCACTTTTGTATCAATATATTCATGCTACTCACTACCATACTTCAAATGCTAAGGTCTGATGCGCATTTACACTGGGGTGTCGAGGTGAGCAATGGCTGGGGGACCTAGGCTGTCATATTCAAATGCCGGCAAATACTTGTGTATATCAGGCTTGTGTTTATCTCACTGGGTGGCGGGGGGCGCAGGTCGCAGCTCTCTCACCTGGTATGCGCAGCACTGCAGTCAGCGTCGCTGGTGCCTCATCCCCTCATCTGATGGTGCTGCCGGGCGGTGTCTCTTCAGCTTCCCCAGGGAGTGTGCTTGGAGTCTTAAGTGTGTCCTCACTCCTCCCCGCTGTCTGCTTATACTGATCGGTGCAACAACGATTCCCCGGGCGCCACCTTGGTTTTGCTCGTCTTTTCGTCCCTGCCGTTTCGGATCCTGAGACTGCAGGAGCACTGGATAATGCGGTCCGCAGAGGGTGTGAACTAGGTCACCAGTTACTCATGTGGCTTTGCAGCAGTTCCAAGCCGCAAACCTGAAGTTACATTGGCTTTTGAGGTGGATCTATAACAGATCAGGCAGGAGCTGCAGGTTGTGCCATCTTACTCCATGGCTATTAGCCACGCCCTCCGTATCGCACTCCATACTTATAGAAATGACTTAAGGTCAAGGCTGCTCGACCTCACACATCTGCAACCATATGCCTTTCCCAACGACTTATTGCACAACACCTCTGTCATTAGAATGTGGCTATCCCCACGACAAATATTCAGTTAGTTGGACACATAATGCACTTCTACTTCTAATACCCTCACATGCTCTTGTATCATTTTCAAAGCACCCATCCATGTGCCTGCTTGACATGGGTAGCTAGCAGGGACCTGGCTGCCCCTACCCAACTTCACTTTGGCTAAACTGGACAGACGCATTCTAAACTTCTCTGGCAAATCTTCCCAAACCTGGACTCCGATCCCCGAGGGCGTTCAACCTACAGCGCGATGGGACCATACCAATGGTGAAAGGCGCTATACAAATGATAATAATGATGACGATGACCTCACAAGGATAGAAGCATGAGTGACAAGTCGGCTCTACTTGGATGCCAGTCCCTGGCTTCCAAGTTACACACAAATCTCTACAGCAGGCCAGCAACCCGCCTAGCTATTTTACCAGCTTCATCCATCATGCGAAGGATAAGGTTCGTGGGCCCCAGTGAAAGGCACTGACAGCGGCTTTTGGATAATGCATGAAACGCAATGCTGTATCGAACAATATGTGCATCTCCCAGAGGTTCCCATTAGGACAGGACTGGACAGTAGGCAGAAACCTGCATTACTTATTTTATTATATTGTTATGTATTAGGTTTGTTTTTGTCATATGAATAGGACAAAAAGAAAACTAGGGTGGCCAACTTTACAGCATCATTTTGCAGGACACTTTAGTCGTGCTGGCCATCCGAAGCATTGTGGTGTGCACAGTAACAGGCGGTGTCATTCGCAGCCCTCTTTTCCTCTGCGCTTCATCAACTTTTATGGTAACTTTAGTGGAACAGGGCATTTCAACAGAAATATAGCACAGAAATATCAACACGTTAGGACTGATATGGATACAGGGCACTGACCAGTTAGAATTCTCTTCAAGGCTTGTCTTAGGATTTACGAGGCCATTTGAGACAAATGACAAGCAGATCCCCTGATGTGGCTTTGTATTGACATCTACAGAACTGACTGCAAGGAAAATAACATTCCAAGAAGTGTCACAGTGTGCAATAAATGAATGCTCAAGATATTAATATATAACACCTCTATAGTTCTGTAAAGTATGAGGATGTTTTAATAGCAAAGGTTTCAAACTAAATCACTTCTTGGGTGATGCAGATGGGCGATTGTGTTTGAGGGGAGCAGACCAAATTTATTCTGGCAGTGAGGGCTTAATGGCAGCCCGGTTTGGGAGAAGGATCTTGTTGGTTGGGGTGATTTCTTGGATGGAAGAAGGGCGTTAATTTAATGAGGTTTTGACAACTGTATTCAGAGCTATTTGCTGAATTAATTTGGGGTGTTTAGGTTCGTCGTTGGAGGGGCACTAGGCATTCTTGTATTTGCAGAGTATTTGCATTGAGGTGTTCATGTGCAGAACAGAGGAGCTATGCAAAACACAGTAGTATCTGATGGGACTGTTTATGACCACACAAGTAAATGTAGCCCAGTTCATAGGGAGCCTAGCAACACATCAGAAAGCAATAACTGCGCCTCTTCATGGACACACAAGTCAGGTGCCATAGCCCACTCGACAATAGTATAACACAAGTCAGTCGTGTGTATTGGTGGGTGTGAGGGGTGCACAATTAGATATCGTGACGGGGGTGCTAGCATGAAAGGAAGAGGGTGGGGCACATCAACTATTGAGCTTTTAATTTAACAAAACACTTTTAGGAGGGTTGTTAAATACTTACTTAAACATGTCTAGCACGTGACTTGCATTTTTGGATGATAAGCAGAAGTAAACAGGGACATACAAGGCAGAGGAGATTATGTAAAGTGAATCATTAACAACTCACAGCAAGTTCCAGAAATGAAAAGCTTTCCCTCCTGGGGCCAGATTACAGAAACCTTCCACCGGTGCAAGTGCAATGTTGCACTGTATTAGCACCAGGGCAAAGTTTGCCCTATTTCTAAAAATACAGGTACATATTCGAAAACCACTACACCATGACCTGTGCAATTTGGCATGGTATTAGAAGCAGGGCAAAAATGACATCTGGGAATTAAATATACATTTTCACTGCATTGTTGCAACAGGGCAAAGTTTACCCTAGTGCTAGCATAAGGTCAAACTTTGTCATGGTGAAATGGTTTTCTAATATGTCCCAGTGTTTTCAGAAATAGGGCAAACTTTGCCCTAGTGTAGGGTAGACGTTTATGGTGCTCTGTCCCCCTTTCTCAAAATTATATTTCCATTGGAAACTGGAGTGGTCCTGGTGTTTGGTAGTCGGTCTTTATAGCTGGCAGGCAGGAATGCACAATCTGACACAGAAGAAATGCTGCATTTTACAAGTTACGATAGTGTTAGTTTGTGATACATTAATTATAATATGTGTTTATTTGGACAGTAACACTTAATCCCCCTTCTAATTCAACCGCTACTGAAGTGTAGTGCCTTGACAGCGACTTTCAATGGTTAGTCCTACTTTTATGTTAGCTGCCCTGTCCGGGTTTTTTACTTTTTAAATCTGTTCACCCTACCCTAGTGCTAATAACATGCAACTCTGCACTTGCCACCGATTATAAAATATGATTGACAGCACCATCAGACGCAACGGTCGAAAGGAAACACTTTGATGTGGTTTGCTGGTTCTTTAGTCGGGGTTTCCTATCAGAGCAGATGCTTGTCAGCAAACCACACAGCTTTGCTTTGGGGTTGGCGTGACCGATTCAACTCTGTCTATGCCGTCTGTACGCGATTGGTGGTTTGCTAATTATAAGGCATGGTAAAATGTTGCACCACTCTAGAGGAAGGCACGTGCCACTTTCCAGAATTAGTCCCACGGCAGAGTTGACTGGTAGAAGTCATGTCTTGATCCAAAAGCTCAGGTGTGGTGGAGAGTGCACAGGCCTGAGCTACCCATGCAGCGGGGATCTTTCTGAAGGGGCCTGAAGCACATCATTATCTTTATTGCACTAGAACCTACTTATCAATTCTGAATTTTTTGTGTTTTTATGGTTGCCCCCCCCACCCAGAAAACTTTCCAATTGTAGAGCATTCTTGGAAATAATTTGCACCCGATGAAATGCGCAGTGTTACACATTAGCCTACTAAATGAAGAATCTGCAGCCTGAGAGCATGGTAGCACTCAGTCCATTTTTTCCATTGCCACTCTTTACGCATATAGCACTGTTATATTACTGTTACATTGCAGCTTGACCCTAGATTGTTGACACTATTTCTGTGAGAGCATCGTCTGCAATCAACACAATAGTATGGGGCTCATTACGAGTTTGGCATTGCAGTAAAAAAGGTGCAGCAATTGTGTTATCACCACTTTTTTGGGATGTAACAGAATTGCCTCAAATTTTCCGGCATTGCCAAATTACAAATTGCGGTAGAATGAGGACTGGCGGAATTACAGAGATGTCATTCTGCTGGTTTTTTGGAAGAAAAGTGGAGGATTTACCTCTAGATTCTGGAGATAAATCTGCCACTTTTCCTCCAAAAACCATCGGACTAACCATTTGGTAACTTCCACCAGCACTAATTGCACCAAAAATCCCCAATGGACTTCACAAACGGGGACTAACACTGCCCTACCACAACTTGTAATCCTGTAGTAAACCCACAGGAATTACCACCAAATTACTGCCAAACTCAGAATGAGCCCCCATGTGCAATACTGAGATGGTGCATTTCTAAATGTGCTGTACCAATAGTGTTTCTTCTCTTTCTACTTTGTGCTGTATTTTTGGGTCTGAGGCATCCATGCTGCCCTACGGCATGCAGTACTTTGCCTGATGGCTGTAAATTGAATTGATGAAGTAGCCCTGGATGAGAATTCTGTCCGTCAGCTCCTCTGCAGCTCTGGTCTGCACAGTCAACTGGGGTGCTCTTATACGTGTCCGTAATCTACTACCCTCAATTTGTTGTAGGGCATTTGCTGCATTGGCTTTTAATGGGCATACATGTCGAACAGTCCCATGCTTTATTTTGGTCTCTGGTAGAAAATATTCCATTTGTCTGCAGCGCTGTTCTTAATGGTGCTTAATGATTAAATGATTTACTCAGGATCGCGCACTTTAGTTAAGCGTATACTCTGGGATTCATGCGCTGTTTGCACTTTAGTTACTTGATCGCAAATCTTCTTGCCTCTAGTTGAAACAAATATGCTCAGGATTTAAAGATCTATAATTTTGATTTTGAAGAATTTTGTACGCGTACCGGACGGATTAAACCATATTCAGGTGCAGATAATGACTAAAAGAGACTGGGCATGAGACAGACAGAACTTGACCCTGTTGGCTTCTTGGTTTATCTGAATAAAAAGGTTTTCAGTCTTTTTCTAAACATGTCCAAGGTCTTACTCGTTTTGATCTCCAGTGGAAGTTGATTACAGGTATTAGGTCCAAAAACTTCAAATCTTCTATCTCCTCTTCCATCTCTAATAATAGAGATGCCTCAGAAAGTACACAATCCACAATATAAACTAAGATGAAAAATGGGTGCCTCGTTATGATAGGCAAACGGAGCATTATATAAGCTAAATTTCCCTCTCCTGAATGGAAGGCTGCAAATACCAGAATGAAAAGAAACGGAGTCTATACATTTCCCTGGGTTCTGCAGCTCTACTTTCAAGACTTACACACACATGGCAGCAAGGATTTCGGGGGCATGCGAAGGGAGTGTGTGTGTGTCTGTGTGTATATACCACTTTTCTCGCTCCACTGTATTGCCGTTGTGGTTCTGGAGTTGAGGATTTACCTCCAGCAAAATGCTGGAGGTAAATCCTCCCACTCTCCATTGAAAAATTGGTAAAATCTGCAGAATTACTGTGGCGGAATTACTGCTGCGGTAAATCTGCCAAAAAAGCTTCATAGAGTCCTATGGACTCGAGAGAAATGAGGATTTACACCGCCACCTCCACTTGTAATCCGACGGTAATTCCGCCAGTCTAAGTGGCGGTAATGGTAATTAAGGTTGGTGGTATCTGGGTGAATTAACTGCTCAGATGCCAGTAAACCCGTAATGAGGCCCATATGTGCCCAAGCTGTGTGCTGGGTATAATTCTTCATAATTTTAAAATGGCGAATCTTTATGTAACATTTAATCTGCAATAACTTGTGAAGCAACTGTGTCATAGATTTGTTTTTAAGGAGAAAATATCAACCATACTGTAGAAACACATGAATTCTACTGGATTGGGAAGCCCAGCTTCAGGAAACGTCTCTGGTGTAGGTTTGATTTTCAAAAGAGGCATAACATAGATACATATGACAAGATTATGGCGACATCGTGCAAGGCACTCCTCCAAAACCAAATATGTTTGTGAAAATTAAGCAGAGGTGGAGATAGTAAAATTGCGCTCTGCATCTAAAACACATATGGATTGAGAGAGCCATAGTCCGGCAATACTCTGCATCTTCTCCAGGATTCTTGCTTCATAAGCTCCCCACTAAACTGGTGTTTTCCCAGGGGTGTTGCCAGGTTGCTGTATGTCTTAAGCAGGTGTGGCTGTCAGTGGGGAGAGGTTCACGCCGTTTGAGCTTTTTCTAGCTCTGCTACATCAATGCTGTAAGACTCCAGCAGTGTGAGCCTCTTCCAAACGTGCCCTGCCAGTGATATGGGACCCCACTAGGGCCCTATCCATACTGCAGGACTCCAGCAGTGTGAGCCTCCTGCAGCAGTGCCCCGCCAGTGATATGGGACCCCTCTAGGTCCCTATCCATACCGCTGAACTCCAGCAGTGTGAGCCCCTTCCAACAGTGCCCCGCCAGTGATATAGGACCCCACTAGAGCCATATCCATACAGCAGGACTCCAGCAGTGTGAGCCCCTTCCAACAGTGCCGTGTCAGTGCTATGGGACCCCACTAGGGCCCTATCCATACTGCAGGACTCCAGCAGTGTGAGCCTCCTGCAGCAGTGCCCCACCAGTGATATGGGACCCCACTAGAGCCATATCCATACCGCAGGACTCCAACATTGTGAGCCCCTTCCAACAGTGCCCCGCCAGTGATATGGCACGCCACTAAAGCCCTATCCATACTGCAGGACTCCAGCAGTGTGAGCCTCCTGCAGCAGTGCCCCGCCTGTGATATGGGACCTCACTAGAGCCCTATCCATACCGCAGAACTCCAACATCGTGAGCCCCTTCAAACAGTGCCCTGCCAGTGATATGGGACCCCACTAGGGCCCTATCCATACTGCAGGACTCCAGCAGTGTGAGCCTCCTGCAGCAGTGCCCCACCAGTGATATGGGACCCCACTAGGGCCCTATCCATACTGGTGGACTCCAGCAGTGTGAGCCTCCTGCAGCAGTGCCCCACCAGTGATATGGGACCCCACTAGGGCCCTATCCATACTGCAAGACTCCAGCAGTGTGAGCCTCCGGCAGCAGTGCCCCGCCAGTGATATGGGACCCCACTAGGGCCCTATCCATACTGGAGGACTCCAGCAGTGTGAGCCTCCTGCAGCAGTGCCCCACCAGTGATATGGGACCCCACTAGGGCCCTATACATACCGCAGGACTCCAGCAGTGTGAGCCCCTTCCAACAGTGCCCCACCAGTGATATGGGACCCCACTAGAGCCATATCCATACCGCAGGACTCCAACATTGTGAGCCCCTTCCAACAGTGCCCCGCCAGTGATATGGCACGCCACTAAAGCCCTATCCATACTGCAGGACTCCAGCAGTGTGAGCCTCCTGCAGCAGTGCCCCGCCTGTGATATGGGACCTCACTAGAGCCCTATCCATACCGCAGAACTCCAACATCGTGAGCCCCTTCAAACAGTGCCCTGCCAGTGATATGGGACCCCACTAGGGCCCTATCCATACTGCAGGACTCCAGCAGTGTGAGCCTCCTGCAGCAGTGCCCCACCAGTGATATGGGACCCCACTAGGGCCCTATCCATACTGGTGGACTCCAGCAGTGTGAGCCTCCTGCAGCAGTGCCCCACCAGTGATATGGGACCCCACTAGGGCCCTATCCATACTGCAAGACTCCAGCAGTGTGAGCCTCCGGCAGCAGTGCCCCGCCAGTGATATGGGACCCCACTAGGGCCCTATCCATACTGGAGGACTCCAGCAGTGTGAGCCTCCTGCAGCAGTGCCCCACCAGTGATATGGGACCCCACTAGGGCCCTATACATACCGCAGGACTCCAGCAGTGTAAGCCCCTTCCAACAGTGCCCCACCAGTGATATGGGACCCCACTAGAGCCCTATCCATACTGCAGGACTCCAGCAGTGTGAGCCTCCGGCAGCAGTGTTACATAACGGTGACAGAACTTCAGCAGGTTGCACTTTCTCCAGACATGGCTGTTGCTGCTCAGTTCCAGTAAATTCATTATTTTGGGCTACCAGGTGGCGCTGAAGAAATAGCCACCTATAAGCCTAAAACTAATGCATTGGAGTACGGGTAGGATGGAGATGACATCCGCAGCACCCTTTGAACACAGGACACCAGCAATATGAGCTTCCTCCAGAAGTGCACTATCAGTGCAAAAGGGTTTCAGCAGTGTGACCATCCCTAAAACTGCACTCTCCATCCTATACGATTCTAGCAATGTGACCATCCCTCACATTACTCGCTCCATCCTATAGGGTTCCAGTGGTGCGAGCTTTTCTCAAAACAAACACCCTCTAGTTTGTCTCTAGCAGTGAGCTTCCGCCAAAGCCCAAATTAATATTATGAGCAATAGCAAAGTCAACTTGATCAGAAATCCATTCCTAGTAACATATGAACCGAGTATATCCTTAATTGTTATTTAGGGAACCTGTAGAGTGAGTTCCCTCCAGCATAACCCTGTTAAAGGGTTCAGGCCCCCAGCAGTGTGCCCATGCTGTGGAAGTAATGTGTCAGTGCAATATGACTGACATTTACCCTCATTACGACCCCGGCGGTAAGCAAAAAACGATGCCGGTAAATGATTACCGGCATCGTTTTCCGCTACGTCCGATCATGACCCGTGAAAGTGCTATTAGCGGCATCGTAGTTAACGGTGCCGCTAACAGCACCAAGTTCGCGCACGCGACCTTCCACGCCGTAAGTACCGGCATCGCGCAAAGGTAGGCAAATCCCGAACCAAGCAGACATGCTCTTAACGCCATCGCAAAGGCCGTTAAGTACCTTACCGCCATGGTGCTAAATCCGCCATCGCGAACCAACCGTAAATGGCCATGTGCAGTGTTCCCAGCTGCCACAGGTGCACAGAATCAGCACAGGTGGAGGCAATACAGACTCACCAAGTACAAAAAGAGCACACCCCACCCCTTCCCACACCCAGTCACACTCCACAATGATTCCAATACGACTAGCAATGTTGGGGCTGGAGGACGTGATTGCAATGCAAGTGCTACAACTACAACAACAACAACAACAGGTAGCACAGAGGAGACGCAGGAGGAGAAGGAGGGCAAGGCAAGGCCAGCAAGCCCCACCAGCACAGCCAGTGCCGCCACGCAGGCAGCCCCCAATCCCATGCATCCGAGCCAGTCCATTCAACCTCACCGCTGAGCAGATCCATACCTTGTACCGTTTGGACCGGGACACCATCACCACCATCGTTCACATGATACACAACGACATCGTCAGCATGATAGAAACACCCACCACCACCCCCCCTACTGAAGGTAGTGTCCGTGCTCCACTTCCTGGCCACAGGCACCTACCAGCACACAGTGGGGCACTTGCATGGCATTTCACAACCCTTATTCTCACGTACACTGATCCAAGTGCTCGATGACCTCCTCAAGCACACAGACGACCACATGTCCTTACCACGGTCTGCCCAGGAGATTGCAAACACCAAAGTGGGTTTCCATGCACTAGCCGGCATACCTGGTTGCATTGGTGCCATCGACTGCACCCATGTGGAATTGGTGGTCCCACATGCCATGGAGGTACCGTACCGCAACCGTAAACTATTTCACTCAATCAACGTGCAAATGGTCTGTGACTCCAACAGGATCATCACACATTGCTGTGCCCGATTCCCCGGAGCAACCCTTGATTCAATGGTCCTTCGGAACTCCACAATACCACGCTACACGGAGCGACATGCAGGGCCAAGATCCTCGCTACTCGATGAGTCACATGTCATGACCATGGAAAAGTGAAGTGGGTAGGTGAACGACGTACCAATGCATACTCCAGGGGGGGGGGGGGAATGATGCATACTCCATCTGGCTGAAAGGGGGGGGGAATGATGCATACTCCACCTGGCTGAAAGGGGGGGGGGGTGATGCATACTCCACCTGGCTGAAAGGGGGGGGGTGATGCATACTCCACCTGGCTGAAAGGGGGGGAGAATGATGCATACTCCACCTGGCTGAAAGGGGGGGTGATGCATACTCCACCTGGCTGAAAGGGGGGGGAATGATGCATACTCCACCTGGCTGAAAGGGGGGGGTGATGCATACTCCACCTGGCTGAAAGGGGGGGGGAATGATGCATACTCCACCTGGCTGAAAGGGGGGGAGGGATGATGCATGCTTTACCTGGCAGAAAGGGGGGGTGATGCATACTTTACCTGGCTGCGAGTAGCAGAGGCAATGGAGCCAGCTCATACCCTAAAGCAGCACAAACGTCAACTGACACCTGTACACATAATGCCTGATGTAAGCAGCCCTACCATGTGAATGAAGGTGTGTCCCAACCATGACACAACCATCTGCAAGTGCATTGTACCGAGTCGGACCACGTTGACTTCAACAAAATGCACCTACATGCAATGACTTTAGCCAATAGACGGCACCAAACACCATCAACTGAAAGGCCAGTCCCCCATAACTGCGCACAAAGGAGGCACATGACGGACAAAAACATCAATACACCACTACACAGACACCGAGGCCCCAAAAATTTCCCTATCAACGTTAGTAGTGCTCAGTGGGGTCATCATGAGGCTGACAGCAATTTTGCCATGATGAGAGCGTTGATATCACAGGAAACCTGCCAGGGCACCAAAACAAACGCCATGAACGAACACAGTGGATGGGCACTCACAAGGCACTTGACCCCCCTGCATACATTGGTTGATGGCATGCAAAACAGTCCATGAGAGGAATACACATATACCGGTCACATAGTGTGAATCCATTTGTGCATGTAAAAGTGGTACAAAGTAACAGTTGGATGCATGCCATGGTGGCACGTCATGTTTGGAATTTGATGTCATGACTGACACATACAATGTTGCCCACATACAGGTGATGCAGGCTACCCCCTGAAGAGGTGGCTCCTTACACCAGTCTGGAACCCACAGAACCAGTACGAGGAGGACTTCAACCGTGCACATACACGTACCCGTGTGGTGATTGAGCAGGCATTCGGCCTACTGAAGGCACGGTTTCGCTGCCTCAGCAGGTCTGGTGGGGCACTCCTGTACCGCCATGAGAAGGTGGCAAAGATCGTCATGGCATGTGTCATGCTACACAATATGTGCATCAGACGAAATGTGCCCCTGCCCCCTGACGCAGAACTGCAACCACCTGACGATGAGGATGAGGAGGGTGGGGATGGGGCAGCACCTCAGGGAGGCAGCGATGAACAGGAGGGGCGTGAAATGCGTCGGACTCTGATCAACCAATGTTTCCAGCACACACGGATGGGGGGTGTCACATGGAGATGGCAATTGGGGCACTTTGTGTGTCTGGGATATGGACACTGTGGACTGTTCACCAATAAATCACACATACGCAATGAGCAATGTCCACACATGTGACTTGTGATCAAGAAAAAAATGTATTGTAAATGTGAATTCAATTAACACACCCAATCCCCCCTGCCCCCTCAACTCCCCAACACACCCACTCCACAGGATTATAGTAGAATTCAAGCCCCCATCTGCACTTCTCTGCCCTCACACGTCTCCCAATCTCTCTATGATGCCATCTCGGACCACTTCTACAACACAGCGCTAGAAAGTGCCTGCACCATTGGCACTATACTGGCAGCACTCCCATGCCCTGTAGCCCACACCCCCATCGTCTCTTCTTTATCTCCCATCTCTAGACCCGAATTCCTGAAATTACAGTCCGACAGCCGTCCATCCGGACTCCCGAGTGACCCATGCTTTCCCACCTTACTTAAAGAAATCTACACCTCAACCTGTGCAGGCAGCATTGCAAGATCCAAGCTTAACTCTTCCCTCACCTCAGGCATTTTCTAACTCCTGTTTCTTAGCCAAACTCACCGACCGTAAGGCCTACTCCCAGCTCAACACTTTCACGGAAGCCAACCACCTTCTCGACCCCATCCAGTCCGGTTTCAGGCCCCTTCCTGGAACTGAAATATCCCTACTCTCCATATGGGATGACCTGAAATACACCGCAGACACAGAGGGCTGTGCCGCACTCATGCTTCTTGACCTCTCGGCAGCCTTTGACGCTATTAACCAGAGAATCCTCATTGACAGGCTCCACTCCCTTGGTATTAGGAACACAGCACTAAGGTGGATCTTCTCATTCCTCGTCAACAGACACCAAATGACCCCCCTCCCTCCTTTCAATTTGTCTGCCTGCCACGTCAATTACAGAGTCCCTAGAGGCGCTTGTCTTTCCCCTCTTCTCTTCAACCTCCACATGAGCACTCTCTCTGCACTTATCCACACACACAACCTCACTAGCTACAACTTTGCCGATGACACACAAATCATCTTTAAAATCTCCAAGTCTGTCTCCACCCCCACCCAGGTTTTGCATTCTGCCTCACTGACATTGATAAACGGATGACGATAAACCTCCTCCTGCTGAATCACAGAAAAAAGAAATCTTGCTCTGCGGAAAGACAGCCCTGCAGCTCTGTTCCCTCATCCCACCCCCAGAACCACCTCCCACTGCATCCTCCGCAGTCGAACACCTGGGCTGTATGATGAACACTGACTTGGCTCTATCACACCACATTAAAAGTGTGTCAAGCTCCTGCTACCCACGCCTCCACATACACAGACGCATCTTCCCCTACCTCTCCTACCCCCACAGCCCGCAAATAATTTCCATTGTCCTCTCCCGATTGGACTATGACAACTCTCTCTACCTGCGTGCTCCTGCTTACCAACTAAGAAAGCTACAAAGGGTCAGGAATTCGGCTGGGCTAAGCTCCTCCTCGTACTTGGTCCCAGAGACACATCACACCAGCCCCCTGTGTCCTCTACTGGCTTCCAGTCGGAGGGCTGGTCACTTTCAAAGCCATGTGCATCACTCCCTGACAAGACAGGTCCAAAATACCTTCAACAGAAAATCACCCTTTACCATCTCAAAAGAAATATCCATTCAGGCACTGCTCTCCTACTGGTGATCTCCTTGTTCAATTAAACTAGAAATGGAGGCTCCACCTTCCCTGTCCAAGCTCTCACTATCTGGAATTCTATGCTGCTTAACATCGGACACAAAGAGGTTCACCTGGCCTTCCGGAGGTGCTTCAAGACATGGTTATTTCCCCTGGCACGCTGACTAACACTGTCCTCTTCAGCAAGCTATTCAACCCAGGATGACGAGGGCATGAACAAACTCCCCTACATTCACCAAGGCACAGTAAGATTTTCAAGAACTAACCTGACAAACTATATCCATTAGAGAACATGAAGGAGTCCACACCGCAGACACAAATCCAAGAAGTCAGCAATTGCAGATGGGTACGTATCGCACGCCAGTTTTTTTTTTAAAGATCTTTATTGGTTTTATTTGTCAAGCATTACAACAAAGGGATCAAATTGTGCATTCCTTGCATGACTAACTGAACATTCGACAGAAATCGCTCTGTGGATCTTAATACAACATGAACAGAATATCCAACGTTACCTTTCCCCTCCCTAGCTACCATCCCTCCCCTTAATTTGTATGCCTAAACCCTCGAAAAACTTTCTGCAGTGGGTAGTGACCATGGAATGCTTGTATCTTTAACATCACAAAGGCGCTAACTCAGGCGGGCTTGTCGGTTCAGATTCTGTAGACTATGGGGCTAACAAGGTCTGTGTTAGTATATTCCACAACATGATGTCTGCATTGGTTTCAGCTTGACCAATGTGTACTGCACTTCGCAAGACCACTGATTCTGCCAGGGTCCATTTATGTAGTTCCGTGGTCTTGCGAAGTTCCCCAGCAGACAAGCAGCCAGGGATTAGACATTCAAAACAGTCCCCCTTTATTCAATCTATTTGCAATCTCCTCCGAATAACCCTGTATGTCAGCGCAAGACCAGAACACGTGTAACATTCCTGCCTCGCTAGCTCTACATCTGGTGCAGCACTGTTCTGTCGACCCGGAAAAACTGGAGTTTTTCAGGGGTGTTAGGTACGCCCTATGTGTTATAAACAATTGGATGAATTGTAATTCTGCGTTCTAGACACTCGCTTATGATATCAGAGCATTTATGACCATTCTGGGTCTGTGAAGGGGGCTTTCAAGCCTGCTTCCCACTTACCCTGTGATTGCAAGGCCCGAGGAGAACACACGTGCCATGAGCAATTCGTAGATCCTGGACACTGTATGGCCACCTTCTGCCACGGTGTACATGTGGTCTGCTGCTGAGTTCCGACCAGTTCTCCATAAGCTGACCATCTACATGCTATGCCACTCGTCATGGTGTGGTGTAGTAGGTACTGGCCCTGATGTAGACCTGTGATATTTCCAAGCTCTTTGAAGGGCATGAAGGAGCTGCTCTGTAGCAGGCCACCTATGGTTTCCCAGAGCGTACGTATCACTAGTCTCATCTGGGGTTTGGCTGGGGCTACAGAAGCCAAGGTGATCTGCATGGAAAATGGATCACTTATTTTAATTAACTTAAATTACCTATTCCCGAGCTGTATATCCAGAGTTGCCAGATGTGAGCTCAGACTGACTAGAGGCAGTCGGGTTCATAGTGGTTCTCAAAAATAGAAGTGTGTTAACCAACCCACTGTAAATTGTAGTTGCCCAGAAAGGAAATTCAATTCAAATTGGGGTACCCTGATTCCACCCTTTTCATATTGTCTCTGGAGGGTCACCAATGCAATCCTACACCTTTCGTTTTTCCATAGGAACTCCATACACAAGGCATCTAGGGGGTAATTCATAGAATTAAGCGCACAAGTGGCGCACGCGGCTGGCGCACAGTGTGCGTGTGCAATAGTCTGCGCCCGCGGCATGCGCCGTAATCCATTTCGGCGCACACCGTATTCATGGATTTCAGCCACCAAAAGCAGCCGCGGCGCAGAGTGGCGCAGCGACCCTGCAGCAGCGCCAGTAACGCCCCCAAAAACGCCCCTCGCGCAAGGAAAAGCCATCAAAATCCCCAATCCAGCACAAAGGGCTGCGCTGACCCTGGACCAGTATACAGGGCCGCCACACAGCACACGGCAAACGGGGAACGTGTATTCCTGGGGTTCGCGGGAAGTTTCACCGGCGATTTCAGCAGGGTATGTGTATTTCTTGGGTGCGGCCAAGTTTTCACGTGATTTCAACAGGGTACGTGTATTTCTGGGTTGCGCGGGAAGTTCCACACGCGATTGCAGCAGGGTACGTGTATTTCTGGGGTGCGGGTAAGTTTAACACGCGATTTCAGCAGGGTACGTGTATTTCTGGGGTGCGCGGGAAGTTCCACACGCGATTGCAGCAGGGTATGTGTATTTCTGGGGTGCGCGGGAAGTTCCACACGCGATTGCAGCAGGGTACGTGTATTCCTGGGGTGCGGGCAAGTTTAATACGCGATTTCAGCAGGGTATGTGTATTTCTGGGGTGCGCGGGAAGTTTAACACGTGATTTCAGCAGGGTACGTGTATTTCTGGGGTGCGCGGGAAGTTCCACACGCGATTGCAGCAGGGTACGTGTATTCCTGGGGTGCGGGCAAGTTTAACACGCGACTTCAGCAGGGTACGTGTATTTCTGGGGTGCGGGGAAGTTTCACACGCGATAGGCCCTGTGCGAGTGGGGTACGTGTATTTCGGGGGTGCAGGGGATTCCTACACGTGAATTGGCAGTGTGGGTCCTCCCAGGTGTTCCCTCTACACCCTCCACGGCCCCTGCAGGCAGACCACACCACAGGGGACTACCCTGCACCCCTGGGCATGTCCTGCAGGCAGCCCAACAACCATGGGCATGCCCCCTCAGCCAAGCCACATGACACCTTGCACTAGTGATAACCAACACATTACCCCCTTGCACCCCCACCCCCCAACAGTGCGGGTCACCTGCCTGCAGGCCCCCACTCATGTCCCCCAGCACCTCCACCCCCCAGCAGTCAGGGGCACCTGCCTGCAGGCCCCCACTCATGTCCCCTTGCACCCCCACCCCCCAGCAGTATGGGGCACCTACCAGCAGGCCCCACTCATGTCCCCCTGCACCCCCACCCCCCAGCAGTGCAGGGCACCTGCCAGCAGGCCCCCACTCATGTCCCCTTGCACACACACCCCCCAGCAGTGCGGGGCACCTGCCAGCAGGCACCCACTCATGTCCCACTCATGTCCCCCTGCACCCCCACCCCCCAGCAGTGCAGGGCACCTGCCAGCAGGACCCCACTCATGTCCCCTTGCACACCCACCCCCCAGCAGTGTGGGGCACCTGCCAACAGGCCCCCACTCATGTCCCCTTGCACCCCCAGCACTGAGGGGCACCTGCCAGCAGGCCCCCACTCATGTCCCCTTGCACCCCCAGCACTGAGGAGCACCTGCCAGCAGGCCCCCACTCATGTCCCCTTGCACCCCCACACCCCAGCACTGAGGGGCACCTGCCAGCAGGCCCCCACTCATGTCCCCTTGCACACCCACCCCCCAGCAGTGCGGGGCACCTGCCAGCAGGCACCCACTCATGTCCCACTAATGTCCCCTTGAACCCCCACCCCCCAGCAGTGCGGGGCACCTGCCAACAGGCCCCGACACATGTCCCCCAGGCAACACGTCATCACAATCTCGATCCCTGGCCATTATGGGCAGCCTCCACATGCCAAACACCCACCCAAGTATTTCATCCACCCACATAGAAATGCCAATACATGACACAACCCCAATGGCAAGTATGTAAATGAAGACATGTCCCTCACACACACACAATAGGTGCAAGTGAATGTCAAAACCCATATCATGACATGCATGAAAACAATGAGATAATACCACACATCGAAGTTGGATGAAAAAAATGTATTAAAAGCAACTTGAATGGAATTAAAATCAAACAAACGACAATGGAAATTAAAAAAGAAAAGCTGCATGTCTGTAAAATAATGAAAAATAACAAATCATAATCCAAAGGAAAGGTGTCCAAAGTCACAGTTCCAAAAATGAAATCCAAGGGCAAAACAAAAGTGAAAACCATTGCTCCATGGGGAAATCCAAACAAAAAAGTAGAATCCAACAGTGAACTATATACAGATGAACAATCCAGGGTCCATGATCCCAACTGAAGAAATGAAACCTATCAAAAACTCCTACCTAATAAAAAAAACTATATACAAAAATGTGGTCCATTGTCCTAAAGGTCCAAAATAAAGAAAAAACTAAAGGAAACCTAATACTAACCAAATAACTATTTACAAGGGCAGTGGGCAAGTCCAACGGCTCACATGTTGATGTCCCGGGACAGGGCATCATCAAACTCCTGCTCGATGTCCCGGAGGCGGTCCTCTTCCATGGCCCCGAGAGTTCGCAGGGACAATGACATCTGGAACTCCAGGTCCCTGCGAATGGCCTCAAGGCACTCGGCCCGCCTCAGGGCCCTACGCATGGAGTTCTCCGCCCTGACCATCGTGAGCCGTGCCTCTTCCGCCCGCTGCTGCTCCGCATCTATCGCATGGCCCAACCGCTGCCACACGGAAGACACTTCCCGTCCAGGGTCCTCCTGCCCTCCGGCCGATGCCTGCCCCTCCGATGTTGATGGCCCCGAGCCATCATTGCTCCCACCTACAGCCTGCTCCTGCTGCTGCTGCTGCTGTCCATGTGCCCTGTCCGATGGTGCCAGCACATCCTCCATCTGCTGGTCTCCAATTGTGGTGTCCACCCCTGCTGGACCGCCAACTCCCGACTGTGGCAGGGATGGGATCTCCATCAAGCTGGCTGTGTTGGTCAGGCCAGGTCCCCAGGGGGCCCTGGTGGAATCTGGGCCGGAAGACGATGTGGAGAACGACTGGCGCATAGCCCCCACAGAGGAGGAGAGGTCTGCTAGAGTGCGCGTCACATGTAGGAACCCTCCGACCAGGGCCCCTCCCAGCAGTGCCACGTCACAACGCTGCTCTTCGTGATGGTGTGCGTTCTCCGCCCTGGAAGAAAGCACGTCATCACGAATGACACGCGTGCGTAACGCGACACCCACCAGGACGGATCCCATATGGTCGCGGGACCCCTCGTCCGCAGGTAGTGGAGAGGCAGGTGATATGGCACTCTCCCCTACCTGCGGACAGGCCTGGGACGGGGCCTCCCTGCTGGTGCATGATGGTGCAGTCACAGGGTCAAGGACAGCGACGTGCACAGGCCCCTCCGCTGTGACCTGTGCTGCCTCCTGACCCTGGACTGCACCACTTGCACCAGTGGTACTACCCCCACCAGGCCCCATGTGCAGCTCAGTAGCGGGCGCCTCCTCCTCTGTGGAGACCACTAACCTGGATGTCTCCACACAGTCTTCCACCATTGGAAGCCCTTGTGGGGGCTCACCCGGCCTTTCCGCCACAGCCGTTGAGGCAGATGCAGCACCAGCCCCCTCGCTCCCGGATGATGGTATTTCCTGGGAGGGTGGCTGGGCCTTGCGTCGCCGCCCAGTGGAGGCATCCCCGCTGCTTGGCTCCACAGCGCCGTCTCCGCCCTCTTCTTCACTTGACGCTGCGTAGAGGGAGACATAGACCACAAGCATCAGGGCACAGTACAAAATACCCTAGACAGGAAGCAATAACACATGAGTGGCACTGTCAAATGTCACTTCCATCCCGTCATTCCACAACACATGGGTGAATGCCCACAACACACATGCAGAAACAGTCCGGGCGCCTGCAATCAACATCAACATCCATGTAGAAGGGCCCCTGTAAACCAAGATCTTGCCTTCAAAGTCACATGCATCCATGGCGTTTCAAAGTAACACACACACTTCTCAGGCACACACACACACATGTGCACCATACATGTACATGACATCAGCCCCCATTCCTCACCCCCCTCCATGTCCAGGAACAGAGACAGCCATGCATTCATGTGTGCATTCCACATAGAGCTCCCCATGTTGCTTTAAAACACATGCACCAACCATGTGGCTCACACATAACTGGTCTCACATGCATGACCATGATGTCCCTGCACACACACACATCCATACATGGCCAATGTCACACATACAGGCAAGCATCAGACTACCAGCACACTGCAACATGCCCTGTCTCACACAGCAATGCTTGGCCACTCACCGCTCAACTCCAGATGGGTCTGCCTCCCAAGGATCTGGGCGTGGAGCGCTGGGCCTACGCGTTCCAGGACCCTCATCTGGATGGCACTCAGGCGTGCCCGGCCCCCCTCCGCGAGGCGCTGGGCCTTGTGGAGGGTCCTGGACCTGAAGTCTTCCCAGCGCTTCTTGATGTCGCGGGTTGCCACCCCCTCTGTGTTGATGGCAACCACTACGTCGTCCCAGATCCTCTCCCGTCCTTCCTTGTTGGCGCGTGATGTTCCGAAGAGGGCATCATAATGCCCAGGACATACTCCACCAGGGCACCAACTTTGGTGGCAGGGAAGCTGGTGGCCCTCTGCCTCTCTGGCTGGGGGTTGCCAGTGGTGCCAGATGGTGTAGTGCCCGACATGGCAACCCCAGAGGCAGGAGTGGGTGGGCAACTGGGTCCTGGGGCTGGGCTGTGGAGCGATGGTATCCCAGTCGGGAGTCTTCTGTTCCAGCAGGGGTGGACACAGCAACTGGACCCCTGCAGATGGCTGACGTGCAGGCACCAAATAGCAGGGCACGTGGGCAGCAGGCAGTCAGGCAGCAGCAGATGGCAGGGTGAGCGTGCTCGGGGCTCTGGGGGGCAGTGATTCGGCCTTTTGGGCAGGAGCGTGGTCTTCCGTGTGGGAACGCGTGGCCAGCTTGATACGGAGTGATTTGGCACGTGAAAAATGTGCACGTCAGCGTGTGATTCGAGGAAAGGCCCCTAGCGCGTAAGCGCGTCAGCACTCGTACGCACTTTCATTGGACCAAAGGCCCTTCAAGCGTAAGCGCCTCTGTGACGTGACGCGCGCGGGCGCGTGGGCATTTCCCTCGTGACGTTAGCATAGTGGTTCAGCGCGCGTAAAAAAACTGCACGTCCGCGTGTGAATGCGTGTAATCCGAGGAAAGGGCCCATGCGCGTAAGTGACGTGATGCGCACAGGCGTTTCCCTCAGCACGGGTTAAAGGTGAGCGGGAGCAGCAGTTCGCTGTACGTGCCTTTCGTGGAGACCGACGTGTGTTGCTGCTTCCTGTTGTTTCGCGCGCCATCACAACTTCACAGCTATCAAGGACGTATCTCTTCTTTTGGCGGGGGTATTGGCTACGTGTGTTTTTCTGCATCGCGCTAGTCAGACGGTGAGTCGCACACGCTGTTTGTTTGTTTGTTTGTTTGTTTTATTTGGTATAGCGCTCCAGACCCAGGGGTAAATGGGCGCTTAAGGATAGGTTACATAATTACAGTAAATAATCAGTTATACAGTTGTGGCGTTAAGATGCCAAATATAGAATGTACAGGCAGGTAGTAAGCACATTTCAAAGTATGTACAATATATACAGTTGGTACTGATCTTAGTCAATCTATTCAAAGTATGTACAGTAAATGCAGTTGGGACTAAACTTAGTTTATCTGAGGATTTCCTTCTTCAGAAGCCAACTAATGACTGATCTCCTGAACAGTTGGAAGGATTTGGTCAATTTAATACTCAGTGGCAAGGTGTTCCAGAGTTGAGGGGCAAGGACACTAAAGCTTGAGCCCCCCGCTCTTTTGGCGGAGAATCTGGGCACGGTGAGGCAGAGAGTATTGGATGATCTGGTGAGTCTTGAGTTAGGCTTGAAGGAGAGTTTATTGGTGAGGTACGGGGGGGCAAGGTGATTTAAGGCTTTATAGGTGAGGCAGAGGGTTTTCAGGTCGATTTTTTGTTGGATAGATAACCATTTACAAGATATTCTTATGTGGGAGATGTGCTCTCTCCTGGGGATATTTAGTGCTGCTCTCAGCGCATTATTCTGGAGGATCTGAAGTTTCTTGATTATAGCTTGGTTGGCACCAAGGTAGAGGCTGTTGCAATAATCAAGCTTAGATTGTATGAGGGCCCTCGCCAGAATGAGGCAGCTGTTTGTGGATAGAAAGGGTCTACAAGCCCTAATTAATTTTCCTGTGTAGGCGGTAGCTGAGGCGGTCATATTAACTTGTTTGGAGAGGTTGGTATTGGCGTCTAGGTAGAAGCCTAAGGTTTTCACATGATTTACAACTGGAATGATGTTGCCATCTATGATGAATTTGGAGTAGTCAGGGCTGAGTTTCTGGAGGTTATTGCGGGAACCGACCAGGAGGAGCTCGGTCTTCTCATCATTCAGGCAGAGGCCGTGTATGGCCATCCATGCCTGAATGATGGCGAAGATTTCGTTGATCCTGGTGGCGTCAGTGTTGTAGTTGCCAGTGATGGTGAGGAGTATCTGGGTGTCATCTGCGTAGTTAGTGTAGGTGACACCCAGATGGTCCAGTTTGTCAAAGAGGGGTTTAGTAAAGATATTGTAGAGGGTAGGGGAGACGCAGGACCCTTGTGGGACACCGCATGTGATGGGGATGGGGTCTGCTGCAGCCACAGATGAAAAAACCCTCATGGTTCTGTTGGCTAGGAAGGATTGTATCCAAGTGACAGCAGAGTGTGAGAAGTGGGCAGCAGAAGAGAGGTGGTTGCAGAGTATTTTGTGGTCGACCAGGTCAAAGGCTGCTGAGAGGTCTAGGAGGAGTAGGATGGCTGCTTTGTTGCTGTCCTTGATGTCATCAATCTGGCTTTTGAGGTCAACAAGGGCTGTTTCTGTTCCATGTTGAGGGCGAAAGCCAGATTGACGCAGGCCTAATAGATGATTGGTCTCCAGGTAATCTTGGATTTGTAGGTAGGCGACTCTGTCGAGGATTTTTAGCAGGAAAGGGACCGTAGTGATGGGTCTGTAATTAGTGGGTATGGCCGGGTCGAGAGATTGTTTTTTTAGGAGGGGGAGAACCCAGGAATGTTTCAGGTTGTTAGGTACAGAATTGGTCGAGAAAGATAAGTTTATTAGTTTGGAGATGAAGGGGGCTAGATCTCGTGCAGCATCTTTGATGATCTGGGCGGGGCAGCTGTCCCCTTTACAATTAGAAGGTTTGAGGGATGCTATGATTTTTTGGATTTCAGGTGTAGTGACCGGTTTGAAAGTAAAGCCGGAGGTGTTACGGGTCAGGGTGGGTACGTTAGGAATGAGGGCATTGCTGTTGGAGAGTTGTTGTCTTTTGGCTTCAATTTTGTTTTGGAGACCAGTAATTTTATTGGCGAGGGCATTTTGGATACTGGTGCACCAAGGCTTGTCCTTCACGCAGGTATCGGTAGGAGGGTTAGGGTTTTCTAGTTCCTTCAGGATGGTGAAGAGTTCTTTAGCCGACGATTGGGCATTATTTATTCTAGTGTTGTAGGTTTCTTTTTTGGTGCGGATTATCTCTTTCTTATAGAAGGAGGAGATGGTTTTGAGATTAGATTTATTTTCTGCAGTGGGGTTGGATTTCCATAAGGCTTCCATCTTGGCTTTCTTTTTTCTTATAGATTTGAGTTCTGGTGTGAACCAAGGGTTCAAGTGGGCTATGGGTTTACCTTTGCGTTCCTTTAGTGGTGCAATAGCATCAATGGCGCTGGTGAGGGCATCATTGTAGGTGTTGACTAGAAGGTTCAGGTCGGCGGTGGTAGGCAGTGTGTTTAGAGAGGGGAGGATCAGAGGTGTGAGGGTCTCCGCTGAGATGTTGCGCTTGTTTCTAGACAGGCAGGCTGGTGCACAGGGGCTCTGCTTGGGGTTGGGATTATTTAGGTTGATTTCAAATGATATGAGGGAGTGGTCAGTCCATACGAGTGGTTGTGGGGCTTTGCAGGTGATATTGCAGTTGTGGGCTGCGATCCAATCTATGGTTCTACCTTTCTGGTGGGTGGGTAGTGTAACGACTTGAATGAAGTCGTGCTCGGATAAGGCATTGGCCAGGGAGGCAGCTGGAGAGTCGTTAGGGTCATTAAATCCTAAATTGAAGTCTCCTAGAATGATATTTTGGGAGTGGGGTTTGGTATTCTCTGCTAAGAGAGTGGTAATGTCTTCCTCAAAGGATCCTGTGGGGCCTGGGGGTCTATATATTAGTTGCATGGTAATGGTACTCTTAGGGGTGGTTTGTACTTTGTAGGTGAGGTGCTCGCAGGACTTTAGCGGGGGGGAGGTGATATGTCTGAAGTCGAGTGAGGATTTGAAAATGATAGCTACCCCTCCTCCGCGAGCATTAGGTCTGTCTGCTCTGAGGATAGAGTAGTTGTCGGGGACGGCTAGTGTGAGGTAGGGTCCAGCTGCTTCATGTAACCAAGTTTCTGTAGTGGCAAGGAAGTCGAGGTCTCCTGATAGGATAATGTCAGCAATTTCGGTGGGGTGGGCTACTAGAGATCTAACATTGAGTAGTGCACCTTTTAGAGCAGTTGTGTTAGTGGTCTTAGCGCTTTCCTTAGTGGTTGAGGTCTTAGTCATAGGTTTGGTAGGCAGTTTGCTAGATGTGGTGGGGAGTCTATCGCCAAGTCTATTATTGCGGTCTTGGAGGGTGGGGTAGGTTGTGGGGCAGTGATCTAATGGGTTGGGAAGGAGAAAGTTGGAGGCAGTATGGTTGGCATTTGTTGAGTTGGTGCTGTTAGGTGGGATGTTGGCTGGTGTGGCCTTGCTTTTAGCGATGAGTTGTTGGTGAGGGGTGTGTGTGAAGGGTGGAAGGGAGGGGAGGAAGGGTGTGGGGCAGGGGATGGGGTGGTGCCTAGGGCAGCCTAGTTTGGCTAGTCCATTGTTGTATGGTATGTAGCTGTTGTTGCTACATGGCGTGTTATTGTTTAAGATGCAGAAAGGGAGCATGGTGAGTATGAGCCAATGGATCATAATTGGAATAGAGGAAAGCGTGGGCAGTTTGGTTGTTGACACAGTAAGATAGGCAGGGGCAGGGTTCGAGCTGGCTGGTGTGGTGCGGAGGTGGGCAGTTTCAGTTAGAGCATAGGCAAGGTTACAGATTGAAGTTGCTGTTATAGTGCAGAAAGGGCGGTTTCAGTAATACAGCCACAGATGGCACAGGCTAAAATCGAGAATATAGCTGGGGTGCAAAAGGGCAGTTCAAATGAAGCAACACAGGTAGGCACAGGCTAAAATTGCGAATATAGCTGGGGTGCAAAAGGGCAGTTCAAATGAAGCATCACAGGTAGGCACAGGCTAAAATTGCGAATATAGCTGGGGTGCAAAAGGGCAGTTCAAATGAAGCATCACAGGTAGGCACAGGCTAAAATTGCGAATATAGCTGGGGTGCAAAAGGGCAGTTCAAATGAAGCAACATAGGTAGGCACAGATACGGCTCATCCGTGAAAATAGCTTGGACTGCTGTGGAAATGCCCATGAGCTTACCTTTACACCCAGCAGGGTGAAGGTGAGGGTGGTGCTGCTTCTGCAGCTCGGGGGGGGAGCAAATAGCATATGAGCACTCACCAAAGGGGCTAGTGTTCAGATCATGTAGCTGTTCTTAATGCGCACAGTTAGGCGAACAGGGGGCAAACAGGGGCCTTTGTATGGCCTTCGTGTGGCTGCCGGCGCTTCCGCCTGCCGGCGGATGTGGGCGGTAGAAGTATGCGCTAGTTACCTAGCAACGAGGCAACAGCCTCGCTTTGGCGCCGCGCTGCGCCCGGCATCATTAGGTCAGGCAGTGCGGGTCAGGCAATGCGATAGCGCGTCGCTTGCTTAGTTAGGCCAATAGATACAAATTCTTCAGGCAACGTGTGGGCGAGTAGGTAGGGCCTTACCGGCTGGATGGCCCAAAGATGAACAACTGGGCCGCATGAAGGTGTTGGTCGCCGCACGATGGAGCTGGCTGCTGCTGGGTAGAAGATGTTGTGGGTGAGGAGGGGCTCCTGCCCTCTCCTCGAGGTGGCTGCTACGTGGATTGCTGAGGCTCCAGGGGCAAACAGGGGCCTTTGTATGGCCTTCGTGTGGCTGCCGGCGCTTCCGCCTGCCGGCGGATGTGGGCGGTAGAAGTATGCGCTAGTTACCTAGCAACGAGGCAACAGCCTCGCTTTGGCGCCGCGCTGCGCCCGGCATCATTAGGTCAGGCAGTGCGGGTCAGGCAATGCGATAGCGCGTCGCTTGCTTAGTTAGGCCAATAGATACAAATTCTTCAGGCAACGTGTGGGCGAGTAGGTAGGGCCTTACCGGCTGGATGGCCCAAAGATGAACAACTGGGCCGCATGAAGGTGTTGGTCGCCGCACGATGGAGCTGGCTGCTGCTGGGTAGAAGATGTTGTGGGTGAGGAGGGGCTCCTGCCCTCTCCTCGAGGTGGCTGCTACGTGGATTGCTGAGGCTCCAGGGGCAAACAGGGGCCTTTGTATGGCCTTCGTGTGGCTGCCGGCGCTTCCGCCTGCCGGCGGATGTGGGCGGTAGAAGTATGCGCTAGTTACCTAGCAACGAGGCAACAGCCTCGCTTTGGCGCCGCGCTGCGCCCGGCATCATTAGGTCAGGCAGTGCGGGTCAGGCAATGCGATAGCGCGTCGCTTGCTTAGTTAGGCCAATAGATACAAATTCTTCAGGCAACGTGTGGGCGAGTAGGTAGGGCCTTACCGGCTGGATGGCCCAAAGATGAACAACTGGGCCGCATGAAGGTGTTGGTCGCCGCACGATGGAGCTGGCTGCTGCTGGGTAGAAGATGTTGTGGGTGAGGAGGGGCTCCTGCCCTCTCCTCGAGGTGGCTGCTACGTGGATTGCTGAGGCTCCAGGGGCAAACAGGGGCCTTTGTATGGCCTTCGTGTGGCTGCCGGCGCTTCCGCCTGCCGGCGGATGTGGGCGGTAGAAGTATGCGCTAGTTACCTAGCAACGAGGCAACAGCCTCGCTTTGGCGCCGCGCTGCGCCCGGCATCATTAGGTCAGGCAGTGCGGGTCAGGCAATGCGATAGCGCGTCGCTTGCTTAGTTAGGCCAATAGATACAAATTCTTCAGGCAACGTGTGGGCGAGTAGGTAGGGCCTTACCGGCTGGATGGCCCAAAGATGAACAACTGGGCCGCATGAAGGTGTTGGTCGCCGCACGATGGAGCTGGCTGCTGCTGGGTAGAAGATGTTGTGGGTGAGGAGGGGCTCCTGCCCTCTCCTCGAGGTGGCTGCTACGTGGATTGCTATTTTTCCCACTGCGGGTGCCCCTGTTTATCGCACCCATTTTCGAGGTCATAGTAGCATGCGTGTCCCACGCGTACGCGTTATTCGTGTTACTGGGTGCCACCGCGTACTGCGGGAGGTTGATTCCACGCACGTAGGCTGCAGGGTTGCGTGCACGGTTTTACTGCAGTTTTGGGGTGCCTGAACGTTGCATGACCCGTCACTACATCACCGGGGTCACATACAGCCTTGCAGGTGCAGGGGGGCTGTTAACATCTTGCTTCCCACCCCCTTCACCCCAATTGCCCAGGTCAATTGTGCTGTACACCTCCCATGGGCACTACTCCATCTGTGCCGGCACTACTCCATCTGTGCCATGGTTGGGAGGCCAGCAAAGGTGAGGGGCGCCTCAGCTGGGCGTACTCCTCGTGGTGGGCGTGGTCGGGGACGTGGCCGTGGTGAGCAGGGAGTAGGGGGACTCCAGGGTGTCCAGGGCGGCCACAGAGGGGGAAGAGGCAGGGGTGTGCCACTTGAGCACAATGTTGTGCCATGTGTCGGTGCAGTCATGCCACCACCCCCTGTGGTTCCGGGAGATGCAGCTTCTGCATCTGGCACTGGCGCCCGTGTGACCCGGCAGTCCGTTCCATCGACTGCCACGGGCCGAAGGGTAGTGGTAGCTGCAGGTGCAGCTGTGGACACCGCCACCCAGGCTCAGGGTCTGCCAGCGCAGGCTGCGTTGGATCTTGAGGAGCCCTTGGAAGATTTACAACAGGCCAGGAGGGAAACCGTAGGGGCATGCAGGGCTGCTCTGACCAAGACACGTGTCCCTGGGGCAGTTATGTCATCTGCTGCCCCGAACAGCCGGGTGTTGGCAAGTGCAGAGGCAGATGCACCCAACAACACCCCGGTTGTGAGTCTGCCAACCAGGACCGTTGCGGTCAATGACCCTGCCACAGCGGATGTTGCTGCGCAGGGTCCATTAGAGGGCACCCAGCTGCCACTGACACAAGTCAGGCCTTTGGTCGTCCCTCCACCTGCCACTCCCTTGGCTCAATCCACCGAACCCACTGGCCATACTGGTCAGGGCGGCATTAGCCAGCCAGGGTCTGCGCCACAGTCCAAGAGGAGGAAGGTTGCACCTGCAGCACAGGCTGGGACCCCACACACAGCCACAACCTCCTGCATGTCGAGGAAGAAGCCTTTCTGCAAGCAGGAACTGGACTTCCTCGTGGACTACGTGCGAGGCCACAGCCGTGACATGCTAGTGGGTGCCAATAGTCAGACTATGGCTGCCCACCGTGACACCCACTGGAAGCAAGTTGCGGAACATCATTCGGCCATGAGGTGCGCACGGCGCAAGAGTGCAAAAAGCGTTGGAATGACCTCAAACGCAGCGCTAAGGCTAAGGGTGCCTCAAATTACAACTTGACTCTGGTGACTGGCGGTGGGCCTGCACCAGAGGAGGAAGAGCTCAATCCGCATGAGTCACTCGTTGCAGAGTTCATACCACCTGAATCGGTCGAAGGAGTGGGAGAGATGCTGGACTTTGATGACCAGTCCAGTGAGTGTTGATGCAAGTTGTTGAGGACGTGTGCGTTTTACTTGTGGGATGTGTTGTGCATGATTGCCACTACATGTGACGTGTACATGGTTCTGATGTGCAAGTAATGCAATGCTTCCATGATGCATGTCTGCTCTGCTGGATCGTGGACATGTGGAGCAGACGGGGACTGTCCGCATCACCACTATTGCACGCTACTCACATGCTGGTTACCAGTATACCCCTCCGGTCCATGTTCCAGCTCACTGGCCCTTCTGCATGTGGCGTGGGGTGACCTTCTTCTCAGCCCAGGCACAATGTCATAGCATGACTGACATGCATGTGTCCTCTGCCTGCATGCGGGTACTCCATGTAGGCATGCTCCCTTGCCCCTCCTCCGCCACTCTGCACCCCAGTTCCACCTTTGCACTGGTCTGCTTCAATCTTGCCATTGGGTACTTTCCTGTTCATGCGTCCTGTGTACATGCTAACTTCCAGCGTACAATCTGCCAGACATATGCTGTGTGGTACAGCCTTAGTACTTGATGCAGGGTATCTCACTTGTACTGTGCATAGGTCAGATGCCCCGCAGGGACATGAGTACCCATTCATGCTCCATGTGCATTGCATGCATGCCCCTATGTGTCCTTGACTGGATGATCACTGTAATACAAGTCCTGGGTGACATACATTGCATGGCATGGCATCTCATCAGCCTTCCCATGTCAACTGTGGCTCAGTACTGCGTTGCACACATGTTTAGGGTCTGACAATCTGTGTGGGTCACAGGCCTCAGCCTGTTTAATGGCCAATGACTCTGTCCGACTGTTGTAGTGTCTTCTTCGCACGTGGGCGGCCTCCAGAGTGTTCATCATGTGTCCTGCTTACTGTCCCATCATCATTTGCAGTGTTGTCACTTGAATCACATTAAGCTGTTGATGCCAGTCAACACTGCCTGTCAATACACAGGTCTATGGTCAGCCTTTTGATACCATGCTAGGCATCCCTGCTTTTGTACTTGGGTGGAGGGGTGCTTTGCTTGTAGATATGCTACCCATTGAATGCACAGTGCACGTGATGCCTGAATTTGACCTTGCACTGCCTTCACATTTCCTGACACACACCATGGAGTCCTTGTACATGTAGGTAGTGAGTGACATACACATTTGCTGCACTGCATAGACCCACTTCTATGCAAACTGCCACCTTTCAACAGGTCTGATCACAGAAGCAAATCAAAGTTGACCCAGCATGCATGCCAGGTTCTATTTTGTGTGTCACATGTCTGCCTGATGTGTTTGTTGTCGGTGTGTGTTGTGTGCTTCTGACATGTGTAGTGACCTTTTTTCTCTCTATTTTTCAGGTGATGACGCAATGGAGGCGGAGGATGGTGTTGTCATGCCAGACACAGGGTTGTTACCACTACATCAACCCGGCACAAGTGGGGGTTGTGGGGTGGTAGGCCATGAAAACCCCCAAGTGCTACAGTCCATCTTGTCTCTGGCTGCCTATGAGTCCAGCCCTGATGACGACTCTGACGTCCATGTCGAGTTGGATGAGCATCAAGTCCATGTGTCAGGGGTGAGTGATTCTGATGTGGACACTCCTCTGTCCGCGACACCTGCACTGAGGGGTCAGACAGTCTTGGTTCATCCGCCCGTGGTGGATCGGGACGCAGGGTCACCCTCCACACCAGTCACTGATGTGCCTGGGACATCACGTCGATGGGGGCATGTAGTCGTGCAGCCACGGGCGGTGCCAACACAGCGAGGACACCCGGTCCTTGGGTCCCGCAGGGGTCAAGCCCAGCAACGCGGTCGCCGTGCGCAACCGCAGTATACTGAGTGGGAGCAAGACATGACTGCCAATTCAGAACGGCAGGGGGCAGCAATGGAGAACATCGCTGAGAGCGTGGAGCGTGTGGCCCCATCTGTGCTCCCCCCTGCAAGGCAGGTGCTTCTCCAGCAGCAGGCAGCACGGTCCACGGCCCGCTCGCTCAGGCTGGGCATGGCGGCCTCAGACAGGGCACGCCAGGCTGAAATGTTGTCTCTGCGTCAAGCAATTGCTGCTCATGCAGAGGCGCACATGGATGCCCTGAGGGAGGAGTATGCTTCCCTCAAATCCACTCTGGGTGTCATTCTGATGTCCCAGAGGCAGCGGGCAGAGGAGAGGTTTGCACAGCTTGAGCGTACCATCTCGGCTGAGCTACAGGCTTGCCGGGAGGTGCAGCGGTTGTCCAGCCAGGCCTTGCAGGAGGAACTCTGTGTTACACGTGCTACCTTGCAAGAGGAAGCACGTGTATCACGTGAAGTTCTGCATGCAGACCTATGTCACATCGCCACACAGAACCAGGCTCACCCGTCCGGCAGACTTGCTGCCGTCGAGGGGCAAGCTGCGGCTAGGCGTGGCCAGGCTACTGTGCCACGTCGTCTTTTCCAGGATGAGCCAGACTCGGACGGCCATCTATCTCCCACATAGGCCGGGCTGTGCAGGCGTTGAGCCCATGGAAGTTTTTTTTTTTGGCTCAGCATCATCGCATGTGGGTGTTGAGCAGCACCCTGTACCTCCCCCCTCCTGGGTGCCTCCCCCCCGGGTCATATGTGGCCTTTTTTGATTTTTCTTTTAGTTTAGTTAAGTTTCTGTTTGATAGTTAGTTTAATTAGGTAATGTAGGTTTTTCATAGTTAGTGTAATTAGTTAATATAGTTTAAAATTGCTTGTCTATTGTGCTTTCATGTGACGGTGAGGTGCTTTGTGGCTTTTGAAAGCATCCACTGTCTGTTCCAGCTGGGCCCTTCAGGCTTGTCTTGTGTATGTGTTTGCTGCTTGGGGTCCTTGACTCACATATGCCACTCCTGCCTCCCTTATCCATGGTCTCGCAAGGATGGTTCGGTGTAACAGCCTATTACACAAGGGCTTTGGACTGTCATATCTGTGGCATGTCTGGTGCTGTGTAACTTGTGTTAACACCCCTAGTGGGGATGATTGCGGTGTTATTGACCACTGTTCTGCTTTTGCTAGATGGGGTGTTTCATGATTAATGTGTACATTCATTGCTATGCATTGTGTAGTATGTTTCTTATCCTTACTGTACACGTCCTTGTTGAAATTCATGCCGTAGATAGTGTGTTCCACACTTTGGATGTGAAAGACGGACTGATGGTGTGATTTCTGATGTACGTCTCTGACATGGTCCAGTAATGAGATGCCTGAAGAGACACACACAGATGACTCTAAAGCATTAATCATGTGTTTCATGCCCTTTCTGCAGGGGGATGAGCCTCCAGACCACCTTTGCCAGCAGACATGGCCCATTGGACGTCTGGATTCTGCACACGTTTGTTGGTGCCCACATGCACATGTGTGCGCAAGTAGAGGCACAGGGATTGCAGACATACATCCTAGAACTGCTGACGTGTTCCAAGGAACTCCAGGCAAGGTGAGCAGCACAGGGGGGCCACAACACAGCAAAGCTTCCACCAGGCCAGTTGCACATGCAGGCTTAGTAGCAGCACTGAGGGTGAGCCTGACCGAATATTGGTGTTGAAGCACACAATACAGCTCAGATGTGTTGATGGACTGATGGCTAGAAGATTGTAAGGTTGTCTGGGGCATCTGCAGGGGCAGTAGCACATACCCTCCGGTCCACCATGGGCCATTGAGGCACTTGTATCACCCATGTTGCCTTCCGAGACATGGAAAGGAGCAGCTCACAGGGACATACAGCAAGGGACAGACTCGGGTGCAGTGCATTTCATTTCCATGTACATTTTGAAACATGCACTGCCTATTTTTTTACGGTCATGGTGGGACACAACTTTTTCTGAAGTCATACCTTGCTATATGCGTCTGTCTGCTTACCCAGGGAACATTGCATGTTGTGTGAATCGTGACACATTGGTGTTCCATTTGCCACGCACCCACTGGCGCATGACTTACTGCATTGACTGTGTATCAACCATCACAGGGGGAATGTTACGTATGGGTACGAAGCATCCACACCAGATTGTCTGTTTGTAGAGTAGTTTGTTTCTATGGGGCATATTTGGTGGTGTGTTTGTGTTTTATGGGCACGCACAGATTATTAACTGTGGCTCTCTTTGCAGCATTGAAGTGCTCCTGTAACCGGACCTAAGAGTGCGCAGGCAGGAGGCCAGCACTCAAAACCAGAGCTGAGTGTCTTGTTATTTTTCTTTCAAACTGCTCTACATAGGCTTGCTGGGGGGTGCACTGATGCATGGATGAATGTGTAATTCAATTTGGTATGTTTTTTTTTCCATAATCACCCCGAGTCCTATCCAATTCTAAACCCTGTACCCTCTACCCGGTGTTCCTGCTTCCCGTACCTATCCAACCAACGTTCCCTAACCCTCTTTCCCCGCTGGGGTTGCGGATGCCTGTGTAAGCCCCAAGCTTGCAGGCGCCAAAACCCTAGAGGGGGTGGTTGGTTCGTGCCACTCCTGCGCCTGGACTCCGGAAGGCCCTGACAATGATGTACAAGTTTGTTATGATTGTGTATGTGTTAATGCAAATACTCCATTTTAGTGCATTCCCTACTTTCACGTGTCATTCATACTCCCCTCTCCTGCCCCTCATTCCAGTTATCCAGTATGCCAACGGCTGTCCCAACTGCATATCCCTGACCCTCCTTCCCCACCAGGGTCTCAGAGGCCTGTGTGAGTTTGACCTTGCAGGCACCCAGGCCACGGTGGGGTTGGTTGTTTCGTGCCACTCCTGCGCCTGTACACGGGAGCTGTGACAGTACACATCCGTTCGTGGTGCACCATTCTATGTTATGTACCACACATGGTTCACATCCTGTTGTGACATTGTTTTACTGTGCTACCTTGGTTGTTACATCATTGTGGTAGTACTTGGACTTTGTTTGAGGTACTGCTACTTCAAGTCATCTACTGGAGGCTGTTCTGGTTCGTTTTTCTGCCTTGGATTTTGTGTCTTTGCAAATGAAGGTGGACTCTGAGGGTGCAGGCAACTTTTAACACACAAGGTGGGAGATGGTGACGAAGGGGAAGGGTGATCCTGTGGCCAGGTGAAATTGAGGGTTGAAGGCTCCATGACCCAGGTGCAGTTGTTCAGTGGGTCATGGTCATTTGTGAGGGAGGGGGGGTGTTTTGTTGTTGATAGTTGCCTTGCCCTGCAGTTTGATGGGAACCCTGACATTGTAATTGTGGTATCCTATGTACATGATGTGTTCTGCTGATCAATGCATGTTCATGTGTTGTGTTTACCTTTCAGGTGTGAGGGGATAGTTGTGGTTTGACATGCTGGGGTGTACACATGGTGAATGTTCACATGTGATGTGTAGAGGACACTGATGGTCAATTGATTGCACATGCATATGTTGAGTGCATGTCCTTGCTGACCCGCACACTCGCACTATGATGCACTACATGTACAACCACCCTTCGATATCCACATGTACACTTTGTTTGCCTTCTGCTGCCCACTGTGTCCCTGCAGCACATGTTCTGTGACCAATTATGGATCCTGTACATGCCTATTTTGCTTTTTGATGTGGTTTTTTCGCTTAGATGTGATGCTCAGGGTGTGCATCACACACAATGGCTGTTCACTGTGCTGTTCGCTGAGCAGTGTGTTGCAGGAGTTGGACACAGAACACAGAAGCTGCAGTGTTGATTTTGCAATGCACAATGTGCATGTAGACAGGCATTCTTTGTTATGTTGCGGCTACTACTTTTGTGATGCATTTGGGAATGGCTTTTTTTGGGTGGGAGGTTGTTGGTCAGTCATTTCATCTGATTCCATGTCAGGCATCATTGTCTGATGCCAATTTACATTTTTCACATGGCAATGTGTACCTTATTGGTACTGTGTTGGCTATTGCTTGCCATGTCATGTTGTGGTTTGGGAGGGTTTGAGTGACATAACAGTGATGGTCATGGCCTGTTTTGCAGGTGTGTGTGATTCACACCTTGCATGTCAGGGTCAGCCGCTTCTCGAAGCAACGAGCTGGGGGTAGATCTCTCTCCGCGGCAGGGGCCTCCCTCTGGAACGGCCTTCCTGCCTCCCTGAAACTTGAGGAGAACCATCTCCACTTCAGGAAGCACCTCAACACCTTCCTCTTTGCTTCTGCTTTCTCTCTCCCTTGCTAATTTCTTCACTGAAACTGCACTGAATCTGCAACTGGGCCACTCTCACCGACCTCGGTCCCTGGCCCAGCCACTCTCCACTTGCACTGCCTCCCTGGCAACCCCTGCACTGCGGGACTGTCTCTGTATCCCTACAGCCCCCCCTTCCCAGCACTTGTCTGCACTTACCTTTGCACTTGCCACCAGCTGGCCTATTTATTTATTTTGTATTCTACTTACCCTGTACTGCACTCCCCCCTCCCCTTCCCCTTGCACTTTTCCCTTCCACTTACCCCTGCACTTGCGCGATCTAAATGACACCTGGCCTAGTAGGATCGTTGTCTGTCTTCCCTTGTTCCCCCCTCCCTGCCTCGTTGCGCCTTGCAACACTTGTGTATAGGCACGTTACAAATGCCATATCATATCATATCATATATCATATGTGTGCCTTTTGGTCACACAAGATAGCTTGTGTTTAAGTAGCTAGGGATGCACACAATGTGGCACTTCCATGGCAACAATCTCAGGGTGGTAAGGTTGTGACAGTTGACTGTCTCTTTGTCATCATCGATTGTCACCTGGTATGTGCCAGGCCTGTGTGCACTCCGCAGGGGTGGGAGTTCAGGTGAAAAAATGTGGCCACAAGCTGGGTCTGGGCTTCCTCGCCACGTGCCCTATCCCCTCCCATGGGCAGTGCCTGTGCCTGTGGTTGGAGATGTGGGGGCACCACCATGTCCACCGGTACGCCCTGCCGTGTTGCAACATTGTGCAGGACACATGCTGCCACAATGATCCTGCACACTACTGGGGGTGCATAGAGTAGCTGCCCGCCAGAGCGGTCAAGGGAGCGGAAGCGTGACTTGAGCACTCCGAATGTGCGCTCCACTATGGCCCTGGTTGCAATATGGGCTGCGTTGTATCTTACCTGGGGTGGTGTGGTGGGGTTCCGGATTGGCGTCATCATGTGGTTGCTCAGAGGGTAGGCACTGTCCCCTGGGGAGGTGATAATAGTTGAGATTATTAGGGTTTGGGTATTTGTCTGTGTGTGACTTGCATGCATGTGCACAGACATTTGTACTCACCTAGGAGCCATGTGTCACCATGCTGCCCAGCTTCCAGGGCCCGGCTCAGGGCGGACATTCTGTATATCAAACTGTCATGGGTGGAGCCAGGGTAGTTTGCATAGACAGAGGTGATGATTCCCTTTGCATCGCATACCACCTGTACGTTGATGGAATGCCAGTGCTTGCGGTTTCGGTAGATGTGCTCAGTGGCCCTAGGTGGATGTAGGGCCACATGGGTGCAATCTATGGCACCGAGCACTTTGGGGAAGTGTGCCACCCTGTAAAAATCCAGGACCACGGCCTGCCTTTCTGCGTGTGTTCTGGGCATGTATATGTGCCTGCGGACTGAGGGGCGCACTGTCATGATTGCCAAGACCTGGTGTAGGCAGCGTGACTGCGTGGCCTGTGAGACCCTCACCCCACTATGGCAGTGGTCCGCTGAAATGACCCAGTGGCAAACAATGCAGGACATTGAGCACTTTCTCCAAGGGCCTCAATGCTTGGGAGCAAAGGGTGGAGGATGTAAGGTCATCTTCCCACTCCCTGACCAGGTCTAGGATGATGTGGGGTGGAAACCTATATCTGCCGTAGACCTGGTCGTCAGGCATCCCAAAAAGGCTTGTCCGTGGTGAGAAAATGCGTGCCCTGGCTATTCTCCTCCTCCTGTGGTGTCCCACGATCAGTGCTGCGACAAATGGGGCATTCATCGTAGCTGTATATACGCGTTTGTTGTTTGTGCGCACTTTTATACTGTGCACGGGGACTCTTCCGCCTGCCTTCGTGTGGCAGACGCGTTGATGCCTGTGCGCGTCTTTTGCCGTGCGCGGGTTTCCCGTATTCGAATCCATGAATACGGGTTGTTCGCGTGCGTGTGGCCGTTCTGTGTAGTTCCCTGCAGTACTTCCCCAGTTACGCCTTCTTTTTCACACGTTGTTCCCCATTCCGCGTGTTCCGCCCACTGTTCCGCCCACTTTTGATGTGTGCGCCGTGCTATGTGCGCTTTTGCTGTGCGCGTAGCACACGCCATTTGATGATGTGTGTGCCCGTGTGTGACATGCATGGATTTGGCGCACGACCAGTGGTAAACTAGCGCAGCGCCTTCCTTGTATCGCATGCGTGCACGTGCGCTTGATTTCTCACGCTTGCGCCTCCTTGCGCCTGCTTGCGCTGGGATTTTCGGCGCACGTTTGTTCCATGAATCGACCCCCTAGTGTTTTAAAGAAGGATTTAGGTATGTTATAGGGAATGTTTGTAAAATGATGTAGCAATCTAGGGAGCACCACCATCTTTAACAGTGCTGCTCTGCCTATCAATGAAAGAATAAATTGTGTCCAAAACTACATGGAATTCTCTATACCCCCCAAATCTTTCAGTGTATTTTTCTTGTGTTCTGATTCAGGGTCATGATTTATATCAACACCTAAATATCAAAATGTTTCTGTCTTCCATTGAAGTGCCAAAAACGGCAGTCTTCCTCGATGTGCCTTAGCTAATCCTGCTAGTGTAAATAGACATGTGGCCTCATTATGAGTCCGGCGGTAGCCGTGCCGGTAAAACTGGCATGGCTGCCGCCAGAGTAATTTTTTTACTGGCACCCGGCTTCGGGGAGTTACCGAAGGCATTCCGGCCTCGGCGGATCCGGTAATTCCCGAAGCCAGGTGCCTGTAAATCTCAGTCTCCATTCCCATTTGAGCCCCGTAGGGCTCAAGGTGCGGGTGCTACCGTCATGTTCTGCGAGCGGGTGCTGCTGCGCCCACCCTGGTGGGCAGACATGCACACGCTCGCAGAACTCATAGTATGGCGGTACGGTAGCAATGGTGCCAGGAGCTTACCGGCACCGCTGTTACCGTACCGCCATACTTGTAATGAGGCTCATGATATTTCAGTGCTGATCGCAATTCCTGAAAGTGCTGTGAACTGTGTTAGAGCATCTAATATAAATTGCAGGTTGTCTTCAGTGTTTTGTACATATAATAGTGTGTCGTGAGCGTACATAGATATAAGGTGGCATGTCCCACCTATATTTATACCACCACTGATATTTTCTTCTCTGAGGTACGCTGCAATTGGTTCCATAGACAGGATATAAAGCTGTGGACAAAGCGGGCAACCCCGTCTTGTGCCTTTTTCCAATTCCCAGGGTTCAGAGAAGTGTCTGACTGTCTTAACCCTGGCTACTTGTTTAGTGTATATTAGTCTCACCCATCGTATGTATTATTGCCCAAAGCCGAAGCGTGTACATGTGGCATAAAGCTATTCCCAATTGATGGAATGAAATGCTTTAATAGCATCTTCGCTGGTTATCGCATAATGTGTGTCTTTGGATTAGGTACTATCGATTACATGGTGTAGGCGCTGTAGGTTCCAGGCCTGGTACATAGCCTGTCTGATCGGCGTGTACTAGAGTATTAACAACCTTTTTAAGCCTTTTAGCTTGTTTGATTTTGCTCTGTCTTCTAATTCTTTTTCCACCAAAGCAAGTTCCTTGCGTATCTCTGCTTGGATACCCCCTGATTTGGCTATTGCTGCACCTCTAATAACTACATTGAATGCGTCCCACAGTGTTCCAACCACAGGACACTACAGGTATTCTGGTAAATTATTCTGAAATGCCATCTCTAATGTGGTCTCTGAATGTGGCATCCTGTAACGCTCCACTCCTAAATTTCCATGTTGGAACGGGAGGTCTGGGGGTGCATATTGCCAGGTAAGACATATCGGGCATGTTCTGATAGGACCCTGCTTTTGTAACCGGCTTCTGTGAATTCCTTGATCGACTCGTTGCTAATAAAAAAATAGTCTAGTCTGGTATGGACTGCATGCGGTGCAGAGAAATGTGAGTAGTGTCGAGTCTCTGGGTGGAGCTTCCTCCAAACGTCTGTCAGGTCCAGCGAAACCAGGACTCTCTGTAGGGTCCGGGCAGGAGTATGTGACTTCCTAAATTTGTCATCGATCTATCTAGTGTCGGGTTCAGTGTGCAATTGAAGCCTCCCAAACCAGGGTGCAGCTTCTAAAGGGGCTGAGTCTGCCATTTAGCGTTTGAAAGAACAATGCTGCATTGTGGTTGTGGGCATATGTATTAATGATGCAAGTTTCTACATTTTCCAAGAACCCATATATGAGTGCCATCCTGCCTTCATTGTCCATTTTAGTTTGGGCTATTCTGAAGGGCACTGAGGGTGCTATCGAAATCAAAACCCCACAGGCATAGGCTGAATATGGAGAGCCTATTATCTGTCCCCTACATTTCCTGGCGATCGCGGCTTGCTTATACTCCGTGAGGTGTGTGTCCTTTGGCAGAACTACGTTTATTTTATAGCTACGTAAATAGGTATACACCCTGTTCCTCTTGATGTAACTATTAAACCCTGTATGTTCCAGTTTACCAATTTGATGTTGCAAGACATGGGTATTGATATACACTGGTAAAGAAGGGCTTGTAAGTGCCTCTAGTTCTAGCTTAGTCACCTGCTGTTCGTATCACCCAGTGTGAAGTGTTTTCATACTTGTGATCCCCCCTCCAGGGATCGCACCTACTGAAGTGTGGTCGCACCCTTGCATGTAGTCTAATCTTGGCAAACATTGATACCGTAACACCCCCAAACTTCCCCAACTTGAAACAATTGCCCAGCCATAAAGTACATGCTTAGGCATGTCCGCCTCTAGCTCCCGCCCGAGTGACTAGGAGGCGGGTGCGCAGAGGGTGGGCTCAAACTAGAGCCCAGGAAAAATAAATAAAGGCGAGGTGATAACAGCCAAGGGGCAGCCCTCCCTGGAAACAGTGGTTCACTTTGTGGGAGCTGTCCTGCCAAAGGAATTGGGATGTATTCCCCTAAAGTTAACCCATTGAGTGGGTAACAAGCTTCTCCTTGAGTACCCCTCAAGCTCTGACGGATCTGTGAGGACCTCATTGGACCTTGTCTATGTACTGTTTGGCTACATGATCTTGCTAGTCGCCGTCTCATCATTTTCAGCCATCGAAATTGTCTATAACTTCAGTCGTCGGAGATTCCCACTTTTTCTTTTTCCATCCATGTATGTGTCTCCTCGGGAAAATCAGAGAACAGAGAGTGTTTTTTATGGAGGATTTTCAGGCAGGCCGGATAGATAAGCATGTATTTCAGTCCTGCTTTCCAAAGTCTTTCTTTAGAGGATGAAAACTGGGCTCTGCGCTTCTGGGCCTGTATTGTATAATCTCGATATACTCATAAGTGCGCCGATGCTCTCTGCAGTGTACCGCCTAATCTTGAGAAGGACAAGATTTTCTCCCTGTCCTTATAATTTAGTATCTCGGCAATTGTTGTTCTTGGCGGGACCCGGAGGGCGTTGTGGGGTTCTTGGTCAGGCCACTTTGTGCTCTTTCAACCGTGAATCCTTGCTTGAGATTGCCTGGTTCTATCTCTTGCAGAAACCTTTTTTCCGCATATGACGTGGGGTGTGTTCCCTCTTCGCCTTCCGGCACATCCAGAATTCAGATGCTAAATCGCTGAGCTCTCCCTTCTGCGTCGTCAGCTCTATTCTCTAGCATTCTGACCTCATGTTGCAGTAAGTGTACTTCGGAGTGAGTTTCTTGGATCGCTGTGGTATTTTTGCTTAGCTGTGTTTCGATGTTCATGGTTCTTTCTGCTAGATTTCTGATGCCCTGGCAAAATAGCCCCACGTTAACTATGACAGCGTCTATTTTGTACCCTAAGGAAGATTTTAGTTTAGCTATAGCTGAAAGAATGTGCCTTTTGGCCTCCACTGTACTTCCATCTCTTGCTTGTATCAGCATATCTTTGCCTCCTGTAGTCGCTTGTAGCGGACTCTTGGTCAAGGTGTCCATAGTTGTTTGGTTGTTTTACACTTTTGATGACTTGGAGGGCATTTGGAAAAAGGGGAGTCTGGGCACCTAGTATAAAGGATGGCATACACGCAAAATTTCAAGCTTGGGCTCTTCTGGCAGGCACTGTATATGGTGTGTTTTCCCAATGGAGATACATGTCTGGGGTCCTTGGTTCCACTTCAGGCAATAGGTCAGAGCGGCCCACAGCTTTGTTTGCAAGAGGATAGCGTGTGGCGTCTCTCCAGTTGTGTGCACTTCCCAGGACAAGTGATTGCTTTGCAGGTATGTGGCCAGCATCCCATTGGAAGTGTGTTTCTGGCCGGGTGGTCCACCCTACAGGCCACGCCAGACCTCTGTAGTTGAGTCTGTGTTCCACAAAGGTTTGACAGTGTTGCCAATGTGAGACCTCCAGGGAGAGCCTTTTCCTTAATTTTATCGTGATGCACGTTCTCGGGAGCCAACCTCTGTCTGGACACCTTGGTGGGTCTAGAGAGTCTTCTTGTGTGCAATGTTTGGGCAGCCCAGCGCAGGCTACTGTCCAGGCTCCACTGTCTCCACGGTTCCACGCAGTCTTCAGCTTACTGTTACTTGGGTGTCACTTTCATATCAATATATTCAGGCTCCCCACTATCGCACTGTGAGCACCCAGGTCTGATGCGGTGTCCAGTTGCACAATGGCTGGGGGGACATCCGCTTTCATATTCAAATGCCGGCAAATACTTGTGCAGATCAGGGTTGTGTTTATCTCATTGGGTGGCTGGCAGCGGCACAGGTCACCACTATCTCACCTCATATGCGCTGCACCGCACTCAGCATCGCTGGTGCCTCACCACCTTATCTGATGGTGCTGCCAGGCAGTGTCTCTTCAGGTTCCCCAGGGAGCATGCCTGCAGTCTTAAGTGTGTCCTCACTCCTCCCTGCCATCTGCTTATGCTGGTCCATGTAACAACGATTCACTGGTGCCATTTTGTTTTTGCTCGTCTTTTGGTCCCTGCCGTTTCGGGTCCTGAGACTGCAGGAGCGCTGTATAATGCTGTCCGCAGAGGATGAAAACTAGGTTACCAGTTACTCATGTGGCTTGCAGCTGTTCCGGGCCACAAACGCAAAGTGAAAGTGGCTTCTGGGGCGGATCTATAACGGATCAGGCAGGAGCTGCAGGGGATGCCGTCTTACTCCATGGCTGTTAGTCAGGCCCTCCTTATCGCACTCTATACTTATAGAAATGAGCCAAAGGCAAGGCTGCTTGCCCGCACACATCTGCAACCATACTCCTTTCCCAACGACTTATTGCACAACACCTATGCCATTAGAATGTGGGTACCTACGACAAATATTCGGACTAGGAGGCGCTGTTAAGCAACCAAGCAATATGGCCGCCTGAACATAGTGCTCCAGCCCTGAATCATCCATAATATAAATTAATCCTTTTTAGCCCAACTGCGAGAGAATCTAACACCGGCTATGGTCTTGTGAATGATCCGAGCATCTGTAAGTTCAATGCAGTTGCAACGCGGCCGGCCTCTGAACGGCGCTGAAGACACAGGCGCCTCCGAACACATTGTCGAGGGCACCGCTCAGCGTCCCGAAACCAGACAAGTGGCTGGTGCCTTGTGTGCCTCTGACGGTGTGAGCGGCAGCAGCGACCAAACCATCACCCAGAATCACCGGGACCCTGTGGTGAGTGCTGAATTTTGGTGGGTCTGTGTGAGTACTCCCATGTGGGGGAGGACGTTGGACCCACCCCGGACTCATACGGGCTGGCACAGACGCCAGGGCGGCTGGGGCAGTGGCCTCACTTTGGGCCCTGCGGCGCACACCAATAACACTGATCCAAGCGGGGGTCAGCCCCCACCTGACCGGGCCCACTCCGGGTGCCTCGAGGTGCACGTAGGGGCAGGTTGCAGAAATCAGATGTCATTCAGACCATACACGAAGACACGCTGAGGCGGGCCGGTGCTGGCTGCTTGGAGGCGGCACCAACAAGATCCTTGAGAAGTGCCCCCTCGCGGCATACACCATACTCGGATTAAAAGAGGGGCATTGCTCTCCACCTCGGGAGCAGAGATGGCACACTGAACCACATGGAGCGAAGGGGTCACAAAACAGAGGTTAGTGGGAGCGTGATGCGGCACTGACCACCAGGCCTTGTACCTCTATCCAACGCACATTCAGCACTAAGATTGGGGAATGCCCTGGGGCGTCCTGGCCAGCCTCTGTCGTGAGGACACAAATTGATGAGATAAACCGTATATATCACCAATAACTGCCACAAGAGAGGACTGGGGATACAGTGATGTTCTGACTTCTAGGAGGCCAATTAAGAGCACATAGGTGCATTCCTCACACAAATAGGGGTGCAAACTGCAACTACACTGTCACATTGGGACTGCTGTGGAGTGACACCCGCAAGGAATATGCCGAGTCCTAACGGTGAAGGTGAAAAACTTTGAAGCCAAACCTATGACACACATACAGTGAGACCTAAAGTGCAGACATGGATATTGTACTAAATATTCACCCAAGATAAAGGACCCACCCTGGTTCCTGCTAGCGTTCTGGTGGTGGCTTGCGCAACGCAGAACAACTGCCCAACCCCATTGAATGCTGCACTCTCCCGACAAACTTGCAGCCTGCTACAGATGCCCAAAGAACTCTGATCTTTCTGTGACTACACAATCAACACGTCAAGGTTGACCTGTCACTGATGATAATCTGAACATGATCCATCGGGCAGAAGAAGCCAAAGAGGACCCCAAAACTAGTGTAACCCTATAATCATCAACCAGAGACTGTCTGCCAATCTCCCTAACAGAGCACTTGGCAAGTTATGTTATGTTATGTTACTTTGCATTTATATACCGCCTTATGTACCATTGGTATGATCTGAAGGCGCTGGTAGGTTGAACGCCCTCGGGAACCGTAGTTCAAGTCAGTAGAGAGAGAGAGAGAGAGAGAGAGAGAGAGAGAGAGATAAGGTGCGTGTGTGCACTGGATATATGTGCAGCAGTGTGGTACTCGTATGATAGCTGCTTCTTAGCGGTAGGTGTGGTGGTTGGGAGATCAGGAGTATGTGTTTGTTCTGGCAGGGTGATACCAGACTGATTCTGGCTGCGTTAGGCCTGAGGAGAACGCCTAGGCTGGCAGGTGTGCAGCCAGCTGTGTTTAGTTAGGATGATGGGGAGTATGTGGTAGGTGTTGGTATGAGAACAGCTATACCGAATGTGTCATAGTATCGCTGTGTTCTAGTTGAGTGGTGATGTATAGACGAGAGTAAGCATGGTGATGTTATATGGTGGTTTTCAGTTGGTGCTTGAGATCGAGCGCCTTCATGCTCCATGTATTCCATGCACTCCAACCGTTCCATGCATTCCAACCGTTCCATGCACTCCAACCGTTCCATGCTCATCAACTGTTCCATGCTCATCAACTGTTCCATGCTCTTCAACTGTTCCATCCATGCACTCCAACCGATTCCATGCACTCCAACCGGTTCCATGCACTCCAACCGTAGAAGAGAACTGGTTGGAAAGTGCCCCCTTTCATGGAGTAGACCGTGAACCGCAGAAGTGCAGGACCCTCAAAAGTCGTGTGGTGAACAGATTAGAAACTCGGTGAACATGGTGACAGTTACAGGCTGGCTCAGGAATTGGACCATACCTTGCGGAATGCCTGGATGGCCGCTCAAGAGGAAAGATAAGGGCAAGGAACGTACTTTACAAAGGACAATGGGCTGTACTATTGGGTGGTACGCCAACCCGACGAGGAGCCCATCCGGCAGTTACTTGTACCAGGCAAATTCCGACTGACTGTTCTAGAAGTGGCTCATGTGCAAGGGGGGGAGAGGTCATCTGGGTTCTGAGAAAACCATACAGAAAATCTTGGCTTGCTTCTTTTTGTCCAGTGTATATGGGCAGACCACTCGCTTCTGTCAGCAGTGTGCCGAATGTCAGAAGGAAAATAAGCCACATATACCAAATGCCCCACTGCAAAATATGCCATTGATATTAGAACCTTTCCATCGGATATTGTGGGACCTCTGGATCCAACCAGCCACAGGCATAAATATCTATTGGTGATCGTGGACTATGCCACCAGACCCAGAAGCATTTCCGCTGCGTCAAAGCATCAACACTCAACACATTTGTGATGTGCTAATAGCGATCATTGCTCGAGTAGGAATCCCCAGAGAAATTATATCCGACTGAGGCGTCAGTCGTCCTCAAGCAAGTGTGTCAAACGTTGCACATAGATCACCTGGCAATTAATTGACAGAAGTCAGCATGGCGAAGGGCGCCAGGGCCAAAAAGAAAGGGCCTATGGATACATACACTAGCACCCCAGCTAAAACCTCCGACCCCGCAGAGGCTCCAACCGAAGATGAACAACCCTCGGCTTCCAACACCACTAGAGACACCTCATTGCTGCAATGCAAAACAGCTTTATGGCAGTTAACATGAAGCTGGATGACATTAGCTCTACTATCAGATCCCTGCAGTCTAAGCTGGAAAAGGAAGGGGCGCGCATCACGGAAGTGGAAACAAGGATTAGCAAAACGGAAGATACAGTTACCAAACATGATCGAGACATCGCACACCTACAGCAAGAATTCAGCAAAGTTCACAATAAGTGCGATGACTTAGAATTCCAATCTTGACACAATAATATTCAGATATCAGGATCCCGGAGGCGCCCTGTAAAGGCCGATGGAGCAATTTGTTGAGTGCCTACTACGAACAATGTTTGACTCATCCAGATTCTCACAACACCTCCTGGTGGAGAGGGCACACCGGGTCCTGGCTCCTGTCCCAAACCGGGGGCTCCACCCCACACTACCCTAGCCAAACTCCTCAACTACCGCGACAGGGACCTAATCCTGTGAATGGCAAGAGAAAAAGGAACACTACGATACGAATCCTCAGATATACATATATATCCTGACTTCTCCGCCAATGTGCTAGCTAAACGCAAGTCGTATGACGCAGTTAAGAAATTACTGCGAGTACGGCAAGTCCAGAATGCACAGATATATCGGCAAAGCTGAGGATACAACACAGAGGAAGGGTGCATTTCTTTGAAGACCCATCTGAAGCAACTGTATATATTGAGTCCACGATTTCTAAACCGCTTCCGAGGAGGGACCGTGTTGGAGGGGGCCGCTCCCCTGCAGGCAACAACGAGCCGGATGACATGAACAACGATTGGTAGTTTATGCCATTGTTTCACATTGAGCAGGGGCACAGGTAATTCAGGTCTTGGGGCTAGCAGCAAGAGGGTGGCCGTCTGACTAGCACCACTGACTGCACACAGTGCTCCCCAGGGGATATCTAAGTGTGTTCCACTATGTTATGGGTTCCATCGTCAAGTGGGGGGTTATGATGTGGGTGGGGGGAAGGGATAATGTTAATGTGTGCTATGAATGTTTAGATCTCACCAGTTTAGGTTCAAAGGTTGACATGCTTAAAGTAGAAAAATAGTGCAGGCTGCTCCTCGACTACATGATACAAACAATCCCTGGATTTCACCTGGCAGTGACTTGGCCACAGCTAATCACAACCTAGCCATGAAAGGTTCTAATATTACATTCCTGACATGGAATATCCGTCGTCTCAACCATCCTATTAAGGCGCAGAAGTCTGTTACCTAAATGAACCGCCAGGCTCTGAAAGTGACCATGCTACAGGAGACGCACGCCAATGAGACCCTCAATGATACATTTGCTGCAACATGGGGCACCCAGCGCAGTTATACTAATTATTCTTCACAATCACATGGGGTGATGACACTGATACATCGAACTATCCTGTTTCAGGAAACTAAACGGAGAATAGACCCACAAGGCAGGTACGTCATACTATGGGGAAAATTAGCAGGTGTCACCACAACCCTGGTAAACACATAAGGCCCAAATGTTGATGACCCTGAGTTCTACAGTCATATATTGGACATACTATTGGGGGGATTCCAGACTCGCATCATTTTGGTGGGGACTTTAGTTTGATATTAGACTGTCTCCTGGACAGATCCAGATCCACTCAGCGGCAATTAATTAGTGCAGGCCCGACACTATTAAACATAATAAAACACCTTGATCTTACAGATGCATGGCGAGGGCGAAATCCAGACACACAGGAATACACATTTTACTCAATAGCCCAGAATGCCCAATCGAGAATAGCTTACTGGCTGATCCCTACCACTCTCATGGCACAAGTAGTGAATTGTAGGATTCTCCCCCGCACCATTTCAGACCACTCCCCTATCATCATGACACTGAGATGGAAGGGACTGACTGCCCTATGCCCCCTTCATGTCTAACATACCCAATTTTTCTAGAGACTTTGCACAACGGTGTGATGGAATTCTTCCAAAGGAATGTACGGTCAGTACAACAACATAGCACGATATGGGAGGCCTTCAAGGTATGGGTCAGAGGGGATGTAATCTCCATGTCTACAGGGGCCCTAAAGGAAACTAGACGTGAACTGGAAGGGGTGGAGACTGACCTTAAAAAGCTAGTGGTTGAATATGGCAATACACAGGATCGCGCCTTACTTGGCTGCATCAAGGGGAATCTATTGAAGTTCAGGGAGCTGGCAGAAAGGGAAGTCCAAGTGCTTTACTCTCCTATATGAGCTAAACGATATGGAGAGGCTGATAGACCATGGCGCCTACTGGCAAATGCGGTCAGAAGTGAGAGAGGGGTGCAGCACATTGCCGGGATAACGAGCTCCACTGGAATTACACTAAATACCCCTGAAGCGATCAATAATGAATTTCATGGGTTCTATGAAACCCTTTATTCAAAATCAGTTGGCTGTTCAGCTGTGGAGCTAGAAGCCTATCTAGACAAGATACCACTACCGGTACTGCCAATGGATGCCCGACAGGCCATCAACCAAGCATTGACCACCGAAGAAACAGTTGATGCCATTATGTCACTCCCATCTTGCAAGGCACCTGGCCCTGAGGGACTGGGCATCACATTTTACAAAGAGTTGCATTTCACTCTTGCTCCCAACTTGCTATGAATTTGGGATGAGTCGCTCCAATCCAGCCGGCTTCCCCCATCCCTCTCAGAACTGGTGATTACAGTACTACTGAAAACTAACAGACCTGCCGGGGACATGGGCTCATATAGGCAACTGCCCCTGATTAATTCAGACACAAAAAATGTTGCCAAACTACTAGCCACCCGGCTCCTCCCATACATGGCAGAACTGGTGTTCCCAGATCAATTGGGGTTTATTCCCAGGGGATCAACGGCATTTAATCTATGAAGACTTTTGGGTATTATCTCACAAATGAAACCAAGCGCACAAGCGGTGGCGGCCTCATTGGACACTGAGAAGCCTCTTGATTCAGTCTTGTGGCAGTTCTCGTTCTCAGTGCTGCGGCAGATCGGTTTGGGAGAATTCTTTATACAATGTGTCCGCTTGCTATATGCTTCCCCTACTGCCAGGGTCCGCACTGGGACCACACTTTCTCCTATGTTTTTTTCTGGGACGTGGCATGAGGCAAGGCTGCCCACTATCCCCATTACTATTTGCACTTACCATAGAGCCCCTTGCATGTATAATGCGCCTCAAACATAGACACTGAGGTTTACATATGACTGGACCACCACAAATGATCTCACTCTACGCTGATGATTCATTGCTATATATAAGAAAATCAGCTACTAACCTGAACCCGATATTGAACGAAGTGCGCAAATTTGCCATTTACTCGGTATACCGTATAAATGAAACTAAATCAGAGCTATTTCTGCTGAACGGCGGCACCATCGCTCCACCTGACCTGGCAGGTTTCAGATGGGTCTGGGATAAAATAAAATATCCAGGCATAGTAGTCACAGGCCAACACCGTTCACTACTAACTGAAAACCACGAAAAGTATTTACAAACACTAGAAGACACGCTGAACCTGTGGGCGAGGCTTCCAATCTCACTATACAGCAGGTTGGCCCTTTTGAACATGATTGTGGTCCCCAAACTGCTATACTTCTTTACTAATATACGGGCCTGGCCTGGCCACGCATTCTTCGATAATCTGAGGTCATTGGCAATGGGGTTTGCGTGGGGCGCTTGTACTCCACGGATGGGTTGGGAGGCCATGTCCAGACCATATGAACAAGGTGGGTTGCAAGCCCTAGACTTTGAGTTATACTATGAGGTGTCTCGGGCACAGTTCGCCAGGCACTGGTATTACCCACATGACTGGCCACTGCATACAAACTTGGAAGAGCTCAGCGCTTCCCAGTCGAGCCTACGCACCATAGTTCTGGCCAACTGATATGTGGACACCTGTACGTTTGATCCGGTTCGCACGACGGCGAACGCTTGGGCCAGGATATTCAAGAGACTGAGAGTTACCACATCCTACGTCGGGGCAATCCCGCTCTGGTGCTGCCCGGCACTCCTCCCAACATATGATGAGGACATCCAGAGGGCGTGGGACCATGATGGCACTTTAACACTGCACAACCTATATCCCGAGGGCTCCTTTGTTACACATTCAGACTTCTCCGATAAACTGGGCAATAACCCCATTAAATCACTACAATATTATAGAATCAGAGCAGCGGTCAGGGGACGATGGCCGTCGTTCCCAACTGAACCTGAATAATGCAAAGTATTGGGCACAGTGGTTACAGGTGGGAGCCCCAGAGGATTGGTGTCCAAGACTGTATAAGAAATGTCAAGATGCTCAGTCCCAACCCCAGAGTGCTAGAGAGAAGTGGGAGGCAGACTTGGGCAGGTCGCTGGACGATATTCAGTGGCTCTGATGGTGCTGATTAAGCAAGGAAGTATCCCTCAATGCCAGACACAGGCTTATACAGTTCAAGATACTTAACAGGTTACATTACACCCCTGCAAAAATTACTAGGTTCGCATCATCGGTGTATGGCGGCTGCATTAAGTGCAACGCAGACGTAGCTGATGCACACCATATGTACTGGAGTTGCCCGCGGGTGGCCCAGTTCTGGCAGGCAGTTGCAAAGTGTTTGATTGAAATTACAGGTGTCTCCCCCACATTGTCATTCCCGAAATACTTGTTTGGAGATATAGGGAAGACTTCTGTTAAGCTATGTCGCCTCAAAATGTATACTACAACAATGGAAATCGAAGGCTGCTCCGGACATTGAAATGTGGATTAAAGAAATGACTTATGCCAATGAGTGTGAGGAGGCCTCTGTTTCCTTTGTTACACCGGCCTGCAGGCCTAAGACATTAGGGAGCCTTTTCGAGAATATTTAAGGAGGCAGAGGTCTATTCAGTAAAAACCTTTGAGGGAACTAATATGCTAAGATATATTGCCCAAAAAATGCTGGCACATATATGCACAATACTGCTTAAATGATGTCAATGCCAAATGATAATGGAGTCTGTATTTGAGGATGTATGCCTTACACTGCACTAAATAAAGTTTCAAAAAATATATATATATTCGGTCTAGCTGGACACATAATGCACTTCGTCTTCTACTACACTCACACACTCTTGTATCATTTTCAAAGTACCCATCCACGTGCCTGCTTGACATGGGTAGCTTGCAGGGATCTGGCTGCCCCTACCCAACTTCACTTTGGATAAACTGCACACACACATTCTAAACATCTCTGGCAAATCTTCCCAAACCTGGACTCCGATCCCCGAGGGGGTTCAACCTACAGCGCAATGGGACCATACCAATGGTGAAAGGCGCGATACAAATGATAATAATGATGACGATGACCTCACAAGGATAGAAGCATGAGTGACAAGTCGGCTCTACTTGGATGCCAATCCCTGGCTTCCAAGTTACACACAAATCTCTACAGCAGGCCAGCAACCCGCCTAGCTATTTTACCAGCTTCATCCATCATGCGAAGGATAAGGTTCGTGGGCCCCAGTGAAAGGCACTGACAGCGGCTTTTGGATAATGCATGAAACGCAATGCTGTATCGAACAATATGTGCATCTCCCAGAGGTTCCCATTAGGACAGGACTGGACAGTAGGCAGAAACCTGCATTACTTATTTTATTATATTGTTATGTATTAGGTTTGTTTTTGTCATATGAATAGGACAAAAAGAAAACTAGGGTGGCCAACTTTACAGCATCATTTTGCAGGACACTTTAGTCGTGCTGGCCATCCGAAGCATTGTGGTGTGCACAGTAACAGGCGGTGTCATTCGCAGCCCTCTTTTCCTCTGCGCTTCATCAACTTTTATGGTAACTTTAGTGGAACAGGGCATTTCAACAGAAATATAGCACAGAAATATCAACACGTTAGGACTGATATGGATACAGGGCACTGACCAGTTAGAATTCTCTTCAAGGCTTGTCTTAGGATTTACGAGGCCATTTGAGACAAATGACAAGCAGATCCCCTGATGTGGCTTTGTATTGACATCTACAGAACTGACTGCAAGGAAAATAACATTCCAAGAAGTGTCACAGTGTGCAATAAATGAATGCTCAAGATATTAATATATAACACCTCTATAGTTCTGTAAAGTATGAGGATGTTTTAATAGCAAAGGTTTCAAACTAAATCACTTCTTGGGTGATGCAGATGGGCGATTGTGTTTGAGGGGAGCAGACCAAATTTATTCTGGCAGTGAGGGCTTAATGGCAGCCCGGTTTGGGAGAAGGATCTTGTTGGTTGGGGTGATTTCTTGGATGGAAGAAGGGCGTTAATTTAATGAGGTTTTGACAACTGTATTCAGAGCTATTTGCTGAATTAATTTGGGGTGTTTAGGTTCGTCGTTGGAGGGGCACTAGGCATTCTTGTATTTGCAGAGTATTTGCATTGAGGTGTTCATGTGCAGAACAGAGGAGCTATGCAAAACACAGTGGCCCTCATTACGACCCTGGCGGAAATCGAAAAACGATGGCGGAAATGCAATACCGCCATCGAATAGCGCTCGGTGCGACTATGACCCGTCACCGCAAAGTACGAAGCCATTAGCGACACCGTAGTGAACGCCAACGCTAACTGCACCAAGCACGCGCGCGCGCGCCATGCCAAACCGCAAACACCACCATGGTGCAACGGTACGCCAATTCCGACCCTAGCGGACATGTACCTAACGCCATCAGGCATGGCGGAATGTACCATTCCGCCATGGCGAGAAGTACGGCATCGCGAATCAACCGTAAACGGCCCCACTGAGTGCCTGTACACCGCTCCCTGCCCACAAAGTACAACTCCCCGTAGGTGCAATGAAGCCACAATGCAACCATTGAAATGTACAAGTCACCCATGCATGCCAACGAACAAAAGAAACACAACAGGGGCCAATGGGAGCTGCAGGGCACAGATGGCACGAATACAGAAGCCAATCCAATGGACATGACCACAGTCCCCCACCAAGAAACGCACGCAAACACAGGCACCTGTGACCAGCAATATACCGAAAACCACATCATTCAACCAGTCCACCTGGCTGACCGGCATCTGTTACACAAAACCCAATCCCCCGCCCCTGAGCATGACAACATTCAAACTGGCATATTGGCAGCCCCCATCCCTGACCTCACTGGGCTTCGTAGGCAAACGCGCACAGCACAGTACCACGCAACTAAACCCCGAAGCTGGAACCCAATGCAGATCTCCTCACAATACATCGCCCCCCAAATAGGCATATGCCACATCACTTGCAAAGAAAAACGCTACACGGGCCAAATCAGAATAGATATTTATGCACATCAAAATCACCAAGCACATACAGCCATCAGGCCATGAAATCCAAAACACCAACCACCATTGTGGGCTGCTTCCGCAAGAAATGACCAGCCACTACCTGTGTGTCGCCCTGTTCCCCCATGGTACACAGAGCCACATTCACGTCCGAAAAGGCAACATGGAAGCGCACAGAACCGCAGGGCCGTCCCAATGGGGAGGCACTAGTCCAGCTGAAAGGCCGAAATGTTGCTCCGAGCCACCAGTACTGCGTAAGGGCATGTGGCCCATTGGCGATCGTCCCATAAGATCGTAATGCTGCTCCACTGATTAACACGAAGCAGCAGGTGTCGGGAGTAAAATCCATCTGCAGGAGTGGCATACAGATGGCAGTGGCAAAAGGGGAGGAGATACCTGTCAACCAAAAGAAAAGAAAAAGAACAGAATGGCCATCAGAACTACATACCAACAACTCACTTCAATGATCACACGAAATCCACAGCCATATGCATGCTAGCCCACTCCAAAGGAACATCACCACCCCAAAACCACTTGCGACTCATAACCATCTATATCGAGGTGCAAACACCATCACAAACGAGTGTCTGAGGGCGCCTCGAGACAGGGAGGGCTCAACAAGGCCAGATGGACGATGGTCCCACTATGGCAGCCCTGCATCACATAGCGTAGGGGAGGCGGATAGATCCCAAGAAGCCCTGTACATGGCAAACTCTGTATCAAATCACCTGCCCATGCATCCATCCATCATTCCCTCATCCCGGGATCAAAATGCCTGAATAATTACTCACATGACATTAGAAACATCCATTGAGTCTGTGCGTTATGCAGCCTGCTAAATCCACAGTGCCCCAGCCCGTAATTCCAGTGTTGTGAAGTAACATGTATTTGGGAACGGACGGCCTCATCGCCCACGTAGCTATTGCGCATCCCAAACTATTCATATCAATCATTGCTCCCTCGCCATGGGCCCTGTCTCAAGGACATAGAACAATAGAACGTTACATTTGCAGTCAGACCTGTGGGCATCTCCTCGCCGCTAGCTGGAAACCGAAAGCGCCGCCCTTCGAATTCCTCATTTGCAACATCACGTCGAAAAGGCATCTGTGGCCGTTTGAAATCACTAATTATCCCATCGAGTGCGGCTGTGTGTGAAAATGGCAACTGCCTTCACCCACGAATGGGACGCCCCGCCCGTCGTTGCAACTCGGTACAGTGATGCATGAGGGCCCACCGTTACTCGAGTACTACGTCCCACTGACCCCTCACAAGTCTGTTCGCGACTGCACAGATAGTATGTGAAACAATGGGACCACAGCAGAATGAACATATCAACCAATCTTACACGGCCATCGGGTACTAATACATGATTGCAATAGCAAGATACAATTCCCCGAATTGCAGCGTTGTGCGCGGGACGTGCTCGGCCAAAGGGGAGAGCAGTTTGCACAGGTGGAATCAATCACCACAGGTGGAGGCCATACAGCCTGAAAACACATAAATTGCACAGCCAGTCCCCTCCCACAACCACACCGAAATGCTACCGGCAGGACTCGCGATGTTGGCCCTGCGGGACCTGATAGCACTGCAAGTGCTCCGACTCCAAGAAGTAGACGAACACCAACTACAACCAGCCGCACGGAGGAGACGCAGGAGGAGGAGGAGGCCAAGGCAGGGCCAGCAAGGCCCACCAGCACAGCCACTACCACCACGCAGGCAGCCCGCAATTCAACGCCTCCGAGCACATCCGTTCAACCTCACTGATGAGCAGATCCACACCCTCTACCGCCTGGACCGGGACACCATAGCCGCCATTGTGGACATGACACAGGCTGACCTTGTCAGCATGATAGATAGCCCAACCGCCATCCCACCCCTACTGAAGGTGGTGTCTGTACTCCACTTCCTGGCCACAGGCACCTACCAGCACACAGTCGGACAGTTGCATGGCATTTCTCAGCCACTGTTCTCACGGACACTATTGCAAGTGCTCGATGCCCTCCTGAAGCACGCAGACGACTACATCTCTCTACCACGCTCGGAGCAGGAAATAACCAACACAAAAGTGGGATTCCATGCACTTGCCGGCATACCGGGTTGCATTGGTGCCATCGACTGCACCCATGTTGAATTGGTCGTCCCACATGCCATGGAGGCCCAGTACCGCAACCGAAAACAATTTCATTCCCTGAATGTACAGATGGTGTGTGACTCCAACAGGATCATTACACATTGTTGTGCCCGATTCCCTGGATCAACCCATGATTCTATGGTCTTGAGGAACTCTACAATACCACGCTACATGGAACGACACGCAGGGAACAGATCCTGGCTACTCGGTGAGTCTCATTACATGCATGATGATGTGGGGTATGTGAATTGTCAATGACCTGCCAGGAAGGGGGGGGGGGTGTGCGTACGTATCAATGGCATTCCACATCATACGTTTCTCGTCCACATACAGGTGATGCTGGATATCCACTGAAGAGATGGCTCCTCACACCAGTCCGGAACCCACGGGACCAGCATGAGGAGGACTACAACCATGCCCACTCACGTACCCGTGTAGTCATAGAACAGGCATTCGGCCTACTGAAGGGTCGTTTCCGCTGCCTCAGCAGGTCTGGCGGGGCACTCCTGTACCGCCATGAGAAGGTTGCAAAGATGGTCATGGCATGTGTCATGCTCCACAACATGTGCGTACGTAGAAATGTGCCCATGCCCCCTGACGCAGAACTGCAAGCACCTGAAGATGGTCATGATGAGGGTGGGGATGTGGCAGCACCTCATGGAGTCTGCGAGGCACCGGAGGGCCGTGACATTCGTCAGCATCTCATTGATGTATGCTTCTAGCACTCACGCCTGGTGGCTGATGCATGGACACGGGACTCGTGGCACTGCGTGTGTCTGGGACATGCACAATATGGACTGTACGCCTATGATGGCCTAGTACACAAAGATCAATGTCCACACTTCTCATTGGTTGATCGTGCACTTTTTATGGCATATGTGATATCATGTTGAACACCCTATCGACCCGCCACCCAAGTGAGCCCAACACACCCCCTCCACCCTCCTACCTCCCACCCGAACACCAGTGTCCAAAGATGCTCATTGTCAGTGGGCTGTCGCTATTGCATGCCCCCTCTGCGGGTATCAGGGGCACCCCTGCCTGTGGAGCGCAGGTTCCTTCCAGATCTACGTTGGGGGCTGCCCTGGACGGAACTTGCAACGGATGATGTGTCTGCCTGCTCACGTCCATGCATGTCCCTAAGTGTTTGCGAGAGCTCAGTGAGCACACGGCGCACTGCGGCAAGTTCGGCACATACGTCTTTGGACGTCGCATGCAGTTCCCCCCTCAGGCTATCGGTGCTACTCTCCATTTGGACTCTCAGGCTCTCGGTGCTACTCTCAATTTGTGCCCTTAGCGTCTCTGTACCTCTCTCCATTTCTGCCCTAAGTGTCTCTGTTGATGTTTCTATGTCTGCCTTGGTGCCCCCACATTCATCGGCATGGCCCTTGAGGAGTGTGGCCATTTGCTGCTGTTGGACGATTAACTTGTCGAGGGACTGTTGCCTCTGCTGGGCCATGGCCATTTGCGGTGGTGTCACAGAGGGGCTGTTGTCCTCATGTTGCCTTGCCACAGGGCTTGTGGGGGATGGCCAGTCGTCGTCTTGTGGCTGCACCTGCGTGGTATCCTCATGTTGTACGGGAGGGGACAGACAGGGGGATTGGGACAGGTCATGGATGGATCTGACCTCGACATCCCCGTCTTCTGTGTCCGAGCATGCTGCCATCAATGGGGTGTCACCTATGGTGCTGCTGCCACCAGAGGCAGTGCCTTCTGTGGCATCCATTGGGGGGACCTGTGGTGGTGGTGTTGTGGCCATGCTGGCTGCTGGGGTGCCTGTTGATGTTCCCTCCTCTGTGCTGCCACCTGATTTGTGCTGCTGCCGTGTCTTGATGCGTGCAGCTGAGGTGGAGGGTCTCTGGCCGTTGGTCTTGGCCCTCTTTGCAGGTGTGCTGGTAGGGGTGTCCTGTAGCTCGTCGTTTGGATCGGACCCTGTGGTGGAGTAAAGGAGGGCGAGGGTTATTGATGGGTCAGTGGGAATTGGAATGGCATTGTATCACATGCATTGGGGTGGTACCTGAGGGTGATTTGGGTCGGGGTCTTGGAGGTGCTTTGATTTGTGTGTGGAGTGAGGGTGCAGTTGTTTGGCAGCCTGCAGTTAGGGTGTGCCTGCTGCACGTGTAGTGCGTGTTTTAGGGGTTTTTAATTAATTATGTATTTATTGTGGGTTTTAACGTGCGCTATCAGGCCGATGTGTGTGGACGTTCTCCTGGACATGTGTTTCTGTTGCACTATGGGGACACATGGTACTTCACATGAATGGACTTTGTGGATTTGGCATTGTTTTATCTGGCCCACCTACCTGAATCTTCGGATGTCTGCACTCCTTTCTCCATCCCTCCGACTCCCTCTATGCTCTCCATTCCGATGGTGGAGGCACAGATTTCTTCCCAGGGGGTCAACTTGATGGGTGATTCAGGACCTCCCCCGGTGGCTGTGGCAATGTTGCGGTTGGCAGAGAGTATGCTGCGGACGCGTATCCGCAGGTCGTCCCATCGCTTGCGGCATTGCTGTGGGGTGCGGGGTGCGGTCCCCACCGCACTTACCCGCTGTGCCACCAGAGCCCATATGGCCTTCTTGTTTGCAAGTGCCGTCCTGGTCATTTGCGTGGAGAAGACGACGGCAGCATTCTCCTGGAGGGTCTCTGTTAGCACGGTGAGTTCCTCACGGGAGTAGTGGACCTGCCGCTTGCGGTCGCACGCTTTCTTCGCTTCTGTTCCCATTATTCTTGGTTTCGCTAGGGTGGTTGACGGGTTGGGGTGTGTTTCGGGGTAGTGATTTTAGTGGTTGTGTGGTTTTAGTGTATTTATAGGTGTACGCCGGGATGTTTCCCGTTCCGGGCCCATGTTTTAGCTTCCGTTTCCGTATATTTCCGGCCACCGTACTTTCCGGTAGGCGCACACTGCGGTGACCGCTAAGAGGGGTGGCGGTATTGCACCTGGGGCGCCGTACGGCGGCGGTGTGGGCCGTTTTGGGGTCATTTCCGCCATCGCGGACTTTGCACTTCCGCCATGCCGTGGTGCTCGTGTCCGATGGGTCGGAATGGGCCGCACTTTGCTCCTTCGTACAATGGCGGAAACGCTATTTACGCTGTGGCGCTCCGGTCAGTCGCTTTCCGCCAGGGTCGTAATGAGGGCCAGTAGTATCTGATGGGACTGTTTATGACCACACAAGTAAATGTAGCCCAGTTCATAGGGAGCCTAGCAACACATCAGAAAGCAATAACTGCGCCTCTTCATGGACACACAAGTCAGGTGCCATAGCCCACTCGACAATAGTATAACACAAGTCAGTCGTGTGTATTGGTGGGTGTGAGGGGTGCACAATTAGATATCGTGACGGGGGTGCTAGCATGAAAGGAAGAGGGTGGGGCACATCAACTATTGAGCTTTTAATTTAACAAAACACTTTTAGGAGGGTTGTTAAATACTTACTTAAACATGTCTAGCACGTGACTTGCATTTTTGGATGATAAGCAGAAGTAAACAGGGACATACAAGGCAGAGGAGATTATGTAAAGTGAATCATTAACAACTCACAGCAAGTTCCAGAAATGAACAGCTGTCCCTCCTGGGGCTAGATTACAGAAACCTTCCACCGGTGCAAGTGCAATGTTGCACTGTATTAGCACTAGGGCAAAGTTTGCCCTATTTCTAAAAATACAGGTACATATTGGAGAACCACTGCACCATGACAAGTGCTCTTTGCCATGGTATTAGCACCAGGGCAAAATGCCACCTGGGAAAGAAATATAAACTTTGACTGCATTGTTGCAACAGGGCAAAGTTTGCCCTAGTGCTAGCATAAGGGCAAACTTTGTCCTGCTGCATAAATGCATTGAAAATTGATATTCTTTTTAAAAGGGCAATGTATTCCCTTATGCCGATACTATGCCAAACTGCACTTGTCATGGTGCAATGGTGTTCTAATATGTCCCAGTGTTTTTAGGAATAAGGCAAACTTTGCCCTTGTGCTAATAACGTGCAACTCTGCACTTGCACCGGTGCAACATTTCTGTAATCTGGCCTCTGATTATAAAATATGATTGACAGCACCATCAGGCGCAACTGCCAAAGGAAACACTTTGATGTGGTTTGCTGGTTCTTTAGTCGGGGTTTCCTATCAGAGCAGATGCTTGTCAGCAAACCACACAGCTTTGCTTTGGGGTTGGCGTGCCCGTTGCAACTCGGTCTATGCCGTCTGTACACGATTGGTGGTTTGCTGATTATAAGGCATGGTAAGATGTTGCACCACTCTAGAGGAAGTCACGTGTCACTTTCCAGAATTAGTCCCACGGCAGAGTTGACTGGTAGAAGTCATGTCTGATCCAAAAGCTCAGGTGTGGTGGAGAGTGCACAGGCCTGAGCTACCCATGCAGCGGGGATCTTTCTGTAGGGGCCTGAAGCACATCAGTGTTTTAATAGTTGCCCTCCCACTCAGAAAACGTTCCAATTGTAGGGGGGTCTTGGAAATGATTCACACCTGATCAAATGTGCAGTGTTACACATGATAATTACTGAAACGATGTATCAGTCAGCATTCCAAATTGTTTATATGCAATATTCATCATTTTAAAGTGTTCTTTGTACTCATAGGAATTCACAGTATACATAATTTAGATGATTCTTTAGTCAGAATTTCTGATTATCTGCATTTCTCTATATAGTAATAGTGTGTGTTCAACATACATTAATTCATAGATAACACTTGTGATTCAATTTTGTTCCATAGACACAAACATTTTTGTAAACATTTTTGACCAAAATTAAAGGAAAAAAATAATAAAGGAGCTTGACGCGTTTCAAGAATGAATTCTCTTCTTCAGGAGCAAAACGTCTCTTATCTTCGATTCAAACATTCAGAAACTCATTTCTATAACCCACATTTTAAAGAATATGTATATTAGTTTAAATTCTATATTTCAGGTTACTAAGTAGTCATTCTCAATACTGAATGATCATTATAAATACTGCACCTCACCTTGTTCCTCTTGATGATAGTTGGTGTACTGTTCAAGTGCTAATGATGTTCGTTCTGATGTTACCTTTGGAGTAGGAGTATATATATATGCATATATCCATAAAATGTATCACTACTGAGAATTCATCTGTAAGTATAAAGATAACCCGTTGTAAATGTACTTGTTGCCTTGCTCATGTCCTTAAATTTTCTTGAGAGATATAGCCCTTCATCATCTTCTGTCTTTTTTACACAATCTGTTCAAGAGTCTTCTTTCAATCATGTGCCGCCCAAGCGGTCTCCTATGGAGGGAGGTATACCATTCAAAACTATTAATGTGAAGACATACAGTCTACAGACTTTGTAGCAACGATATATAGTGAATACTCACCACTATGTGGTGTCAATATTGTCGACAATTGTATAAAACGATTAGAGGTAGAACAGCTTCTTCTTCTTATATGGAACTGCAAATGCATGTCAATGATAGGAATGTGTAACATCCTTAGCGGTGCATTTTAATTTGCTTACGTTGTACTAAGATATAGGGCCTCATTACAAGAGTGGCGGAATGGGTTAACGGGTGGCGCAAAAGGATGCGGACCCGTTAACACCATTCCGCCACATTACGAGGTCCCCTCGTGGGACCCTCTCTGCACGTCCGGTTTCACCAGACGTGTAGAGCGGGTCCCGAGAGGGGAAGAGGGAGCTAACAATGGGCCGGTTGTAATTGGCCCGTTGTTAGCTCCCTCCCCCATTCCCATTCAGCCGTATGGGGGCTGAAATGGGAATGGGGAAGGCCCGGGCCGGGTTCCTGGAGGGAGGAGTTACCGGGCCCTCCGAACTCGGAATGGCCCGGTAATTCCCCATTCTGGGAACCTGGACCCGATTTTGGCGGCAGCCATGCTAATATGGGTAAATGTGTATAATATTCTTAGGCTCAAAATACGTTTCGTTCAAAGAATGCTTTTTGAACGAATAATTAAAAAATATATACAGTGTGTCTCTTACCCAGGTCGTTGTGAGATTGTGGTATATTCATCGAACTCAACATGGAACTGGCTGCGACAATGTTCTGTTGTAAACCGTTGCTAAGCAATGATTTTCTTTTTATATTCTATGTTCGCGTGCTTGGTGTTCGCAAGTATAGTTGATCAGGCCTTATGGGATATGTAGTCTCAAAGGTTCTGTAATTCTTCTCATTTAGGTAACAATATTATTGCATACTAAGTGCAGTCGCATGGCGTTGGCATGTATACGCAATCTCAATGGTGCCATTCCTATTTTCGTCTCAGTAAAGGCTACTTTTTCACTCTATGTGTATTTGTGTGGCATAAGCACGTGTGAGGGATGTGGCCTAATCATCCTTGTTCAAACATATTGAAAGTCACGATTCTGTCCTTCACATATGAGATTTCTTATAATGGAATTACAAAGCGATGTGTACAATATTGAGGACAACATTCATTGGCCTAATATCTTCTGAGGTTACATTATGTCATAAAGTAATGCTTGGAGTTTTCAAAGAAAGTCACACGACCCAGGCGGAGGACCATGGTGCTAATAGCACCATGGTCCATGCCAGTAATTTACTGACTCCGCCATGGAGAAAGGGAGAATTACCACCCCCATTACAAGGTTGGCGGGCAGTAATTCCCCCTTCCTCCATGGCCCTTCCCCATTCCCATTTTTGCCCCATATGGCTCAATGGGAATGGGGAAGGCGCTAAGTACGGTGCTGAAAATTGCTGCACCGTACTTAGCACCAAGGTCCCTTTGCGGGTCCCTACCTTAACGGCTGTTAAAACCAGCCATTAAGGTCGGGTCCCGCAAAGGGACCTCGTAATTAGGCGCTAATAGGTTAAGGGCGCCGCAGCCTTTTACGGCGCCGTTAACCCATTAGCGCCTGGGTCGTAATGAGGCCCACAATGTTTGCAAATCTTTCGATCAGTATCTGACACGTTTAGAAATCAGAATATTCATCAATACAGGGTATATTTATCACATCTCCAAATAGTTCCATAATTACATGGCTATTTCGTGGAGTTCAATTAAATTCCTGTCATCATTTCACTATTTTTCTGAAACATTTCTTCAAACATTTGCTGTAAGATTTTAGTGATCATTATTGCATAACTAAATGACCCTCTCGTGGGGTTCCGTGTAATGAACATCTGGATTTACATGCAATGTATGACATTATTTCGACCCTTCCTTATAAGCATTGATTTGTGGTGAATTATATTTCTCTGTTGGGATTGTCAAATGTCTCCTCGTTAAATGACTCATTGTGTTCTGGATATGAGGATTTAGTAAGTGTATATTCACATCAATTGAGGTGGATATCTATGGTGTAATTAGACCATCATAAGAAGTCAGCTAACGAAAATTCCTCATTCATGCCCCGGGGTTCTAGTGAGTCCAGTTTATGGACCCAAAACAGTTCTCTGTGTGACATACAGGCCGATTCATGGAATAATTAGCGCGGCGCAAGTGGCCAAAAACGTGCGAATCGCAGTGGAATAGCGAAAATCGCAGTGCAAGTGCGAAAATCGCACGAAAAGCAGCGCACGTCGATTCATGGAAGGCCGTGCGCGAGAAAACCAGCGGATGTGCGATAAAAAAGTGCGCGGCGCACGTTGGCGCACAGGCCATCTAACAGCGTGCGCCAGGTCACAGCGAAAATCGCACAGGCCACAGCGAAATTCGCACATAGCGCGGCGCACGCAACAAAAGTAGGCGGAACACGGGCGTAACACTCGGAATGGGGAACAACTTGCCAAAACGTGGGCGTCACGGGGGAAGTACAGGGCACAAGTGCGCGGAACGCCCACACGCTCGCCTACAACACGTATTCATGGAATAGAATAGGGGAAAAAAGCGCACGCTCAAACCAGCGCACAGGCACAAACACGACCGCCACAAGAAAGCAGGCGGTAGCGTCTCTGCGGCTGTAAGAAATGTGTGCCAAAAGGTGCGCCAACAAATAGCACCTATATACTGCCATGATGAATGTCCCATACTGTGGCCCTCCAGGAAAAATGACGTGCAAAGGGGTACCAACAAACACGGACACCCGCTGACAAAAAATACGTGTGCGTGTATACCGGGGTGCGCGGGAAGTCTCACACGCGATTTCAGCAGGGTACGTGCATCACAGGGGTTCGCGTGAAGTTATTCACGCGATCGGGCCTGGGGGAGCGGGCTACGTGTATTTCAGGGGTTCGCGTGAAGTTTCTCACGCGATCGGGCCTGGGGGAGCGTGCTACGTGTATTTCAGGGGTTCGCGTGAAGTTTCATGCGATCGGGCCTGGGGGAGCGTGCTACGTGTATTTCAGGGGTTCGCGTGAAGTTTCACATGCGATCGGGCCTGGGGGAGCGGGCTACGTGTATTACAGGGGTTCGCGTGAAGTTCCTCACGCGATCGGGCCTGGGGTAGCGGGCTACGTGTATTACAGGGGTTCGCGTGAAGTTCCTCACGCGATCGGGCCTCTGGGAGCAGGCTACGTGTATTCCAGGGGTGCGCGGGAAGTTCCACACGCGAATAGCCTGGGCGCGTGTATTTGAGGGGTGCGCGGGAAGTTCCACACGCGAATAGCCTGGGCGCGTGTATTTCAGGGGTGCGCGGGGAGTTCCACACGCGAATAGCCTGGGCGCGTGTATTTCAGGGGTGCGCGGGAAGTTCCACACGCGAATAGCCTGGGCGCGTGTATTTGAGGGGTGCGCGGGAAGTTCCACACGCGAATAGCCTGGGCGCGTGTATTTGAGGGGTGCGCGGGAAGTTCCACACGCGAATAGCCTGGGCGCGTGTATTTCAGAGGTGCGCGGGGAGTTCCACACGCGAATAGCCTGGGCGCGTGTATTTCAGGGGTGCGCGGGAAGTTCCACACGCGAATAGCCTGGGCGCGTGTATTTCAGGGGTGCGCGGGAAGTTCCACACGCGAATAGCCTGGGCGCGTGTATTTCAGGGGTGCGCGGGGAGTTCCACACGCGAATAGCCTGGGCGAGTGTATTTCAGGGGTGCGCGGGGAGTTCCACACGCGAATAGCCTGGGCGCGTGTATTTCAGGGGTGCGCGGGAAGTTCCACACGCGAATAGCCTGGGCGCGTGTATTTCAGGGGTGCGCGGGAAGTTCCACACGCGAATAGCCTGGGCGCGTGTATTTCAGGGGTGCGCGGGAAGTTCCACACGCGAATAGCCTGGGCGAGTGTATTTCAGGGGTGCGCGGGGAGTTCCACACGCGAATAGCCTGGGCGCGTGTATTTCAGGGGTGCGCGGGAAGTTCCACACGCGAATAGCCTGGGCGCGTGTATTTCAGGGGTGCGCGGGAAGTTCCACACGCGAATAGCCTGGGCGCGTGTATTTCAGGGGTGCGCGGGAAGTTTTACACGCGATTTCTGCACGGTACGTGTATTTCAGGGGTGCCGGGGAGTCCCACATGTGATTTGACAGTGTGGGTCCTCCCAGGTGTACCCTGTACACCCGCCACGGCCCCTGCAGGCAGCCCACACCACAGGGGACTACCCTGCATCCCTGGTCATGTCCCGCAGGCAGCCCACCCAACAAGGGCATGCCCCCCAGCAAAGGCACATGTCTCCTTGAACTAATGAACACCAACTCATGTCCCCTTGCACCCCCACCCCCCAGCACTGTGGGGCACCTGCCAGCAGGCCCCCACCCATGTCCAACTCATGTCCCCCACCACCCCCACCCCCCAGCCACCAGGGTCACCCTCCACCAGGCCCCCACTCATGTCACCCACCACCCCCACCCCCCAGCCACCAGGGTCACCCTCCACCAGGCCCCCACCCATGTCTCCCACCACCCCCACCCCCCAGCCACCAGGGTCACCCTCCACCAGGCCCCCACTCATGTCTCCCACCACCCCCACACCCCAGCAGTGCAGTGGCACCCTCCACCAGGCCCCCACTCATGTCTCCCACCACCCCCACACCCCAGCAGTGCAGGGACACCCTCCACCAGGCCCCCACTCATGTCTCCCACCACCCCCACACCCCAGCAGTGCAGGGGCACCCTCCACCAGGCCCCCACTCATGTCTCCCACCACCCCCACACCCCAGCAGTGCAGGGGCAGCCTCCACCAGGCCCCCACTCATGTCACCCACCACCCCCACCCCCCAGCCACCAGGGTCACCCTCCACCAGGCCCCCACTCATGTCACCCACCACCCCCACCCCCCAGCCACCAGGGTCACCCTCCACCAGGCCCCCACCCATGTCTCCCACCACCCCCACCCCCCAGCCACCAGGGTCACCCTCCACCAGGCCCCCACTCATGTCACCCACCTCCCTCACCCCCCAGCCACCAGGGGCACCCTCCACCAGGCCCCCACTCATGTCTCCCACCACCCCCACACCCCAGCAGTGCAGGGGCACCCTCCACCAGGCCCCCACTCATGTCTCCCACCACCCCCACCCCCCAGCCACCAGGGGCACCCTCCACCAGGCCCCCACTCATGTCACCCACCACCCCCACCCCCCAGCAGTGCAGGGGCACCCTCCACCAGGCCCCCACTCATGTCTCCCACCAGCCCCACACCCCAGCCACCAGGGGCACCCTCCACCAGGCCCCCACTCATGTCTCCCACCACCCCCAGCCCCCAGCCACCAGGGGCACCCTCCACCAGGCCCCCACTCATGTCACCCACCACCCCCACCCCCCAGCCACCAGGGTCACCCTCCACCAGGCCCCCACCCATGTCTCCGACCACTCCCACACCCCAGCAGTGCAGGGGCACCCTCCACCAGGCCCCCACTCATGTCTCCCACCACCCCCACACCCCAGCAGTGCAGGGACACCCTCCACCAGGCCCCCACTCATGTCTCCCACCACCCCCACACCCCAGCAGTGCAGGGGCACCCTCCACCAGGCCCCCACTCATGTCTCCCACCACCCCCACACCCCAGCAGTGCAGGGGCAGCCTCCACCAGGCCCCCACTCATGTCACCCACCACCCCCACCCCCCAGCCACCAGGGGCACCCTCCACCAGGCCCCCACTCATGTCACCCACCACCCCCACCCCCCAGCCACCAGGGGCACCCTCCACCAGGCCCCCACTCATGTCTCCCACCACCCCCACACCCCAGCAGTGCAGGGGCACCCTCCACCAGGCCCCCACTCATGTCTCCCACCACCCCCACCCCCCAGCCACCAGGGGCACCCTCCACCAGGCCCCCACTCATGTCACCCACCACCCCCACCCCCCAGCCACCAGGGGCACCCTCCACCAGGCCCCCACTCATGTCTCCCACCACCCCCACACCCCAGCAGTGCAGGGGCACCCTCCACCAGGCCCCCACTCATGTCTCCCACCACCCCCACCCCCCAGCCACCAGGGGCACCCTCCACCAGGCCCCCACTCATGTCACCCACCACCCCCACCCCCCAGCAGTGCAGGGGCACCCTCCACCAGGCCCCCACTCATGTCTCCCACCAGCCCCACACCCCAGCCACCAGGGGCACCCTCCACCAGGCCCCCACTCATGTCTCCCACCACCCCCAGCCCCCAGCCACCAGGGGCACCCTCCACCAGGCCCCCACTCATGTCACCCACCACCCCCACCCCCCAGCCACCAGGGTCACCCTCCACCAGGCCCCCACCCATGTCTCCCACCACCCCCACACCCCAGCAGTGCAGGGGCACCCTCCACCAGGCCCCCACTCATGTCTCCCACCACCCCCACACCCCAGCAGTGCAGGGACACCCTCCACCAGGCCCCCACTCATGTCTCCCACCACCCCCACTCCCCAGCAGTGCAGGGGCACCCTCCACCAGGCCCCCACTCATGTCTCCCACCACCCCCACACCCCAGCAGTGCAGGGGCAGCCTCCACCAGGCCCCCACTCATGTCACCCACCACCCCCACCCCCCAGCCACCAGGGGCACCCTCCACCAGGCCCCCACTCATGTCACCCACCACCCCCACCCCCCAGCCACCAGGGGCACCCTCCACCAGGCCCCCACTCATGTCTCCCACCACCCCCACACCCCAGCAGTGCAGGGGCACCCTCCACCAGGCCCCCACTCATGTCTCCCACCAGCCCCACACCCCAGCCACCAGGGGCACCCTCCACCAGGCCCCCACTCATGTCTCCCACCACCCCCAGCCCCCAGCCACCAGGGGCACCCTCCACCAGGCCCCCACTCATGTCACCCACCACCCCCACCCCCCAGCCACCAGGATCACCCTCCACCAGGCCCCCACCCATGTCTCCCACCACCCCCACACCCCAGCAGTGCAGGGGCACCCTCCACCAGGCCCCCACTCATGTCTCCCACCACCCCCACACCCCAGCAGTGCAGGGACACCCTCCACCAGGCCCCCACTCATGTCTCCCACCACCCCCACACCCCAGCAGTGCAGGGGCACCCTCCACCAGGCCCCCACTCATGTCTCCCACCACCTCCACACCCCAGCAGTGCAGGGGCAGCCTCCACCAGGCCCCCACTCATGTCACCCACCACCCCCACCCCCCAGCCACCAGGGGCACCCTCCACCAGGCCCCCACTCATGTCTCCCACCACCCCCAGCCCCCAGCCACCAGGGGCACCCTCCACCAGGCCCCCACCCATGTCTCCCACCACCCCCACACCCCAGCAGTGCAGGGGCACCCTCCACCAGGCCCCCACTCATGTCTCCCACCACCCCCACACCCCAGCAGTGCAGGGACACCCTCCACCAGGCCCCCACTCATGTCTCCCACCAGCCCCACACCCCAGCCACCAGGGGCACCCTCCACCAGGCACCCACACATGTCCCCCTGCCCCCAGGTCCTGACGATACTCAATCATGGCAGTAATGGGCAGCATACCCAGCACAAACACCCAGGCAAGGATTGCATCCACCCACATAGTGAATGCAATTACATGATACAACCCCAATGGCAAGTCTGTAAATGAACACATGTCCGTCACACACACATACACAATGGGTGCAAGTCAATGTCAAAACCCATATCATGACATGTAACAAACCAATGAGAAAATAACACAAGTGTAAGAAAATATAAAAAATGTATTAAAAACCAAAAATAAGTGAACTTTTCAAACATACAACGATGTGGCTAAGTAAATAAATGGTCCATGTCCGAGAACAAAAGTGATAAACAAAAAAACAAAGGAATAAAAAATTAAAATGAATTTGTCCAAAGCAATATCATGTCATAGGAAATTAATGAAAAACCATTACGTCATGGTGAAAACAATAAGAAATTAAAAAAATGTATCTCCCAAAAAAACAAACTATATACAGGAATGTTCCAGGGTCCATGAGCCCAACACCAAAAATGAAACCTACCACTAACTAATGTAAAATATATGTACAAAAAAGTGGCCGTTGTCCGAGCGGTCCAAAATAATAAAAATAAATAAAGGAAACCTAGCACTAACTAACTAAATAACTATATACAAAGGCAGCGGGCAAGTCCTGCGGCTCACTTGGTGATGTTGCTGGCCAGGGCATCATCGAACTCCATGTCGATGTCCTGGAGGCGGGACTCTGTCCTGGCCCCGAGGTCTCGCAGGGACAACCCCATGTCCACCTCAAACTCCCTGCGAGCTTCCTCGAGGCACTCAGCCCGCCTCAATGCCCGACGCACGGAGAACTCCGCCCTGACCATGGCGAGCCGCTCCTCTTCTGCCCGCTGCCGCTCCGCACCTATCCGCTGGCCAAACTCCTCCCACACGGAACACACCACCATCCCAGGGTTGCCCTGCCCTCCGGCCGATGCCTGCCCCTCTGATCTTGATGGCCCCGAGCCATGATGCCTCCCACGTCGAGCCCGCTGCTGCCTCCGACGCCACTGCCTCTGCCAGCACGACGGCATCCAGGCTGATGGAAACCACCGACGCCGTCGTGCACGTGCCCTGCCCGATGATGCCGTCACATCTTCCATCTGCTGGGGTCCACTTGCTGTGTTGTCCACCCCTGCTGGACCTCCGACTCCCAACTGTGGCAGGGATGGGATCCCCACCAAGCTGGCTGCATTGGTCGGGGCAGGTCCACAGGGGGCCCTGGTGGCATCTGGGCCGGAAGACGGCAAGGAGAACGACCGGTGGATAGCCTGCACAGAGGAGGAGAGGGCCGTCAGATTGGCCAACACATGCAGGAAACCCCCGAACATGGCCGATCCCAATTGGGCCACGTCGGCACGGTGCACTTCGTGATGACGTGCGTGCTCCTCCCGGGAAGCACGCACGTCATCACGAATCACAGCCGTGCGCATCGCGACCCCAATCAGGACCTTCTCCACGCGGCCAGGGGTTACCACGTCCGCAGGTGGAGGGGAGTCAGGTGACATGGACATCCCCTCTACCTGCGGACGGGCCTGGGACGGGGCATCCCTGCAGGTGCATGGTGGTGCACTCACAGGGTCAGGAACAGTGACATGCACAGGCCCCTCCACGGTGACCTGTGCTGCCTCCTGCCCCTGGCCCTGGACTGCACCACTTGCACCAGCAGGGATGCTCCCACCAGGCCCCATGTGTGCACCAGTGTCGGCCTCCTCCTCCTCTGTGCAAACCACCAACCTGGATGGCTCCTCACCGTCTCCCGCCGTAGCAGGCCCCTGTGGGGGCTCACCCACCCCTTCCGCTGCAGCCGTGGGGGCATCCCCGCCGCCTTGCTCCACAGCGCCGTCTCCGCCCTCTTCTTCACTAGCCGCTGCGTAGAGGGAGACAAAGGACACAAGCATCAGGCTACTGTACAATGGTCCCCTAGACAGGAAGCAATAGCAGATGAGCACCACTGTCAAAGTACACTTCCATCATGTCCCTCCACAACACATGGGTCAGTCCAGGCAAAACACACACAGTAACAGGCATGGTGCATGCCATGGACATTTCCATGCATGTCCAATGGACTCTAGAAACATTCAATGATATGTAACTCACATGCATCATGGCTCATGCATATCACATGCACACACTTCACCTCAGTCACATCCATCAGGCCCCAAACACACCGAACACAGGCGAAACAAGGGTAAGTTGGGTGCGTCACTGAATCTGTGCATTGTCACACACATGTGTCATGCATCTATGGCATGCACAAGTCACAGACACGCAGGTCAGGCACACAGACATGGCTACCATATATGTACCTGGCATCAGCACCCATCCTTCACCCCCATCCATGTCCAGGTACAGAGACTGGCATGCTCTCATGTCCAAAATCTGCATAGGGCTCCCCATGCCGCATTTCAACACATGCAACAACCATGTGGGTCACACATCACTGGTCGCACATGCATTACCATGATGTCCCTGCACACATACATGCATACATGGCCCATGGCACACATACAGGCAAGTATCATAGAACCAGCACACCGCAACATGCCCTGTCTCACACAGTAATGCTTGGACTCATACCGCTCAACTCCAGACGGGCCTCCCTCTCAAGGACCTGGGCGTGGAGCGCTGGGCGTACGCGTTCCAGGACCCTCTTCTGGATGGAACTCATGCGGCCCCGGCCCCCCTCCACGAGGCGCCGGGCCTTCACAAGGGTCCTGGACCTCAAGTCCTCCCAGCGCTTCCTGATCTTCTGGACGTTGCGGGTTGCCACCCCCTCCGCGTTGATGGCAACCACACAGTCGGCCCAGATCCTCTCCCGTCCTTCCTTGCTGGCGCGGGACGATCCAAAGAGGGCATCATACTGCCCCAGGACATGCTCCACCAGGACACCAACTTCGGTGGCAGTGAAGCTGGTGCCCCTCTGCCCCTCTGGCCTGGGGTTGCCACTGGTGCCAGATGTGGAAGTGCCCGACATGGCAACCCCAGAGGCAGGTGTGGGTGGGCAACTGGGTCCTGGGGCTGGGCTGTGGAGCGATGTAATCCCAGTTGGGAGTCTTCAGTTCCAGCAGGGGTGGACACAGCAACTGGACCCCTGCAGATGGCTGATGTGCAGGCACCAAATGGCAGGGCACGGTGGCAGCAGGCAGGCAGGCAGGCAGCAGCAGATAGCACGTGGGAGGCTGCTCGGGGCACTGGGGGGCAGTAACTCGGCCTTCTGGGCAGGAGCGTGGTGTTCCGTGTGTTTTCGGGTGGCCAGCTTGATACGGAGTGATTTGGCACGTGAAAATCCTGCACGTCAGCGTGAAATCCGAGGAAAGGCCCTTAGCGCGTAAGCGCGTCAGCACGCATACGCGATTCTATTGGACCAGAGTCCCTCAGCGCGTAAGCGCGTCTGACGTGACCCGCACGGGCGTTCCCCACTCAGCACGTGATGACGGAACACACGTGGAAATACTGCACGTCAGAGTGTCATCGCGTGATTGGCCTATGTACGTGTATTTCATTGCGTGTAATTGGACAAAAGTGCGCGTACACGCGATTGGCCTATGTACGTGTATTTAATGGGTGCGCGGCCACTTACACACGCAAGTACGTCAGCGAACCGGTATCCCGTGGTGCGTGTGAATTTCCACACGCTATTGGACTGGGAACTGGATTCCAGGGGTGCGCGGGTCACACGCTGTATCCCGTGGTGCGTGTGAATTTCCACACGCTATTGGACTGGGAAGTGGATTCCAGGGGTGCGCGGGTCACACGCTCGCCTAGAACACGCGCAAAGCATAAAATTGCGGACTTTAACAATAACAAGCTCAGACGCCAGGATGAACATACCGTTCCTAGCAGCAGTGGCAGTGGGCTACCAAAGGAGGAGGAGGAGGATAGTCAGGGCCAGAATATTCACACCCAGAACCAGCCTTTTCGGGATGCCTGATGACCAGGTGTATGGGAGGTACAGGTTTCCACCACACATCATACTGGACCTGGTGAGTGAGTGGGAGGATGACCTCACATCACCCACCCTGTGCTCCCAAGCACTCAGCCCCCTGGAGAAGGTCCTCAATGTACTGCACTTCTTAGCCACTGGATCATTTCAGCGGACAAGTGCCATAGTGGGTGGGGTGTCACAGGCCACCCAGTCACGCTGCCTACACCAGGTCTTGAACATCATGACTGCACGCCCATCAGTCCGCAGGCACATATACCTGCCCAGAACACCTGCAGAAAGGCATGCTGCCGCCCTGGATTTTTACGCTGTGGCACGATTCCCCAAAGTGCTAGGTGCCATCGACTGCACCCATGTGGCTCTACGTCCCCCCAGGGCATCTGAGCACATCTATAGGAACCGCAAGCACTGGCATTCCATCAACGTGCAGGTAGCATGTAATGCCAAGGGAATCATCACCTCAGTATATGCCAACTATCCCGGCTCCACCCATGACAGCTTCATTTACCGAATGTCCACCCTAAGCCGGGACCTAGAAGCTGGGCGGCATGGCGATACATGGCTGCTTGGTGAGTATGTATGCCACTGCACATGCATGCATGTTGGATACTGAGCAAGGTCACAACCCCACCAATGATACCAATCACCACCTCCACAGGGGACAGTGCCTACCCTCTCAGCCCCCACATGATGACGCCAATTCGGAACCCCACCACGCCACCCCAGGTAAGATATAACACAGCCCACATTACAACCAGGGGCATAGTGGAGCGCACATTCGGAGTGCTAAAGTCACGCTTTCGCTCCCTTGACCGTTCTGGCGGGCAGCTGTTATACGCTCCCCCAGTAGTGTGCAGGATCATAGTGGCAGCATGTGTCCTGCACAACGTTACAACACGCCGGGGCCTGGCCGTGGACATGGTGGTGGCCCCACATCCCCAACCACATGCACAGCCGCTGCGCATGGGAGGGGAAAGGGCACGGGGGGAGGCAGCCCGTACACAGCTAGTGGCTAATTACTTCACATAGAAATCACACCCCTGTGGAGTGCACACTGCCCTGGCACATTCCATCTGACAATCAATAATGACTCAACCTGACACTGATCCTGAATGTCTGGAGAATGAACCGGGAATACCATGTCAGCCTGAGATTGTTCACCTGGAAGTGTCACAATGTGTGCATCCCTACCCACACAGACACCACCAATGCAGTTTTGTGAAGTTACACATTCAAGCAGCTAAAATGAATACCCACTTGCAAAATGCAACAAGAGGACAGTGCCATGTCAGCCAACCCAACCCCAGCACCGCCACACGACACACCGTGCCATGTCATGCTAATTGCAGGTAAACAAAGTAATCCCCACAACATGACATCAGTCTCACTATGTACAGTGGCACTATTAGAAACCTGCAACACCTGAAATGCTCACAGCAATGCCGGACCAACAACATACTTGAGCACGTAGTACCATTAACATGACATCACAAATGTTACATATTAGTAGTCTCACCACCTGGAAATGCCTGCACTCCCACCACTACCAACTGTGCAGTGTTGTCGCCATGTAGAGTTGTAGGTGCACTGCTGCCAACATGGTCCCCATCTCCAGACTAGAGGTCCTTGTGTGGACATGAGGAAGGGACCTGCAAATTGGGAGGTAGACACAGAAGAAGAGTTACACATCAATGCAACATGCAGTGTACAACACAACAGTAATATGCACTATGAATGTATACACAGTATTGACTACAGACTGGCCACACAGCTCATGGGAGTCCAACGTCACTGTGTAATTCACTGTCACTTGGGCACACCCTTTGCAAGCCCATGGAAACGGGAAGCAGGAGGGGTGTGTGTGACTCAAACCCAAGCATCTGAACCAAATACATTACAAGCCTGCATGTGCCCAGCCACAATGCAGCGTATGCCCACAGGAACCACGGAAGCCAACAGATCGAAGCCAACAGATCGAAGCCAACAGATCGTCCCAAAAAAATTGGGAATAAAAGAAATCAAAATAAAAATAAAAATAAGAAACAATCAAAAATGGCCATTGATGGGCCCGGGGGGGTTGGGGAGGCCACCCAGGAGGTCCGAGGACAGGATGCACACCAGAACCCACCTGCGTGGATCCTGGGAAGATAAAACACCTCCATGGGCTCATGGCCCACACGGCTACCCTATTGTGGGAGTATCACTGCTGTCGCTATTATCACCCTGTGCAGCTGCATCCAGAGGTGGTTGCACTATGGGAGGCAGCCCACGCAAGGCCCTAGTCTGCTCCTCCATGGCTGCAAGCATGCGGGTGTGGTAGGTCTGGTTCTGGAGGATGAGTGTGCGGAGGTCCCCATGCAACAACTCACGGGATGCCCGGACCTCCGCCCTCGTTGCCTGCATCTCAGCTGAGAGCGTACGGGTGAGATGCTCCAGCTGCTGTTCTGTCCTTTGGTGTGTTGAAGCCTCAAGCTCAACAAGAGTCGTCCTGAGGTGAAGGAGCTCCTGCCTCAGGGCTTCCCTGTGGCCCTGGGACTCAATGGAGATGGCCTCCTGCAGAGTCGCCAGTGCCGCCCGCCTGTCCCTGTTGGACCCCAACATGTCCTCCCTGTGTGACTGGCAGATGGAGTCGGTTGCCTGCTCTAGTCGCTCCATCAGCCTTTCTGGGGGGACAATGGAAGTGGCCACCCTATCCATGGCCTGAGCCATCATCTCGGATGATGCAGCCTGTTGGGTTGCCATACCGTAAATGGATTGCTCCCATGCGGTATTGCCGGGTGGCGTACGGCCACCACGTCGGCGGGCACCACACCTGTCTGGGGCAAGGCGAACTGCGCCTTGCTGTGCCGGCACTGCCTGAGGCTGCAGGACTGCATTCCCCCTCTGATCTGCTGGCCCAGGAACAGGATCAGATGTCGCTGAGTGTGACCCTGCATCCGTAACCACCGAAGGCGTAGCTGCCAACACTGACATCCCCATGGAGGGTTCTGACCCTGGTGCAGGTGGGTGAGACAGAACAGAATCCCTCCCTGGAACACTCACCTGCGACGGCACGTAGGTCTCATCCGAATCAACACCTGAGTACAGCTCGGGGGAGGTGCAGCCAGAGACACCCCTTGAGAGCACGACCTGCAGCACTTGTGGGTTCTCCCCCACCACCACACCACGTCCCTCACTGGTGGTTGGTCGGCCTTCGGACCCCTCCTGGGTCTGCACCATCTCCACAACCCCAGCAGTATCAGGTGCGTCTTCCCCTGCAAAGACATGAAAACAAAGAAATGGAAACAGGCATTAGCACCATGGCACACATTGAGGGCTGAGAAGCAAGAGAACCAGTACTTGATTGACACATGTCCCACATGACTAAAACCCTCCCATGCATGCACCCTCACTGCGTATGAAGTCCAGGCAAATGGCACACACTGATGACACCAAGATGGAAGATGAACACATTTTCTGCATGCTGCCTGGCAGTGGCATCACACATTGGCCTGTGATTGGCAGGTGAAACACACATGCCATCACACAGATGGCATGTACCATTGCTATTGAGTGAAGATGGAGAGGAGGGCAGCACCTATTCATTCAGTCCAGTTCCCGCATGTAATAGCTTTTCTATTTCTAACAGGTCAGATTTTTCACCTGGAGCTGCCAGTCTGAAATGGTCCAATTGCACAGGGACATGTGTGTACAAATGATATCCAGGTAACAAAGTCACTCCACTTTACCATACCCATGTCAGACATGTGACTAGTGGACAGCGACATGCCTAGTGAAAGTGGTGGAATGCAAACAAACTGACTGAATGAACAGTGAAGAAGAAGCAAATATGTTGTGGCAAGGTGACACTTCAAGGGCAACTGGCGTGCAGTTGGGCTAGATGTCTACTGTTGGCAGAAGGGATACTGCTATGGCCAAATGCAGCTGCGCAGGAAGGATTGCAGCTGCGCAGGAAGGATTGCATGAAGCACATGGCTGACCCATATGACTCAGGCGCACACACTCTCACCTGGCACCCGAACAGAAGCCCTCACACACACACCATGCACATGGATGACACACACATGCATGTGCACTCACCGGACAATGCCTCGTAATCAGCCAGATCTCCCACGCCTTGGATCTGTTCCTCCGTGACGTAGGTCCCAGCGACTGACTCATGTGGAGTGAGTTCCATGTCTACTACTGGAGACCCACCTCCAGTCACTAGAGTTGCGGCATGACTTGAGGCCAGCTTACTCTTTGCCCTGCGCTTTAGGTCATTCCAGCGCTTATAGCAATCATTGGCTGTGCGCCTCACAATTCCAAGGGCACTTACGATGTCCGCAACAGTCTGCCAGTGTGCCTGGCGTTGTGCAGGTGTGGTCTTGGATCCTGCAACAATGACCATCTCGTTGTCATGTCCGGACACATACTCGACAAGTGCATTCAGTTCGTCATCCGTGAAGCTGGGCTTCCTGGACGGGCCGGACTTTGTAGCCGTGTCTGGGGCATCAGCCTGTGCCGGACGAGCACTCTTCCTCTTCCGCTTGGAAGGTGGTGGTGATCCTGAGTGTCCTGCGCCGCTCTGGACACTAGGGGCAGGAGCCCTGGTGGACTCTGTATCAGGAGTGTGGGATTGCACACTCAGCATGGGAGTTGGTGCAGGCATTAGCTCTAGTGTGATGGTGTCAGGGGGAATGTCAGCAGCATGGACTAGGACCGACACTGTCCTGGATGGGTGTGTGGGGGCTGGGGTGGATGGAGCCGCAGCTGCCCCTGCAGCCTCTCCGCCCTGCCTACTTGGTGCAGCAGATGACCTTGCTGCCCCAGATCCACGTGGCATGATGGCATCAACATGCACCAGAGCACGTGTCGTAGCCCTGCTGACCTGGAAGTCAGCCATGGAGTCAGCCAGGTCTGGTGCCACAATGGGCTGGTCCAACAAGGGCTGAGCATGGATGGTGTCAGCCACATCAGCCTCAATGGGAGGGGGGGGGGATTATGGGTGCCCGTGACTGGTCCTCCACACATGGGGGGACAGGCTCACCCTGCAAGTTACGACCACGTCCCCTACCGGATCCACCACGGCCACCACTTGTGGCTCTTCCACCTTTGCCACCCTTACGGAATCCTCGCCTCCCAGCCATGGCACTGATGTTAATGTGCGTATGGGAGTGGATGTAGACTATTGTCCTGGGCAATTGGGGGTCAAAGGGGTTGGGTACCAGATGGTAATTGTACCCTAGTGCTCTAGCAAGGCTGAATGTAACCCCTGGGGAAAGATGACGGGTCACGCAACGCACAGGAGGCCCAAAAAAGGGAGATGACGTGCACGCAACCCCTCCTAGACCACGTGTGCAGAAAGAAAAACCTGCACTACGCTGTGGCACCCAGAAACACAAGAATGAACGTATGCGTGTCACACGCAGCCTAGAATAACCTCTGAAGGGGTAGGCTACACACGGGGCTATCACAGATGTTAGATACGTGCGTGACTCACCGTCTGCCAGGTAAACAAGCGTGTAAAAGGAGCACGTTTGGTTGGCAACACCCCCGCCAAAAGAAGATTTGTCCGCTGTCTGAGGAGACAGGACAACAGTAGAAGGGAACACTGTTTGAGGGAACAGGCCCAGGTAAACCAGTAAAGGAGAATACAGAGAAAAAGCTGTCAGAGGTAACAGGGAATACGAACTAGAAACGCCGTGAAGTAAATCGCGTGTGAAACGACAAGAAGTACAGAATTCACCCACTCGCTCTCCACGAAAAGCACGTACAAGGAAAACGTGTTCTACACGTACCTTTTATACAGGCCCACACGTCCAGCGTCACTTACGCGGCGTGTACGCGCTAGGGCCATTTCCACCTATTACATGCTTTGTCACTTCTGCGTGTAGGGCCATTTCCACCAATTACACGCTTTGTCACTTCTGCGTGTAGGGCCATTTCCACCAATCACACGCGATTACACTCTGACGTGCAGTCTTTCCACGTGTGCTCTGTCATCACGTGCTGTGTGGGAAACACCTGTGCGGGTCACGTCACAGACGCGCTTACGCGCTGAGGGCCTTTCCTCAGTTTTCACGCTGACGTGCAGGATTTTCACGTGCAAAATCACTCCGTACCAAGCTGGCCACGCGTACGCACACGGAATACCACGCTCCTGCCCGGAAGGCCGAACTACTGCCCCCCAGAGCCCGAGCACGCTCCCACCTGCTGCTGCCTGACTGCCTGCTGCCCCTGCACTGCTGGGGGGTGGGGATGATAGGGGACATGAGTGGGGGCCTGGTGGAGGCTGCCCCTGGTGGCTGGGGGGGTGGGGGTGGTGGGAGACATGAGTGGGGGCCTGGTGGAGGGTGCCCCTGGTGACTGGGGGGGTGGGGGTGGTGGGAGACATGAGTGGGGGCCTGGTGGAGGGTGCCCCTGGTGACTGGGGGGGTGGGGGTGGTGGGAGACATGGGTGGGGGCCTGGTGGAGGGTGCCCCTGGTGACTGGGGTGGTGGGGGTGGTGGGAGACATGAGTGGGGGCCTGGTGGAGGGTGCCCCTGGTGACTGGGGGTGTGGGGGTGGTGGGAGACATGAGTGGGGGCCTGGTGGAGGGTGCCCCTGGTGACTGGGGGGGTGGGGGTGATAGGGGACATGAGTGGGGGACTGGTGGGGGCTGCCCCTGCACTGCTGGGGGGTGGGGGTGGTGGGAGACATGAGTGGGGGCCTGGTGGAGGGTGCCCCTGGTGACTGGGGGGGTGGGGGTGATAGGGGACATGAGTGGGGGCCTGGTGGGGGCTGCCCCTGCACTGCTGGGGGGTGGGGGTGGTGGGAGACATGAGCAGGTGTGCAGGGTAGTCCCCTGTTTTGTGGGCTGCCTGCAGGGGCCGTGGAGGGTGTACAGGGAACACCTGTGAGGACCCACCCAGCCTAATCGCGTGTGTAACTTCCCATGCACCCCTGTAATACACGTACCAAGCCAAATCGCGTGTGAGAATTCCCGCGCACCCCTGAAATACACGTACCCTGCTGAAATCGCGTGTAAAACTTCCCGCGCACCCCTGAAATGCATGCGCCCAGGCTATTCGCGTGTGGAACTTCCCGCGCACCCCTGAAATACACGCGCCCAGGCTATTCGCGTGTGGAACTTCCCGCGCACCCCTGAAATACACGCGCCCAGGCTATTCGCGTGTGGAACTTCCCGCGCACCCCTGAAATACACGCGCCCAGGCTATTCGCGAGTGGCACGCTGGGAGACATGAGTGGGGGCCTGGTGGAGGGTGCCCCTGCACTGCTGGGGGGTGGGGGTGGGGTGGTATACATGGGTGGGGGCCTGGTGGAGGCTGCCCCTGGTGACTGGGGGGGTGGGGGTGGTGGGAGACATGGGTGGGGGCCTGGTGGAGGGTGCCCCTGGTGACTGGGGGGGTGGGGGTGGTGGGAGACATGAGTGGGGGCCTGGTGGGGGCTGCCCCTGCACTGCTGGGGGGTGGGGGTGGTGGGAGACATGAGCAGGTGTGCAGGGTAGTCCCCTGTTTTGTGGGCTGCCTGCAGGGGCCGTGGAGGGTGTACAGGGAACACCTGTGAGGACCCACCCAGCCTAATCGCGTGTGTAACTTCCCACGCACCCCTGTAATACACGTACCAAGCCAAATCGCGTGTGAGAATTCCCGCGCACCCCTGAAATACACGTACCCTGCTGAAATCGCGTGTGAAACTTCCCGCGCACCCCTGAAATGCATGCGCCCAGGCTATTCGCGTGTGGAACTTCCCGCGCACCCCTGAAATACACGCGCCCAGGCTATTCGCGTGTGCAACTTCCCGCGCACCCCTGAAATACACACGCCCAGGCTATTCGCGTGTGGAACTTCCTGCGCACCCCTGAAATACACGCGCCCAGGCTATTCGCGAGTGGAACTTCCCGCGCACCCCTGGAATACACGTAGCACGCTGGGAGACATGAGTGGGGGCCTGGTGGAGGCTGCCCCTGCACTGCTGGGGGGTGGGGGTGATAGGGGACATGAGTGTGGGCCTGGTGGAGGATGCCCCTGCACTGCTGGGGGGTGGGGGTGGTGGGTGACATGGGTTGGGGCCTGCTGGCAGGTGCCCCACAGTGCTGGGGTGTGGGGGTGGTGGGAGACATGAGTCGGGCATGAGTGGGGGCCTGGTGGAGGCTGCCCCTGGTGGCTGGGGGGTGGGGGTGGTGGGAGACATGAGTGGGGGCCTGGTGGAGGCTGCCCCTGCACTGCTGGGGGGTGGGGGTGGTAGGAGACATGGGTGGGGGCCTGGTGGTGGGTGCCCCTGGTGGCTGGGGGGTGGGGGTGCAGGGGGACATGAGCAGGTGTGCAGGGTAGTCCCCTGTTTTGTGGGCTGCCTGCAGGGGCCGTGGAGGGTGTACAGGGAACACCTGTGAGGACCCACCCAGCCTAATCGCGTGTGATAATTCCCACACACCCCTGTAATACACGTACCCAGCAAAATGGCGTGTGATAATTCCCACGCAACCCTGTAATTCACGTACCCTGCCAAATCGCGTGTGATAATTCCCGCATACCCCTGTATTACACGTGCCCTGGCTAATCGCATGTAAGACTTCCCGCGTACCCCTGTAATACACGTTCCCTGGACAATCGCGTGTTGAACTTCCCGCGTACCCCTGTAATACACGTTCCCTGGACAATCGCGTGTTGAACTTCCCGCGTACCCCTGTAATACACGTTCCCTGGACTATCGCGTGTTGAACTTCCCGCGCACCCCTGAAATACACGTACCCCGGCACCCTGGCTAATCGCGTGTATAACTTCACGCGTACCCCTGATATGCACGTTACCCGCTTTGCGTTCCTTGTTTGGCAGCCCTGTAAACTGGTCCAGGGTTAGCGCAGCCCTTTGCGATGATTTAGCGATTTTGATGGCTTTTCCTTGCGCGAGGGCGTTCTTGGGGGCGTTACTGGCGCTGCTGCAGGGTCGCTGCGATACTCTGCGCCACGGCTGGTTTGGGAGCCTAAAATCCATGAATACGCTGTGCGCGGAAATCGGTTTTAGCGCACGTGCCTGGCGCAGACAATCGCACGCGGACACTCTGCGCCAGCCGCTTGCGACACTTTTCTGCGAAATTCTATGAATTATCCTGATAATGTCTTGCATGTTACCTCCTCTTGGGGGTTTCGATATTAGGCCTGATCATGACCTTGGCGGTAACGCTAACGTTATTAGCGCGGGGGCTATTAGCGCGACCGCCATAGCCCCCGGCGCTAATAGCGTGGAATCACGAGTTGGGCGGACTTGGAAGTCCCCATTCCCCATTGAGCCCATTTGGGAATGCCCCATTCCCCATTGGGCTCAATGGGGAAAATTCAGGCTCTTACCGCCGGCGGATTTCCCGCCGGCGGTAATAGCATGAATTTTCAGCGGATTTCCCCCCAGCCAAGAGCTGGGGCAAAATCCGCCGAAGCCCTGATTCGGTGGACCCTTAAATCCGGCAGTAATAGCGCTACCGCCAGATTTAAGAGTTACCGCCGAGGTCGTGATCAAGCCCATTGTCTCTAGAATTACAAATTTAAGTTGGGATATTGAATGATGTTTTAATGCAAAGTGTCTATATGCAGGCGATTTCTCATTCTTCGTCCGTATATTCGACTTGTGCTCTGACAGTCTTTCCTTCGTTTTCCTGGAGGTTTGGCCCACCTAATACTGACCACATGGACAAATAAGTCCATAAATCACAAATTTACTGTTGCATGTTGAGAAAATATGTAGATACATTTTTTGGCCTGTGTATGGATGTCATATGCTATTTCCCTTTTGGACATTGTTGCAATGGCAACAATTGAGACATGGAAATGTTCCTTTCTTATGTTTGTTTAGGAAAAGCTGTTTATTTTTCTCCACTCTTTCTGCTTTTACCAGGGAGTCACGTACATTTTTTCCTTTGAGCAGGCCATTAGTGGTGGTTTAGGAAATAATTTGCTCAATTGTGGATCCAATCTGGTGATTTTCCAGTTTTTCTTCAGGATTCTGGATATCTGCATACTTTGTTGTGAATATTTTGTCAGGTATATTAGTGGTGGATCCTTCTTTATTCTTGTTTGCGGTGTCAGTAGTCTCGATCTGGTTTTGGATTGGCACTTGTTCTCTGCCTTCGTCAGAATTTGTTCTGGAAACCCTCTTTCCTTGAACCTTTCGATTTGGTCTTTTGCAGCTTCCTTATGTGTGTCTTCATCTAATACAATTCTTATTCTCAATAACTGACTAAGAGGCAAGTTGTTCATTAAGTGTTGTGGATGATGGCTTGTGTAGTGTAGGCTATTGTTGATATCGGTGGGTTTTCTGAAAATGGTGGTATGCAGTTTATTCTCTCTCGCTGCAATTTTTACATCTAGGAAGTGTATACTGGGAGTGCCCACTTCCAAGGTGAATTGAATTCTTGGGTTACAGGTGTTCAGGTAATCCAGAAATGTTTGCAGTTCCACTGCTGGTCCTTTCCATATTCCAAAGATGTAATCTATGTATCGCCTCCACATGGCCACTTTATTTGACCACGTGGGGTGTTCAAGGATGTGCTCTGCCTCGAAATAAAACATGAAGGTATTGGCATAGGCAGGTGCCATTGCTGAGACCATAGAGATGCCCTATATTTGGAGATAATACCGATCACGAAATTATTGTATAGAGTCATCTTTGCCAACTCTATCGCAAACACTTAATTAGAAGGAAAGTATTCTTCTTGTAGAAGAAACCATTCTAATGCTTCTAGGCCATCGCCATGTGGTATCGAAGTGTAAAGACTTTGGACATCTAATGTGAAAAGTCTCCAATGTTCTTCCATATGTTCGATTTCCTTGAGTGTGTTCAGGAAATGAGTAGTATCCCGTAGGTAAGTTGAAGTCTTCTGTATTAAAGGTTGTGACAGTTTATCTATGTATTTGGATAGCAGATCGAAAATACTTTCTGTGGTTGCTAAGATTGGACGAAATGGAGGATTGGTGTAGTTTTTATGCAATTTCGGGTTTACATAGAATACTGGAATTATTGGAGTTTTATTGCATAGAAAATCTTTAGTCTTACATGTAATCATTTTTTCAACATAGGCTCTATTGAGAACTTCCTCAATCATTTTTTGGATCTCGTTAGTCGGACTAGTGTGGAGACTTTGTTCCTAATTTATGTTGTTGCCTTTTGATGCCAGCGTCACTTATTTCTCCCTCGCACCCTGAACTTAATTAAAATTCTAGTGAGCTACTGGTTAGCTTGATACATATTTTGAGAATAAGAACTCACCATTTTTAAGCTTGGTGTTTCTTAGCCACTTCTTAATTTTGTGCAGTGTTACACATTAGCCTACTAAATGAAGAATCTGCAGCCTGAGAGCATGGTAGCATTCAGTCCATCTTTTCCATACCCACTCTTTACGCATATAGCACTGTTATATTACTGTTACATTGCAGCTTGACCCTAGATTGTTGACACTATTTCTGTGAGAGCATCGTCTGTAATCAACACAATAGTATGGGGCTCATTCCGAGTTTGGCGTTGGTGCAGCAATTTCGTTACCACCACTTTTTGGGGGGAAATCATGGCACCCTATCACATACTGGTGTTTTGACAGAGTACAATATGAGTGCCCCAGACTGTCCAACTTGCAATGATAACCTTGTATCAGAAAATCATTTTGATGGTTATTCTAGGTTTGGATAATGTGCTCTGCTCAGTAAAACAAGTATAACATTGTTGTTATTATGACTGCAACAAATGCTGGAAGTGATCAATAGAAATGAACATAGTACAAGATTAACAATAAACTCTTTACAGTATTAGTATAACTAAATACTTTCCTTTTCTTATAGCTTCTTTTGCAAATAATCTCAAAGCCCGTTATTAACGGGCCCGTTGTTAGCTCCCTCCCCATTCCCATTGAGCCCTATCGGGGCTCAAATGGGAATGGGGATGTCCGAGTCTGGGTTCCCTGAATGGGGAAATACCGGGCCCTCCAAAGTCGGAATGGCCCGGTATTTCCCCATTCAGGGACTACGGACCCGGACCCAGATTTGGAGGCAGCCATGCCCTTATTAAGCCTCCAAACTCGTAATGAGGCCAAATTACTTGTGCCCATCCTGAGCTGCAGCATATTTATGTGCCTCTATAGTCTGTATTCCCCAATCGTCCCTGCATTTCCTAATAGTTACTTTTCATGCTGTAGCATGTGCAGCCTTTTACTTGGCCATTCTGGTGTATTTGATGTGTGTCTGTGGGTGGCAGTGTGTTTGCTTGGCATTTTGTATCATTACAGACTGTTGTGTGCTACAGCATATGGTGGGGTGCCTTCCTTTTGGCTACCGTGGGTGGCAACGTGGGCCCAGCATCAATACTGATGGGGTAGGGATGAGCGCGCTCTACCACAAAAATGCATTTTCAGTTATGGCATCCTATTCATTCTGGGACTTGTGGTCCCTTCAGCCCAACTGCTTTAGTGTGTAGGGCATGGGGTGCTTGCAAGGCCTTATGGAGTATACCCCAGGATACTTTGTGCTAAATGTACATCTTTCCCCCTTCACTTCCACATTCACCTTCATGGATACATACCAAGGATCCAAGTGTGCTGTCCTATGTGTTTCTCCATGTACGCAGGAAGGGTGCTGCTTCGTAGAACCTTGGTGTTGTGACATGAACCTTGAAAATGGGGGCAGCAGTGTGTCACAGTAAGATCTGCATCACATGTACATTGCACAATCAGGGAATGGTGCTGTTTCCTGTTTCGAAACACATGCTCTGATACCTGGTATGCCACCAATGCCACATGTGTGCATACCAGAGCTGCTATTACATTGGGGCAGTGGGCAGTGACATAAAATCTGGCCTTCGTGGCATGGACCTCCGCAGGGGTGCTGGGCAGAGGGATGTGCTGGTGCACATGTTTCAATAGTGATTCCAGCACTTCTCCCTGCCCTCTGGAAAACATTGCTTGTGACATGCCATGCAGAATGCCAACAGTGTGCTGATATGTGCCTGTGGCACAGAAGCACAGTACTGATACCAGCTTAGGTAGTGGTGATAAGGCTGTTCGTATGTTGATGGTACTCTCAATGTCCAGCTGGATAAGGGTGAGGAGTTCTGCAATTGTTGGGCGGTTGAGGCGATACAGTGTTATCAGCTGTGCATCTGTCAGTGTCCAGGGCAATGGTCTGACTCTGGGTAGGGAGCCCTCCTTCTCCTCCTCCTTGGCCATGGCTGTTGCTGCTGGTGTGCTATCCTCTTTAGGTCAATATATAGCAGGAGTCCCTGTATATCATATTTAGTAACTGGCATGGGGTTGCAAGATGCTTGGAAGTGAGTTTGGGGAAGGTGGGCTCTTAACATACCGTGTTTGAGTCAGTTGGGTGCACCTGTGGCTTCATTTTCTTCAGCTTCTGTTTGGAGGAGGTAACTGAGCCCACCTTTTGGTGGAATTATTGCCACTTTTGTCAGTATTTTGTCAGTATTTCCACTTGTAGTACTGTGGAATTACCATTTTTATTCCTGACGGTAATACTGCTGGCAGAATTAGCCCGGGGCTAATTCCACTGGATTCCAGCAGTAATACCGCCAGCGCTAATACTGCCTGGGCTAATTCCGCCAGCAGAATTAGCACCTATTTCTTGGAATGCTTAATTCGCCATGCTTGTAATGAGGCCCATCATTCCCAGCTTTTCTTGATCAGCCACCTTTCCTGAGTATATTAATATGCTCAGCATGAAAATTACATCACAAATAATCCCCCAAAATAGACTATTTATTACTGAATACTCATAGTGCAAAGTGCTGTAAAGCTAGTTCTCCTTTGGCCTTTCTCTCAGTGCAATGTTTAAATATAATTGAAGCACCCAATCCGCATCGCTGTCAGGAATTCGTTTTAGGTGTAAAAGGATGGATAAACAATGAGTCAAAGCTCTTGCCATAAGTGATGGCTCCAGAGTTCATTTATGTATACATTCATATTGAGGGTAGAGTAACAAAAAGTGCATCAAAGTCTCCACATTGCATCAGAAGGAGCAAATGTTAATAGATTCCTTCGATTGATGTCACATGGGCAATGTATCACCAATAAGCATGTAGAGGAGGAGCCAAATACCCCAACTAAAAGCTCAGCCCCCATGTTACCTATATGTTTGGAACCAGAAATTGCAACATGTGCAGTACCAGTGAGGATGCCTATACCAGATTTCTTGATACAAGATATCCATTGAGAAAACCCTATATGCATTCACAAAGAAATAATGGTCTTCTTAAGAGAGTCCCGGAAGAATTATGAAAATTAATGAGAAAGGAGACTGGTGACGTCACGTGAAATAGAACTGACGCAACCAGAAAAGACACAAATGAAGAAGGAACATAAGAATTCTATAAGATCTGAAGAGGAGGTGTCAGAGATAAGTAACATTTCGGGATTGAAATGAAGATGCTCATGCAAAGAAAAATGGAGAAAATCCAAAGTAATTTTACACTTGTACAGATGCTGTAACGCAAGTAGACAAAGTAATCCTGAGGCTGGCTACATAGTGAATAGATTGCAGCGATGCACCCATGTATATACATAGGAATGTATAGAATCTGGATGGTCCACAATGCACTTTAGCAAACTTGAACCCCGTGAATGGAAAGCGCCTGATCGTGGCACAGTTGGAAAAGTAGCTGATGGCGAAGGAGAATTCAAGAAAGGCTGGCTGGCCCAACACCAAGAGTCGAGGCCACCGTGAGCCTGGTTGTCTGTCAAGAAGCTACATGAACGTGAGAAAGAAACAAACTTCTGTTTGAGGTGGGATGGAAAAACACTGAGAGTTGATCATTTAATAGTATTATATGCAACGAAAAGCCAAAAATGTGGCCTCCAGTCACATGGTCAGATTGAAATAGACTGTGGGTCGAGCTACACTGAAACCAGAAGATAAAACCATGCCACACTCCCTTTTATTCTTAGGCACAGAGAGATTCTGCAAGACCAAGTTCCAAGCCTAATTGAATGGCAGACCGCAGGAGTGATTATAGATGTTGGGCTAATTGGGTGGGGAGGCATGACCAGGCCGACCCTCCCAGCACCTGGGGCAACCAGCTTGCATGCTGCTGGCAAGTGGAATATTCCAGAAGTGTACAAGCCTGCCAACCAATTATAGAGGGCCACGTATCAGGGAGCCCAATAGTTTGTGTAACAAATTAATCATCAGGTATTTTGTGACAATGAAGATGACTTGCACTAGAGGAGGGCTTAGTTGTCCACCTGATCGTAGAGACCCAATCACGATTCCCGTCAGTATGGAACATATACCTAGATGTTCCCCGTAAGCCTATCACATCCCCAAGTACGTTTTTGTAGTTTGCCACATAGTGTGACACCAATAATGACACATTTTCACTAGATAAGAAAACCTTTTTATGAAATTCGTTGAGATTGCTTGTGGGACATCAGATGATGTCCGTTGTACTCCCTGTTGTACTCCCTGTTTTAGATCATTGCAAATAAAACAGTACTAAAACAGTACTAAGTTTTGCCAAATTCCTGGTTCGGTTTGATTATTGATGTATGAGTAAATTCTGCATCCCCATCCATCTCTAAGTTTTGCTACCTTGTCTTAAAGGGCCCCAGGTCAAGCAGGTCAAATCTGCACCTAGTCAGTCATTTCCTTGTGTTCCCTCCTCTCAGATCGAAAGGCGGTAGTTCTTGGTCACACCATAGGTGCTAATCACATAATGAGACGCAAATGTTTTTTTCTGTAATTCAGCATCCTCCCTAGACTCAGTAAAATGTTGGTTAATTTGTCCCCAAATATACCTTTACCTACTTTACCAGTGGTTGATGTAAGAATGTAAAGGTTGTCTAATTGCCTCCACGGCACAGGGTGCATCCATAGGACCCGATTCATGGAATTACCTGTGCAGAAAATAGGGTACTTATGAGCGATCAACTGCGTACAAATCCGCCTTTGGCGATTCATGGAATCGAATGTGTGGTACTTTCCCTGGACTTGCGTGGATTTCGCAATGGGTCATCACATCTGTGCAAGCCATCGAGGGCCTTGCGAGTGACTCTGAGCAGAGCATGGCCGTGGCCTGCACCGAGGGCTGGCAAGGGGGCGGAACACCAAAAATGGGGAAGAACTTGCAAAAATTGGGTGTTGCGAGGGATGGCCTGTAGGCGGTCCCTCGCAAGCCCACTATTGCATGGCACAAGATGGATTCATGGGTTCAAACGGGCATCATCTTGGCTTGGAAATGGCCACACAAGTCCTCCATGTGATCCGCCACCCAAAGGCAGGTGTAAATACACTTGCACATAGGATTTTCAGCACGCAGGTGGTGTTGCATGTCAGATTTCAGGGTGTGTATACTCAATCGGGGTTCTGATGTAACTTATGGGTGTGCGTAAGCAAGTGTGCCAGGGTGCAGGAATGTTTTATGTGGGTCTGCATGCAGATTTCCTGAAAGATTGCCGAGTTACGATCTTTTCAACGCATGTTGTCGGGATACTAGATACAGTTACGTGGGACCCTGCGCAGGGCACCCAAGCCGCAGGCCTGCTTACGGGGTACCCCACGCACTTTGAAGGGTGCGCCCGCAAAGATAGCTGATCTGGCAGTTTTCTGCTCTGTGTGTGGGCGTGGCGGGGGCGTTGCAGCCGCGACTTGTGTATACGGTTACTTTGCGCAAACAATTCCATGCATACGCGGGGTGCACATTTTTTCTTCTGCACACAGGCTTGCGGTGTCCTTTTTGGTGCGTGGCCCTTGCGCAATTTCTGCATGAAATTCCATGAATCAGCCCCTTAGGCAGCTCTCCCTTTCAGCTGATCAATAATAGACAAGTATTGGTAACTTTAATCAGTGCATTTTAACAGTGAAATGAGAATTGTGTATAACGTTTATCCTTTTCACCCTGCAATATTCCATTTGGCAGACTATTACTTTATTTTTACTTCAAACCAGTATCTTCCTTGTGTGATGCTAGGATTCTGCCACTAGGTGTGAGATAATATTGGAAACCCCGATAAAAGTTAACATGGGGCTATCATAGTGAATTAAAACTACATTGCTAGCAGGCGAATTTAGCACTTTGAAGACTGAAATAATGAGTAAAATACGTTCTACAACTCTATAGTTACATATGAATAGACTAAGAATCAGCAAACGATAGCTGTATGATATAATCCCATCTCGTTAGTGTCCGTGGTGGACACTTAAACTGTTTTAACATGAAATCCGGTTTCAAAGATTTTCAGTTGAGCACTTGAAGTTGCATTTATCTTTTTGTATGAGAAATGGCCAATTCATTTTTCAGCTGCTGGCATGTCTTCTGACCAGGGTCGGATTGGCCCATCTACCACTCGGCCTGTGGCCGGGCCAAAATCATGTGTAGTCCATAGGGGGTGATTTATGCCCACGCCTGGACGGTTTGAAAATAAATATATATATATATATTATTTTTAACAAAAAAAAGCACCCGCAATGGCATAATTCATCAAAGCAAGGTAACACATGTTACCTTGATGTCATGATTGATTTGCATGCATGATGTGTGCATCATAAATTATGATGCCTGCATCATTCACGCTGCTGCAGCATGTGGCCAACTTTGCACCAGACCTGCAGATGAACTTGACTGGTCTGCTGTTAAATCTCAGTTACCAGTTTAATGGCATCCACTACAGAATAATTGCTCACTTGGCTATAGCCGATATGATAGCTCAGTGGGGCGAGCGCTGCTGCTGTGATGTGTGTGTGATCTGCAGGTTGCAGGTTCAAATCCCAGCAAGGCCATCTCAGCTTTTCATCCTTATGAGTTCGATAAATGAGTACCAACACAGGTTGGGTGATATTGTCTGCATATTTGTTCTATAAAAAAGAGATTAAGTGGAAGTGCTGTACACTAGCATATTATCATTTGACCTTGGACGGCTGCTATTTGACAATATGGATCTATACACACAGATATTAATGATACATATGGTGGTCCATTCTTGTATGAAATACAAATCACATTAGTGAAATCATAATCATATGTTTCGCAGTGTACTTAGGAACAATGCTATTTGATGCCACTTCCTGTTTTGTCAAGGGGTGAAAGGTTGTGTTTCATCAGTTCCCAGGATGTCACTTTCTGGTGGGGAGAAATGACATCACTTCTGGTGATGTCATCAGATGTCAAGGGTCGTGAGGCGAGGGTTGGCCCACTTTTTCTTGGATGTCCGGGCCTATTTCTTGTCCCAGCCCGACCCTGCTTCTGACACTACATTGTGGACGTGTACATATATCACTACAGTGGATACATGTATTTAAGTCGTGTTGGAGTCTTATCTAGCAAAGTTCCCTTCTCCATCATTTAGAAATGCCTTCTTGCGATTCAGGTTTATTCTTTGGCCGACAAATGACATATTAGCAAGACAGAGAATTATTATGAAATCTGAAAATATATGTCGCTATTGCAAGGTGCCAACACAGGCAGAGTCACTGAAACACACATTCACGGAATGCTCCAAGCTTAATTATAAGCAGACTTTTTATTTGAAAAAACATTTTAAACATTTTTAAGATTCTTAGCTCAGAACGCCTTTGGCAACACATTTTTTGTACTAATCGAATATAAGTCAGAATTGCTACTTCTAAGTCTCTCGGCGATTCATGTACATTTTGGTTGTTCTGCAATTTTGTCTTTTGTTACTTCATGCAGGTTAAATATTATATTGTGTTTTAGAGTCGGAAGAAGTGACATTTGTATGTAACTTGTAAGTATGGTTTGGAATTTGTAAATAATTCTTTTGAATTTTGTATAGTTAAACGTTGAAAGGTTGATTATGATTCAGCCAAATCAATAAAATTAAAAAAATAAAATTAAGTCATGTATTCACTTAGCATGAAGCCAGCTCGGGTAACCACTTGTATTACCCTTTATCAACAGAGCACATTTTTATTTTTTATTTATTTATTTATTAGGCTTTATAAAGCCCGCAGCAGCCCATGGGCAAAGTGTGTCTGTTTAGCAGAGCACACTGTAATGCAGAAAACACACCCGAGGCGGGGGCATTTTGTAACATTGAGCACCATGCATTTCTGCTTCTTATGGTGGGGAGAGAGACTTCTGAACTATGAAGCCTTTGGGCAGTTCTTTTTAGGGTGTGTGTGATCCCACGTGCTTTGTGAGCCCATAGGTACCTTTCATTGGTCAGAAGAGTGCAGCTTCATGGGTGCACCATCAGTGAGGTGCAAGGATTGGATGACTGCGTCCAGGCCCGCGGACGGGGATCTGCTTATTTATGGGGCTGATAAAGCAGTGCCCCAGACAGGGGCGTTGCTAGGGGGGGGTAAGGGGGCTATAGCCCCTGATCTTTTGGTTGTAGCCCCGGATAGAATCTCAGGAGCTACAGCCAAAAGACTAGCTAGCCCCCAGTCCCAACAGTTCCGACATCAGCTTAGCCCCGGGTCTTTTCCAGACCTAGCAACTCCCCTGGCCCCAGATAGGCCAATTACATCCTCTGTGTCATCTAGATAAATAAGTAATTATTTGTGAAAATAAATCAGCCACCCACCCGTGGGTGATTTTGTGGTCACTTGCTGAGAGATCTCAGGGGGGGCACTTAAACCCCTTACTGCCCTTTGATCGCTTATAACTGCTTGCTTTTGTTGATGTTGTTTTATCTGCTAAGGAAAGGATGCTCGTGTACAGACAAAGCATGGGAGGAAGCAAAGAATGTGGCTGTTAGCAACTGTTCTGTGGAGTGGTTCATAACATGTCTATGGCTCACTGTGTGCTCTGGGCCGCGGCCAGTTGGAATCCCATCACGAATGAATTGTCTGCAATTCTGCCATCAGATCAACAAGCAACTTCTTGCCGAGCACCGATGCAGTGGAGTCCCCGCAGTCAGGGTTCTGCTTCAAGGAAATAATGAAAAGCAGAAATGTAAAGTAAGGAACGACTACACCATTAGAAATAGATGCCAAGCAGTTACTGTGGTCAGCGTGATGCAAACAGAGGGCAACAGCCACAGTTGCCCTCGTTTATCAAATGGGCTCCTCATGATAAATCATCTTAATTAAAAGCTCCTGTGACACAGACTGCCAAGCTCTACTCTACAACAGCGATTTACAAATTGGGGTCTCCACTATAGTTGAAATGATGTTAACAGGTCCTCAACAAATGTAAAGAGGTCTGATATTTCGCCCTTCTGCCATCTTTGTTGGCCATGCTAGGATTATTTATATTTCCTTATCCAATGATTTCAATCCAACTAAACATTCTGAAATTCTGATTATTATTGAGGCACACACACAACCTCAGGTTCATCAATGCTCCCTCCGCAGAACGACATGCAGCAGACACTGCTGACCTCAGCACCTCTCATAACCTATCACAGAAAAATGACTCAACCTCCCGTTTGCACACACATCCTGGATGTCCTCACAGGCTACAGCATCCAAAGCAAGGACCGCAAAGGCAGGACTGGCAGAGGGCTTGCTGTTAATCACCACACCTGCATCTATGGACAGCATCACTTTCCTCAGCAGCTCATCCACGATCAGACAGCTACCTGTTTGGCACCATGGACATTAAGTCACTTTCCACAGAACCAGAACACCACACATGAAACACACTGACCTAGTGTGTTGCACCTCCCCAGCCATTGTATGGTTCCCTCCCCCCACGCACCACCTTGGACTGGACAGACCATGCAACCATACCCATCCTGCTTCGCCACACACTGCCTCGACTACCTGGATCAACCCAAATCAGTGCTCTTTCAAGAACTTCCCAGTGAATGCAGTAGAAGGGAACCTTATTACTCAGACGTCTACGTCCAACCCTTAGAGAGTGTCAAAGCTCAGCTGAGCACACTCAATCATACCCTGCCTGAGACCACCAACACCCATGCACCACTGAAGCTTCGATGCAGCAAACATAAGCTCCTCACACCTTGCTACATTCAGGCACTTATAGGCAGCAACCATGCCATAAGCAGAGAAGCATTTTGCTGGAGAAAATCCCAGCAACTACAAGACCTCATCACCCTGAGAACCCTCCATTCAGCACACAGAATACCCATCACCACAACCAATGCAAACGACTACACAACAACCATAATGAAAGCATCTAAGAAGAGCAGAGCAATCTTCCAAGTTGTTAAGCAGTGTGTCAACCACCTGCCAGGCCCTGAAGTACCACGATCGACTTATAAATGCAAAGCTATCAACAACTTCATCATAGACAAGATATGCAAATAAGGCAACACATTGACAGCTCCAAGCACTCCACCAATGCCCAAACCATCCCATCTCATAATATGTCAAGTGGACTGAATTCAGGACAATTACTTCAGAAGACCCCTGTCTTGCAGCTCTCAAACCCACCATCTACAAAGATAACATTATCCTCTCCTCCTCCACTGTGAAGGTCATCACAGGTTATGGAGAAATCAGACTCACACATCAGTGTAGAGTAGCACTAGAGACACAGATAGCTTTATTTGCCTTGCAAGATAAAACCAGCCAACACATCTTCATTGTACCAGAACAAATCACAACAAGCTGACCTGCTCTCCAGAATGTTTTGTCATAGTCGGGTGACGAAATTGAAACTACCGAGAACCTTATGGAGCCTAAGTCATAGGCCTGCAGACTGTAGAAAGACGTCCCACCCCCATCAAGTCTATTCAAACCTCTACACAGCAGTCCATCATCAACGCAGATGGCCGTCCAACAGATCGCGTGACAGTTCCTTCTGAAAACTCTCACTGAAAAGAATTACCAACACTGCCTTTCATAGCACTCATTCACAATATTCATTTTGGATGTTCTGGTCTGTACTGGCTTATACCACATGCTTATAAAGGGCCTTGGCATGGAAAAGGGGAAGGCAGTAGTTTTGATATGAATTAATGCATGGGAAAGAAACACAGAATGGGCATAGAACACCATAGAACACGAATGATCAAGAGTTAGTCAATTCAAGATGCAGATGAAGTGTGTTTACAGAAAGAGAAACTCTTAGTTCATACAGAAAATAACAAAGTGTCAGACTCAACTTTCTTTCACTTGTGAAAAACTCATATCCAGAACCCCCTCTTACTCACCTGAATCTTTGGGCGTGGATTCCTGTTTTCGGCCTTTCTTTTTCTGACCCTGGAGTTTCTTTTTTGAGAAGAGAGTACAGAGGACCTCCTCCCGAGAGCGCCAGAGTGTTCAAAGTTTGGTACAGTCTCTGAATTCTGGAATGCAAGAAGTTGCCAAAGTTTCTTATCCAGAGTAGAAACAGAGAAATGGAGGCAGGCCCGGGAAAGATGATAACAGCTCACTACTTCTCAAAGTGGAAGGGTAAGCCTATCCAAGGACCTGGTGGCAGGTAAGGACTCCAAGTGAACGTTCCGCCCAAGAGTGGAACCGGAACACAAATAGAAGGGAATGGTACAGTAACAGAAGCAGGAAAGAGACATAGAGCCACGAAGAAAGCAGAATACCATGGCTATGGAAAACTGTAGAAAACAGTAGACGTACCGCACGGTAAGGGAACTGGTAGGTACGAAATAAGAAGGCGGAGCAAGAGAAGGAGCGCGACGGCAGAGGTAAGAGCGAGGACAAAGATAAGAGGGGCGGACCCTGCCGAAGTCGAGCCGCGTAAAGGCAGAAACAGAACAGGAAGGAAACTACGGTGAAACAGAAAGTGAAAGAAGGCAAAGGGTACAAAGGCAGAGAAGAGCTGCACGAGACCCGAAAAGGGGAGAAGGACCAAGAAGGCAGCAAAAGGATAAAGGGAAAAGTCAAAAACACAAAGCAGTACTAGCACGTAAACCCGGAGTAAAGTGAAGGGTTGCAAAGCGCCGAGCCAAAAAGTGGGCGGTGTTAAATACGGAACAGAAAACAGGAAGACAGAAAAGACTAGCACAGAGAACAGGAAGTAGATAGAACACAATGGAACAATATAATGGTGGTGGAGTCGCCTGCGGCCCTATAGACACCAAATGGGCAGGCATGAGTAGCACATGACAGTATGCCCCCTCCTAAGGGGCACCCCACCAGGCTTGCGGAGAGGTTCCAATGAAACTTCTGTACTAGTCTGGGTGCATGTAGGTGGGAAACGGGCTGCAAGGAGTCTTCAGACCGGGGGTAACCTTTCCAATGCATCAAATACTCGAGATGGCCTCTTCTGTATCTGGAATCTCAGATGTTTGACACTTCAAACTCCTCTGGTGTCTGGTCATCCACAGTGTGCGCTCTCGGTATGGGATGATGGTTTTGGTCTTCCTGATATCTTTTTAGCAAGGAGGTATGAAATACAGGATGTATGTCTTTCATATGTTTCGGCAACTGTAAGCGGTAAGCGACTGGGTTGATCCTGTCAAGAATGGTGTATGGACCCAGATATCTTGGAGAGAGTTTGGAGGGGTTTAACCAGCCAGGAAGGTATTTAGTGGATAGCCACACCTTGGTTCCCTTCTTCCACAGTGGGGAAGGAAGACACCGTGGATTGCTTTGTGAAACATAACGGAGCTAACTATCACAGAGGCTTTCGGTGGCGATCTTATGAGCTTCAGGGATGTTGGAAAGGACGGCATCCACTGAAGGTATCAAAGAAGCTGGAGCATTGGAAGACGGTAAGAAACTGGGATGAAACCCATAGGAACAGTAAAAAGGGCTAAGCTTGGTGGCGCTATGACAGGAGTTATTATAGGTGAACTCCGCCGTTGGCAACAGAGCGACCCAATTGTCCTGTTGATGGTTGATATAGCATCTCAAGTACTGTTCTAGTGAGGCATTTAACCGTTCGGTCTGTCCATTAGTCTGAGGATGATACCCCGAAGACATTGCCCTCTCTATACCTAATCTCCCACAGAGTTTTTTCCAAAAGCGAGAAATGTATTGAGAACCCCGGTCAGTTATTATCTTTTCCGGCAATCCATGTAGACGGAAGATATCTTTAGTAAAAATAGAGGCCATCGCGGCTGCAGTAGGGAGACCCACCAGAGGAGCAAAGTGAGCCATCTTAGTGAAACTGTCTACAGTGACCATAACCCAGGAACAACCATTGGACAGTGGGAGATCCACAATAAAGTCAGTGGTGAGCACATTCCATGGTCTGTTAGGTGAGGGTCCTGATGTAGGAATCCCACCGGTTTCTGGGTGTTGTGCTTAGCTTTACTGCAGACGGGACAGGAAAGTACATATTTAGTAACTTCTATGGTTAAACCAGGCCACCAAAAGTGCCTCTTGCGAAGATCGGTGGTATTCAATACTCCCCGATGACCTGCCACAGGGTCGTCATGGCACCATTTGAGGGCGCACAGTCAGGATTTGTGGTCCAGCAAATACAAATAATGGTTGATGAAGTACAAACTGTCTTGTTTGTGGAGTATGTCTTGTGGTTTAGCCTTAGGTGGTAACGATAAAGTATTTGTGGCCCCGCAGACCTCTTCAAGAAAGGAGGTTACGGAATTTATGATTCTTCGTTGAGGAAGGATAAGATCCGGCTGACGGTCAAGGGGAAGACCAGGAATGGGTATCCTGGAGAGTGCTTGTCACGACCCACATCCAGAAACCCCTCTGGCAAACCCATGGGCCAAGAGGGGTCTTGGCTCGGGTCTCCCACAAACTTAGGCATCCATTGCCTAGTCCCTTTTGGGGCCGGTCCTGGCGCCTTTGGCACCAGGCTCATATTTAATAAAGACTTGTGTTTAGGGAACTACTTTATTTCAAGTGCCAGCCAATATGGAGGCATCCACATAGCTTGGTTCCTTGGAACCAAGCTATGCGGTATAGTGTTTTGGGTGTGGTAGCCTAGGAACTACTTTACCTGGACTACTTTCTTGAAGCTATTTAAACAACACCCGACTTGGATAACACACTTCGTGTTACTTTGCAATCCTGCAACGTGACGTTCACTGTGTTCAGCTGTACCCGCGAACCTCGGAAGAACAGCACCTGTAAGAAGACAAAAGGACATCGTTAGCAGCAGCAGCTTACCTTTAATTTCATCGTTAGCTGCCCACAGCTCCTGCAAACAGCTTCCTAGGATCAGCGCATCTCCCAGACCGATGGATCTGCAGAAAAAGGAAGAAACAAGATATTAGACACTTTACAACATAACGAACTGTGCCGAAAGGCTTAACTCGCAAGTCGCCCCTCAACCAGCATCGCCTCAGAATTCCACACACCGGGTGAGCACCGCGATCTATGGGAAAGAAAAGACAACAGGTTAGCAAAGGCAAGGCATCACAGCGCTGCTCATAGCACCTACTTACTGCATCATAGCGCTCTTTACATGCCATAATTTACCGGCGAGACCCAATTCAGCCAACGCATCACACTGGACTTCCGCACACCTAAGGAAGAGGAAGAGACATTTATTAAACCAAGAAAGGCATGCAAGAATAACAACATACAACAGCAATAAGACCTACCTGAAAGACTCCAAACGGGCCGGCATCAGTGAAGTAACTAGATCGCATTCGCCCCCAAAGGACAACACGCCCCTGCCAAGAAGGCAGGATGGAGAGCACACCTGAATTAACAACAAGGTGAGGAGAGGCCCAGAGGGGCTGCGGGCATACAGGGCATTGGGGGGCTGATTACCCCAGTTGGCCAGTCTTGAACATAGCCCACCTGTATTCCAGGCAGAACTCCCCCGCTGGTGACACCTGGGAACCGCAGAGAAGGATATCAGAGTCCTTACAGCTGGGTGGCGTCCCCGTGGATACCTGGTGAGCGTAACAGAGCTTCAGCGAGCACGTTCTTGGAACCTGGCAGATAGGTTAAAATGAAGTCATATTGAGAGAAGAAGTGTGCCCACGTAGCCTGGCGTGAGTTGACGCACTCCATTTGTTGGATCACTTTGAGATTCTCATGGTCTGTCCTAAGTATGGAGGTGTGAGCTGCCCCTTGTAGGAGATTATTTATTTATTTATTCATATTTGTTGAGCCCGTGGGCATTGTGGCGCTTGTTACATAGTGTTTACAGCTTAGTTACATACATAGAAACATACATAGGACGGGAGACATGATCAAGGTTATACATGAGTGGTAAAATAATACACTGCTTATACTTCCTATAGGCAACTAGGCAACTAGGAATCGGGTCGTATAAGGAAGAAAAAGGAGTTAATTGAAGAGAGACGTTTTGAGGCTTTTGCGTAATGCAAGGTGAGATGTTTCGGCTCTGAGGGCTGTTGGGAGTGCGTTCCATAGTTTGGAGGTGAGGTAGGGGAATCCAATACCTCCAGCCATGATCCTGTTAATGCATGGTCCAGTGAGTTGGTTGGAGTAGTGTAGTCTGATAGGTCTGGTGGAAAGCGCTGTGGTAATCGTGTCTGATAGGTATGAGGGTGCTGAATGTTTAATGCATTTATGAGTGGTTGGGAGGATTTTGAATGTGATGCACTCTTTGACTGGGAGCCAGTGCGCGGTCTTTCTTGCTTGTGAGATGTGGTCTCTTTTAGGTATGTTAAGTGCAGCTCTGAGTGCGTTATTTTGGGTTGTTTGGAGTGTAGCTATGTTTTTTTTTTTGAAGGTGCCGGCTAGGAGAGCGTCGCAATAGTCCAACTTGGCTCCAATGGTGGCTCTGGCAATGGAGAGGCAGTTGTTCATTGTTAGAAATGGTTTTATTGCATTGATCAGTTTTGTGCTCAGGGCAGAAGCTGAGGTAATAGCGCTAACTTGCTTGCCCATGGAGAGCGTAGCATCAATGTGTACACCAAGAGTTTTAACAGAGGTTAGTACAGGGATGACACTGTCGTTGATACGGAAGTTTAGGTATAACGAGTCAAGATTGGCTAATGTGGATTTTTGGCCAAGAATGAGGATTTCGGTCTTGTCCCCATTGAGGCATAGACCGTTCGTTGCCATCCATGCTTGTATGGTGGAATAGATATTTTGTAGGGTGATGGTATCCTCTTTGTAGTTCCCAGTAAGGGGGAGGAGCACTTGGGTTTCATCAGCATAGCTTGTGTACGTGATCCCAAGTGCATCCAGTTTATCGAAGAGGGGTTTAGGAAAAAAGGTTATAAAGAGTGGGGGCTGTACAGGATCGTTGGGGTACGCCACAATGAATGACAGTGGGCTCATTGTGGCGTACATTCTTCACAAGCCAATTTCATGACGAGCAACTCTTTTTCTATGACTGAGTAGTTTGTCTGACTGGAAGAAAGAGTTTTGGATACATACGCCACTGGATGTTCTGTACCGTCCTGGTCCTGTAGCAAGGATGCGCCTACTGTCGCCGCAGAGGCATCCGCTTCTACAATAAATGGCCGTCGTTGGTCAGGCTGATGTAGTACAGGAGCAGAACAGAGAGCCTTCTTCAATAGTTAAAACACAATGTTGGCATCCTTGGACCAAAGCAACGGGGCTGCTGGCTTTTTCAAGAGGCTGGTAATGGGTAGCACCATCTTGGAGAATCCACAAATGAATTTACGGTAAAAATGTGCCAGTCCTAAGAACCTCTGAACGTCTTTCACAGAGGTCGGTGAAGGCCAATGTAGTATAGCTTCTACCTTTGTTTTTCCATCGCAACCCCAGCTTCAGACAGAATGTATCTCAGATAGGATACGGTGGAGACCTGGAAGACGCATTTTTCAGAATTAACCAACAGTGGTTTTCCTTCAGAAGATGAAGTACTTGTTGAAGATGCACCTTATGGAGTTGTTTGGAGGCAGAATACACCAGTATATTGCGACACAATAATGCATTGGAACAGGAGATCAGAGAAAAGACGGTCCATGAACCTTTGAAAGATGGAAGGTGCGTTAACAAGACCGAATGGCATTACTCAGTACTCAAAATGTCCGAATGGGGTCCAAAATGTGGTTTTCCATTCATCTCCTGAACTGACACGTAGCAAATGGTAAACCCATCACAGGTCTAGTTTGGAAAACACTGCGGCACCCTGCACAGCTTCCAGTACATCTTTGATGAGGGGCATGGGGTATCTGTCTCAGATTGTTACTCCATTGAGTCCCCGATAATTTATGCAGGGCCTTAGTTTGAACGTACCTTTTTTTGGGACAAAGAATAGCGAAGCCCCGGCTGGGAAGCATGAAGGCTGGATCAGTCCATTGTGTATATTGGAATCCAGATACTCCCTGAGTACCTCCTTCTCCTTGAGAGAGAGAGAAAACATCCGCCCAAAGGGGATGAGGGCATCGGGAACAAGATCGATGGCACAATCTTCGGGCTGATGTGGAGGTAACTCCTGGGGGTCTTTTTCCTGGAATACCTTGCTGTATTCGCATAGTTCAGTAGGTATGGTGTGCACCCGTAGGGTTGTTGGTGACTGTGCGGAATCTGTCACCGCCTTAACTGTAGCATAGTGGATTTCTGGTAAGCATGACTTAAGACAGCATTCAGAGGTGAAAGACAACTGATTCTTTTTCCAATCAATTGTGGGGTTGTGCGTTCGTAACCATGACACTCCGAGAATTACTGGGAAATGAGCCACCATTATTAGATCGAATCGTATGTTCTCAGTGTGTTGCAGCACCGTCATGGTTACTGCGGAAGTGGTATGAGTTATAAGTCCAGAGCTCAGGGGTTTGCCATCAACTCCTTTGACCTTTTGGTCCTCCTCCTTTTCCAGCCTTTCAATGCCCCTCTTGTTGGCCCATACTATGTCCATAAAGCATCCTTCTGCTCCACAGTCAATAAGTGCCAGGACATCGATATGTCCTTGGTTAACGTAGAGTTGTATGGCAACCACCATAAGCCGGTTGTCTTCGGAGGCTGTGGTGGAGGTCACTGACATCGAGACATAGGGACTAGGAAATCTCCCTCGGAAACTTGTCCCTGTTAGTTCCGAGGAGGGCGTTTCCTGGCCGTCGAGGCGGTACTTCAGGGAAGTCCCTCAACAGATGACGGTCGGAACCGCAATACATGCACAGGTTGTTGTCCTTAAGCCTCTTGCGTTCTTCTGAGGTTAGGGGGCCTCGAGTGGTTCCTATTTGCATTGGTTCTTCTTTAAGTTGAGGAGGTGAGGGGAGTGTCGGCATGGGTGGATCTGGAGAAGGAAACAAGATGCAACCCTTTCTTCGTTCAGACCTTCTTTCTGAGAGACGGAAGTCCAACTGCAGAACCGTGGGCCAAAGATCGGGCAATGTGTTGGGTCTTGGAACCCTTGCCAGTTCGTCCTTCAAGTCCTCTCTGAACCCTCGCCAAAAGATGGTATATTGAACAGTCTCTGGCCATCCGGTCTCTGAGATGACTCGTTTGAACATTGAGATGTAAGACAATAAGTCGGAAATGCCTTGACGCATGTCCAGTAGTTGTTAGCTAGCGACTTGAGCAGATTCTTGTCTTTCAAACGCCTCTTTAAATTGTGATGTGGAACCACTATAATCCTGTAACAAGGGACTGGCACTAGTGACCAGTGGGGTAGCCCAGGCTAAGGCATTCCCTGTTATATTAGATATCAGGAACCCTATACGGGCCTGGTCAGAGGCATATGTTTGGGGTTGGAAAGTGAAATAAATAATACAAGCTTCCATAAATTTCTTGAACTTGTGGGGGAACCTTCATATTTACCGGAAGCTAAAGACATGGGAGGAAGCTTGGTTCGTGGTTGGTCTCGGTTGCCTACCATCTGCCTGAGGGTGCTATTTTCTGCCTTGAGGGCTTGAACCTCTTCAGAAAGACCTTGTACTGTCGTGAGCTGCTCCTGTACTTGTTCTGCGGTAGTCATTGTGGGTCTGTTCGGGCATTGCAAACTGTCAGATTGGACTTTCTCGGCTTGTGGAAAACTCATCCAGAACCCCCTCTTCCTCACCTAACCCTGCCGAAGTCGAGCCGCGGAAAGGCAGAAACAGAACAGGAAGGAAACTATGGTGAAACAGAAAGTGAAAGAAAACAAAGGGTACAAAGGCAGAGAAGAGCGGGACGAGACCGAAAAGGGCAGAAGGACTAAGAAGGCAGCAAAAGGATAAAGGGAACAGTCAAAAACACGAAGCAGTACTAGCACGTAAAACCGGAGTAAAGCGAAGGGTTGCAATGCGCTGAGCCAAAAAGTGGGCGTGGTTAAATACAGAACAGAAAACAGAGACTAGCAAGGAGAACAGGAAGTAGATTTATTTATTTTATTTATTTATTTATGTATTTATAACGCGCCGAAGCTTCAAGCATCAGGGCGCGACAAGAACACGAAAAAAAAAGAGGTCACAGGACTACATAAAAGAAAAGAGGAGGACTCAAGGGAGTCCAAGCTGAATAATTAACGAATTACCGAAAAAGTAACGTTTTCAGCTGCTTCCTAAATAGGGAGTAACTGCTTTCCAGTCTGAGGTTATCTGGAAGCTCATTCCAGAGTGCAATGGCTTTGGTGGGAAAAGCTCTCCCGAGTCCAGTAGCTCAGTAGAACAGAATGGAACAATCTAATGGCGGTGGAGTCGCCAGTGGCCCCATAGATGCCAAATGGGCAGGCGTGAGTAGTGCATGACACAAAGAGGCACTGGCATCAAACCAATGGAGGGAGTTTTTAAGCATAACCCATTTAGAAAGAAATAAGAAAATTATCTGCGCCCACAAAGCTGAAGCACTTACACGCCACTTCTCAATGTCATGATAGCATCTATTACACAGGGCACCTTCCCATATGCACAAAAACAGAGAGATCTTCCCACTTTCTAAAGAAACCCACACTCAACCCAGATGACCTGGCTGACTGTTGCCCCCAACATGCATCTACGAATCCTCAGCAAAGTGGCGTCAACTACTGCATCACGTTTCGCCTGCGTACCTGTTCTGCATCTTCAGTCCATCATGGTGTGTCTAGACGAAACCCTGAAGAGCAGCTGAGCGATATTGGAAACCGGGACAACTACAGGGCTAGAGCTGGCTGGCAGGGCTAGCTACGAGAAAGGAGGAAAGGGGGCAAGGCAAGACAAGCAAGGGACAAGGCAGAAGGTAGTCAGGTCACTGAAAGACAAGTACGGACTGGGTGCATTAAGACATGTTCAGCCGTGTGTGTTTGGGGTTCAGATACCCCTCCTAAACTGAGGATGAGCCTACTGGCATGGTGTTGCAGCTGCCATGATAACCCAAGACTGACGACAACACTGTGAATGCGCGGAATCCGGGAGCTGGGCCGACGCACATACACAGTGACTCCAACCTACCAATGCCCAGGAAGGACTAGCGTTCACGCATGGCTTTCGCCGAAGAATTCACTGGGCTTAGGTGCCAGCAGTAATAAATGCGCCAGTATGGGCAGTGTCAGTAAGTGGAATGAAATACACGCTTGCCTGCAGCTTTACGGGTGCTTGTGAGGTCTGCGTATAGTGTGTGTGATACATCTGAGTCTGAATGCAAGCGGGTACGATGTTGCATGTGTGTGACAATTGGTTAAAAACAGTCGATATCCGTTGAATGAAAGAATTACTCAGGGAATTACTATCTGTTTCATGACAACGATACAGCAAAAAGAACGCCACCATTGTAGTTATTGATATTGCTGTACATATCCTAGAGAAAGGAGATGGCAGCTTACTTGTTCTTCTCTAAATTTCTGCCACCTTTAATACCATTGACCACAAAGCCCTTCTCAACATCCTTCCCGCAAGAATGATCTTTGAAGGAAAAAGTTCTGCAGTATTTCAATGTATACCTCTCCAGAAGAGATCAACTCTTCCAGATGGGCTCCAAAATATCCCAGTGACACCCAGTTATGTGCAGAGCTCCGCAAGGATCCATCCTGTGCCCTATCATCTTCAACCTCTACATGGAACATCTGGGGAAACTCATCGCTTACAGTGACATCAAGATACAGGAATACGAAGATGAAGATCTATTGCACCATTGATATCCATTGAATCAAGCACTGTCCACTGTCAGTCCCTCATCCAACACTGGATGTCATGCAGCGTCCTGATGCTCAACTCGACCAAGTCCAACATCATTCTCCTAGGAACCCCCACCAAGCATGCCTAAGTCCAGAACTGATTGACTGGCATAAAGCTTGATGCCTCAACTCTTATTCAGCTCTTACCCAGTGCAAAGTCTCTCAGCTTTACCATGGACTGTGACTTCTCATTTGAAATGCATGTTGCTAAAAAGACCCAAGCAGCTACATACACGCATGCACTGCTCAACGAAGTCAAGCCTTCCTAGCTTGCCACAAGTTTAAGAACAGTTAGCTAAAACCTTGGAATCCTCCATCTGGACAGTGACAGCACCACACTCCCAGGAGTCTCAGATGCCACCTTGGTCCGTTAGAAAACTAGCCAGCATGCCTAGTCAAAAGATTAAGAATAAGCAACCATTTCACTCCCATCCACAAGGAGATGCACTGGCAACCCACTCAAGTGCTCACCATGGGCTTGACAGCCTGCATCACCTACAAAGCAGTCACAAGCAAAACTACCAGGTCAAGAAACTCACCATATCCAGAAGCCATTGCTCCTCAACAACCCACAACATTGTTTGGCTTGAAACAAAGAACTGCAAAGGGAAAAATAAAACAGGACACTGCCGTTTCCTGCTATGCACCCTGTCTCTAGAATAAGATAACCCAGGCAAATTTGACTGTCACCCTCAATCCTACACTTCAGTAAGGACCTGAAGACCCTAATCGTTAAAGAACTTCTCGCCAATCATTGATCGCTCCACTCAACTAGTTCCTCTTGTAATCGCTCCCCTCTTGCGCCCACTTTCCATCCCAGCTTTCATTCTTCCCCTGAATCCTCACATGTAATCCCCTGGGGACATCCGCTATGTACAGCGCTCTGTTACTTCCCGGCTGCATAAATGCCACACAGGCTAACACATTAGAATGTATGATTGTTATTGATACAGAGAAGCAATCATCCATATACAGGACACCAAGTTATTCAAATGAGGAATCCAGAAATAGGATTTTTCTTCATTTTGTCAAATTTCCATTACGGGTACACCTCCTTGAATATTGCTTCCTCAGCCTGGGACCCACCAGACGCATAATGTTAACGTAAAGCAAGTAAAATTTAACAATGTGCACCTGTTGCCCAAATGAAAGTCCCAAAATAAAAACAAGGCAGCACAGGAACGTGATGACACCTCTTATAAAACAAAACAAATGAAAATGGCGGTTCTAATTTTCATCTTTTTTGAAAAATTATTTTTCTTTAAAGAAATTAGATGTTTTTCTGGAAAATTGTTTTGTTTAATGAGCTTGTCAAGATCTTCTAATTCTCCATTATCTAACAGTTTCGTCCAATGAGAGGTGTGTGTGCTTGCGCGTGTGTGTGAGTGCGCGTGTGTGGGCATGCATGTGTGTGAGTGTGTGTGTGTATGTGTGTCTAGAGAGTGAGAGTTTAACACTAGAGGAAAATCAGGGCTGACCATAGAAGCGAGGAGGAAAGGTGAGGGGAGGTGACCATGCCGCAGCTTTTTATGCCTTGCTACGGTCATTTCATGCTTTTCTAGCCCTTGTTATTCCTTCATATACCTTGCTGGTTCTTGTTATGCTATATTATGCAATGTTAAGTCCTGCAGCACAACGTCATATTCCCAGCCTATGCTTGGTGCAAACTCATGGTTTGCACTTGGTGGTCAGTTCGCCAAGCCCTCACACTGACTGCCCGCTGACATCTCAGAGATATTACAACTGCAGCACCACTCAGTTGCGCATGTGGTTAGGAAATAATGCAGTTGTACTTCCACTCAGAACTAGCAAATGCCAAAGCCAACCATGCACATTGCTACTGCATCATTACGATCCTGACAACAACAGTTAGCAGACAGTCGACCACATTTTGACTGATCACATATGCTGTTCTTCATGTAATGTGGCGCGAATCCCTCTTTGCAAAGCATAAAGGCCTTCAGCACACTCTGATGGTTCCTCTCCCACCCACTCACCGGAGCTTTCCAGGAAACTGCTGCTGCTCGGCCACGTGACCCAGCCAAATAACCACACAGCCTGCCCTCATGCTCATGGACTTTTTGCAAATCCACTTTCAATTCCACTATGCGTGTTGTTAACCAATTCTGTTTCCCAGCACTTTCTCGTCTTTCACTCCTTCTCTTGACTTTACTTTTATCCAGCTCTCTTTCATGAATATTTTCTGCTTTTCGTTGTCATTCCCTCATTCATTCCGAAAAGCACTCCACCCGTACCAGTATGCGTTCACAACTGTCTTATCCTGCTTCTTTCTCCCACCCTTTCCCAACCATTCCCAATGGTCTATGCAGTGCTCGCTCTGCATTCGACAAAACGCATGCATCTCTTGATATATTCTTCATAGGGAACCTGCAATGTCTTTGTCTTAATCAGGCATGAATCTTATCTTTAAATACTCTCACCCGTGCAATTACTTATTTCCCCCACACCGTTGGTCTCTCTGGGAATGGAGGAGGCACAGGCAATATTTACCACTTGATCTGTTCTTTCTCCCCACCTCCTTCATCTTCCTACAATCTTTCTACACACTACAATTTTCTTATTTCATTTTTACCACCTTCCCGCGAGAATTGGAGATTTTCTCATTTTCTATTGCCCTCGCTGCCTTTTGTCCACCTTCAGCTTTCCTTAGTTCTCCCAGCTCTCCTTACTTCTCACAGTTACATTTTCTTTTTCCCTGGTTGATTTAACTTGGCACTGACTTTCACCCACTTTTCCTCTTCTTCCTGTCCTCTTCTTTACTCTCACCATCTCCATCTTTTCCCTACCTCTCCCTCTCATACCTCAAAAATCAGGGGGCCATCTTCGACTCCAATCTCTCCTTCTCCTCTCACATCTCGGCCATCACTAAAAAGTCTCACTACTAGTTGCACCTCCTCAGAGATATAGTTCCCATTCTCCCTTTCTCACTTTCCCCCCAGAGGCTTACCGTCTCCATAGGCCTGGTCCTCGCTAAAATGGACTACTGCAACAGTCTCTTTTTCAAGCTGCCTACTTCTACCCTCCCACCTCTACAACTCATCCAGAACAGAACCGCAAGATTTATCTTTGGCCTCAAGCCCTGGGACCGCATCTCTCTGACGCTGAAATCCCTCCACTGGCTCCATGTGGCTGCAAGGATCAAGTTCAAGACCCTCTGCATAGTCCACAAGGCCTTCTGGGGACAGGGCCCGCACTATCTACAACTCTCTCTCCCCAAACACTCTCCCTCTGGAGCCCTCCGCTCGTCCTCTTCCAACTCTCTGCGGGAGAGTCATTTTTCCAAACAGAGATTTGGGGAGGATCTTTATCCTCAGCAGGTGCTTCCCTGTGGAACAACCTCCCTGCCTGTCTCTGTCTTGAGCCTGATCTCCTTAAGTTACAGAAACTCCTTAAGACCTTTCTCTTCTCTTCCTCTTTCTCTCTCCCTCTCCCTTGCTAAATGCCTCTCCATTCCCTCCTCATCCTCCCTAACTCTGCTCCGTTTCTGCTGACTGGACGCCAGGTGCACCTACATATCCCCCCAGGTCCCAGGCTCCCCCGCCAGTCTTTGCACTTGCCCCCAGGCCTCGGCACTCTGCTCACCACGACTGCACTTCTGGTATTTGCTCCATGAGAAGGACACCTATCTGCACTTAACCCAGGGCACTGCTTGATCGACGATGCACACTTATTCTCTTCCCCCTCCTTTTCACTTCCTGTTGTGCACTTACATTACCTAGAATGAACTAGTCCTAGTTCTCCTGGCCTAGTATAGTTTTTTTATTTCTGTTTGTTTTTCTCCTCCTCATCCGCTCCCTTATCACGTCACTCTTTGTCAAGCACTTGCACTATCTGAAACGTTGTTGGCCTAGTACGGTAGTCTATGGATTGTATGTCTCCTCCCCTGTTCACCTTCCTTCCGGTCGTGCACTTCACTAGTAGTATTGCTGTCAGGCCTAGTATGCTAGTCGTTTTTTGTTAGATCATTCAGAATCTTCAAGGCCTAAGAATGACGCTGTATTCCTTTGTTCCCTTCCCGCCTTGAGGCGCTTTGAAGCACTTCACCTGTGTATAAGCGCTTTACAAATAAACAATTACAGTTACAAGCACAGGTGTGTGCAGCATCACAAGTGCTTATCCAACCGACCATAAACCTTATTGGATCCACGGTCCAGGTCCCTTCATTAGCCTAGCCCCCTCCGATGCCAGTTTCAATGGCCCACCAATTTGTGCACCTAACCAGTGTTCGTTCTGCCCAACGACCCTCAAATACCCATTCCAGTGAACGGGTGCAGAGAACGCTAAATCCGATCTTCAGCTGGCTGCCCCAGGCGTAACCGCTGCACAGCACGTCTATCCCTATCTGTAATAATGTTTTATTTATTTATTTTTATTTTTACATTTGTAAAGCGCCACGCAACCCAGAGGCATCGGGCGCTGTTGCAAGAAAATGAATTAGTTGCAGTGCAGGGAGGGGTAGATCGAGGGTGTTACAGCGAGATCGTATCTACCCCTAGCCTGGGAAAAGGGAAGTTTTGCCTTTACAGAGGTTATAATGTTGTGGATATCAGCTTTTGGCTGCCCCACTCATTTGTACTGAAGCAGACCGGATATGGCAGAGAATAGAATGTAACGTGAAGCTCACGTGATGAGGAGGTAGGGCGTTGCTTGGATCTGCTTCTCGGATGGGAGCTAAATACTACCCTTCTTAAGAAGTGCCAGTGCTCAGCTCCGTCTCTGAGGGAAGTACTGGGGCTGGGCACCGGCAAACCCTGCCACAAATGAAGCACTGCTCTTCCTTAATCTATTCATAACTCTCCTATATGTCTTATTTTCCGCCATTGCATTTGTGCTTCTTTTTTAGCTTCCTTGTGATTCTCGTCTTTTCCTTCACTTTCTCTGCATAGACTTAAAATGTCTTCACAGTCTGGCTCGACCCTGTCCTTCTTTTCTGGTTTATTGCTATCAAACAACGCATCTGCTTGAATCTCAGTTTCTTCTTGCTGTCCCCAAACCTCCATGTGATCAATCACTTCTGCCCGTCAAGCACTGGTATTCATTAGCTCTCGACATTCAATCCTTTTCCCAACCATCTTTTCTTCACCCTGGACTCAAATCTCACGATCTTCCTTCTTTATCTCAACCAGGAGTGGACTGGCCTATGGGAAACTCTGGAGATTTCCCGGTGGCCTATGCACCCAGGCAGAGGTGGACTGGCCTACGGGGAACTCTGGAGATTTCCCAGTGGCCTTTGCACCCTTGGCAGGAGTGGACTGGCCTATGGGAAACTCTGGAGATTTCCCGGTGGCCTATGCACCCTGGGCAGGGGTGGACTGGCCTACGGGGAACTCTGGAGATTTCCCGGTGGCCTATGCACCCTGGGCAGGGGTGGACTGGCCTATGGGAAACTCTGGAGATTTCCCGGTGGCCTATGCACCCTGGGCAGGGGTGGACTGGCCCACGGGGAACTCTGGAGATTTCCCGGGTGGCTTATGCACCCTGTGCCTCTTTAGTGTGCTATTTCCAAATGTTCTCATAGGAAAAGGATTAGGCTGGCTGAAAATGTGTTAAATGGGGCCACTTTGAAAATTATTTCCATGGCCCCTTTTGTTCCCCTGTCAACCCCTGATCTCAAATTATCTAAGGTCTTTGTTAATTTATCTTGTCATATATTGTACCGTTGAGTCACGTTGTGCAGCATTTTGGCGGAAGAGCTATACAAATTCGGAGAAAGTACAAATAAAAAAATAAAGCTGCTAAATATTTACGATTTTCACCTGTCTCACACAATGTCATTTTTTTGTTATGCCAGTTATACTAGATAGATGGAAATAACGATGGAAATAACCTGATGTCAGTGCCCTGCCTTTCACCTCATCTAAACACAGTGCTTTCTAGTCTCGCAGCCGCCCACCCTCGTGGACATCACATACCAATAACCCTGAAACACTGCATAACAACCCCCTCGTACACAACTCCAAAGTCCATGCCATGCATGCATGCTTATGATGGGGCCAACACACAAACTCAAACTTGCTACTAAAAGACTATTTACTCCAGGGAATGTCGAGGCTGGAATTCAATGGGGACTGCACCTCTTTCCAGAAAGAGATCCTTGATTCTTCTCATCTGCACAAAACCACAATGGGGCAACAACCACCGAGAACTTCCCAACACACAACCCACATTTGCAGGTTTGGGTCAAGTCCTAAAAATTAAAGTGAGGGGGCTCATCAACAAACGCAATGGAATGTGGCGTTAACAGAAATTAGCATATCAAGGTGAAATATGCACATTTGATTAAAGTGGTGTTGCATAACCACCGAAACTGCACAGGATGAATGGCATGTTCCTTTCATAAAATCAACACACACACAAAACCAAGAGAGGCTATTTTCTGCTAATAGTGTTTTTTTTAAAAAAACGTTAAAAGGTGTGCATGTTTTAAACTCCAAGGACCAATACAAATGTTTTCCCTGGAGCTTGCAGTACCCAAATGGGACATTTCACCTTGAGTTGTTTGTAATTTTTCCTCAGGTTACATAGTGCAGTGGTGAAGCGTCCTACCTGCAAACCTAATAACTGCAGTTCGAGCCCTGAGGTTGGCTTTATTTAAAAATTTAAAGAGGACATTCAATGGTTCTCATTTTAGCTGTGGGGAGGGGACTCAGTCCACCCTCTGAAAAAAGTGGGTGTCCAACCACCTGCGTGTACCCACGACTTGAGCCATGTTTGCAGGCCATGAAAATGGCACCTGTTGTGCTGTATAAGGCCCAATAACATAACATAACACGACAATGCATTTAAGCACTGACGTATTACGCATCTTCACCTCTAACAAGGAGCACCTGTGTGCTGTTGTCAAAGGTTATTCAATGACCCATTCAGAGTTTGCAAATTACAGCTCATGTTACTTCTCAAACGTGTCTTCATAACCACTGAACTCTGAAACAATTCGGGTGAGACGCTGTACTAAAGGGTGAAACGACATTCACTGATCGTTTACGAACGTGCAGATTCCTCGGTAATAGTTTCCGGTTTCTGCCTGTAATTCGCAACCCATGAACAGCAGCAGCCAGGAAGTGGTACGCCTAGAACTGCTTTCTGTAAGCTTGTGGCTGCAGCAGTGGTCGGATACGGTTCCACAGTTCCCACAAGTGGAAGTTCTTATCCAAGTTCTCGGAGGCTCAACATTCCATATTGTTCCTTCCTATAAATACGGTTTGGGTACGTTTGCCCGTGTTTTTTTTGATCGCGGCAAACTGACCGAAAATTATTTGATCGGGTTCCAATTTAAACGCACATGCGTTTTGTTTTGTTTTTTGTCCTCCGCCTTCAATTGTAAGGTAGCGGCGGACAGGGGTGTTGCTAGGTCTGGAAAAGACGGGGGGCTACGCTGATGTTGGAACTGTTGGGACTGGGGGCTAGCTAGCCTTTTGGCTGTAGCTCCTGAGATTCTATCCGGGGCTACAACCAAAAGACCAGCGGCTATAGCCCCCTTAGCCCCCCCCTAGCAACGCCTCTGGCGGGGGACAACCCTGCACTCCTAAAATGGCAAAATACCAACCATGGGAAGTGGTGGACACCCCTGCAACCCCCGCTCTCCAGGGTTGGTATTTTGCAATATATGCAACCAAATTGCCCCGAAGGCCAAATTACCATTGATATGATATGATATGGCATTTATATCGCACCTATATACAAGTGTATCAAGGCGCAAAACACCAAATGGACCATTAGGTCAATAGTTTTTTGGTCAAATAGGCTAATACCATAAATGCCCTTCTTTTGACGGATTTCGACCACAAATGTGGCACTCCGGTATTGATATCTAAAAGGGTAGATAGGGGTCTGCTGTTAACTGTAGGGCCTTGTCTCGTTAGGACACAATCACCTTCCACCTACAGTAGCAATGCACCCAGCTCTTGAGTAAGCAAAGCCAGCAGTGCTGTCCTCTCTCATGCTCAGAAGTTTGGGAGGCAGGGTGCCCCATGATACCAGGGCTGGTGCTATGATTTGCAGGGCCCTGGGCCGCAAAAGAAATGTGGGGCTCCCTAATTTGCATAAATAGTGATATCAGTGATATCACAGAATGAGTCTTTAGTACGCAAAGGTATCATGGCAAGTTAAGTTAGAAAGATGTTGCCATGCGTAAGTACACTGTGACGTCCAGTATATGAATTGTCAATATAAATATTTGCCTATGTGGCAATATCAGGACTTTTTTTGAAGTAGCAGACAGCTGAATACATTGTACAGACTTCTCATTTTGGCACAAAAGTCATAGTGTGATAAAAGGATTTGCCTGGGAACACTCACTTTGGTTATGTAACAAAGCCTGGATTTGAGAGTAGCCTGCAATTTATGAACTTGAACACATCTCTTCCCAGATGTAATTGGTATAAATACTGTTTGCAAAAGTTATTTTTGAAACTTTGGTTTGAAAACACTATGGGCCTGATTCACAGAAGTGTTTTATAATGGTGCAATCCCATAGGAAAACATTCTGTGAATCAGGCCCTACATGTGGAAGGCATTGCAAAAATATGGGGATACATGTTTTTCTAAATGAAACTAACTGCTGCTTTTGCAGAAGTTTCACAATTGTTTTTATTTTTATTGTGTGTATATTTGGGCAATACTAGCGCCTAGATGCCTACAGGCTTAGTGTGATTTACAAATACAAAAATAAATAAATAATAACATACATGGTCTCCAAATTGGCAATATTCTTTTTTTTTAGAATCTACACATAAGGATTACTTTGACTGTCAAAAAATGAATAAGGCGACTGAGCAGGTTAGGAGACTGTTGCTGAGATGTTATATGTTTAGACCTTTCTGTAAATCATATCTTCTTTCCTATTCCTATGACATGTGCTGTAAAATGTGCTGTTTTGACATGCGGATGAGTACGACTCCCTTGTTTCACTCAGTGTGCAAACTTTTGCCCCCAGAGTGAAAATCAAAATCTGGCACCCAAGAACATACGAACAGTAAGTGAACATATGTTAAAGTGAAAGATACAAATTTAGTTTAATTCACCTTTCCCCTTGGTATCTCTTATTTGTCACTTAGTGGCCACCATGCCTCGATGACATTTGTAGAGGAGCAGCCGAATGCCTCTGCAGGAAGTCCCACCCCCCTGCTACCTGTATGCTGGAAGCCTGAAATTGTGTCATGCTTGACACCTGCAGTTGTGACCATTTCGCTGTCAATCTGCGAGAAAAGATACCCAGTGAGAAAACGATATCTGATGCATCCTCAAAATGATGACAATCTAATGGAGGAGCACCCCGAGTTGGTGACGTCACAAGAGCGAGCATGACGCACAGAGAAGATTGGCCGAGGAAGATGCGTGGGCCTTATAAGAAACGGATGACAAAATAAAGTGTTGTGTAAATGCTTGTATGTAAAATGAAGATTGCATGTGTGAAGAGCAGTGCAGAAAATACAAGTCATTTAATAACTTTACAGATGCAGAAACACAAATAGATTAAGTTATCATAGAAGCTGGTTATACGTAGCGAATAGAGTACAGGCGAAGCCGCCATTGTATAGTATCTGGATATCAATGTCACAACTTTAGTAACCTCAGACCCACTGAGAAAGATGGATCAAGAGCTGTGTCGCAGCAAAGAATTAGCTGAATTTACGGACTTGAATGGTGAAGCTGTCTGGCCTCGTATCAAAGTTAAAGCAAGCCAAGGCCGGTTATCTATTCTCAAGGCAGCAAATGTGATAAGCTGAATCGCTCCTTGTTAAGCTGCAAAGCAAGAACATCATGCATGACAAGTTTTATTCAATTAACACATTTAATTATTGCAAAATGGACCAGATCGTGGCCTCCTGTCACATGAGTCAAGGATAGAACTAGAGTTGGACATAGCCTTCCAGAACTTTGATAAGCGCATGCTCACACTCCCTATATTCCCAGAGGCAAGGATACTCTACAAGGCCAAGTTCAAAGACAATTTTCATGGCAGAAGGCATAGGTGATGAGCGTGGGGAGGCAAAGTCATGCCCAACTCCTAGCACCTGGGTATGAGCTTACGTGCTGCTAAGTAAGCTGAATGTTCCAGACTGGCACGAGCATGCCAACCAATTGTAGAAGGCCATATGACTAAGGGCCTTATAGTTTGAGAGCCAATAGTATACTGTGTACTTAATAATGATGAAGATGGCTTGCACTAGAGGAGGGCACAAGTTGTCCACCTGACAGTAGAAATCCTATCACAACCCAACCCTTTATAGAAAGTATACTTAAATGTTCCCTTTGAACAAATCACAACCATACTAAGTACACTTAGTATGATTTCACGTATGACACATTTTTTGTATAAAGGTATAATTTTTTAATAAATGCTTCCAGAGTGCTTGTGCGACGTCCGTTGATGTCCGTTGTAACTCCCTGTTTTAGACAATTGATATTAAAACAGAAATACTTGCCATCTTCCTGAGTTGGTTCTGTTATTTGGTGTAAGAGTTACTCTGCTTCCCATCCACTGCAGGATACGCTACCCGAAGGGCCGTATGTTCACGTGGTAGCAGTGTTGAATGGTTTTGATCCAAACCAGTTCTGCTCCAGTATTTCGGACGATCTGACATCCTCTGCCATCTAGCCGGAAGATTGCTGGGTTTCCTGTGGAGAGCGGGCAAATAGAAAACCTGCAAGTAGAACCAAGACTGTAGGCAGGGTCCCTCTTTGATGAAATACCTGCCTGGTTTCCACGAGCGCTCTGCGGATGCAAGGTGAAGTGGTCGGTTGGAGGAGACAATATCGAAGTCGATTGACGGATGAATGGTCAGTAGACTAAGGGGAATGGCAAATTAAAGGGACAGGGTTTTGAGAAGGTTTAAGTAACAGGAAATATTATGTAAAGAGATAATAGCGCCTAGAATCCTGGCTCAAGAGAGCTTCAGAAGAAATCATCTCACACTCCTGAGGGAGTCAAATAGGCTATATGTGAACAGGTTTGCATAAGGAGATGATTTAAACCCTGTGACAGGGTAGGAAGTGTGATTATGGAGTATTTGTATTGATGTGTAGAGTTGACTAGTCTGTATATTTTGTATTGAGTAAAGGTGTTGAAAAGGTGATAAAAAGTTGTGAAAATATTGAGACAAAGTGAAGGAGCTCTAAAGTGGCTATCTAGTGAAGTGGTTGGTACCAATCCAGAGGTAGACGGATTTAATTGAAAAGGTAGAGGTTTGAGAGGTGGTTGTTGGGGCATGTTCATTATGTTGATTTTGAAAGTATTGAAAAAATGGTGAGAGTATTTTATAAGGTCTGGTAAGTATTGACAGTCAAATGAGACTCATCACAAGTGGAAACACCCCTCTGATGAATTTATGCAAGACAATGCCAAAGCGCATGCCCAAGATAAAACAGTACAGTACGGAATGGGTGAAAGGCACGGCAGATAAAATGTACATGCCATGGCCACAAGGGGATTCACTATCAAAAGCAGTATTGCAACACATGACTACATACTTGCACCTGCCTACATGGGGAAGAAATAAGAGAAAAGGTTGGCTATCCTAGAATTCTGGAAAATGTACCAGGAAGAGAGAGAGGACCCACCACCCGAGAAGTGGATGCTTAGCCAGTGTGAGGAGGAAGGTGTTGGGCCCTTAGCTCCCATTACCTCGCCTAAATTGAAAGACGCTAGTGCAGAAGACGTAGGTTTGTATCAATTAAAGGAACTGAAAGCGGCAGCAGGGCATAGTAATCCAATATACGAACCACCCACTTATAGCAGTGACGATAGTCCAGAGGAGAATAAGAGATAATACAAGACAAGAAACAGAAGAGTGAGCGATTGAATGTGTCGACAAAAAGAGAAAGAGAAATTAAGAGATGGAAAGGAGAAAAGGACAAAGCTGATGAGATAACACTTGTGCAGAATGTATGGATGGGAGGACAGATATTACTCAAGCTAGATGGGAAAAGCATCGAAGAAGTTAGGCAAAAAGAACAAAAGGACGAACAGGATAGAAGGGATTAGGAATGGGAGAAGAGATTGAAAGAAGATGAGTATAAAAGAAAGAGCAGAGAGTGACGAGAGCAGATGTATCAGGAGGAGCAACAAAAGAAAGAAGAAAGAGCATAGGAGCAAAGAAAATATGATAATAGTCAGAGGGATGGAAGACAGGGCTAGAAGAGAAAGGACGAGAGAAGAAGAGGAAGCGCCAAAATTACTTGAAAAAAGAATACTGAGATGAAAGAGGAGAAAGAAAGGAGGGCAGGAGTAAGAAGGGAAGAACGAAGGCAAGAGGAAGAAAGAATTAGATGGGAGGAGAGAAAACTAAGGGAACTAGATGAAAAATTAGAATGAAAAATGAGACAGTGGGATTCTGAGTATACCCTTATTCGAAAGGAGCCACTAGAGCCAAATCCAGCAATACAATGGCACAGAACTGAAGAGTTCCTTCCATTAAAGGGAGCAACGCCACAGGCATCCATAATAGTATTAGAAGAGGGCTTTGATATAGGAGGCATCGGAGATAGGATCGATAAGGCTTATCAAGATTTGAAGGGTATCAACAACTATGGAAGTCGAGGGAAAGGGGAAGCGTCCCCAGCATTTCAATCAAGAAATGAAGAAGAAAATCCATTCTGTCTTGAGCATAGAGCCTTGTCCTTAAGTAGACTGAACTTAGACCAGGGTGAAGGAGAGAGCAGTCACACTTCTTGGGGACAAGATATGTCAGATGAAGAAAGAGAATATTTCCTTGGGGGAGAGGAAGGAAGCGGATGCACCCCCTTAGGAAGCCTGCAGGTAGATAAAGAAGTAAGATCGTCAGATTTAAAATAACCTATGGACAGGACGCCAGATTCCATAGCATATCCAGAATGTCCCTGAGGACGATGACATAACGAAAAGGGAGAATTATCGCCATATGTGAGCAGATTGAGATCGCTACCAGCAATGAGACGGTCAGGAACGATCATCCCTGCCATGTATAGGCTGACAATGGGAACAGATTGCGGGTTGGGGTTTACGCAATTTCCTTTACTGGAAAAAGGGGAGCAAGACCACAGTATATTCCATGGCCACAGATGGATAGGGATAACTTAAGATGCAAGCTCCCGAGTATGACATCGGGCGCAGAGAAATGGATATACGAGTTAGAAAAAATGACGGCAGGGAATACACTGGGGACATTAAGGGTCTCCTGGCAGCTATCCTTGGGGAGAGGGCTGATGACATATGGAGGAGAGCAGGGTATTCAGGTGTGACAGCACAAAATACAGCGCATGATGGTCATTTAATAACTGCAGAGCAGATGTTTGGAGGGCTTTCAGGGTACAGAATCCTTACACATCAGATATGGGTGCAATCATAACACGCAAGATGAAAGAGGATGAAGACCCTATTGCTTACATGCTGGATATTCATGAGCAGTGGCAACTCGAAACACGGGAGCCGTGGGAAAGGCAGTAGCATTGTTTTACCACATTTTATGTGAAGGGTTGCCTGAGCCAGTACAGAGGCAGATGAAGAAACAAGTGGGGATGGAAGCAAAACTGTGGCCAGAGATACAACTGACAATATTGCATCACTGTCAGTTACTGGAAGAGAAGAATAAGAAAAAAGATGGGGCCAGAAATATCGAGGAACAAATTGTCAAAATATGCCATTGAAGGGGCGGTATTGACAAGCCGAGAAGGATTGGGAGTGCAGCAAACAGTAGATGTTGTTTAGACCACAGATACCTATTTAAGAAGAATAGGGAAGACTATCCCTATAGAATTAGAAGCAACCATAGTACGGGGAAAAGGCAATGCTCGAAGGAATGGACGATGAGCGTAGACCATGCAGGACAGTAATAGCTCTCGAAGAAGAGTACAGATTGACTGATATCACTGATGACGACATGTTTAGGGAAGACCAAGCAGATGATGAAGTGGTGTTCTTCATGAGCATCACATACTGGATAAGAATAGAGAAGAGTGAAGTCCCACAGTGAATGTGGCAGCGTCCAGCATTGTTTGAGGAAGACTTGGAAAAAGTGCTGAATGTCCTTTAGACTGCAGCCCCCTATGATGTAGGGTTGCTGAAGGGGATAGGGGAAGTCAAGATCAAGTTGAAACCAGGAGCAATCTTACATCGAGCAAGACAGTACTCCATGTCTCGAGAAGCCGATGAGGGTATATTTAAGACCATTTCAGCAGTCATGAAACAGGACATTCTGCTGACAACAAAGTCATTGTGTAATACTGTGGTGAATCCTATCGGAAAATCAAAAGGAGGGTCATGGAAATGTATACAAGATGTGAGACAGATTAACCAGATTGTAGATGCAGAGTTTCCTTTAGTTCCTAATCCGGCGACGATACTATGCAGTATCCCAGTGGAAGCTTGATATTTCACAGTAATCGATTTGAAGAATGAATTTTTCTCTATCCCATTGCACAAAGACTCACAAGACATGACTTCCTTTATGTTCTGCCAAACTCAACTGAAACATACTCGTTTGCCCCAGGGGTACTGTGAGTGTCCATCGATCTTTAATAGAGTCCTGCAGATGGACTTAGACAATATTGATCTTAACAGTGCTGTAAAACAGTATGTAGATGACATTTTAATTTGCAGCACAACAGAAGATGAATGCAGACAAGACTCGATTCAGTTGATGACTATGCTAGCAAACAAGGGATATAAGGTAGACAAGGAGAAAATGCAGTATTGTCAAGAAGAGGTGTTATACATAGGGCAGGTGATTTCACATGAGGGAAAGAAGGTGACACCTGAAAGGGCTGAGGCAATCAGGAAAACGGCAAAACCAAATATAGTCAAACGAATGCAACCGTTTTGGGGATTATGCAACTATGTAAGAGCATGGGTGTTTGATTACAGTTCATATAAAAGACCTCATTTGCAAGTGTTAAAGAAGGCATAAGTGAACAAGGAAAACAATTGAGTGGACTGAGGAAATGAAGGAAGAGTTTGAAGAGTTGAAAAAAGACATTTGTACAGCTCCCATTTTGGGAATCCACAATTATACTGAGGAGTTTTATTTATTTTCACACATAAATGGGACAGTCATGACAGCAGTGCTTACACAGAGGACTACACTGGGGTACAAGCCTCTAGCGTATTACAGTGGGATTTTAGACCCAGTTATGAGAGGACAACCTCCTTGCGAACAGTCATTGGCAGCTGCTGCATTTGCAATTGAGAAGTCTACAAGTATTGTGGTGGGGTTCTCTATGACTCTCTTTGTGGAACATGCTCTGTTTGCAATTTTAGAGAAACATAAAGGCACATTGACATCCCAAAGAGCTGTAGCTAATGAGGTAATGATTTCGAATCCAGCTATCAAAATTGTCAGAAGTAAAATAGTGAATCCTGCCACGTTTATAGCTGAACCAATAGCGGAGGGCAATCAAGTGCATGACTGTGCTAATTATGTTGAATTCTAATACCCCGAGTGAAAGAAAATGCATTGCCAGGGTGACAAATGCTCTTTATTGATGGTTCTTCGAAATCTGACCAAACTAGTGGGGAAAGGCATTCTGGCGCAGCTGTAGTAAGGCATAGACTGAATGGAGAATTTGAAATTTGTAACAAGTGCAGGGCTACCGTCCACTTTTCAGTGCAAGCAGCAGAATTGGTGGTGCTTATTGTCGTGCTCGAGAAACATGAAGCGCAGGAAGTGACGGTGTACAGTGACTCCTCCTATGTGATGTCAACCGTACATGCAGGGCTAGCAAGTTGGACAAGGAGGGGCTACCTCTGTGTGGACAGCACTCCCGTGCAACATGCATCCTTATTGGACAGGCTTATTAAGGTACTACAACTCCCAATGGCCATAGCGATCATTAAGTGTGCCGCTCACACTAAACTAACAGATTTTATTTGTTGCAGGAAAGAAGCCGCAGATGTAGAAGCCAAGAGGGTTGCGTATTACCCAGCTTTTTCAAGCTTTGACACTCCTAATGTAAAAGAGAAAGTAGTCACAGTTATTGTAATGCAAGAAGGGTTTAATAAACTACTGATGACCTAATTAATGGAGATTCAAGGGAGTGCACTGCAGGAAGAGCAGGAATTATGGCAACAAAGTGGGTGTTCTTTACCCCCACAGAAGCATTATGGCGAGAAGGCAGCACTGGAAAGCCGGTGATGCCATTAGCATTACTAAAGGTTGTGCTTGAACACTGCATTGCCCTGCGCATGTAATTAGGGAGAGTCTTGCTGCAATAATTGCAAAAGACTGGTTCATTCCAAATTTGCTAGCATATGTTGCATTCTTTGTAGCAAATTGCATTGTGTGTCAAAGGGTTACCGCTAAGCACACACTAAGAATGATAAGAGGAGTAATACCTCGAGCTAACAGTCCTTTTCAGTATTTACATATCGATTATGTTGATATGCTGCAAGTATTTTGTGAATACGGGTATCTGATAGTGTTGATGTGTACTTTCTCTAGGTGGATCGAAGGCAGGTCCATGTACACACCCTGATGCCACTTGCACTGGAACATTTCTAGTACGCAAAGTCTTTCCAAGATGGGGTGTGTGTGAAGTGCTGCAATCCGATAATGGACCACATTTTTTTAATGAAGTGTTTGAACAGATAGGGCTTCTATTGAATATTAAGCACATGTTTTCTTATACTTATCACCCGTAAGCAAATGGGATATGTGAGAGACTCAACAACCTCCTGAAAGAAAGGATTGCTAAGATAAAACTGACTCTGAAGAAGGAATGGCTATATTGACTACCCTTAGCTTTATATGCCCTACAGAATCAGCCTGGTTCGAACCATCACCTCACCGCCATGAATTAGTGACAGGACAGTGAATGAGAATGCCTCTTACACCTCCATCGAGGAGTAGAGGTGATGCCCAAAATACAGCAAAACTCTTAGGTAATGAATTAAATGAATATATGACATGTATGCCATCTAGCATCTCTCTCATTTCAGATCAACACAGGTGTCAGAGGGGTCGGTCTCAGAACACAGATGAAGACAATTCAGCAACCAGATTATGTGAACTTTTATCAGCACCCAAGTTATTTGTTGGGGACCTTGTGCTCCTAATAAATGTACCTAAACGTGGCATTAGCCATGATTCCATGGCCCTTTTTGCATTGAAAATATAACCCCTTCAGCAGTAAAGGTCCAAGGCAGGCGAGCTTGGCTTCACTTAGGAGATGTGAAGATGTACAAAGGCAAGACCGCTGTCAATTCAGAAGCAAGACAGGAAGAAGAATTTCAGCGTGTGTAAACTTGATCGATGATGAAGAAGAAGGACGATAAGGAAACCAGCTGCTAATGCAGATTTTGTAGTTGGACTAAAACTCGATCGGCCACTCCTTACAGATAGTATAGCAGGAGTGTAAACCCTTGCTGAGAGTTTTAGGAATCTCGAAAAATGAACTTTAGAAATGATATTGACAAATCAAAGTTATGCCTAAACGTCAGTTTCTAATTTGCAACTGGAAACGTGCTCAGTACCCCTATTCATTTCTTGGTACATACTTGTTCTAAGCTGTAAACCCATAGTGTTGACTGATAGCGTTGTGCACCAACTTGCGCTTGCTGTTTTTGTGTTTATCCTTCAAGCTTATCCTGCTCTTGTCAGAAGAGATATTTATATTGACACTTTTTTACAGGATCCTAAAAATGTACCTGTAATCAGAAGGCTTCGTATTGCTATCATCGAAGAGATACTGCAATTACAAATGTAAAAAAAGGAAAAAAACATTTTCTTTGGATTATAGTAGAAATGAGACACACAGGAGTTAGCACGATTCTAGAAAATGAACGAATACAGCCAGACCCAGGATGGCGCGACAGATGGATGTCGATGGTCTTATGCATAGTATATGCTTGCACAATTACTTTTTTTGTCTTTCTGTTTCTCCTGTTTCACACTCTCTATCCTATTGGTTCTAATAAGGTAGATGTTCCTATGGTTCTCCCCAGTGTAAAAACTACTTGTGATTCACTTCATGGCCAGTACACACACCTTGCTTGTGGGAGATATAGGAGAGATGCAGAGGAAGATAATGAGGGGATAAACACATATCTAGATAATGCAGCACACTTGTGTAAGAACCTGTGGTACCAACACATGAGAAAGGTGTTAGAGAGGATATCCAAGGTGAGTTGCTATGTTTGTGCTCTCATACCCTATGCCATGAATACAGTATGAACTTTCATTTCTAGAGAAGCTTCAGAACACAATGCCAGGTGTCTCCTTCATCTTGCAGCATGCATGATCAGAGGACAATTCCAAGGAGTTTGGGCTACTCTGCGAAGGAGATCGAAATGGTCATTCCCATTCCACGATGATTATATAAAGACTATACAGATGGAAAAGGAGCCTGCATGGAAGAGCAAGATGCTAACGTACCCGGTGACCCAACAAGAAGAGGTAGTCATCACAGAGATGAAGAGAATGGACTACCCAGATAAAACACAAATAGCTGGATCGCCTGGATTTTGGGAGCGAACTCAAGTCTTAGTCTATGGACGAGTAAAATCTAAGAAGTTGTCCTGTGCAGCTAATTTGCTAAAACTGGAGTTCATGCAAGAAGTGCAGAGAGTAAACGATGGATGCTTAAAATTGTGGGCCAAACATGCTAAGCTGCTGACATGTGTAGAAGATGAATCCGGTCCTATGATTGTGATCCCATTGGCGAATGAAACATCATGCTTCTGAAGACATGGAAAGATACATGTAGGAGATAACAAAGGCTGCAAAACTACAGTTGATGTTATTAGAATGGGAGCAAGAACTGCTGTACTGATGGATCGATATTGGGCTCGTGAGCCAAGGGCCTATATGAAGCTGCCCAAGGATTGGGGAGGGACGTTTTCCTTGGTGCTCATCCATGTTCCAGCATTAGTGATTCCTCAGAGTGACCTGAATATTGGAGAATTCCCGAAGATAGATGCCCATTTGAGAAGGAGAATATTGCCTGAATTTCTCAATTGAACAAAGAAAGAGAATTACTTCTGCTTCTCAGCTAAATCAATAGATGCATATGAGGCCATCCCATATGAGCATAGGCTGTTCAGCAAGACTGCTTCAATCTTCACGACTATCTTCATGCTTGGGATCCAGCCAATGTCCAATGCTAAATGGTTGCAGATCACCAGATGGGAGCTCCTGCAGACAATTAATACCACCATAAAAGGATTCAATGCTATCAAGGAGGAGCCAAGGGCAATACAACTGATGACCCTGCAGAACAGATATGTCCTTGACATGACCACTGCGATGGAAGGAGGGGTTTGCGCCAAAATCGGGCCATCATGTTGCACATTCACACTGTCAGAATTCCTCTTCACTGGTTGACCCCGTAGTGTAGAAGATGAATTCTTCCCACTAATGTAACCCTCTGAATGGTACCAAGCACACATACAGAAGGATCAATTAATTGAAAGATATATGGAATTCCCATCGAGACCCACGTAGCTGCAGAAGGAAGGAAGCACAATTAGTATACAAGTATACTTTTATGCTTGAAACAGTCACTAACACTGCTTCCCCAATAAGCTAATCAAGGACCGAGCTAATCTCTGAGCATGAGTCATACTTCATAGTAAGTACTGCAAAACATTAACCACCCTTCTGATCACAACCCTTTAAGTATGAGACTGCCAAGAACACTTTAACTGTATAATAACTTCTTACCAGGCTGTATTCGCTGGACGGGTAGCGCTCCCACGTTGCAGCAGAGGCTGTCCCCCGGCGCAGCGGAGGCTGTGCCACTGGACGGCGAACGTTTCCCACGGTACAGCGGAGGCTGTATTCGCCGGACGGGTAGCGCTCCCACGTTGCAGCAGAGGCTGTCCCCCGGCGCAGCGGAGGCTGTGCCGCTGGACGGCGAACGTTTCCCACGGAGCAGCGGAGGCTGTATTTGCCGGACGGGTAGCGGTCCCACGTTGCAGCAGAGGCTGTCCCCCGACGCAGTGGAGACTGTGTCTCTGGACGGCTAATGCTACCACTTAGCCGTGATCGTATTGAGAAGGAAGAAAAGTTAACTTAGAAACGCAATCCTTTGAACAAACCAGGTCGTAACCACACAAGCAAAAACAGGCCAAGGAGTAGACAGATTCAAATCCAGGGACGGAAGACGAAGTTCAAGAAACCAGGATATCACCGAAGCGACGGAACAGACAAGGAGGATCCGAAAGCAAGTTCGGGTTCAATAGCAAAAGTCAGAAAACCAGGGAATCAGGAAACAAGATCAAAGACGAGGAGCTCCCAGAAACAATACTTGATCAGAAGCACCGAACAAGCAGGGAGGCGGTGTTAAGTAACCAAGAACACATGATCAGTGCCGTGACCCAGCACGTACGTTGCTCCTCCCTAGCAACGTATTGCCTAGCTTCCATGGCAACCTCCAGCCGCCTCGGAAAGCCGGATTCATAAGTATTCGTTTCCTGGTTGCATGAAGCGTGCGTAGCCTGGAACGAAACCTTGCAGGCATAACAGTACCCTCTCCCAAAGACGGGTCCCGTCCCCTCGAGGCCCAGAACTCCGATACCAATCGAGGAGCATGAATATGACTCACAGGCTCCCACGTTCTCTCTTCCGGACCGTATCCCTTCCAATCTACGTAATACATCCTGACACCCCTGGAAACCTTGGTATCCAGTATTTTATGGACTTCATACTCATCCTCACCCTTCACAGACAGAGGAGGCGGGCGGGAAGGGAGCGTGGTACCAGGATGAAAAACCTTAACAAGAGATACATGGAAGACAGGATGTACCTTCCACTTGGCAGGTAGAGACAGTCGTACCACAACAGGATTCATCACTGCCGTGATGACAAACGGCCCGATGTAGCGTGGGAGAAGTGTCCGTCTACCAGGAATATGCAAATTCTTCGTGGACAGCCAAACTTTATCACCCACTGCGTATGTAGGGGCCGGAGAACGATGGACGTCAGCAAAACGTTTAGCATCGGACTGAGCATTTTTGAGATGAAGTTTTACCTGCGTCTGTATTGAAACAAGCTGCTGAATACAAGCGGACGCCGCAGGGTGATGTGTAGGAAGAGCCGGAGAGAGAGGCATCGACCTAGGATGCCTACCAAATAAAGTAAAGAAAGGCGAAGAGCGTGTAGATGTGTGGAGAGAGTTGTTATATGCAAATTCTGCCATAGAAAGTAACGAAAACCAGGTGTCCTGATACTGGTGAGTAAGGCATCTAAGATACTGTTCCATGGTTGAATTGAGGCGCTCGGTCTGTCTGTCCGTTTGAGGATGGTACGAGCTGGAGTACCTTTCATCAATCCCAAAGGAATTGGTAAGAGATTTCCAGAAACGAGACGTAAACTGCGAACCCCTATCCGAAATGATAATAGACGGGAGGCCAAAAAAACGGAAAACATTCTTTAGGAACAGATCCGCCAAAACTGGCGCGGTAGGAAGACCCTGACAAGGTATGAACAACGCCATCTTGGTAAAATAATCAATGATCACCCAGATGGTGTTGAAACCAGAAACCGGTGGCACTTCCACCACAAAGTCCATGGAAATCATGTACCACGGATAGTCAGGAATAGGCATAGACTGTAGTAAACCTACAGGTTTGGAACGTGAACTTTTACACTGAGCACATACATAACAACGAGCGATGTGTTCTGCAACATCTTTAACCATAGAAGGCCACCAGCACCAGCGTTGTAGAATGTCGAGGGTTTTCTTCGTACCCGGATGTGCTGCTACCATCGAATCATGGCACCATTTGATGGCCTTTTTACGTACATCACCAACTGGAAGGAACAATACACCCTTGATATGGGGCAAACCGTTAATAACTTCAATATTAAGTGCAGCTGCTTCCGTAGGATTGACTCTCACCCATTTCTGCAATTCATCCCGCAGGGTAGGTTGTAAGGTACAACCACAAATCACCTGAAATGGCAATAAAGGACGACCATCTGTGTTTGGGGAAGAGGACTCGCCATGGAGGCGTGAAAGAGCATCAGCCTTCGTGTGCAAAGAACCGGAGCGATATGTTATGGTGAAGTTGAACATTGAAAAGAACTCATGCCACCTAGCATGCCTGGCCGTAGAACACTTAACTGACTGTAAAGCCACTAAATTTTTGTGATCAGTGAAAACCTGAACTGGGTATGCTGTACCCAATAAATGATGTCGCCAGGTCAGGAAGGAGTCCGGTACCGCTAACAATTCTCTTTCAGTGATAGTGTAGTTTCGTTCATAGGATGTCAATTTCCTTGAATGAAAAGCCACCGGATGCAACCCCTTGGTTTCCGGACACTCCTGAGACAAAATGGCACCAAGGGCAATGTCTGAAGCATCAGCTTCTACCACAAAGGGTAGGCCAGGATTAGGGTGTTGAAGCACCGGAGCGCTAGTAAATGCAGCTTTGAGACACTGGAAGGCTTGCTCACAAACCCTGTCCCAAAGAAAACTCTTTTTGTTGCTTGTTAAGGCTGTTAATGGGGCGACCAAAGCAGAAAAATCCCTAATAAACCTCCTGTAGAAATTAGCAAACCCCAAAAAGGATTGCAGAGTTTTCAACGAGGTGGGTGGGGGCCACTCTAAAACCACCTTAACTTTAGATTGACTCATTTGGATTCCTTTACTGGTTATGTCATACCCGAGAAACTCCACTTCTGAAGCATGGAAAATACACTTCTCTAACTTAGCAAACAGTTGGTTTTCACGTAGTCTATGCAACACGCGAGCAACGTGTGTTACATGTAACTCATAGGATGTGGAATATATCAAGATGTCGTCCAAGTAAACTATCAAAAATTTGTCCATCATGTCGTGAAAAACATCATTGATGAAATATTGAAATGAAGCGGGGGCATTACAGAGTCCGAATGGCATGACTCTGTATTCAAACAATCCGTACCTGGTTTTAAATGCCGTTTTCCACTCATCTCCGCTACGGATTCTTACTAAATTGTAAGCACCGCGTAGATCCAATTTGGTGAACACAACCGCCGAACCCAGTTGATCCAAGAGTACAGAGATGAGAGAGATGGGATATTGATTCCTAACAGTGATGGAATTGAGAGCCCTATAATCAATGCATGGACGGAGATCCCCCTCCTTTTTAGGCACAAAAAATAAAGGAGAAGCCGCCGGTGAACGAGAGGGGCGTATAAACCCTGATTTTAGCGACTGATCTATGTATTCTTTAAGAACGAGATCTTCTTTGTGGGTTAAGGAATATATCCGGCCTGATGGTAGCTTACCCCCAGGCACCAGATCGATGGGACAGTCGTAGGGTCTGTGCGGAGGCAAAACCGACCCACCTCCTTCATTGAACACGTCTTTGAATTCAGAATATTCCGTAGGCAAAACACTGGTTATAACCGCTCCAACAGTAGAGGCAATATCCAGTAGAGAATGGCAAGGACTATTTGCTGGGAGCTTGTTCTTCCAACACAGATTCTCACAATACCCTGATACAAACTCAATCCTACCTGAGTGCCAGTCAATGGATGGATTGTGTAAGCGTAACCACGGAAGCCCCAATATGAGCTTGAACTGCGGGGCAGTTATGAGATCAAAGAAAATAGTTTCTGAATGTCCCATTATAGTCTCCATTGCCAAATCCTCTGTTTGCTGGATCACCATTCCAGATACCAGGGAAGAGCCATCCACAGCGTTCACAGCTATAGGATTTGCTTTATCAATAATGGGAAGACCCAGCTCTCTGGCATACAAAGTATCAATATAATTTCCTGTAGCGCCAGAATCTATGATTGCTGTGGCTTGAACGAATTTGTCTTGTGATAGCTTGAAATTTACCTCCATTTCAACAGGTTGAACTAGCAGGGAGTCCTTGAAAACGTAATTACTCGGCAATTGGACTCCTTTCATTGCCGAGCTTTCGCGTTTCCCTGTCTTTTGGAGGGTTTCTTGGTACAGGCTTTCAATAGATGTTCCGATGATCCACAATAGAAACATAGATTGTTCCTCTTACGATTCTCTCTTTCTTCTGGCGAAAGAGGACCTCGTGTAGCTGCCCCGATCTGCATTGGTTCTGGCGCAACAGTAGACGATGTAGGGTTGATGTGGACGTCAGGAACCACACCTCGTTTCTCCCCTTTTCGAGCTGCCTTGCGGGCGTCTATCTGAAGGACTAGCTCTAGTAATTCCGGAAAAGAAGCTGGTACTACTGGAACCGTAGCAAGGGTATCTTTTAGGGTTTCGGATAATCCCTTGTAAAACAAAGAGGCCTTCTTATCATCAGGCCAGCCCGTCTCAGCCGCTAATTGATTAAACTTTGCTAAATAACCTAAGAGCGGCATATCCCCTTGTTGCAAATTTAGCAATTCCAACTCCATGACTTGGGCCTTGTAACGAGTATCGAAGACTTTCCCCATCGCTTCAATCAAGGCGTCACAGTCAAACAATAAAGGACTTCCCACTTCCAGGAGGGGGTTAGCCCAGGCAGCGGCAGTACCTCCAAGATGGGACAGTAGGAAGGCTGCCTTTGTTGCTGAATCAGGAAATGAACCAGGTCGACATAGAAAATGTAGGCGACATTGATTTAGAAACGTCCTGAAATGTTTTGGTTCCCCATGGAACCTCTCCGGTGGGGGCCAAAGGAAATTGAGATGTGACATACACTGGCCCGGCCCCTGCCTGTGCAGGTTCCAGTACCGGGGCAGCCGATATTACTGGTGCTGCTGGAGGCATTGGCTGAATAGCCGTTTGGAGTTCCAGAATTTGCTGTTGAGTAGCGGCGTGAGCATTAGCCATATCTGTTCTCAGATCTGCCACTAATTGGAGGAGGTTAGTTAAGGTCTCGTTGGGGTCCATGTTTAAAGGCTTCTGATTATGTCAGAATTCCTCTTCACTGGTTGACCCCGTAGTGTAGAAGATGAATTCTTCCCACTAATGTAACCCTCTGAATGGTACCAAGCACACATACAGAAGGATCAATTAATTGAAAGATATATGGAATTCCCGTCGAGACCCACGTAGCTGCAGAAGGAAGGAAGCACAATTAGTATACAAGTATACTTTTATGCTTGAAACAGTCACTAACACTGCTTCCCCAATAAGCTAATCAAGGACCGAGCTAATCTCTGAGCATGAGTCATACTTCGTAGTAAGTACTGCAAAACATTAACCACCCTTCTGATCACAACCCTTTAAGTATGAGACTGCCAAGAACACTGTAACTGTATAATAACTTCTTACCAGGCTGTATTCGCTGGACGGGTAGCGCTCCCACGTTGCAGCAGAGGCTGTCCCCCGGCGCAGCGGAGGCTGTGCCGCTGGACGGCGAACGTTTCCCACGGTACAGCGGAGGCTGTATTCGCCGGACGGGTAGCGCTCCCACGTTGCAGCAGAGGCTGTCCCCCGGCGCAGCGGAGGCTGTGCTGCTGGACGGCGAACGTTTCCCACGGAGCAGCGGAGGCTGTATTTGCCGGATGGGTAGCGGTCCCACGTTGCAGCAGAGGCTGTCCCCCGACGCAGTGGAGGCTGTGTCTCTGGACGGCTAATGCTACCACTTAGCCGTGATCGTATTGAGAAGGAAGAAAAGTTAACTTAGAAACGCAATCCTTTGAACAAACCAGGTCGTAACCACACAAGCAAAAACAGGCCAAGGAGTAGACAGATTCAAATCCAGGGACGGAAGACGAAGTTCAAGAAACCAGGATATCACCGAAGCGCCGGAACAGACAAGGAGGATCCAAAAGCAAGGTCGCGTTCAATAGCAAAAGTCAGAAAACCAGGGAATCAGGAAACAAGATCAAAGACGAGGAGCTCCCAGAAACAATACTTGATCAGAAGCACCGAACAAGCAGGGAGGCGGTGTTAAGTAACCAAGAACACATGATCAGTGCCGTGACCCAGCACGTACATTGCTCCTCCCTAGCAACGTATTGCCTAGCTTCCATGGCAACCTCCAGCCGCCTCGGAAAGCCGGATTCATAAGTATTCGTTTCCTGGTTGCATGAAGCGTGCGTAGCCTGGAATGAAACCTTGCAGGCATAACACACACCTTCTTATGATGATGAGAATGGAACCTTGACAGAGGCTATAACGTTGCTGACAAACCTGCACAACAAGATGGAAGATGAGATAGAGGACATTGCAGATGACAGTTGGTACTCGTCTATATTCTCATGGATTCCACAGTGGATGGCAAACATTTTCAAGTTCCTTGGAGCAGTATTAGTGATGGTAATGTTTGGATTCTGTGTGATAAGGATAATAATTACACAGTGCAAGAAGACCGCAAAGAAAGCAGTACGGATAAAGATCATGATCAATGTTGAGTCAGGGTTTGGACCCAAAGAATTGACAGATGAAGATATCAGAAAATACATGGAAGTCAGCATTGTAGCACCTGAAGGAACAAAATTCCTGTATCTGGAAAATCACAAGAAGTATGTTGGACAGAAGACATCTAAGGAGAGTTGCTATGTCTGTGCTCTCTTCCCCTATGCCATGAAGACAGTGTGAACTTTCATCTCCAGAGAAGTTCCAGAAGACAATGCCAGATTCCTCATTCATCTTTGCAGCATGTATGACCAGAGGACAATTTCAAGGAAGTTGGGCAACTTTACGATGGAGATCGAAATGGTTGTTTCCGTTCCAGGACGATTATATCAAGGCTACACAGATGGAAAAGGAGCCTGGATGGGAGAGCAAGATGCTTGTGTATCCTGCAGCAGGACAAGAAGAGGTAGTTGTTGAAGACATGAAGAGAATGGAGTGACCTGATATAAAAGAAACAGCTGGATCGCCTGGAATTTGGGAATAAACTCAAGTCATAGTCTATGGACGAGTGAAGTCCAAGAAGGGATGGGAAGGAGGTCTGATGACCTGTGCAGCTCATCTACTAAAGCCAGAATTTGTGCAAGAGGTACAGAGAGTAAATAATGGATGCTTGAAGTCATGGGCTAAGCATGCCAAACTACTGGCATGGGTAGAAGATGAATCAGGTCCAATGGTTGTTGTGCTTCCATTGGTGAATGCAACATTGTGCTTCCGAAGACATGGAAGGGAGCATGTAGGAGACTACATAGGCTGCAAAACTACAGTTGACGTTTCCAGGAAGGGAGCAGGGATAGCCATCCGGATGGATCAATATTGGGCTTGTGGGCCTAGGGCCTACATGAAGCTGCCCAAGGATTGGGGAGGAACATGTTCTTTGGTGCTCATTTATGTTCCAGCATTAGTGATTCCTAAGAATGACCTGAACATTGGAGAATTTCCAAAAGTAGATGCCCATTGGAGAAAAAGAAAATCGCTTGAATTTCTCAATAAGACTAGAAGAGAGAATGACTTTGCAGCCAAGTCAATGGAAGAATTTCACTCTATTCCATATGAACACAGGTTGTTCCGCAAGACTGATTCAATATTTACTACTATATTCATGCCTGGGATCCAGACAATGGCCAATGCCAAATGGTTACAGATTACCAAATGGGAGCTTCTGCAGACGATCAATACCACCATAAAGGGATTCAATGCTATAAAAGAAGAGCTGAGGGCCATAAGATTAATGACTGTGCAGGACAGATATGTCCTTGACATGATCACAGTGATGGAAGGAGGAGTTTGCGCTAAAATCGCCCCATCGTGTTGCACGTTCATACCTTCTCACGATGATGAGAATGGGACTTTGACAGAGGCCATAACGTTGCTGAAAAAAATCCATAACAAGTTGGAAGATGAGACAGAGGACATTGCAGATGACGGCTGGCATGCTTCCATATTCTCATGGATTCTGCAGTGGATGACAAGCATCTTCAAGTTTCTTGGAGCAATATTGGTTATGGTGATGTTTGGATTCTGTGTGATCAGGTTAATAATTGCACAATCTAAGAGACAGCAAAAAAGGCAGTATTAATGAAGATCATGATCGATGTCGAATCAGGGTTTGGACCCAAGGAGTTGACTGATGAAGAGGTCAAGAAATACATAAAGTCTAGCATCGTAGCACCTGAAGGAACGAAGTTTCTGTATCCAAAGAATCATAAGAAGTAGTTGGGAAGATGGGTCTATTGTAATCCGCATGTACAGTGCAACTACATGACTTCGAGTGTGAATGAACATGTTAATTCAGCCGGCACGCTGAGGGGGGTGATGAAGATCTGGACTCCAAAGAAGCTCTTCTTAAATAGAAAATATCAGGATGTGGAGACACTGAAGAGGTGGTCGATGACTCGACCAGAGGGTGGAATGTAGAGGAGCAGTTAAATGCCTCTGCAGGAAACCCCACCCCTGACCTCCTTTATGATGGAAGCCTGAGATTGTGCCATGCTTGACATCTGCATGTCTGCCAATTCCACTGCAAGTGTTTGAGAGAAGATATCCTCTGAGAAAACCCTATCAAATGTATCCCAGAAAAGACAATAATCTGATGGAGGAACTCACATAAGAAATATTAAAAAGAATGAAAGAGGAGCTGGTGACATCAAAAGAGATGAGTGTGATGCCCTGAGAATATTGGCTGAAGAGAACCTAAGGATCATACAGAAACTAATGAAGTTAAGAATCGAGTAAACTTTCATATGTGAAAATAAGATTGCACAGGTGCGAAGCACTGCAGAAAATACAAGCGTTCAATGATTGTACAGATGCTGTAATAGAAGTAGACTAAGTGATCATAGAAGTTGGCTATACGTAGTGAATAGACTGCAGGCAAAGCCGCCATTGTATAGAAACTGGACATCAGTGTTGTGAATGTAGTAATCCAGGACCCATGGAGAGTAAAGGCCGAGAATTGTGTAGCAGCACGAATAAGCTACGATGGCGGATATGGACGCCGAGGCTGTCTGGCCTGGTGTCAAAATTGAAGCCAGCCAAGGCCGGTTATCTATTCTTGAAGGCAGCGAATGTGAGAAGCTGAATCATCCCTTGTTAAAGTGCAAAGAAAGAACACCAAGCCTGCCAAGTTTTATTAATTTAAGACATTTAAATGCTGCAAAATAGTCTAAATTGTGGTCTCCTGTCACGTGAACCAAGGATGGAAATAGAGTTGAGTGTGGAGTCCTAGAACAATGATAGTGCGTGCTCACACTCCCATATATTCCCACAGACAAGGATACTTTGCAAGGCCAAGTTCAAAGACAATATGCATGCCAGAAGGCTTGAGTGAAGAGAGATGAAGGGCTAATTGGGTGGGGAGGTAAAGTCAAGTCCACCTCCTGGCACCTGGGTATGAGCATACATGCTGCCAATTGAACCAAATGTTCCAGACATGGCACGAGCATGCCAACCAATTGTAGGGGGCCATTTAATGAAGGGCCTTATAGTCTGAGTGCCAATGATATACTGTGTAATATGTTGAAAATGACATGTTTAGAGGTAGGCATAAATTGTCCAACTGACAGTAGATATCCAATCACAATCCCACCCCTTATAATAAAGTATACGTAGATGGCCCCCTTAAACCCTCGTAGGTTTTTCTTATTTTCCACATAGAATGACGTCACATCTGATGTATTTTTTGTATATAAGGCTGTTTTTATGTAAAATGCATTCCGTGCTCGAGCGAACGTCCTTTGATGTCCGTTCTAACTCCCTGTTTTAAATAGTAGATATTAAAACAGGAACCTTTGCCATCTTTCTGAGTTGGTTCGATTATTTGGGGCATTGCTAATTCTGCATCCCCATCCATTGCATGCACGATACGCAGAGGGCTATATGCTCACGAGAGAAAGAGTGGAAGCTAGAGGAAGCACAGGGAGAACGAGGAGCCCCAAGGGTAGTTGAAGAGGCAGAGCAGAGATTACGAGAAGCTTGTGGAGTTTGATAGAGGAGGGTAGATACAGTGGTCCCTTACCATGTATAGATTTGTGAACCAGGAGCATAAATTTAAATCTGGCCCTGTTTTACATCGTCAGCTATCCAGCCTGATAACGGTATGAGGAAGTAGCTGTGAAGTGAGGGAATTCAAAGAGAGTCCTGGTAGCAAAGTTTATGATCTTGTCGAGAGGACAGAAAGCATAGTTGGGGAGACCAAAGAGGATGCTGGTACTGTAGGCCTATTCCAAGGCCTACTTATGCTACATTCTTGGGTATTTGAACTAGGAATCTCTGTGATCCATTGCCCTTTTACTGGCATGTTTTTACTTTTTCCTTTCTTAAACTTAGTTCTATTGTTTTTAGTGTTTGACAGTGCTTCTTTTCTTCCACTTAGTACAAGTTTGGGGTTCTGAAGAAGGCAATGCAGTTACTTTCCGCTGAAACGTAGTTTCTATGTTGACCCTTTGATTGCAATTTACCTGCTTTTCTGTGTTCTTTATGCTTTAATTGACTTGGCAATTGTGTGATTGTAATCTACCTGTTGTTTTATGTTTCTATGCATTGGTTGACCTCTTATGAGACACCTTGAATTCTGTAACTGAAGTTGATTCTGCGAGTACAACTTATCCGTTGTTTATTTCAATCTCCTAGGAGACACCTTGATGTTGCTATGATCTCTTTGAGACATCCTTTTTTCTGAACAAGTACGATACTAACTTTGTGACAGTAACTAACTTGCTGAACCTATGTGGTAGACAATCTTTCTTAAAGAAGCATGACACTGACTTTGTATAAACAACAAGAAACTGCTCCCACCAGGAATAATTTGGAAATGTCTATGCTTAAAGACAATTACTGTCAAAATGATTTACCCAGATAGGGGTACTCTACTTCAACCATTTATATTGAACAAACCATCAAGGAAGCATATCATAATTCCTTACAGTTGCAATAAAATAAATAAATAGCAAATACAGTAAGACACTGACTTTGCGACTGTAATTAATTTGGTGGATTGTCTGTAATGTGTTAATATCTATCAATATTTTTTGCACTGTGAATTATACATTATGATGCTTACTTTTCTTATCAAATGTAAGATTGGACAGGTGACCACTTTTGGTAATAAAATAAGTGTCATATTGCAATGAACTCATTATTTTCTTAGACTATCCCCAAAGTTGCCTAATTTGATATGGAATACCAGTGGAATGTTCACATTAATTGTTTTATTAATTTGTAAATGCCATAGAGCTGTCTGAATACTCTCCGATAGGAACAATCTTTTGTGTATTTGTCTTCCCCCTAAGGAAGCCAGCCTCTCCTCCTGGGAGAGATGCCAGAATGCACACTAGGAGCATATAAGGTTTCCGGGTGCAGAAGCACCCATGAGTTATGGGAACACCGTCAAAGGCAGATGCCTGCAGCAGATGTTTCTTTCATCTGTAGGTAAAAGTGTAAAGCCGGAGCTGGGGGATGAAGTATGTCAGAACATGTGCTTGTGGCTGTTTCATTTAATCCCCTCATGAATTACTATATCTATCTTGGGGATAGAATATAGCTCATCTTTACTTTAGAACTATCCCTAGAAAGGGACAGTTGCCCTGCAACCAGATTCATGAGGTTAACAGTTAGCCGTTTGGTTGAGGTACTTTTTAAAAGCGTCACCGCTGTGCCGCTGAAGATTAATTTAGCTTTAGCTGCCAGTTTGTCATTCCATACCATACTTTCCCTTACATGAATAGAGAGCTGAATGATATGAAAGTGCTTCCGTAGCACCAATGGCGCTTTTAAAAGGAAGTCCAAGAAAACCCACGTGAGAGGCTGCTGCTCAGCTCCGGCATGTGCACATTTAAAAAAAGATAGCCAATTCAAATTTAAACTGCTGGGATGTTTGGAAATGCACATGAATGCATATGTGAACTATATGAAAAGCAGACTAACAAGGCATATAAATAGCCCGGCTATAACCCTTGACAGTACCCATTTAGCAACAGAAAATATGCAGAAAATGTGTCTGTTAAGCAGCACCACTTCCTTGCAGAAAAAAAACCTTCAATTGGCATGACAAACATACAAAAGCTCAGGATTGCACACCGTCTCAGATGTCATTCTGCAACAGTCCCTGCATGGGGGAACTGGTGAAACAAGTGGCAGAGAAAAGAGAGCTAGCTATTCTCTTTCACCCCAGGCATCCTGCTCCTATCAGGAAGAAACATGTTCAACCAGCTTCAGTAATTCTTTAAATGCTTCTGACATTCCGGCTCACCTGTAGGTAGGTTGCTTTGGTGTGCAGAGGCAATCTTGTGACAAATAACTATCATCCAGGGACCTCTCATAGGGGCAGAACCTTCTGCCTTCATTTTCCGGAGGTGTTTGGATGTTTTCAAGTCGACTTATTTGCCTCCAGGGTGAAGCCTTTCCTCCCCTGCTTCAGTTTCTAGACCCAGGGTTTGCTTGCTTAGAGTCTGTACTCACTGTCTCTGACCTGGCACTCCTGCTTTATAATGTCTTTCCCTGGCTGACCAACATTTTGAAAATCATCAAGGAGCAGGGTACAGCAGTGATTCAGTGTAGCCGCTCCTGGCAGAGGAGGCCTTGGGTTGCTCTTCTCTGACAGATTTTGATGGTCCAGGAGATGATTCCGCCCATTGATTCCCTCTCCTCTTCAATGTCCTCTCCTTCCATGCACTGCTTTCTCTGCACCCAATGGGCTGGAAGCTGAACAGAATGGCGTTCAGAAGCAAGTCATCTCACATGAAATGGCTCTGGCTATCCAGAGGTTCCTCAAACCTTCTATCATGAAATTACATGTCCAACAATCAAACACCTTCAGTTCCGGCCCTGGTGCATGCGGCTATCCTGTGACCCCAGTAAAATTACAGTTTTCTCTCAGGGAAAAACTCCAAGGTAGGTTTGAGGGCTACTAGGAGTTGCGGGCTCGTGGAAGACCCCAACACCTTCCCCCAAAAAGGAACGTAGACCCAGCCAGACAGCAAGTTCAAACTGTGGTTTGTTACAGCCAAAACCAACAGGGATCAGTACAAGCATAGAAGAAATCCAAAGACCTCTCAACGTTCCCTGGCTCGCAGGCCAGCTTTGTACCCAAATGACATCAGAGTGAGGTTACAACCAGGGTCCCTCTCCAGAAAACCTATTGCACTACTGGATTGGGTACTGAGTAATAGTCTACCTATAGTGGACACTATAAATGTTAGTCTATTGGCGCTCGTATGTCAGGTGGCTGGCCTGGTCAACCCCAAAATTACTATCTCTAAACAATGTTGAAAATGAAATGTTAACTCTTAGATGCTAGTTTGGTTTCCGACTACATAGAGTCATGTTCATGCAGGAGCAGGAGGAAGTCTGAGATTCTCTTTTTCTTACAATATTATACCCTTGTACATCACAGACCCCTGGAACATCAATAATTATTGGGTATGACCTATTTTATATATCCTTCCCCTCAGAGGCAGCACTATATGTACTATGCAGACACTAGAACAACCCTCTTCACTTACTGTTTTGTCGTGATTTCAATAAGGCACAAGATTTGTGATCACACTCTACAGGACAGTGGGCCTCATTACGAATATGGCGGAAAGGCAACAACGGTGCCAGTAGTGCTACCGGCGCCGTTGTTACCTCTCCGTCACATTACGAGTTTTGCTTGCCGGTGCCGGACTGCACGCGTGGTCTGACCAGGCGTGCAGACCGGCACCCGCGAGCAGAACTCATGATTGCACCAGCACCATTATTAACGGTGCCGGTGCAACCATGCTCCCGACCCCCATTCTGCCCTATAGGGCAGAATGGGGAATCGGGAGGCCGGCCATACCGGCACCCACGAATGGCCAATTACCGGCCCATTCATCTCGTAATGGCCCGGTAATGGCCCACTTGCGGGTGCCGGGGCCAGTAGCGAATTTGGCGGTAGCCGTGCCCTTAATAGGGGCACGGCTACCGCCAAACTCGTAATGAGGCCCAATCTGTCTTTTCCTTTTCCAATTAGGTATTGTTGGGAAAGGTATCTCTGTTAGCAACTTTCCCTCCATTTCTATGGACCCCCAAACATTTTTCTTTTTATTTCTGAATCTGACCTGAACTTTATGCAGTGCAGTGAAGACTTCTCCTTCCCTACACTGGCTTTTGCTCATTGTTATAGGGAAACTGACACGTCTTTCAGGCTGACAGTACTGAGAAACATTGGAGGTGTTCTTGTCCTCCTCAAAGCGTTTGTGAATCTTTAAGGAGTATATTCACCTTGACTAAATGATTTCTGTGTCATACAAGATAATTGGGAATATTTTTGTAGAATAGAGTGTAAGGATGACATCAATAGAACACCCACCACCATGATGAGACAGAGATCTTTATGCACCTACTACCTGGTAGGTTTTTAGTTGGATCCGCTCCAACGGTGCCTTCCAGCTTAGCAATGAATCGACAAGGATCCCCAAATATCTATAAGATTTTACAACTTCGACAGGCGCTAGATTTAAGGTCCAATCATATTTAAAACATATCTTACTGTGTTTAGGTCTAAACACATACATTTTTGATTTCCCAGTGTTAATTTAAAAAGAATTAAGATTAGTTTATGCTGAAGCTTGTCCAACAGAATCTGCAAACCATAAGGCATCAAGTCCAGTAAAGCAACGTCATCAGCATGTGCAAGCCACTGGAGCCCAACATTGTCTAGTTTAGGGGGGAATGGAGTTAGTAAGACCTTCTCTGAGGTCTGCTAAATAAAGATTAAAAAGGGTGGGGCAAGTATACAGCCGTGTTTAAAACCAGGGATAGTATCAATCCAATCAGTGGCTGTCCCAAATTGATCCATTCATACTCTCCCTCTGGTGTCATCATGTAGAGCTATGATCATATTGAGTAATACTGAGGGTATTTTCCAGTTCTTAAGCTTAGACCATGTGGATGTAATCTATATACGCCACATAGATCATTTGCTTGTGGATCAGCCAAGCTTGCTGAACAGTAGTTATTAATGCAAGAACGTTGACAGTAGTGTTGAAGCCAATCCTGAAGCCTGTTTGATTGGACGGTTAATGCTGAACCAGTTAAAATGATCTTGAATCCTGCCAAGTCCTTGTCATGTGTACCTCAGTACCCTATTAATAGACAGGCTGAAGAAGGTTTCCGTCCTGTAATAGAATCCCCTCTCCACAGCCCATGTAACACTCCTATTTTGCCCACTAAGAAACCAGGTAAAGAGGTTTATCGTTTTATTCAGGATTTGCATGCAGTTGATGCTGCAGTGATACCGGCTTTTCCAGTTGTTCCCAATCCATCCACCAGTTTATCATGTATTCCCTACACAGCTAAATATTTCATTGTAGTAGATTTATGTTTGGCATTTTTCTCCATACCCACACATCCTAACAGTCAGTATTTACACAATATGCGTTCACTAGTCTTCCAATGGGGTATGTAGAAAGCCCTATCCTGGTTTCTCACATTTTTAAAGAAGATCTTGATTCAGTACAGTTTGCAGGAGGGTTGATGCTTTTGCAGTATGTAGATGATCTGTTCCTGGCCACCCCCTCCTTGAAAGCATTTGAGGAAGACTCACTCATTCTGTTGAAAGTGCTTGCTGAGAAGGGTCACAAGGCATGCAAAGACACATTACAGTGGTGTCTACCATGTGTGTGATATCTGGGCCATGAGATTTCTGCTGTGGAAATACACCTGTCCCAGTATTGCATAGCAGCGATCCAGAAAGTTCCTAAGCCTCAGACAAGGATGCAGATGAGGGCATTCCTCAGGATTGTGAGTTACTGCACGCAATTCCTTTGTCTCCATTAAACAGGCGCTTGCAATGGCTCCAGCTTTAGGTCTGCCGGATTGCAGCAAGCCCTTTGTCCTATTTTGTGGCAAGTACAACGGGTTTGCTCAGGGTGTGTTGACTCCTTTACACATTGATACGCACCAGCCCGTCTCCTATCACAGCGTTGCTCTGGGTCCAGTAGCCACAAGACTTCCAGTTTTTCTGCAAGCTATCACTGCTGCTGCTCTATTGATATGAAAAACAGTAACGATTGCAGTTCCCCATGCTGTATTGTCATCATTGCCAAAAGGGAAGACATGACATGTGTCAAATCCCCAACATACCAGATATGGGAAGGTCCTCATTTCCACTGCTAATGTGACCCTGAGTTGCTGTTCAATTGTGAATCCTGCCTCTTTGTTACCAATCCCTGAGGATGGGGAGCCACTTGACTACCATGTTGTTGTGGAGACACTGTCGTCCCCTGTTATGTTATGTTATGTTATGTTATGTTATGTTATGTTATGTTATGTTATGGTATGGTATGGTATGGTATGTTATGTTATGTTAAAACTCTTTTTAAGCGCAAACATCCACCAGCTCGGGCATCTTGGTGCTCTGTGAACTAGTTGAATCTGAGGGAAGGGAAACTAGAAGAGGAGCATTTTAAGAGCACACAGAAATGCCAAATGATCATGCGCGGGGCTGAGGGATAAAGGAAAAGCATTCCAGAGCCATGCAGCAGCAATGGAAAAGGAGCCCCCACCAATGCGGGAGTGCTTAAAGCCAGGGATGGAAATACAGCAGGCCGATGATGAGCGGAGGCAATAGGTAGGGATGTAGGGGCAAAATTTGGCCCCTAAATAGCCTGGCCAAGATTTATAGACAGCCAGATGGACAATGCACAAGGCCTTGAAAATAACCCTCTTGGCTACCGGAGGCCAGTGGATCGAAGCTAACAGGAGGGTGACTGACGTGAGGCAAGAGGCTCCGAAGGCCACCCTGCCCACAGGATTAAGCTGGCTGAGACAGGTAGAGTACGTTGCAGTAGTCAAGAGAACTAGAGGTAAGTGCTGAGACAACCAGAGGGCGAAAGTGGGAAGGCAGATAAGGAAGATCATGCCGGGGGGTCTGAATTCTGAAATGGACAGCCTTACAGACCACTCTGACCTGTACTTCCATAGACAGTGAGGCAGATAACTACACTCCCTGGTCCTTAACGCACAAGCTGGGGCTAGGGAGGGGGTTCAGTTCTGATGGCCAAAAATCACCTGACCAAAGTGGGGCATAAGCTTTTTTGCCACCTGGAAGCTGGTGAGTGTCTGGTAAGAGCCTCCTGTTTACCTAAGGCCGCTTGAGTTGTTCCCGAGCCCCCCACTCGACCGCCTGCCTCCCCAACCCACCCCGCTCCCTCTTCCTGGTCTCCAGTGCTTTTCCCGCCCCCACGATCCGACCACCCCTTCCCATTGGCTGTAGTGTGCATCGTTGCGAGCCTAACGACTCGTAGTGCCCCACCTGCTCCATTTGCCACCTGGAAGCCGGTAAGTGTCTGGCAAGAGCCTCCTGTTTACTGAAGGCCGCTTGAGTTGTTCCCCGAGCCCCCCAATCGACCACCTGCCTCCCCATCCCACCCTGCACCCTTTTCCTGGTCTCCGGTGCTTTTCCCACCCCCTCAATCCGCCCATCCCCTCCCATTGGCTGTAGTGTGCATCGTTGCGAGCCACCTGGAAGCCGGTAAGTGTCTGGTATGATCCTCCTGTTTACCTAAGGCCGCTTAAATTGTTCCCCGAGCCCCCCACTCGACCGCCTGCCTCCCCTTCCCACCCCGCTTTTCGCACCCCCTCGATCTGTCCACCCCCTCCCATTGGCTGTAGTGTGCATCGTTGCGAGCCTAACGACTCGTAGTGCCCCACCGGCTCCATTTGCCACCTGGAACCCGGTGAGTGTCTAGTAAGAGCCTCCTGTTTACTGAAGGCTGAATTTAGAACTGTACCTAATAGCCTCTCTGTGCAAGACTTAGATTTAGAAGTGTGCCTAATAGCCTCTCTGTGCAAGACTTGAATTTAGAAGTGTGCCTAATAGCCTCTCTGTGCAAAACTTTAATTTAGAAGTGTGCCTAATAGCCTCTCTTTGCAAAGTTGAATCTAGAAGTGTGCCTAATAAGCGTGCACTGGTTGAACCTAGAAGTGTACCTAATAGCGTGCCCTGGTTGAACTGACTTGTGTCCCTAATATCCTCTCTGTGTAAAGTTTAATTTATAATGGTGCCTAATAGCCTCTCTGCGCAAGTCTTGAATTTAGAACGGTGCCTAAATAGTCGCTCTGTGCAAGACTTGAATTTAGAAGTGTGCCTAATAGCCTCTCTGTGCAAGACTTGAATTTAGAAGTGTACCAACTTTCCTCTCTGTGCAAAGTTGAATCTAGAAGTGTGCCTTGTAAGCGTGCACTGGTTGAAGTTAGAAGTGTACCTAATAGCGTGCCCTGGTTAAATTTAGAAGTGCAACTACTCTGAACAAAGTTGAATTTAGAAGTGTGCCTAATAAGCGTGCACTGGTTGAAGTTAGAAGTGTACCTAATAGCGTGCCCTGGTTGAACCTAGAAGTGTACCTAATAGCGGGCCCTGGCTGAATTTCGAAGTGTACCTACTCTGTGCAAAGTTGAATTTAGAAGTGTGCCTAATAGCGTGCCCTGGTTGAACCTAGAAGTGTACCTAACAGCGTCCTCTGGTTGAAGTTAGAAGTGTACCTACTATCCTCTCTGTGCAAAGTTGAATCTAGAAGTGTACCTAATTAGCGTGCCCCGGTTGAAGTTAGAAGTGTATCTACTATCCTCTCTGTGCAAAGTTGAATTTAGAAGCGTACCCAATAGCGTGCCCTAGTTCAACTGACTAGTATTCCTTAATAGCCTCTCAGTACAAAGTTGAATTTAGAAATGTGCCTAATAGCGTGCCCTGGTTGAATTTAGAAGTGTGCTTAATAGCATCTGTGTGCAAACTTAATGTTAGGATTGTGCCTAGTGGCCTCTCTGTATAAAGTTCAATTTTGAAGTGTCCCTAATAGCATGCCCTGGTTGAACTGTCTTGTGTTTCTAATATCCTCTCTGCGTAAAGTTTAATTTAGAACTGTGCATAATAGCCTCTCTGTGCAAGACTTGAACTTAGAAGTGTGCCTAATAGCCTCTCTGTACAATACTTGAATTTAGAAATGTGCCTAATAGCCTCTCTGTGCAAAGCTGATTTTAGGATTGTGCCTAATAGCCTCTCTATGTAAAGTTCAATTTAGAAGTGTGCCGAATAGCGTGGCCTAGTTGAACTGGATAGTGTCCCTAATAGTCTCTAGCTGAACTGACTAGTGTCCCTAGCAACCTCTCTGTGCAAAGTTAATTTTAAGATTATGCCTAATAGCCTCTCTGTGTAAAGTTGAATTTAGAAGTGTGCCAAATAGCCTCTTGTGCAAAACTTGAATCTAGAAGTGTGCCTAAATATCCCCTCTGTTGTAAAGTTGAATTTAGAAGTATGCCTAATAGCGTGCCCTAGCTGAACTGACTAATGTCCTTAATAGTCACTCTGTCCATAGTTTAATTTAGAAGCGTGCCTAATAGCGTGCCCTGGCTGAATATAGAAGTGTGCCTAATATCCTCTCTGTGTAAAGCTGAATTTAGAACTGTGCCTAATTTCCTCATTGTGTAAAGTTGAATTTACAAGTGTGCCTAATAGCCTCTCTGTGCAAGACTTGAATCTCGAAGTGCGCCTAAATATCCCCTCTGTCCAAAGTTGAATTTAGAAGAGTCCCTAATATCCTCTGTGCAAAATTGAATCTAGAAGTGTGCCTAAATATCCCCTCTGTCCAAAGTTGAATTTAGAAGAGTCCCTAATATCCTCTCTGTACAAAGCTAAATTCAGAAGTAATAGCAAAAGCTAAATTTAGACCTAATAGCGCTCCTTGCCCGAATCTAGAAGTGTACCTAAAAACGTGCCCTAGTTGAAATCAGAAGTGCCCCTAATGCCCTCTCTGTGCAAATTGAACTTGGAAGTGTACCTAATATCCTCGCTGTGCACATAATATCCCTCTCTGTGCAAAAAGTGCCCATTAACGTTGAGTTATTACGTGAATATAGAAGCATCCCTAATATCCTATCTGTACAACTCTCAAATTTAGAAATAGGCCTTCGTCTTCAAGTCTCACTTACACGCCTCAATCATCGACAACCAACCTTCCATTCCTTCCTGTCAATCACTCCTCGTTAAACTATCCCTCTCCCTGTCATTCTCACATAGCTTCCTAATAATCCACAGACCCCAAGGCTACGATAGACAATTCCATCCTGCCCTCACCCTTCTTGGAGATTTCAATATATGGCTCGACATCCCCACCAACCCTATGACTCACTCTCTGGTTGACGGTCTAGACGCGATTAACCTCCAACCCCACATAAACAGCCCGACTCACTATAATAGACACACTCTTGACGCCATCTTTAGTTCCCACAACCGGATACATCTAAACCCCCCACCCCTATCATCTGGTCCGATCACTTCATTGTTTCTTTCGCCATTCGCTCACCCGACCCGCTTCCCGTACTCGAACCTGAACCTCCGAATCTACGCAAATGCTGGAAAAAACTAATAATCCTTCCTGACCTAGCCAACGCACTCCTCCAGTCTCCTCCACCTACCTGCCAACTCAATAAACAACTAACCCCCGACGCCTTTGACTCATGGCTCAACACCTCACTAATGCGGTCACACCCACTTCCAAACCATCAGCCCGCCAGGGCCTGTTCCCTAGATGGTTCACACACACCTAATTTGAAGACCACTAAACAACTTTATAAATACTTAGAAGGCAAATGGCAGAAAGACAAAACCCAAGAGAGCAGAGCCACCTTGGCCCGACACCTTCATCATTAGAAAGCCGAAATCCGGAAAGCAAAAAAAGCCCACTACAACTCCTGAATCCTAAACTGCTAAAATCCCAGCAAAGAACTTCACAAAATCATCACCGATTTCACCAAACCGGTATGCACTAACGCCGTCCCGACCCCCTCACCATAACTGTGCGACTCACTCTCTCCACTTTTACGACACGGCTCTCGAACGAACAAATGCGCTAAGCACCAAAATGGCTCTCTTACATCCACCAGGCAACTCACCCCCCATACCAGCCACCCCACTGCCTGTGACCACTGCGCAACCAACGTTCGACTCCTTTAGTCCAATATCACCCCACCAATTTCTCAAAATTCTCTCTGCCTGCAAACCATCCGGCTCTCCGCTAGACCCTTGCCCGGTCAAAACCCTCAAAGAAATGTTTGCTTCTACCTGCGCAGGAGAACACGCAAGATCCATCATAAATGACTCCCTTTCCTCGGGTGTTTTTCCCGAAGCATTCAAAATGGTTCATGTCAAACCTCTAATAAAAAAGCCTTCGCTCGCCCCTCTCGAACCCAAAAACTACTGCCCCATCTCAAACACCAGGTTCCTTGCCAAACTCATCGACCGAACTGCCTACTCCCAACTAAATGCCTTTGTCGAAGCCAACAATCTCCTAGACCCCGCGCAATCAGGTTTCAGAGCCCGACAAGGAACTGAAACCACCCTAACCTCAATCTGGGATGACCTTAAAATCACGGCAGACTCCGCGGGATGTGCCGCATTAATCCTTCTTTACCTAGCCACCGCTTTCAACACAATTAATAACTGAATCCTCCTTGACCGCCTCCACTCCCTAGGAATTCGTGGAACCGCTCTCAAATGGATAGCTTCATTCCTCAAAGATAGGTACCAAATAACGCTACTCTCCAGATATTCCTCCCAAGCCAGACCAGTCAACACGGGAGTTCCACAAGGAGCTTGCCTATCTGCCCTCCTGTTCAATCTCTACTTGATCACCCTCCCACTAATAATTCGTTCACACAACATCCTATGTTACAACTATGCTGATGACACTCAACTAATTCTAAAACTCCTGAACTCAAATACCAACTGCCGACCTGACCTCGCCTCCTGCCTCCTCGACATAGAGCTCTGAATGACCCAAAGCCACCTCTTGTTAAACCCCTCCAAAACGGAAATCATGGTATGAGGCAACTCCGAACTTCTTCCGGACCCACTACCCTGGCCATCTGCCATGGGCAACTCACCGACTCCCTCTAACTCAGTAAAAAACCTTGGATGCACCCTTGACTCTGACCTAACACTCTCGCGCCAAGTCAAGAACGTCTCAAAGTACTGCCACTACCAACTTAAAACTCTTAGGCGCATCTTTCCATATCTCTCCTTTCCCAACAGACTCTCTGCGGTCCAATTAATTGTTATATCAAGACTGGACTATGCCAACCCCCTCTACCTCAGAGTCCACGCTTACCAACTGAACAAACTTCAAAGAGCACAAAACGCTGCAGCCAAACTGCTACTAGCGCTCGGCCCAAGAGACCACATCAACCCAGCCCTAAAACTCTGCACTGGCTTCCAGTGGCCCGAAGGGTGACTTTCAAAACCTTATGCATTTCTCATAGAGCATTGCATAAAGTCGGACCTCAATATCTTCAAGATAAGCTAAAACCCTATCACCCTGCACATACTCTAAGATCAAGCTCAGCCGGCCTCCTAGTCATACCTAAAACAAACTCAGTCAGGTTAGGCGGATCATCATTCTCAGCCTTAGCTAGCCCCCACGCTGTGTAACGCACTCCCACCCCACATCCGCCTAAATGAAGATCTATTGTCTTTCCGCAAACTACTGAAAACTTGGCTCTTCCCCTAAAAACCAACCCGTACGCAAATTAACCCAAACTGAATAACAGCATCTCAACCCAACAAACTACCAGATCTTGAATAACAATAAGACAAATAACAATACAACATCAAGATCCATGCGAGAAATCGACAACTAATAACCTCTAATATAAACTAAAAGGACAAACAGATTAGAACGAGTAAAGTAGCTCAAAGCAGTGAAGTGAAAAATAAATAAATAAATAAATAAATGAAATCGTACGAAAACAGTAATGAGGTTTAAATTAATGAAATGGATGTAACGAATGCGATAGACAAATGAATAAAATGGGCAAAATGAATAAAGAGAAGACGATGGAAAGATGAATACAAGAGACTGATGAGTACACAGACAGATGACACCGACTGACTGTATGAGTGCATGGCATCAATGGAAAGTACAGAATAGACGATACAAGTACATGAGACGGGTGTAGTGCATGAAACAGATAGAAAGCATGGAACGGATCCAATGCATATGACAAGTGACATGGCCTGAATTGATAATGCATAATGAATGAACAAAGTGAACGGAGTGGATGAAATCGTTAGAATGGATGAAGTAGGTGGAGCAGATGAGTGCGCTGAGCAGATGAATGCACTGAGCAGATGGGTGTGTAGATCGGATGAGTGTATAGAACGGATGAGTATGTTGAGCGGATAAGCGTGTTGAGCGGATGGGGTGTAGAGCGGATGAGTGTCTAGAGCGGACGAGTACGTAGAGCGGATGAGTGCGTAAGTGCGGAGGAGCATGTAAAATGCAGGAGTACATAGAGCAGATGAATGTGCAGAGCGGATGAGTGTAGAGCAGATGAGTGTGTAGAGCGGATGAGTGTGTAGAGCGGACGAGTGTGTAGAGCGGACAAGTGAGTAAGTGCAGAGGAATGTATAGAACGCAGGAATGCATAGAGCAGATGAATGTGCAGAGCAGATGAATGTTCAGAGCGCATGAGTGCATAGAGAGCGGATGAGTGTATATAGAGTGGATGAGTGTATAGAGCGGATGAGTGCCTATGAGCGAACGATTTTGTAGAGCAGATTAGTGCATATAGCAGATGAGTGCGTGGAAAGAACGAGTGCATAGAGCGGATGAGTGCAGGGAGCGGATGAGTGCGGGGAGCAGATGGGTGCGCAGGGCGGATAAGTGCACAGTGCGTGATGGGTGTGCAGAGCATGTAGAGCAGATGAGTGCGTAGAGCGGACGGAATGGGTGAAGTATGTGGATGGAATGGGTGATGTATATGGATAGAACGAGTGATGTATGTTAATGAAACGGGTGACATATGTGGTTGGAATGGATGATGTATCTGGTTGGAACGGGTGACGTATGTGGTTGTAACGGGTGATGTATGTGGTAGGAACGGGTGACGTATGCGGATGGAATGGGTGACGTATGTGGATGGAACAGCTGAAATATGTGGATGGTACACATGAAGTATGTGGAAGGTACTGGTGTAATATGTGCTATCCAGGAATGGTGTGCCGCCAATGACCTCTGCCTTAATGCCAGCAAGACTGAGATTCTACTCATCGGCACACCCACTCCCTCCTTCCCTGCAGCGCTCTGGCCAGCCTCTCTTGGCCCACTTCCTGCTCCTACTTGCAAGGCAAAAAACCTCAGGGTCATCTTCGACTCCACACTCTCCTTCTCTCCTCATATATCTGACGTCTCTAAGAAGTCACACTACCAGCTGCACCTCCTCAGAGGTATTCTTCCCTTCCTCTCCTTCCCCCAGAATCTCACGGTCTCCAGAGCCCTAGTTCTCTCGAAGCTGGACTACTGTAACAGCCTCTATCTAAATCTGCCTGCCTCCACTCTCCGCCCTCTGCAACTCATCCAGAACAGGACTGCGAGACTTATCCTTGGCCTCAAGCCCAGGGACCGTATCTCTCCAGGACTGAAATCTCTACACTGGCTCCCTGTGGCTGCGAGGATTAAGTTCAAAACCCTCTGCATTGTCCACAAGGCCTTCTGGGGCCTAGGGCCTAAGTACCTTCAACTCTCTCTTCCTAAATATCTTCCTTCCCGAGCCCTTCGCTCATCTGTCTCCAACTCCCTCAGGGTCAGCCGCTTCTCAGAGCAACGAGCTGGCGGTAGATCTCTCTCTGCGGCAGGGGCCTCCCTCTGGAACAGCCTTCCTGCCTCCCTGAAACTTGAGGAGAACCATCTTCGGTTCCGGAAGCACCTCAAAACCTTCCTCTTTGCTTCTGCTTTCTCTCTCCCTCTCCCCTGCTAAATTCTTCACTGAAACTGCACTGAACCTGCACCTGGGCCACTCTCACCGACCTCCGTCCTTGGCCCAGCCACTTTCCACTTGCACTGCCTCCCTGGCAACCCCTGCACGGCGGGACTGTCTCTTCATCCCTACAGCCCCCCACCCTCCCAGCACTTGTCTGCACTTACCTTGAACTTGCCACCAGCTGGCCCTATTTATTTATTTATTTTTTATTCTACTTACCCTGTTCAGCACTTCCCCCTCTCCCCTTCCCCTTGCACTTTTTCCCTTCCCCCTACCCCTGCACTTGCGCGATCTGAATGACACCTGGCCTAGTAGGATCGATGTCTGTCTTCCCCCCTGTTCCCCCCTCCCTGCCTCGTCGCGCCTTGAAACACTTGTGTATAGGCGCGTTACAAATGCCATATCATATCATATCAAAGGTACGGGAACTATGTGGATGGTACAAGTGAAATACGTGGATGGAGTGCATAAAACAACTTAGAAATACACAGAACGGATCGGTGTACATGGAACAGATTTGAATGCATGGAACGTATCCTAGTGCGTGGAACGGATTAGAGTACGTGGAATGGATTGGAGTGCGTGGAACAGATTGGAGTGGATGGAGCGAATTTGAGTGGGTGGAAAGGACTTGAATGCGTGGAGCGGACTGGAGTGCATGGGGTGGACTGGAGTGTGTGGGGCGGACTGGAGTGCGTGGGGTGGACTGGAGTGCGTGGGGTGGACTGGAGTGCATGGGGCAGACTGGAGTGCGTGGGGCAGACTGGAGTGCGTGGGGCGGACTGGAGTGTGTGGGGCAGACGGGAGTGCATGGAGCGGTCGTGAGTGCGTGGAGCGGTCATGAGTGCGTGGAGCGGATTAGAGGGCATAGAACTGCACGACTTATATGGAATGGATTGGAGTGCATAGAACGTTTGAAAGAGCATGTAACCCATTATATCACATCACCATGCTTACTCTCTTCTTTACACCACCACTCAACTAGAACACAGAGATACTATGACACCATTCGATATAGCTGTTCTCATACCAACATCTGCCGCATACTCCACATCACTCAACTAAACACTTCTGGTTACCAAAGGTGTTGCTAGGTCTGGAAAAGATCTGGGGCTACGCTAATGTTGGAACTGTCGGGACTGGGGGATAGCTAGCCTTTTGGCTGTAGCTCCTGAGATTCTATCCGGGGCTATAACCAAAAGACCAGGGGCTATAGACCTCTTAGCCCCCCCCAGCAACACCTCTGCTGGTTATACACCCCAGCCAGGCGTTTTCCTCCGGCCTAACGCAGCCACAATCGGTCTGGATAAATCCTGCCAGAACGAACACATACTCGTGATCTCTCAACCACCACACCTAGCGCTAAGAAGCAGCTATTACACGGATGCCACACCAGCTGCACACATATCCGGTGCTCACATGCACCTTTGACTCTCTCTACTCTCTCAACTGACTTGAACCTCGGTTCCCAAGGGCGTTCAATCTACCAGCACCTTCAGACCATACCAATGGTATGTAAGGCGCTATTTAAATGCAAAGTAACATAACATAACATAAGCGGCCAACCCATTCAGAAGCACTTCCATTTTCTCACCATCAACACAGAGGCAGTTGTTGGACATCCATGTGTGGATGGCCCCCGCAGGCAACAACGGCAGATAAAGGCAGTAAAAGGAAGAGAGAGATTAAGGCGCACCTGGATCTGAGTGTCATCTGCGTAGGAATACTACTGAAACCCAAAAGAGTGAATCAGTTTTATTAAAGGTTAAATCTACACATTAAAAAGAAGAGGGGAGGAGAGCTGAACCCTGAAGTACACCACAAGTGAGGGGTATAGCAGATGACTTAAATGGAGAGAGAAAAAGAGACTGTGAACGGTCAGAAACGAAAGAACGAAACCAGTTGAGGACCGAGCCCTCAATACCCACTGAGGTGAGCCTGTCGACCAAGATGGTGTAGTCGACTGTGTCAAATGCAGCAGAGAGATCTAATAATATCAGTGCACTAAGACCCTCCCCCCCCGATCAGCGATCTGGGCCAGGTCATCTACGGCGGAGACCAGTACGGACTTGGTAGCCCGACTGGGGTGAAAGCCAGACTAAAAAGGATTGAGGAATCCAGAGTCCCCCAGAAAAAAGCACAGCAAAGGGGTGACCAGAGACTCCAGAAGTTTCATAGGAAAGGAGAGAAGGGAGATAGGCCGAAAATGATAGTGAAGCAGAGGATCAAGTGAGGTTTCTTGATTAGTGGAATAACTAGAGAGTGCTTCAGAATAGAATGAACCCGTCTAGAGGAGAGGGAAGAATTGACAGCCAGAGTCAGAGCGGAAGAAATAGAAGGGATGATCTCTTTAAGAATGTTGTGAGGAAAAGTGTCAGCAGGAGAAGCTGATTTAAGGCCTTTGATAGGATGAAATCAGAAGCAGAAAAACAGGGAAAGTTGTCCCAGACCAAGACAGGGACAGAGGGATTCAGGAGAGGGGGAAACTGAAGGGAAAGGACGGCTGAGATCCTCTGGCGGAAGGCAGCAATCATATCCTGAAAAAAGAGTGAAAGGGAGTCACACAGCACTAGTGAGGGCACGACCGGATTGGAAGGAGAAACTGAAGAAAGAGATTGATCTCATTTAAAAAGTTCATGGGGCTAGTTACTACTAGTTTAACCTGTAAGGTGTAATGGGTGCAATTCACATCGATAATGACTCTCTGATACACAGCAGAGGCTTTGCGAAGCGCCAGGTGGGCAATGGGGCAGTAAGAGATACACCACTTGCGTTCCAGCTACCGGCCGTAAGCTCTGGTGTGAACCACGGTTCAGAAAGACGACCCCGAGGCTTAGTTGGCTTAAGAGGAGCCAATAAATCAGCAGTAGAGGTCAGAGCAGCAGAGAAAGACGAGAGGTCGGAGAAGCGGCAGGAGGCCAGAAAGCTTTTGATATTGGAGGAGAACAGGGAACCAGCGGTGAGATGTGGTTTGGGGCAAGACCGGAAAAAAGGCAACAGAGGGTACATTAAATGTAAAAGGGAGGATCATATGATCGGACAAGACACAATCAGAAATGAGAAAAGGGAACACAGGGCAGGGGGTGCAAAAGCAAGATCCAAAGTGTTGCCGTGAGAATGCGTAGGCCCTAAAACATGTCGAAAAAGGTTGAGGTCTGACAGAGCTGAAACCAGTCAGGCAGCCTGAAGATCTCAGGGGTCTTTAGGGTGCATATTAAAGTCCCCAAGCACGACCAAATCGGGGTACCGGCGCGTTTGCAGGTCAGTCACCACATCTAGAAAAGACAGGACAAATGAGGGATCCGGACCAGGCGGGCTGCAGACTAGGAGAATGTAAAGTTGTAAGATGAAGAAAACACAATTTGAGCCAAAAAGGCCTCCATACTGACAGTGTGGAAGAGAGGAATCAAGGAACAAGGAAATGAGGAGCGATAAATCAGGGCGAGACCACCCCCCGGATGGAACGAGTCCCTATCGAGCCAAAGAATGGAGTAGTGCGCAGGGAGGGCCGGGGCGATCAGTGGGAGGGGAGAGGAAGCATTAAGCCATGTCTGCATCACACACACTAGATCAGGGGAGTGTTTGTGCATAGAACTCCAAGACATAAGCCGCTAATGAGCGTGCATTACAAAGGAGACAACTGACAAGGGGTGCTGCCACCGCAGAGGGTCCGGAAACATCCTTACCAAAGTGAACACAATTAGCTGGAAGGAGAGTATCAGATGGGGCCCACGACAGCGGGTCCTTTCTTGTGTACTCTAAATCTGGATAAGTATGGACCGCCATCCACACGCCATCTGTAGAGTGGATGGGTGCAGATGGGCAGGACTTTGGCCGGACTTTGGCGTGGGAGAGGTGCTTCTGCTGCACCTGTCCGCTGCACCTCCGTGGCGGCAGTGTAGATGAATGACACATATTATCGCCATGAGCCAATTGGCTTGAGTTTGAGAGCAGCAGCAGAGAGGAAAGACTGGCGAGGTGTGTGCAAGGAAGAAAGCAGATTAAAGGCAGCCCTGCTGGGTGCGAGCCCCGGGGGAAATGCAAGAAGCTAGGCAACCGTGAACCGCAGGAGCGGTTACAAGGAACTTAATGAAATAAATAAATAAATAACTGTTAAAATATTTCAACGCAATCTGAGTGGAAAAATAAAATGTGAAAACTGGTGCCCAGTCAAACACCACAGGTGCAGAAGGTAGCAACCATTGAAAGTAACAAAATCAAATGTAAATAAAAACAAGAAAAGCAAATAACAATAGAAAGCAGGAGCAAGTGGTGCACACCAAACAGCTAGTCGACTCGCCTCTGAGTCAGAAAGCCGTAAGAGGCATAGGCCCCCAATCGGCCTGAGTTTGAGAGCAGCAGCAGCAGGGAAAGACTTGCAAGGTGTGTGTAAGGAAGAAAGCAGATTGAAGTTGGTGATTTGTCCGATGTACCTCAGTTGAATCCTGACTTGATTTCTTTTGTTGACGGATCTTGTATTTGTGTTCCAGAAACAGGGGAATTGGTTTCTGGATATTCTGAATGTACCTCCCATTCTGTTCTAGAAGCATATTGATTACGTTTGGCAAATTCAACCTAAGTAACTGAGCTTGTGTCTCTCACACGTGCGTGTACTCTGTCTCGAAATAGATCGGCTACAATATATACTGACTCTAGGTACACCTATGGGGTGGTCCACAACTTCAGAGTTTTATGGAAGCAACGTGGATATTTAACATCCACGGGCAATATTATTCCAACATTAAATGGAAAGTATCAGCTTTATTGTATGCATTGTTGCTCCCTGCAGCGTAAGCCATCATAACCTATAAGGGGCATGAGCCTTCACAGCCCTTTAAACCCAAGGAAATGCTTAAGCTGAAGGTGCAGCTTGCTCCGTGCTCTTGAGAGGCCCCCTGGCTCCTAATGAATGTCTTGTCTGTGTTGCAGTTCCACAGTCACCTATCCGTTCCCTGTACAGTTTGGCGATACTCCAAGATCAAGCTCCAGAAGCTGACAAGGTGACCTGGAAACAACATTCGTGAAGCCCTGCATGAATTGGCTACTGAACCTTTCCACCCTCTGCAACCAGTACACTAGGTCCTGGTAAAGGCCATCAGAGGAAGTATGTACCTCAGCCAAGGTGGTGTGGTCCCTTCCAGGTCCTATTGACCACCAACACAGTGGTGAAGTGTTCTAACATCCCAGCCTGGATTCATGCAGCACATTGCCACCAAGTCCCCACCCCAGCCGATGACATCACCTCGATGTCCATTGATCTTCCTCAGGTTGGTTCCAGTCGTTCTGTGATCACAGACACCACCAACATTGACGTTTCAGAGTGTTTGCTGATGTCAGACTTTTCCAGGGTTCCTGGAACAGTACGAACAGCGTAAGAAAGCAAGGGCATGATTCTTGGTCAGTCAATACGTTCACATGCTGAATCAGGACCTGCAACTTCTGAGTCTTTTTTACACAGCGAGGTCTCAGAAGGAGCTGCTGCTAAGGCTCCTTTGTCAGGCAGACAAAGTCACAAAGGGGACAACTCTGATTCAGGCCCCACTGTTGGTGGACCATCTCCAGTGTCCGACCCTTCTGGACCTCCCAACACAACCTGCAAGAGGTACGCCTTGGGATTTCATGGAAAGTAGCTTTGAACAAAGTGTCAACTGGCTGAATTACTTGCATCTGGATTTGTCCCATCAACAATGATGAATCCACCTAAGGCTGTAGTGCGCTGGCGAAGAGCAAATCCCACTGTGGTTAATTCACTGGTATCTGCAGGTATCTGCAGGTTATGGCACTTGCTGCTATCATTTGTTGATCATTATTTTTTTTTATAACAATCCTTATTTTTGTTTGGCTCTGTTATCTCAGATATTTGTAGTTTTGACTCGTAGGTGGAAGAACTGTGAGTCACGGATTCCCTTGTCCAGCACTTGAGACTTGGTGGAAATTTGGAAGATTGGTACATACTTGGTTGCATCTTTTCAGAGCTAGGAATACTTTGAACTGGAAACTTGGTTGAGCAGATTTCCTTTGCCTGGGCCCTACATCTTCCTAACTGGGATGATCTACAGTGAACTTCGTCTGCAAACCACAAACATTTATCCTGAGGGTCCGAGTCGACCTCAGAACTTGGACATTCGAGAAGCAGGCTCGGTGTGCAGAATGTCGGGCTAAATTTCTGTTGTTGTTGTTATCATTAGAATATTTATATATTCTTGTTTTACTGGGAGTGACATTTTCCGCACCACTTACCATGAGAATGAAGAATTCTTTGCACATCCGTAGGTTCACAGTGAAAATACTTATTTACACCTCTTTTGGCAGTATGCCTGCATCTTTAATTTGGCCGATGGCTGGGCTTGTGCTCATCTGCCACATGATTTATCCTACAGGTTTCCTATTTCGCCCATCCCCTTCAGTGGGGGGTGTCTGTCTGGATCTCAAGTTGGTTACTTAGGACCTTGTAAGGATGCCCATTCCCACTTGGGTTTTACTAGTGCTCCAATTTGCCCACCCAAGGCAAAGTACGCATTAAACCAATATCACTTCAGGTTTCCTCCCCTGCAGTGGGTATCTTATGCTATACTAACCAAGGATGATTGTTCATGGGAACTAGCAAATGTCAGTATTATTTGTTCACTATTTCTAGTGTGGTGATAATGAATGTCACCTTTGCCTTTTAACAAAATCTTTCATTCTCCCAAACTGGGTACGCTACCTATTCCGGAACGTACTTCATCTGTGGGTCAAAGCTTACCCCTGGTTGCTCTGACAAATCAAAGGTATTCATCCCTTATCCCCAGGGGGATCAACACCCTTTAAGGCTAGGGAGGTGAGCCCACACCATAAGACCCTCCCCAGGGGTCTGGGCAAGTGAGACCTCACTGGGAGTGATTCCCCCTTTGGGGACAAGGACTCATATTCCCACGAGGAACTCTCTAGACCAACCACCATATCTTTATATATGGGACTGCCTTTCATGAAGGATATCGTTTGTCCTCCTTCTATTTGGCTTCAGACAATGTTGAGTTAAACAAATCATTCCAAGGAAAGGAGAATAGCTCTTTAAGAAGAGATGTGTTTATAACCGGGGCTATTGGATCACAGAGTAGGAGAGAGTACTGTGTGCATGGAAAGACCCCTGCATAATCATGCCTTGGTGAGGCAGAACTAAGAAAAGCCGCGGAGACAGTGGTGATTCAAAACCTGAAGAACACAAGCTCAGGAAACCAGAGGAGTGGCAAAGCAGAGGAAAGAGAAGTCATATTGAGGACAGGGAGAGAAAACCTGCCCGACATGGTGGCGCGACCACAACCATACTGTGGTGAACTAGGCTCCCGTAAAACAATTCCAGGACCATTGCAGCGGAACACGCTGACAGCTCCCACCCGACAGAGTCCACCAAGCAGAGCAGCATGTGGAGACGCCAGGAATGGGAAGTGGAAGAAGGTTGGACTGAGAAGTGACCAAGCAAAGCAGTTTACCTGTGTGAGTGCCGAATCCTGCAACATAACCCTGGGCAGGTGCAGGTTCAGGGGCGAATGGGAAATGCAGTCGGCTGCTGGGGGATGGGAGTCCTATTTTGAGAAGAAGTACGTGTGAAAGCCATGAAGGCAACATTCGAGCAGTAAACTAGAGTGACTGCCTATTCAAGAAATGAGTAAAGAACGTAACAAACAAAACTGAGTGGGAAACTGAGGAAAGGTGGAAACAAATACCCTGGAAAGGAGGGAAACAGCCACATGCACTCAGGGGTGAAGAGTGGGGAAACCATCCTGTCCAAAAGTGTAATGAGGGATGTAAATTGAGACTGCCAAGTCAATTGAATAGTAAGACAAAAAACCCAGGAGAGTGAATCCAGGAAAGGGGGATTCCTAACACGGATCAAGTAATAACAAACCTAGGAAAGGTAGGATCTCAAGGATTTGAGAAAACCAAAGCCAAGGCAAAGACTGTGAGACAATATCACAAGGAAAGTTGATATAAGCATAACAGTGAAGAGAGTACAAAACCAACCCACATTTCGGATGAGCTACACAAGCTCATGAGGAAAACCCCAAGTTGGTCTTAGAGAAGATCAGCATAAGAACTATATTTCTAAACACAGACATTTGTGTTATTAACAATACAAGGAGCTAAGATAAAAACCTTGAGAGAGAGCGGCAACCAACAGGGAAGAAAGGGAAATGACCAAGAGATGAGAGACACTCCGTTTGCCTACTTAGTTGTTCATATTAGTGGTAGGGTCAGGTAGTGTTAGGTTTGGGACTGAGGACATTTACTGTAGACTTTTGGATGACAGGCAAGCACCTTTAGTTACTTCAGATATGCAGGGAAACCCTTTTAGCAATAGAGAGGTAGCCATTTTCTTTATAATTTAATTAAAAGTAACTTAAACATGTTCAGAGTGTGTCCGATTCCTTCTCGTGACCCCCTACATTGCCCAGTGATTGGGGAGGGAGTTGTTACATGGGGTATATTCTGCCCGCAGTGCAAATGCCACTGCATCCTCCCTGACTTTGTTGTCCTGCGAACAAGTAACCATCCGAACCATGATGCTTCAGAATGGCATGGCTCTAGATATTGTCCTGGCCTCACAAGGAGCTGTCTGTGCAGTCGAGAAGAGTGAATTCTGTACTTTCATACTGGAGTATGCAAGCAGCATTACTGACATCATCACCCACATTCGGCATACTGAAAGTATCTTTCACATGGATTCATAGGCTTCCTGGACCTTCAGGTCATGCATTGTCAGTCTATTGGACCCTTAGGTGCGTCCATTGGTCAGATCTTGCTTATAGCAGAAGTCATAATCGCAAATGCAAGTGCCTCTATTATAGGTTATACAATGCCTGTTCTGAAGTTTCGCAAACTGCTCAAGTGTTTTACTGTCATATCAACAAAGATATAATGTGTATGATATGCTGGAATGTGATATTTGTTCCCCCAGAGATGTTTGTAACGCGAATGGAAAGAGGGTCTCATAGAAGGTGACGGTGGGGGAAATGTGGGAAATTAAAATTGTATGTACTCCCCTTGCCTATTACTGTATTATAATATTGAATAGGCACTGTAATCTGACATGTTTAACCACTGTTTCTCGCTCATGCGAGGCAATGTCTGTAGAGTGTATTGCACGTGTCTTTGTAATGAAGGGCCCTCATCTAGCTTTTTGGAATGCTCCCCTTCACATCTCTCGCCTCTACCATGTTTCCTTTTTGGCATATGTAAGTGTGTTTTAGGCTCCTGCTTTCTTAGGTAAATTGGCACTAGTAGATGGAAGTCATCAGGCGTGCAAGCGCTCTTGCCTGCTTCTAAGCATTTGTGACCCTTTAAGGAGTATATTCACATTGACTAACTGAATTATGACCGGTTGACCTCTCTGAAAACACTAGCTAACATGAAAGAATGTAGCTGGGGTCAAAGGCTTGCATAACGAGGCTTTGTTCTCTGCCAGAAAGAAGAGTTGGGACGCATGTGTTCCATTGGGTAAAATAGAACGGGGCACTGAGGGAAGGGGGAACTGGTGCTGAAGTCGCATGTTGTTGTTGGGTCTGTCCTGTCATTGCTTTTTACAAATAAAGTCTTCACTAATACACCGGAATCGGGAGTGGTCGTTTTTCCACCACAGTATGAAAGGGCCTTATTCTGGTAACTGGTCTTAATCTAATCTGGGCATGATGTGGTAAATGGGCACATTGGAAATTGACCAGGAAGTGCTAACTGTGCATCCTGAAAATTAGCAATGATGCTGTAACTGACTCAAGGGCACTGTCAATTGTATGTTAATTGGGTTTTAACCACTGTTACAAGCCTGGAAATCTTCAAGTCCTGTCAGTCTGTGAGCACACTTTTACTGGCCCAATGAGCAGTGAATTATAAACCCTTTGACACTGAATTTCCAAAGAAAGTCCTAGAGGAGATCCTGCCGACCTCCTTTTAAAGTTGCTTTACAATCATACAGACTTCTCATCAATATCTGTATTTCAATGCTAATTAAAATGAATAACTTGCCAGCAGATGTTCAAAAACGAGAACGGCCAACTCCGGCTGTTAAGTGACTTTTATATCGGTTTCGACAGATGTTACCGATCAAACTGTGCTTGATAATTAGTGCATGCAATTTCTACAAGGGGAACTCTCCTGGGACCCATGTTGCAGGGTCGTACGTCAACCTCATTAGTGGGAGTTTCTAGACAATATTGCGTCCAGGGCAAAACACCAGAATATGCCCCCACCCACACGCTGCTTCTCTACTGCTACAATGCACTACATTTCCTCTCAAAAATCATTAAATCATTGCAATTTAAATACAGTTTTATTGACTTGCACTTAAAATTAATAGACAACATAAACAAAAATATTGTAAACCGAATTAATTTCTACCTCATGTTTTTATTAGTTGTCTAAATGAAGGACACTCTCCAGGATGTTGCTGGTGAAAAAAGCTTCTATAGCTCAGGTTAATCTATTTTTCCAACAATTTCGATCTCAATTGAAAGTGTGTCAAGAGAAAATAGCTCTCTTCAGTTGGTGAACACAGCGCTTAGAGGCCAGTGCAAGCAAAAGCAAGCTCTGGTGGAAGAACAGAAGATGGATGTAAAATATATGGATAAAGTTACACAGCTGTGAAAAAGAATGAAGTTCCCAGCTATACTAAGTAAGGTTGGATTACAAAGAATTTCTTGAAGCTACTTCAAAGGGCTACAGGGGAAGACCAGAGAAGCAGGTAGGCTATATGATCTGATTACCCAGACAAAGAATAACAATACCTGTCAAGTGGTGCGAGTGCATGAGCATGTGCTTGGAAAACCTGGCATATGGTGAGAGTACCCGAGTATGTATAGGATTGCAATAGCTAGAGAATGGCATGAATACATAGCCTTGTGATGGCTATAGCTGCCTAATAGTGCATGGGCATTTGATGTTAACTTCTGGCAAATAGTTGCATGCTGGATGGATAGCTCATGTGCAACGTGCTGGTTTTTTAAATGGGGCAATGCCAATGCAACAAGTTTGAAACCCTGGTTGCACTGACTAGGTCCGTCTTCATTAGAAGGGCAGTGAATCGAGTACCATTAGTGGGCAATAATAACACACATTAATACAGAGCTTAGAAGTTGTCAATCTACATGACGATATATAAGAATCTAATTATAATTATATGATGCAAGTACAACATGCCAACATATTGAAATTCCTAGTCAATTGTGCTTGTTTCTGTTGTCTGATGGCAAAAGCTGGCCATTTGTGGGAATAGCTGGCAAAGATGTGAGTTCCTTACTGTATGATGACAATGGGCCTCATTACACGGTAGGCGGTGAGCCATGGCGCTATTAGCGCCATGGGTCATGCCGGTAAAATACCGGCACAGCCTTGGCGGAAAAGGGATTTACCACCCCATTCCAAGGTTGGAGGGGTGGTAAATCCCCCTTCCGCCATTGCCCTTCCGCATTCCCATTTCTGCCCCATAGGGCTCTATGGGAATGGGGAAGGCGCTAATTACGGCACCGCAATTTTGCGGTGCCGTAATTAGCTGCGAGGTGCCTTAGTGGGTTGGATTTTAACGCCTGCAAAAAGCAGGCGTTAAATCCCCCAACCCGCAAAGGGACCTCGTAGTAAGGCGGTAGGGATTTACCGGTACCGGTATTTTAACGGTACCGGTAAATCCCTAACGCCATCCGTGTAATGAGACCCAATACCTGTAATAGGTTGTATGTTAACATATTCTGGCAAAACCTATCAGATGCAATTGTAACGCTAGGCAAATTGTGACTGTACAAGGGCATGTGATCTCAATGCCTACAGGAGCAAGAAAGAAAAGCTTTTTGAAACTATTTTTGCATCCCATTAAAGACCATTGCTTGGCAGAGTAAGTGCATGTCTGTGAGTACATGTTTCCAGTTCTGGGCTTTTGTGTAACAAATCAATGCATTCTGGTAGTTGTAGTCTTTTATCTCAACTGGATTAAAATACCAGAAAACAATGATTTTCAAAAGAACCCCCACTGGTGTTCAGATGTCATGGAGTCACTCAATTGATTGCCCTCAAAAGTCCCTTAAACTAGAACATGTGTCTAGTCACCTGCTAAAAGACCATACATGATTGCCCATTCCCCCTCCTCATATTACACCTTCCTTTTGCCATTTATTTTGCTCCCCCATTCCTGTTCCTACAACCACCTAGTATTAGCCCTTTTAATTAAGCCAGTACCAACACAAAAAGCACCTTTCAGTCCACTGTAAACATGCAACAGCCACCATTCAAGCATGCTAGTGTATGCAGAAGTTGTAAGAGGATTCAATCCAGCACTACAGCTAAGTCAATGCCTAGTCTGGGATACTGAATGGAAACCCTTATTGATATATCTTTATGTCCAGTTCATGAGTTCTGGATGACTATCCCTATATAACACCCCTCTCTTGGAATCCCCCTGACCCCACTGAGCCAAGAAGTAGTTTTGTTTTGCAAGTTAAAAGGTTTATTTGAGAATTTAAACAATATATATATATCACACTTTATAATAAATTAATAATTGAATATCACACTTAATCTGAGCAGTAATCAATAATGGATAGTCTGGCACTAGCACACTTCTTTATAATTAATGAGTGGTTATGGGATGGATCAGATAGCAACAATACTTTTCTGGGATCAAATGGATGCAAGGTGGAATGAAAATGCAGTACAGAAAATGACTTGGACAGGGTTTCAGCATAAGACAATGTAATCACTTTCTTGGACAATTCACCCCCCCTTTTATGCAATGTAAGGAGATGAAGATGACACAGTTCTTAGGAATGCAATCAAATGTAATTCAGTTCAATTCAGCAAGCTTATACAACAGATAGGAGTTTTGAAACACAGGCAAAATGCTTTGAATATGGTGACAATGCAGTGAGAAATATGCTGAAAATGCTTTTAATTCCCTTCAGGAGGTTCAGGGTGAGTGGTATCTAGTTAATATGAGTGCAGGATCACTCTAGCAATGATTCAGGGATGGTTCTTAAGAGGCAAACGAAATTTAGTAGTTCAGGCAAAAGCAGCTATCTTTTTACAAGTAAAGAAATCGGGCCAAATCGCAAATTGCGGCAAAATTCGCGAGTGTGAGAATCGTGATTGCGGAGAAAGTATAAGGAGTAACTAGGCTTGTTGGAATGGTAAGATTCTAAGCTTTCAGAGGAGAGTTAAACCAAGTTCCTAGCCCAAACGGTTACGGAGTTATGAACGATTTTGTGAAGGTTGTTTTTTGGACTTGAAATTTTAAAAGTTCAAAGCGACAGGTTACAGCTTGCAGCTAGAAAATGACAGGTGGCAGCTTTGCAAATGACAGGTGACAGTTAGGAGGCAGTTCTGGTTAGATTTAAAATAGATTGAATTATATTATTTTAACTAAGAGATTGGTTCTGCACAGTTCTGCTAGGTACTCACAATATATTTTGAAATAGGCCTCCCCACGGATCTGGTCAGGTTTTGGACTGGACTCCGGTTCTGGTCTCGGCACTTCACAGTGATCTGGGTCAGCTCTCTGGGTCTGCTAACAGCGGTCTGGGTCACTCTGGATCTCTGGCCTCTGGTTCTGGATACTGCTCTGCTTTCTCTGGGTACAGCACTGCTTCTGGGTCTTTCTGCACAGCTTTCTCTGGACCCAGCGCTGATCTGCACGGCTCCTGGATGCTGCTACCGCTGTTAGGTTTGCTGGATGCTGAGGCCTACTGAGAAGAGTTCTCAGTTTGTGGGTTTAGGCCCTTGCTTTGAGTTCTGAATCAAGTTCTTTGGAGTTTTAAAGTCTAAGTGTTGAATCTGGTATCTTCTGGATGTTGTATGGTCCGGCAGAGCGCGTTGCAGCAACGGGATTTGAATGTCCCTACCTGTCCCAGCAGTCTCTTTTTATGTGTTTTGAAAGTTGGTGGAGAGGCTAGCTTTCTAGGCCCAACCCCTTCAGAGTTCTGATAGGTTGGAGAATTCTTTGCGTTCTCAATGGAGAGCAGGATTGTGTGTCAGAATGATGTCATTTAATGGCTTGCAGAAAGGACACTCCCCTGTCAAATTGCACACAAATCTATATTTGATCAAAATACACATTTCTCAAATACATAGTGGTTTGTCATTGCATGTACATATTACCTATCGCATGAGGTATACTCTGTTCAAACTCTGCTCTTCCTAAGGGCTTGCATTCAAAAATGGCAACTTATTTTCGATTTTAGTGGGTTATGCAACCTTGGTTCTTCATTAAAAGTTATACACATATACACAGACTGTCCATACCTACTCCAGTAAATTCCCATATCTCTAGCTTAAACACAGAGTATGTGGTGTCAATAAATGGCAGGGTTTTGCCCCAGAACATCACACAAATTGGAGTTTGGGCTTGAATCGAAGGTACAATTTTTAAATTAAGGCTCTCAAAGTTATACATTCCTGTCATTTGATTACAAAGAGTTATCAGTGTTTCTGTAAAATATATATTTTGCTTTCAATTCAGTTCTCAGAGTGTTGGAGTCCGCCTCCAAGACTTGGGTGGGTCAGTGACCATGCCTCTGCTGGCAGGCAGGCCTTTGTTGACAGGAAACAGTCAAAATCAACATATTCTATTCAAGTGCCAGAGCCTATTGTGTGGTCTCCAGGAGGCTCCCAGCCAGTCTGCCTTCTATCAATCAAGAGGTCATGTGAGATTCTAACTCCTGGTGTGAATCTCTGGAGGTGAGAGGTTTCCCAGCCTTTGGCCTGTTAATTAAATCAGATTGTCTTCTGGGAACAGCATGTGGTTAAGATTTTAATTAACTCCCAGCCTTTGATGTAAAGGCCTCTCCTGCAACTCCTGACATGCAGTTTCCCTGTCAGAGTTTAGACCGCTAGCGCCGCCCTCAGTCAAAAGCGGGTACTGCATGCAATTTCTTTTGGATCAGTCTTGAATTCAAGCATTTTAAGAGATATTACATGGAAGTATATTGTACAGGTTCAACAAATGGCATTGGTGTAGTTCTGCAGTAAAATAATTTTGTGCCCATAAATTAGCCATGTTTGACCTGAAGAAAACGAATTCCCACCAGTTATGGTTTGCTTTTGGCAATCAGCATTGCCCCTTTTGCAATGGTTTTAGGCTCTGTGCCCTTCTGTGCTCACAACATAGGCAGAAATGGGTGGCAGCCTATTCTTCATGCATTTCCCTGTGCATTTTCTGGGAAGTTCTGGCCATCATGATGTTTTCCATGCCAGTACTGCACAGTTTTTGTGGTAGGGCTCGGATGCATGGGTAAAAACATCCCACAAGCATCACACTTTTTACACATTATTTGTTTTACAAAGAGATGCTAATTTGGGAGATGTGTTCCTTCTTAAAAAAAAGCTAAGATTGTTCTTGGTGACAATAAATACATTTGGTACATTGTATACTTGACAATGGGAGGCTGATACCTATGTTGCTCTTAACCAAAATTCTTGATTGTAATTGTCATGCCTTCGCCATTGGTGCACACATTGGCAACCATCATGGACAATGTGTTATTCATTTATCTTCGGAATACTTTTGGAACAACCGCTATTCACACTTTGGTACTTAATTCCCATTTGCGTGACTTTGGTGCCTTCTTATATAACTCAACTAACTACATGTACCACAATGCACCTTGCTACAGCTATCAATTCCTGGCCATTCCCATTCGTCAGCATTGGAACCGCAATCCCCAGAAGCCCTAGGGATCAGTGCTGCTTCCACCATCTCAAGACCAGAGAGGGAGGAGGCAGATTGTATTCAGGTGTGCTGCTCCAGGTGCTGCCAATTAGCCTGCCTCAGTACAGGGCAGGGCGGTATTTAAGCAGCTGCCTGCAGGAGCTCAGTCTCTTGCATCAAGAGTCCTCCCAGCCCCTTTTTGCCTTTTGTCTCGAATTTGTATGCTGTTCCTGCTGCTGCATTTTCCTGCTTTTGTTCCAGTGCTCTTTCTGGGTCTCCTGCCTTGCAGCCTGCTACACCCTGCTGCCTACAGCCCTAGCCTTTTGGGCTCCCTGCCTCACAGCCCTGCTCCGCTGGGCTTCCTGCCTTGCAGCCTGCTACACCCTGCTGCCTACAGCCCTAGCCTTTTGGGCTCCCTGCCTCACAGCCCTGCTCCTCTGGGCTTCCTGCCTTGCAGCCTGCTACACCCTGCTGCCTACAGCCCTAGCCTTTTGGGCTCCCTGCCTCACAGCCCTGCTCCTCTGGGCTTCCTGCCTTGCAGACTGCTACACCCTGCTGCCTACAGCCCTAGCCTTTTGGGCTCCCTGCCTCACAGCCCTGCTCCTCTGGCCTTCCTGCCTTGCAACCTGTTACACTCCGCTGCCTACAGCCATAGCCTTCCGGGCTCCCTGCCCCGCTGTTCTGCTCCTCTGAGCTCGCTCCTTGCTGCTCTGCTTTGCTGGGCTCCCTGCCTTGCAGCCTGCTACTCTCTTCTGCTTTCAGCCCTGACCCTCAGGTCTCTCTGCCTCTATGCCCTGTTCCTTTGGGTTCGCTCTTTGCTGCCCTACTCCTCTGAGCTCTCTGTCTGCCGCCTCCTACAGCTCTCAGTCCTGCTCCTCTGGACTCTCTGCCTAGCAGCCTACTACAGTCCTCTGCAATCCACTACAATTTTTCTGTACCTTGTACCATTTGGTACTGCAGCCCTGCTTCCTTGTTTGCAGCCCCCATCTTTCCTGGCTGCTGCTCCCTTGCTCTCTTCCTTGTTTGCAAGCCCTTGTTCTTGATCCCTGTCCTTCTCTTCCTTGACTCCTCTGTCCTCCCCTTTAGTTTACCCATTTCTATTGTACTGTTTCTTCCTTCATTCCCTTCTCCTAGATTTTTCTTAGACTTCCTTGTCCCTGTTTATTTCTGTTCTTGTCTCTCTTGTGTCTTATGTTGATCCTTTGTACAGAGCTTGACTGTTGGTTTCCGGCAGGCAACCTCTGCCCCTTCCCTTGTCGCGTTTTCTGTTTAACAGACACCCACAGCTGTTGTTCCCAGCCATGAGCAGACAGAGTGGGCCTTTGTAATAGTAATCCGTGCAGAAGGCTGGAGTTTCCAAAGGTCCGTGAAACACACTTTTTCCATATCTGCATACATCCCAAGAGGGAATCCAGTTTGTTTGTATCTTTGTATTTCCTGCCCCTTTCTGTTCACAACTACAGTTGCCTACTTTTCTTTCTTGATGAGTTTCCTGCTATGTGTGTACTTATCTGTCACCTTACATCAACACAGCCACCCAAACCCTACCTGGGGGCCCTGTGCCACTCTTGACAGAGTGCCATCCTTGACAGTAATGAAGGCACCCTGTTTTCTGTTTTACTGATTTTTTACACTTAAATACAGACGGAAATCACTCCTTTTCTTTTCAGTATTTATTTGCTAATATATGATAAAAAATTGAAATACAGGTCTCTTGTTGGGTCTTTGAGTTGTCAATCATGCATTGCAGGCCAATGGCTGTGCAAAGTAACATAGAGAGAGGTTGAAAAGCGAATTGTATTCCTTTTTAGTTTCGGATATTAGATGGCCCAGTAAGCGCTACCTTTAAAGTCAAAAGATATGTCATTAACATAGAGCTTCAAATATGGGCTTTGAAGAAGGGTGTCTAATGCTTTTCCAATTGAGATGAAATTTGAGGAGGGATACACAGTTGTAATCCCTCCCATTCCCTGCCCCTAGCCAATGTAATCCCTATGGCTAACCCCACCCATTCCTGCCCACCACCTCGTAACTCTTTGAGTTTTTTTTAGCTCGAACATGGAGGCAGCCATCTTGGATAACTGTCTTTAAGGAAGCTCTCTGGAAACAAGCAAAAACTAGCAGCCATCTTTGAATGGGAACGATACCATGCATCTTGTGTTCTACTTCCTGCATTTTTTCACACAGCTTGTTATGAAAAGATGTGGGACAGCCCTGACAAAAAGAGGCTTGGATTGAAGTTGACCCAAATATACTCAATAAAATGTTTACACTTAGCATATGTAAAACTTGTCTAAACGAAACATACCTATGATACATGTACTGCTCCCTCCCTGGTGCTAGATATGCCAAGGGCCGACTCAGTTGAGACGACCCTATTACTAGAGCACTAACTAAGTGTTACTAACGTCGGTTATATCTTCTTCTTCAGATGAGAAAGCAGATTCACACCCTTCCCCCAACTCCTCACCTTCCACTTTCTTCTTAAGTTTTCCTTCCTTGTGTCTTGAAGGCTTCTCCTTTTTTTTATGAAGATAAGGACGTCCTCGATAGGATGCCACTGTGCCACTAAGATAGGGGCAACGGGGGCGTTCCCACCGGGAGCGCCACCCAGGGGAAAAAGCCAAAGGCACAAAAAACACCTAAAGTCTTCCTTCTGGTAGAATTGGCGAAGCAGACTGAAACGCTGGAGAATGGTAGGTGGTGGAAGAGTCGACCAACCAACCGGCACAGGTTGGAACCAGGAGCACAGCGAGGTACCAGGGGAACACCAAGGCAGTTCGGTAGGTAAACACGGGACTGTAAACAGTAGATCCAGCTAGGTTCAAGGGAGTAGCAAAGGCAGTCCGGAGAGCAGGCAGGGTCAGTAAACCAGCAGATCCAACAAGGTACAAAGGAGTAGCAAAGGCAGTCCGGTGAGCAGGCAGAGTCAATAAACCAGCAGATCCAAACAAGGTACAAGGGAGTAGCAAAGGCAGACCGGAGAGCAGACCAAGGAAGAAAGAAAAATAAGGGAGAAGGAAGAAAACAGTTATAAGGTAAAAAGGACCAGAGCAGCAGAAGACAGAAAAAAGGAGGAGGGAAAAAGGAAAGGAAAGGTAGGCAGAAAAACTGGGAGGAAAGAAGGGAAAAAGCTAACTAGAATCAAGGGAGAGGCAGAGTAACCCTAGCAAGGCAAGATAGACGAGAAAAAATGCTAGTGGGAACAACAACGGGAGCGGCAGCAACACAGGAAGGAACCCGGAATGCTGCAACGCGCACGCAACCCAGAAGCGGTGGAGTTTATACCTCCGGCCACGTACGCGCGCAACGTCCAGGATGGCGCAGGGATCGTGGAGCAAGAAAATCAATGACGGACTGTCTCGCCAGCGATCCCGCGCCAGCGATTCCATACCCGCCATCTCTGCCGCGATGTAAAACTAAGAAAGAAATCACTTGTAAATAAGTTGGTAGTTTTATTGCCCCTGGCCTGTGTATGTGAGTTTCTTATACAATGCTTCTCACTCCAAGTTCTACGGCATGTATAAATAAGAGTGCCCACCCGGAAGCAAGCATCCAGTTTTCGTGTCTACATGGACTGATATTTTTGGGGAGTAGAACATGAGGGTAAGACCCTTTTGGCTGCAATTATTCCTTTCCTAATTGTTTAAAGTATAATATGGACACTAATTACACGTGTGCCTTTTTCCTTCCTCTCACCCCCTACCCCGCTTTGTTTCATCTACAGGTGGGGTCTCCTGTTAACAGCAAAACTAGCATGCCTCTAAGCAATTTTTAAGATGGCACACCAACAAGTGCTTGTCAATTAGCCCTGATGAAAGTGGTTCCAAATTATAAATACCACTGAAACCGGTAGGTTTTTTTTGTCTTCCGACCTGTCAAACAAGTGGTGAAGCAACAACTTGGTGATAGGCTGGATTGTGATCCCCTTACAGATTTATGTAGACGATAAAGATAAATTCCACGCTTTGAATAGAGTCTAAGAAAATTCCAAGACCTGTTTCTAAGTGTACGGGTGTACATACCGAGCAACCTCTGTCTTTTACTTAACTGTGTCTTTAGAGTTAAAACACCATTTTTTTGGCACTTTTTTTTGCCAAACCTTTTTAAATTGTGCTGCCCAGAGAAACTGAATAACATTTTGAAAACATTTCATCTGTTAAGCAGCCTTTTAAAAAATACTCAGTTTGAAGACTCTGACAAGAGGGCAAGAAAAATAGAATCAGCAATTTTTTGAAAACTGAAAAAAACTACAAATTGATTCACCCGAGGGCCATATTTGTGACTATGAAAAAATATGGGACAGCCCTGACAAAAAGAGGTTGGGACTGAAGTTGACCCAAATTTGCTCGACAAAAATGTTACACGTAGTGTAGGTAAAACTTGTCTAAACGAAACATACCTGTGATACATGTAAAAAATAGTAAGGAGTAGAGAGCACCACGTTTGACCCTTGCTCACCCAGAGGCCACCAGGGACGGCAGGGGGCAAGATGAATAGAAATGCGTGGCTTTCCGACACTGACAGTCAGAAGAAAGCAGCCCAGAACGCAGCCCAGAGCAACAGCCGTGGAGACAAGAATTGTGCTGGCCAGGCACAAATGCGCAAAGCACGCAGAAGATCCTTGCCTCCGGTATGTTTGACCAGGAAGGCGGACATGTTTGTGAGTTGGTGAGGGCGCTGCTGCCACCTCTGCTTAAGTTCAGGGCACCGACCAGCACTTAACAACCTGGAGAGAAAACCAGTTACAGCAGAGAACAGCGGCACCCCTCCTTACCCTTGAGCTGGATCCGGGGCCAGAGCGGTCGGTAGTTCTGGGGGCCACTGACAGTCATTCAGGGTGATGCCGCTGCTGGGCTGAGTTAGAGAACTGAGCCCCCTAAGTGAAACAATGTCCAGCACCGGTGAGAGCATGGAGGCCCTTTTGGGGCAGATGGATGCCATGATGCAGGACCCAGAGAGCCAGGTGAACACTGACTGCCTGCTGGTGAGTGAAAGACTCAGGGACAGGGAAGTGCAAAAGAAAAGTGCATACAGTGGTGCTAGGGAATGTCCAAAAGACATGCAGTGACGGATGGTGGGTTGTGAAGATGCAACCAAGAGTCTCTGAGGGAGTTCGGAAACATCACCATTTGACAGTCCCTAGATCCCAAGATGCAGTGCTGTTGGAGTGCTTGGAGCACCTCTGCCAACTTGTTGATGTCTGTTGAAAGCTCGGGGTTGTCGGTGCCTGCCCTCAGATCATTGTGTCAGTTCCTCAAGCTGATGTCAGTGTGCCCCTGCATGGGCGGCCCAAGTGCTTTTGTCCCAAGGTATGGTAGTTCCTGCACAGCTGCCTCTGCCCCAGGGTGTTACTCTGGGAGCCCGACACCTGCGGGCGAACTGTTTACCTGCCCCCGAGAAGCTCAGCAGCGAGGCTCCTTTGACAGACTTCCTCCCCTTGAACCCCAAATAAAAACCCTGTATGTATTCGTGCCTCTGGGCTGTATCTTTCCCATGCCCATCTCGTTTGGGTTAGCCAACTAGACCTGTTCTGTGTGTGATAAGTTTACACAGTGCAACGTGTACTACCTAACCTGTGTGATGCAATATTGCAGCCTGAATGGTAATTGGCCTGTGAGTCAAGCTTGCACTGCATCCGCCCCCAAAGTACGTGCTGAGGGTTAGTAAAAGAATCTGGCACTGCTGCTACTATGGCTGTAACAGTTCTCTGCAGGAGGAACACTCACAATGCTACTGGCTGGGATGTGTTTGCAAATGCAGCAGGAACATAGTATTTCTCAGTGGTTTAGCTGTTTTGTATAATATTAGCTCGCCAACAATGAATTATGATCCTGTTTGCAATAACTAAGGAGTCTTGCAAGCTGTTGAGAACCCCGGAACTGCCCATTTTCTGATGTCTAAAGCCAATACTCCCTCCTGTCCCCTTAAGCCAGACGGAGGTGGAATACCTCCTTCTGCAATGTTTGTAGTTGCATATTGCTGTGCTGTATTTCTGTTCCCTGTGGCTAATCCGTCAGTGGTACAGTACTTGTGAAGAGTAATCCTAATGGAATGGCAATTTAAAAGGGCACGGTTTACACAGTTTGTTTTTTAGACCTTTGTGTACATTGATTGTGGTCCAAAAGATTATAGAACAATAGTTCTTCATAGGCCCATAGCTCAGGTGTGACGCGGCACCGTAAGACTGCAGCGTGCAGCCGCAGCTGTCCCCACTGCGATTTCTTTGCAGGGGTGTAGGAAGGGTATTGAGAAATGCACAGCCTCGGAACATCAACCATACCAGGAGAACAGGCTGTACTGTTTTGGGTTTACTGCACTAAATTACCCAGACTCGCTTTTCAGTGGAAAAGGTCCCTTTAGTGTGACAGGCCACAGCTCACAAAACTGCTTACCGGGCTCCCTGGCCTTATAAACTAACATATCCATTTTAACAATTGCCAAACAAATACATAAATAAACAATTTAAGTTTCACAACAAGTAACTAAAGAATTTCAATTCCTTCCTTCCTGTCCCTTGCGCCCTCCCCTTAAATTCCTCTCAATCTCAATTCCCGCTTTCTCCCATCTTCTCCCTGAGGCCACACCCCTCCTTCTTCAATAACTCTTCCCCCTCGTTGTACCCCTGGGATAGCCCATTCATGCAAACAGCACCACCCCTCCTTTACCGCGCTAGTACCCCATTGTGCTTCCCCCACCCCTCTTCCAAAGGGCCATGTCCCTGGCCCTACCGTAGCACCAGAAAAACCCTCCCCTGACGTGTCCTTTCCGCCCAACCCCTTCTCTACCCAACTTCTCCTCTACCTCCAACTCTTTACGATATCCCCCACAGCCAACCTAACATCACCCAGGTAATACATGTTCCCCAATAATGACAAATGCACCCCATACTCCCGAAATAATGCTAAATCCTCGTAAATGATTTCCTGGTCAGCGTGTCCACCCCCCAGGATCCGCACAAATTCACCATCTCCCTGTTAATCTTTTCCTCGACCTTTCTACTGCACCTTCCTTCACAGCCCCCCTCCCTACTCTTCTTGGTAATAACTTGGTCCAAACCAACCCCACCTTGGGCCATATCTCCCTTTACCAACTCAGGGCCCTTTTCATCTTTTTTTAGCAGTGACACCCCTGTATCCTTAAGTAGATCATTCTCCCATGCATGCCAAATTATTGATGCCGGAACCCCGTGATGCTCCCTCAAACCCGCTAGCAAAGGCAGCAGTTGGTCCCACCTAAGCTCCCCTATCCCCGAACATTTCACTAAAGCAATGTTATAGCTACATCACGATTGGGTACAGAAAATTATTTTTGCTGCATCTTGCCCTGCCCATTTCACTATGGTGTGTCCACATATCCAGAACTGCGTCAACTCACCACTACTCTGTGCTACATCTGAAAAAGGAAAAATGTTATCAGTCATCTCTCCACCAACTGCATTACCCTCCACCCCCGCCAATCTCTTTCTTTTACTAACCGGCCCCATTACCCAGCTCTTCAATGTATCCTTTGTATTTTGTTGATTTCCATAGCCCCAAACTCTTAACCTTCTCTTCAGATAGGTCCATCATACTACCTTCCGATGCTGCCCCCATCCTAAAAGAATGAGTACCAAAATCTTCAGCTCTCTCCCCCGAAGCCAACAGAGACATCCTCATGACCCCCAGAACTTGAGCTGTCGTCACCTCAGACCCATTTTCATGCTGGAAAATCAAACCCTCTCTTCCCTAACATATTTCCTGCCACGATGCTCCTGCCCTGGCTGTTACGGTCCGGGGTTCACCTCGTCCTGTGCCTGGGCTCCTGCCACCATCATCTTTAGCAGCTCGAATCCCTAGAACAGTGAGTACAGATATCAGGAAAGTCAGGAGGGTTATAGCACTCCGCAAAAGGATAAGGCATAATGCTGCTCCTTTTTATACACGGTGGCAACTGCCGTGGCAAGTAACACGAAACTACGTTTCCCAGAAACCCTAGCTCCATGTTGTAGTTCGGTGATGGAGCCTCACTTTGTCTAGCCCCGCCTACTTCACTGATGTATTCCGTGGCAGCAGCCAGGACGCGGATTTTGTTTAAAGTTACACCCGGCTATGAGAAGTTCCTCCTTCAAGTGCCAACTCCTTCATTTATTACGGTATGGACCCAGATTCGTTAACTGGACTCCGCTTTCTTTGATCTCCCTGGCTTGTACTCGTCTACCTGTGTATCGGAACCTTGTTGATTTTCCTGGACTCCGCACTAACGTTCTGTCATTGTTTTTGCCTGCATGTGTACCGGACCCCTGCTTGCTTCCACGGACTCCGTAAAAGAACGTTCTGTCTTGGTTATTGCCTGCACGTGTATCAGACCCTTATTTGCTTCCGGACTCCTTTTCTACATGTTATGCCCTTGTTTGCTGCCAGCTAGCGTGCCAGACCTTGCCTGTTTTCACGAACTACATTTCCTCCTGGACTACCATTCCGTCTGGATGCTGCTCTCCTTTAAACAACTGCAACCTCTCTGCCACAAGTGGTAAGTCTTATCTCCTTTTGTGAACTGAATATTGGATTAAAGCTTGTTTTACTTGTACACATTGGGACGCTCTGTAGCTGTGCACCATCCCGAAACCAGTGCGACCCTCGTGCCGCTCAGGTATTAGTATCCTACTAACCTAACCCTTTTTCTTAGTTTATCCTTGTCGTCGTGTTCTGAATTTCTCCAATCCTTCAGTCCTCTTCCACTGGTAAGAACCTGTACAACTCCTGATTTCTGTCATAACTTATATCGAGTTAGATTCTAAGTCTCGTTATTTTCCTAGGTGGTTTCCTGTGATGTACCTTATTTTTCATGCCACGGGGGGAAAAGCTCAGGTATTCCATTAGTTAGTAAGACTCTCAGCGGATAAGGGCTACCCACAAAAACACTTACTTGTTGTTTTTTCCTTTGCAGCTTGGTCCATGGCGGTGCGTTCTCCCCGCTCTTTTGGGTGATCGGTCCACTTGCCTGGTTATCATACAGCAAGGGGTCATATCATTTAAAAAGTCTTATTCCCTCATAGAGAGGAGGCTTGGGTGGAGGCCCCACCCAAAGCTCTTCAAGCAACTTCCCGGTGGTACGGTTCTAGTCTCCTGTTTCACGTGCTCTCCTCTCCTCACCGGTGAGTAACAAAAACAAAAGCCATGGAAGAAGCCGATCCTTTGACCGTCTTGGTTCGTTTAGTGTCAGAGTTACGGTCTGACATGACAGTGGCTCATGATGCCATTCGCCAGAGGATCGATAGCTTACGGAGTGTTCCAACTCCCCCAACACCGGGTGTAGATATGGCTGGCGCGGCCGCCTCAGGTTCTGGTTTACCCCCAGCCTCTGCTTCGGGGTTTTCTGCAGCCTCGGTCTTGATGGCTACACAATTCCCGTTGGCCCCTCCAGAACGCTTCACTGGAGACCCAAAGCAATACCGGACTTTCATAAATCAATGCAAATTACATTTTCTGTGTCGGCCTACCACCTTTCCGAACTCCACCACCAAGGCAGCCTTTATTCTTTCCCATCTCCGGGGCACGGCGGCTGCTTGGGCCAACCCCTTGCTTGTGTCTAACAGCTAAGTCCTCTATGACTGTGATGAACTCATTTTGGCCAAATATAGAGTGTTTGATAACCGATATAAATCCCAGACATCAGACCTGGAGTTTCTGAATTTACGACAGGGCACGTCTTCTCTTTTTTCTTATCTCACCAGATTCAATAAGCTAGCTGCTGAAACGGATTGGCCCGAAGAGAAGAAATCAGCTGTGTTTTTTCCAAAGGGTTGTCTGAAGATTTAAAAGACATCCTTGCCACAATCCCGGTTGTCCCTACTTCTTTCGGCGAATTGTAAGAGTTGGTATTACAAATAGGAGGTCGGAAAGAAGAGGGGAACGAAAAACCCCGGTCCTTACCCCCTCGCCAGTGGAAGTAGTTAACCCTCCTGGTCCAGGTCCAGAACCTATGCAGATAAGGGTGGTGAGAGGCCCTCTGACTCCTGCACAACGTGAATACCGCCGTTCATATAGTCTGTGTATGTATTGTGGGTCATCAGAACACCAATTTAAGGACTGTCCTAAAAAAACAGTCAAAAGGGTGGGAAACGCCAGATCCCAGCGATAGACCGAGTCCCTACACCGGGAGTGCTTTCTTTGGACTCACATGGTGCTTCCTCTGCCCCTGTCGGTCTTCTGGTGGTATTCACCACTACAAATGATGTTACATTCTCCTCTTTGGCTATCATTGATTCAGGAGCTATGGGGAACTACATGGACTATGATTATCCATAGTACCCAAGGCTCAACCCAAGGTGGTTCATACAGTGGACGGTATGTCTTTGATATCCGGCTTAGTTACACAAAATACATCTCTTGTCTGTATGAAAACCGAAGACGGACACACAGAATTGATTTTGTTCGATCTAATCAAGGCTCCTCAATTTCAGGTCATCTTGGGTATTCCGTGGTTACAAAACCACAACATTGAGATTGATTGGGCAAAAAAGAGTGTTTGCTTCCCTTCTTTGGAGTGTAATAATGAACACTGTTTCCAGGACACGTGTGTATGCCCAGAGTCTTCTTGTCAGGCCTTGGTGGCTTCTTTGTCTATTATAGGCGCCATCACTCATGACACTGGTGCAGACATTCCTCCTGAATACAAATCCTTTCGGGACGTTTTCGACAAAGGTGGGGCAGATCAACTACCTCCTCATAGACCCTATGATTGTCCTATAGACCTGTTACCAGGGGTCAAGATACCAACCGGCAGAGTCTATTCGCTTACATTACCAAAGGACAAGGTTTTGAAGGAATACATATATAAAGCCCTGGCCACAGGCTTTATAAGGCCTTCGAAGTCCCCTGCGGCTTCTCCTCTCTTTTTTGTCCCTAAGAAGGAGGGGGACCTACGCCCTTGTATTGATTACAGGGCATTGAATGCGATTACTATAAAAAATCAATACCCCCTCCCGTTGATCTCAGTGCTCTTGGATCAGCTTGGTTCTTCAGTGGTGTTCACTAAACTTGACCTTAGGGGGGCCTATAATCTTTTCCGGATTAGAGCAGGGGACGAGTGGAAAACTGCCTTCAAAATCCGATATGGGTTATTCGAATACCTAGTGATGCCGTTCGGTCTCTGTAATGCCCCGGCCACGTTTCAAGCATTCATGAACGACATCTTCCATGACTGCTTTGATCAATTTGTTGTGGTTTATCTGGATGATATTCTTATCTATTCATCCTCTACGAAGGAACACCATGAACATGTACGTTTTGTGTTGCGAAGATTAAGGGAAAACCATCTATACGTCAAGGCAGAGAAGTGTGTTTTTAATTCGACCGAAGTGGAGTTCCTTGGCTATGACCTTACCAGCCACGGCATCCGAATGAGTCATTCCAAGGGTAGGGCAATCTTGGAATGGCCCATACCAACCTCTATCAAGGCTTTGCAGTCCTTCTTGGGGTTCTCCAACTTTTATCAGCGCTTTATACATTCCTTTTCATCAATCTCTGCTCCTTTGACTGCGCTGACCAGCTCCAAAAAATCGTATACTTGGAATCCAGATGCACAGCAGGCCTTTGAGACTCTGAAGGCCGCTTTCTCAATGGCACCGGTCTTACAACACCCGGACCCTCTTCTCCTGTTCCTTGAGGAGGCGGATGCTTCTGGCTCAGCTATCGGGGCAGTGTTGTCGCAGAGGTGCCCTGATTCGGAGGAAGTCCATCCAGTCGCATACTTTTCCAGGAAATTGACCCCATACAAACGCAATTATCCTATCACAGAGCGTGAACTACTAGCCATCAGAGATGCCTTTGCTGAATGGCGCCACCATCTGCTGGGTGCCCGTCATCAAGTCACTGTTTATTCGGACCATCGCAGCCTCCTTGCATTTAAATCGATGAAATGTCTTACGGCCCGACAGGCTCGTTGGCATCTCTTCTTCTCCCAATTCAATTTTGTCATCACATACCGACCGGCTCGTCTCAATGCCTGTGCTGACGCCTTGTCAAGGTTATCCCACGGCCCTTGCTATTCTAAGACCGATCGTCCCCTTTTGTTGCCTAACAGGGTGGTTTGCGCCTGCACACCTCAGCCATAACTCTGTGCCCTTATCTCGTCTTGGGTGATGTCTAATGTGGGGGAATGCGACTCACTCAACCTTGACATTGTGCAGGGCTTGCCCTACATCCAAGGTCATCTCTTTATACCTCCTGGGAAAGCACGTCTTCGGCGCTAGCCTGGTCACACGATTCGCTGATGGCGGCCCATCCAGGGCAACAAAAGATGCTGGAGGCCTTGCGCCGTTGGGCTTGGTGGCATCCATGTCCAGGGATGTTATCGATTATGTGACCTCCTGCTCGGTGTGTGCTCAATGCAAAGTCACTAGGTCAAAGCCCATGGGTCTTTTGTATCCCCTTCCGGTGCCACACAGACCATGGTATATAGTCTCCATGGACTTCATTGTGGATCTACCTCCTGTGAACGGTTATGATACCATCTGGGTAGTCATCGACTATTTCTCCAAAATGGCTCTGTTTGTTCCCTGCTCGGGTTTGCCCTTGGCCCCCGTCCTGGCTTCTTTGTTTCTTAAGAACGTCTTTCGTTTCTTTGGACTACCTTCTATCATCATTTCAGACCGCGGCCCACAGTTTACATCTCGCTTCTGGAGGGCGCTGACTACTTCACTTCACATTGATGACCGTTTCAGTTCTGCGTATCATCCACAGACAGATGGACAAACCGAAAGGGCTAATGCCACTCTTGAGCAATTCCTCTGAAACCTTTGTCTCCACTTTCAGTCCACCTGGCTGGAGATCCTCACCCCTGCTGAATTTGCCTACAATAATTCGGTACACTCCGCGTCAGGGGTGTCCCCGTTTTTTGCCTTATACGGGTTTCATCCACGGTCTTTGCCTTTGGATCCAGCGCTCCCCGTCGACAACCCGGCAGCTCAAGCTTGTGTTAGAGAGTTAGAGTCGGTCCGTATGGCAGTCCAATCTCATCTTCTGCGTGCCCAGGTGAGGGCCAAGAAGTATGTTGATCAACGTAGGATTACGGCCCCGGAGTACAAGGTGGGCATGAAAATTTGGCTGTCTACGCGTAATCTGCGCATTCCTGGCAAACGTCTGCTGCTGCCAAAGTTTGTGTGTCCCTTTCCCATTACGGACGTCTTGAATCCTGTGGCGGTTCATCTTTCTTTACCTACTTCATGGAGACAACATCCAGTGTTCCATGTCTGTCTCATTAAACCTTGCCTTCCCTCTACGTGCCTGCCTGTTCGACCTCCCCCTGTTCGTGTGGATGGCGATGATGAATACGAGGTAGCTGATATCTTGGACTTTCAACTCCGCAGGGGTCGTCCATTCTATCTGGTGGACTGGAAGGGGTATGGCCCTGAAGACAGATCCTGGGAACCTTTGAGCAACATACACTTAGCGGTGCTCCTGCGTCGCTTCCACGCCCGCAGGGGGTTGCCGCCGCCTTTGTGGGTGGATGCTGTTACGGTCCGGCGTTCACCTCGTCCTGTGCCTGGGCTCCTGCCACCATTATCTTTAGCAGCTCGAATCCCCAGAACAGTGAGTACAGATATCAGGAAAGTCAGGAGGGTTATAGCACTCGGCAAAAGGATAAGGCATAAAGCTGCTCCTTTTTATACACGGTGGCAGCTCCCGTGGCAAGTAACAACACAAAACTACGTTTCCCAGAAACACTATCTCTATGTTGTAGTTCGGTGATGGAGCCTCACTTTGGCTAGCCCCGCCTCCTCACTGATATATTCCGCGGCAGCAGCCAGGACGCCGCTTTTGTTTAAAGTTACACCCAGCTACGAGAAGTTCCTCCTTGAAGTGCCAACTCCTTCATTTATTACGGTATCGACCCGGATTCGTTAACTGGACTCCACTTTCTTTGATCTCCCTGGCTCCTACTCGTCTACCTGTGTATCGGAACCTTGCTCATTTTCCTGGACTCCGCACTAACACTCTGTCATTGTTCTGTTCATGCTAGGAGGTCGGAAAGAAGAGGGGAACAAAAAACCCTGGTCCTTAACCCCTCGCCAGTGGAAGTAGTTAACCCTCCTGGTCCAGCTCCAGAAATCTATGCAGATAGGAGCGCTGAGAGGCCCTCTGACTCCTGCACAACGCGAATACCGCCGTTTACATAGTCTGTGTATGTATTGTGGGTCATCAGAACACCAATTGAAGGACTGTCCTAGAAAAACCAGTCAAAAAGGCGGGAAACGCCAGATCCCGGCGATAGACAGAGTCCCTACGCCGGGAGTGCTTTCTTTGGACTCACATGGTGCTTCCTCTGCCCCTGTCGGTCTTCCGGTGGTATTCAGCACTACGAATGACGTTACATTCTCCTCTTTGGCTATCATTGATTCAGGAGCTACGGGGAACTACATGGACTATGATTATGCCACTTAAAACAACATATCCGTAGTACCCAAGGCTCAAACCAAGGTGGTTCATACAGTGGACGGTACTTCTTTGATATCCGGCTTAGTTACACAAAATACATCTCTTGTCGGTATGAAAACCGAAGACGGACACACGGAATCGATTTTGTTCGATCTAATCAAGGCTCCTCAATTTCAGATCATCTTGGGTATTCCATGGTTACAACACCACAACCCTGCGATTGATTGGGCAAAAAAGATTGTTTGCTTCCCTTCTTTGGAGTGTAATGAACACTGTTTCCAGGACACATGTGTATGCCCAGAGTCTTCTTGTCAGGCCTTGGTGGCTTCTTTGTCTATTATAGGCGCCATCACTCATGACACTAGTGCAGACATTCCTCCTGAATACAAATCCTTTCGGGACGTATTCGACAAAGGTGGGGCAGATCAACTACCTCCTCATAGACCCTATGATTGTCCTATAGACCTGTTACCAGGGGCAAGATACCAACCGGCAGAGTCTATTCGCTTACATTACCAGAGGACAAGGTTTTGAAGGAATAAATAGATAAAGCCCTGGCCACAGGCTTTATAAGGCCTTCGAAGTCCCTTGCGGCTTCTCCTCTCTTTTTTGTCCCTAAGAAGGAGGGGGACCTACGCCCTTGTATTGATTACAGGGCATTGAATGTGATTACTATAAAAAATCAATACCCCCTCCCGTTGATCTCAGTGCTCTTGGATCAGCTTGGTTCTTCAGTGGTGTTCACTAAGCTTGACTTTAGGGGGGCCTATAATCTCATCCAGATTAGAGCAGGGGATGAGTGGAAAACTGCCTTCAAAACCCAATATGGGTTATTCGAATACCTAGTGATGCCGTTCGGTCTCTGTAATGCCCCGGCCACCTTTCAAGCATTCATGAACGACATCTTCCATGACTGCCTTGATCAATTTGTTGTGGTTTATCTGGATGATATTCTTATCTATTCATCCTCTACGAAGGAACACCACGAACATGTACGTTTTGTGTTGCGAAGATTAAGGGAAAACCATCTATACGTCAAGGCAGAGAAGTGTGTTTTTAATTCCACCGAAGTGGAGTTCCTTGGCTATGACCTTACCAGCCACGGCATCCGAATGAGTCATTCCAAGGTTAGGGAAATCTTGGAATGTCCCATACCAACCTCTATCAAGGCTTTGCAGTCCTTCTTGGGGTTCTCCAACTTTTATCGGCGCTTTATTCATTCCTTTTCATCAATCTCTGCTCCTTTGACTGCGCTGACCAGCTCCAAGAAATCGTATACTTGGAATCCAAATGCACAGCAGGCCTTTGAGACTCTGAAGGCCGCTTTCTCGATGGCACCGGTCTTACAACACCCGGACCCTCTTCTCCCGTTCCTTGTGGAGGTGGATGCTTCTGGCTCAGCTATCAGGCGGTGTTGTCACAGAGGTGCCCTGATTCGGGGGAAGTCCATCCAGTCGCATACTTTTCCAGGAAATTGACCCCATACAAACGCAATTATCCTATCACAGAGCGTGAACTACTAGCCATCAGAGATGCCTTAGCTGAATGGTGTCACCATCTGCTGGGTGCCCGTCATCAAGTCACTGTTTATTCGGACCATCGCAGCCTCCTTGCATTTAAATCGATAAAATGTCTAACGGCCCGACAGGCTCGTTGGCATCTCTTCTTCTCCCAATTCAATTTTGTCATCACATACCGACCAGCTCGTCTCAACGTCTGTGCTGACGCCCTGTCAAGGTTATCCCACGGCCCTTGCTATTCTAAGACCGATCACCCCCTTTTGTTGCCTAACAGGGTGGTTTGCGCCTGCATACCTCAGCCTTAACTCCGTGCCCTTATCTCGTCTTGGGTGAAGTTTAATGTGGAGGAATGCGACTCACTCAACCTTGACATTGTGCAGGGCTTGCCCTATATCCAAGGTCGTCTCTTTATACCTCCTGGGAAAGCACGTCTTTGAGCGCTAGCCTGGTCACACGATTTGCTGATGGCGGCCCAGGGCTGTTATCGATTATGTGACCTCCTGCTCAGTGTGTGCTCAATGCAAAGTCACTAGGTCAAAGCCCATGGGTCTTTTGTGTCCCCTTCCGGTGCCAAACAAACCATGGTATATGGTCTCCATGGACTTCATTGTGGATCTACCTCCTGTGAACGGTTATGATACCATCTGGGTAGTCATCGACTATTTCTCCAAAATGGCTCTGTTTGTTCCCTGCTCGGGTTTGCCCTCGGCCCCCGTCCTGGCTTCTTTGTTTCTTAAGAACGTCTTTCGTTTCTTTGGACTACCTTCTATCATCATTTCTGATGATGATAGAGGGCTCTGACTACTTCACTTCACAAGTTGGAGTTGGTCCGTATGGCAGTCCGATCTCATCTTCTGCGTGCCCAGGTGAGGGCCAAGAAATATGCTGATCCACGTAGGATTGCGGCCCCGGAGTACAAGGTGGGCATGAACGTTTGGCTGTCTATGCGTAATCTGCGCATTCCGGGCAAACGTCTACTGCTGCCAAAGTTTGTGTGTCCCTTTCCCATTACGGACGTCTTGAATCCTGTGGCAGTTCGTCTTTCTTTACCTACTTCATGGAGACAACATCCAGTGTTCCATGTCTGTCTCGTTAAACCTTGCCTTCCCTCTATGCGCCTGCCTGTTCGCCCTCCCCCTGTTCGTGTGGATGGCGATGATGAATACGAGGTAGCTGATATCTTGGACTTTCAACTCCGCAGGGGTCGTCCATTCTATCTGGTGGACTGGAAGGGGTATGGTCCTGAAGACATGTCCTGGATACCTTTGAGCAACATACACTCACCGGTGCTCCTGCGTCGCTTCCACGCCCGCAGGGGGTTGCCGCCGCCTTTCGGGGGTGGATGCATTTACGGTACGGCGTTCACCTCGTCCTGTGCCTGGGCTCCTGCCACCATCATCTTTAGCAGCTCGAATCCCTAGAACAGTGAGTACAGATATCAGGAAAGTCAGGAGGGTTATAGCACTCTGCAAAAGGATAAGGCATAAAGCTGCTCCTTTTTATACACGGTGGCAGCTGCCGTGGCAAGTAACAACACAAAACTACGTTTCCCAGAAACACTAGCTCCATGTTGTAGTTCGGTGATGGAGCCTCACTTTGGCTAGCCCCGCCTCCTTCACTGATGTATTCCGCGGCAGCAACCAGGACGCCGCTTTTGTTTAAAGTTACACCCGGCTATGAGAAGTTCCTCCTTCAAGTGCCAACTCCTTCATTTATTGCAGTATCGACCCAGATCCGTTAACTGGACCCCGCTTTCTTTGATCTCCCTGGCTTGTACTCGTCTATCTGTGTATCGGAACCTTGCTGATTTTCCTGGACTCTGCACTAACGTTCTGTCATTGTTTTTGCCCGCATGTTTACCGGACCCCTGCTTGCTTCCACGGACTCCGTAAAAGAACGTTCTGACTTGGTTATTGCCTGCACGTGTATCAGACCCTTATTTGCTTCCGGACTCCTTTTCTACACGTTTTGCCCTTGTTTGCTGCCCGCTAGTGTTCCAGACCTTGCCTGTTTTCACGAACTACATTTCCCCCTGGAATATCATTCCGTCTGGTTGCTGCTCTCCTTTCAACAACTGCAACCTCTCTGCCACAAGTGGTAAGATTTATCTCCTTTTGGGAACTGAATATTGGATTAAAGCTTGTTTTGCTTGAGCAATAGGGACGCTCTGCAGCTGTGCACCATCCCGAAACCAGTGCGACCCTCGTGCCGCTCCTGTATTAGTATCTTACTAACCTACCCTTTTTCTTATTTTATCCTTGTCGTTGTGTTCTGAATTTCTCCAATCCTTCAGTCCTCTTCCACTGGTAAGAACCTGTACAACTCCTGATTTCTGTCATAACTTATATCGAGTTAGATTCTAAGTCTCGTTATTTTCCTTGGTGGTTTCCTGTGATGTACCTTATTTTCCATACCACAGGGGGAAAAGCTCAGGTATTCCATTAGTTAGTAAGACTCTCAGGGGATAAGGGCTACCCACAAAAACACTTGCTTGTTGTTTATTCCTTTGCAGCCTGGTTCATGGCGGTGCGTTCTCCCCGCTCTTTTGGGAGATCGTTCCTCTTGCCTGGTTATCATTCAGCAAGGGGTCATATCATTTAAAAGGTCTTATTCCCTCATAGAGAGGAGGCTTGGGTGGAGGCCCCACCCAAGGCTCTTCAAGCAACTTCCCGGTGGTACGTTTCTAGTCTCCTGTTTCACATGCTCTCCTCACCGGTGAGTAACACTGACTGGACACAACTCTTTACTACTGCTATCCAGAAGCACCCAAAGGCTCTTTCCTTTATGATCTGTCTTTGATCTGCAAATCTGTATATATATATGCTTATTTATAAGTGTACATCTTCCCACCGCAGACCTCCTTCATCTCTTCTCCCCGCTACCAGATCCAACACCCTAAATTGCCCAAAGAACAACCAAATAAAACAGGTCGAAAACATGTCCCTCTCCCATGATGACTAGTACACCCCCCCAAAACCTTGGACAACCTCAATAACAGGGCTGCTGAAACTTGTCTCCTGCTATCCTTACCCTTCCTTTTTTCCCCAGCCCATCCTTCCAACATCCTATGTGTCATTTCAGCACTACTGGGCTGAAAGCTCCAAAACCATTGCCCGTAAAAAGCAATGCCAACCCTTGTCCATACATCCCAGTATAAAATCAACCACATCATCCCTTTTTCTCTCCTCTGCATCCTCCATACCCTTCCAACTGCACGCTCCCCCTTTTATAAAGTCCAACCATGCCCTCTTGTATGCAGTCGTAGACGCTGGGGCTAGCAAACCCTCTACTAAGCACAGTGCTCTCAGTTTCCTAGCCGCCACAGCTCCTCCGGGATTTGATGACCGCTCACCTATGCTTCTGGTGCCATTCCACGGAAATCTCTGACATTGAAAACAAGATAATGCATCAGTGATGCCATTATCCTTCCCAGGCACGTACGTTGCTCTAAACACCACATTCAACTTCATACATCGCAGCACAAATTCTCTCATTAACCTGGCTACCCTCTGGCTACCCTCTGGTCCTTAGTTCACGATGTTGACCACTGCCTTATTGTCGATATTGAAATGTACTTTCTTATTCTGTAACTCCCCTCCCCACAACTCCATTGCCACTAACAACGGGCAAAACTCCAAAAAGGCTATGCTTCTGCCTCCTCTGTGCCAATGCTCAGGCCACTTCTCGGCACACCACTTATCCCTCAAGAACACTCCAACCTGCCGCGTCTGAAAAAACCTGAACTCCCCATGAAACTGGGTCCCACTGCAGCCACATCGACACCCCAATAAATTCTTCCAGAAATCTTAGCCAAATCTTGCAATCCTTCCTGACCCCTCCCGACAACCTCACCCAGTGATATGGGTACTTAGCCTCTGCCATAGAACGTGCCATGTTTCAACAAAAAGTGCGACCGGGGCCACTACCCGACACATGAAATTGAGATGCCCCACTAATCTCTGCATGTGGACCAGTGTCATTTTACGGCCCGCAATTGCCTTCTCAAGCAACCCCACAAGCCTGCTCACCTTGTTGTGTGGCAAGCATGAGGTAATGGCCACAGAATCCAGCTCTATACCTAAAAAGGTCAACACCACCACCGGCCCTTCAGTTTTATCCTCCGCTAATAGCACTCCCAATTGCTGCATCAATGTCTGAAAGACCTCTAGCATCCTCTAACATTCCTGTTCTTTGCCTGCCCCACTGATGAAAAGAAAATCATCCAAATAATGCAACACTCCCTTACAACCCGAACTGTAAGTAAAAACCCGCTGCAAAAAAGAGCTAAAACGCTCAAACAATGCACATGAAATTGCACAGCCCCTAGGCAACGCTTTGTCAACAAAAATTTGGCCTTCGAACTGTATCCTCAGCAGTCAAAAATCTTCCGGATGCTCCGGTAACAAACAAAACCCTGCCTTGATATCGCATTTGGCCATGAACGCCTCACAACCTTCCATTCTCACTAAGCCCTCTGCCTGGTCTACCCTGGCATAGGACACCCTGCAGTCTTCCCGTGCAATGAAGTCATTCACTGACATGCCGTCCAGCCATGATAAATGGTGAATTGGTCTGAATTCTCCTGCTGCCTTCTTAGGCACGACCCCCAAAGGAGACACCATTCAGTCACCCAACAAATCTGCCAATGGCCCTACCTCTCTCCCTGCTGCCACCACCTTGTACAGCTTCACTCTCAACACTTCCAAATACTCCCTAGCAAACTTCAGATTTTCCACCCACCGCTGCATACTTGGCGTCTGATTACCCAATTTAAAACCATCGCAAAAACCTTCCCCCAAAATCTTGCCCTCTTCCCTATCTGGGTAAAAACTGAGCCACTTTTCCAGAACCTCAACTTTAACTGGAGTATAGGCCTTTCCCTACAGCTCTCCCCCTGCCCCCTGTTTGAAAACATTGTGTAACCGGATTCCATCCTGCACATTGGCTACACTTGTGCCTAAATTTGCAAACCGTTCCTGTGCAGCTTTCCTTATTGATTGCCCAGCATGCTGCTGATGGCTGACCCATGCCTCCACCTTCCACCCCCTCAGAGGCGGGGCAACCATTAAAGGGCCGGTAAGGCAAGGGTAAACCACTTGCTGTATGCAGCGTTGGTGCTGGACGCGTAGGCGCCATCCACCGTAACCATAAGTCCATGTTGATCTCTCCCCATACCGCTTGCTTGTGCTCACCCATCCTTGTCTAAATTCTTATTCTTATCTCACCCAAGAAAATCCCCAAAACTCATAAAGGCTTTTCGTGTTATGCCCATGTATTTTAGCAACGCTACACACCTCTCAGGGAAGTTTTCGCAATAAACACTTGCATATATAATAAATGCTGATGTCCAATTTTCAATTGTCACCGGTACCCTTGGTCTTGCAGCCAACTCCTGCTCCTCTTCCTTGGACCCTTCTTTTTCTCTCACCTCCCTGTGTAAAAGTTTAAAAACATCCACAAACTCCCCTGCCCATATTTTCTCTTTTGTCGCCACCATCAGATGCGCACCCAGTGGCTTTGTAATGCCCATATAAGGCATCTTTGTGGCGTTCTGTGCACTCTCCAATGTCCTCTTCATAGGAACCTCTAGCACCCCTTGTGCCACGGGCTCCACAACCTTGTCCGTTTGTACTTCAACTGAGGAGACACTTCTTCCAATCACCCTCACCAATGCCCTTGCGGACAACCTCTCCTTCTCCTCCCCATGCCCAGTGCCCTAACCCCCCCACTGTGTGCTGTGTGTCCCTACCTAGTACCCAGCCTGACCCATGCCACCGATCACACCCTTTCTTGTTCACCTCTTCCTGCCCCACCGTCACTTAGACGTGTCATCCTGGCCTCCACACCGACACTCCTCCTCTCCTTCCTCACCGGGCTCCTGCTGCGAGGACGAAAAACATCAGCAGAATCTCCCGACCAATCTCCCCACCGTCCTCTCGCACTCCTGCTACCACCAGCCCCGTCTTCCCCTTCAAACCTTAAACCCCTCCGCACCTTTTCCCTCCCTCTCCACTCTCTGTGCTCCTTATCCTGCCAAGGCACACAAATCTCTTGCACCTGTTCATCCTCCCCTGTTAAATACCATTCCTGTTGCGAGCGGACGCTCTGGCCGGGCAGATCTTCTTCGGGCGAGTCCGGGGCATCCACCCCAATGCTCCTGTCACATCTTCTCGGCGGGGTCGCACCAACCCCTTCCTGCTCTTCTCTTCTCAGGCGAGGAGTTCTCTCCTCCACCCTATGCTCTGCCGTGCTAGGGGCCGTAACTGTGCCCTCTAGTCTGTCCTCTTCCGCCTGCCGGAGGGGGATCTCTAACCGTCTCCTTCCACCTTACTGTGTAACCAGAGGGCCATAACATTCCCTCTTCATACCACCCTATTTTGTGGGGAGGTCGTTCCATACCTTCCCCTTCCTTCCCTATCTAATGACATGGCCCTTTCAGAGGAGGGGTCGGGGAAGCACAATGGGTTACTAGCGCGGTAAAGGAGGGGTGGTGCTGTTTGCATGAACGGGCTACCCCTGGGTTACAAAGAGGGGGAAGAGGTATTGAAGGAGGGGTGTGGCCTCGGGGAGAAGATGGGAGGAAGCGGGATATGAAGACTGAGAGGAATTTAAGGGGAGGGGAGGGAACAAGGAACAGGAAGGGGGGAATTTAAATTGTTTATTTATTTATTTGTTTGGGAATTGAAATTGTTTCTTCATGTATTTGTCTGTCCTCCTTCTACCACCTGCACTCTTCTGGAGGCATTTCCCACCTGGGCCCCTCTGCACCGTCACCCCTCTTGGGTCCAAGCCGACCCTAACATCATCACTAACCCGTCCTGTGCCCACTTCTGTCCCCATCCTTCCCCCGCTAGCAACCTCGCCCTGCTCATCAACTCCCGGCCCACTACCTACCCCCCCCTGACATCTGCTCCCCCACTCCTAGTTGCCCTGTGGGGTTTACCCCTCCTACTTTTTCTGGCCCTTTTGGCCCATACCTCTCCCATACCTGCTGCAGGCTCCAAGCCACCACCGCTGCAAGGGCCCCGTCCAAAGCTGCTCTGTGTTGTGGCCTCCCCTTCCTGGCACCGTCTCCCCCGAAAACTGCCCGTACTGCCCCTTCCAGCTGGGTTTTTGATATCCTGCTAATAATGCTCAGTGCCTCCCGCAAAGCCTAGGCAAGGCACCCTGTATTGCCATCCTGCTCCACTAAGTAAAATGTATCAATTAATGACACTGACCCCAACAGCACCTCAAAAATCTACTTCCTGCCGAGCCTGGTTATTTAGATCTCCCTGCTACTGGCTTGTTTATAATGTATGTATTGTAAGAAAGTACCTAACTTTAAGAAGTATACTTTATATAATTTCTTTATTATTAGTTATGCTGTATACTCTTAATGACAGTCAGGGGCGACCCCCTTTCCAAAGCCGAAGGCTTCTAACAATGTCCCACCTCACTAAGGAGAACTATTTCCTGCCATCTATAATCAATATAGCATCCCTACATTCCTTAAAAGGTAATAATTAATAGAATTCTTCCCCACCCTGCCCAGAGCTGACAAGCAGCTCTCAATCAATCCTGTGTGAGGCTACCAAAAGGCTCTCTTTTTATTCTGTGCGTGTCGCTCACTAGGAGTGCAACCACACTGCCCCCAAGTGGCAACAACCGGCACCGCACTTGTCCCCAAGTGGCCACCACGGGCACCACTCGCTGGCCTGTGCAGCTCCCAAAAACATCCCGGCGGAAACGCTTGCGCGTTCCCCATGGGGCCCCCCTTCTATTACATAATTACTCAGAGTTATGGTTGTGTGGGTATTACAGCAGGGCCCTCACTTTCTTTACTAGGCGAACACGAGCACATGACAGTTGTCTAGCTTTACACCGATTGTAGTCCTGCAGATTTTAGCACGTGGTTTGTTGGCAGGATCAATGAATGACGTTTATCCGTTTGGTGTACTAGCAAATATATTCGTAACGTGATTATTTTGGTTGTAAAGTGGCACCTCTTAAAGAATGCACCTAAATTACTTCTCATATTTTCAGAATGTGTGTTGGATACAGAACTTAATTTGAGTCCAGTACAAGGATGAGGTATCTGAGTAGGTGGGGGAGGAGGACCTGTTTAGTTTGGGTTATTAGATTGCGCATAAGAGCCACCTATAAGCCAAAACAATTTCACATTGGAATACAGGTAGAAGGGAGATGACATGTGAGAAGGGATATACATCTTGTGGTGAGTGTTTGGTTATTTACCCTCCCATTGACAGCCTATGGCCATGCTAATCCCTATGGCCTTTTGCCCCACTACTTGCCCTGCCTTGACCAAAATACATCCTGCTGGGATCTTTTTGAGCTTACTCTATCAAGCAGTAATATCAAACCTTAGCCTGCCAGTGTTATTTCTAAGCAGGCTACTGAGAGTTATTGGCTTAATTGCATCCGTAAATGGCTACCGGTGTAATAAAAATGTCTTAACTAAGTGTGCCTTCAGCTACTGGATTCATATCTCTTCCATGCACTGAAATTCCCAGTAAAAACAAGCAACAACAAAATCAACAGTTTTGGGTGGAGGCATTAGATAAGCATTTGCCAGGTACTGACTTCATATTCTCAAGCAATCACTTCATTTTCCAGTTGTTGCGATCTTATGGCCAGGGAGCACCGTTGTATCAGTGCCTGGCAAATGCCTACCCAAAAGCCCAAACGGTTGGCTTTGCCAACGCTTGTTTAAATTGTTGAAATGTCTGCAGATATGCAGCACCTGTGCAAGAACGCAGCTGTAGGAGCTTCCCATTCTATTCATCCAGGTGCACATATTTTTTCCCCCTGTAACTCAATATGAACAAATACTAGTTAAAGCTTTTTTTTCTTTTTACATAGCAAGAAATATATGTGGATGAATACAGATAAAATGGCCAGCAATTATTATGGATAAATACAGACGCAAATGGTGCAAACATAAATACAATAAAACCGGGAGCCTTAATAGTAATGATCACTTGCTGCAAGCACGCACAGCACACTCCTTGAGAAATGTGTCATTGTAAAGCGGCCCCCAGGCCAGAGTAGATACTCAGCAGTGTTGAAGCTTGCACCCCAGAATAATGATCCTGCTTGGGGCTCTAGTGAATGGGTATGTTATTTTGTACATGCCTGCTTATGTTTACATTCTCATTGCAGCTGATAGGCGGTTGGGACTTCAGTCAAATCCCTCCCAGTCGGGCCGCCTCAGCTTCCAATGTAATGATTTACAGAACTACGCGAGGGCTCGCCCTCTTCGGATGCAGCGCAAGTTCTGGGAAGCCACGTGAGCAGCCATCTTCCGGGCGGGGGCTGCCCTGTGCGCGGCGGCGGCGGCGGAGGACTGCGGGAAACAAGCGCTTGTGTGGCACTCGCCTCTCACTTCACGCGCGAGGCGGCGGGTTGGCACAAGTTTGGACAGCTTCCCTCCCTTTGCCGCTCTGGAAATACGCCGGCTGCTCACCCTTGGCAGTCGGGAGAACACTTTTTTTTTAAAAAAACAGCCCGAAGAAGCACCCTGCGGTCTGACCAGGTAGGTCAGGGATGATATGTGTGGGTATTGTTATGACAGGACCTTTGATGGCGTCACGGGAAATGCATTGGCCAGAATGGGCTTGCCTTCTTGCTGTGGTGCCCAACACCTTCAAGGGACGATTTTGCTACCTCCGGGAAAGCTGATGTTCGGCCTTTGACTTATTTATCTGTGAATAAATAATATGCTGGTTGATAAAAGGTGGCTTCGCTTGTATGCATTGGCTTCACAGCCAGTCCCCCTGAGGTGAACTGCTGTACAGTTCTTTAGGGGAGCGCGTGAGACAGTCGTGCAGTAGTTCTACGAAACTGCCCAACTCTGCTCTAACTTTCGGTCGCGTTCATGAGTCACGGCACAGAGCTGGAAGCGTTATTTCTTCCAGGAATTGTAACTGCAGTATTTATCGGTGAACTGAGTAATGGCACACGTCAGCTCCCCCAGGTAAGTCTGCCACCCGGTTTTCCTTGAAATGTCATAATCCCCACTATAAGAACACTAACACGGGGCATTCACCAGAATGTATGTAATAGCGCCTGGAGGCATGGTGTGCCCGATTCAAGACCTCCGAGTTTTTTCTGCATTGCAGACTGCGCGAGCGCCAAGGACAGGGTGGAAGGCAGCGACTGGAGTGTCCATCAGCTGCCTGGAATCAGACACCGTAAACTAAGGAGCGTCTCCATCCTCCCACGGTAGGGTGACCAGATTTCCCAAAGCAAAAGCCGGTGAACTTCAGCAACACATACAAAAGGCATAGACGGAGGGAAACAAAAGCTGAATTCTAACAAATGGCATACACTGGCACTGGGGATGAATTCAGCTGAGAGCACTACCTTTTATGCCTTCCATTCCTTGAGCCCATCACTTTTTTTTTTTAGACATTGGCTATTTTTCCCCCAGTAATAAGAGTCGCGCGTGTTTCCGCGGCCTCTCCCCTCACCAATCTAGGGTTTAAGTGGGCTGGGGCTCAGTTTGAGGTGGTCTTAAAATAGACCCCACATCGGACCCTGGCCGATGCTCATTGACCCATTTCATTTAGCCACACACTGTGTGACTGACCCACTCCATTTTTTTAGTTCTCTATTTGTATCACTTTCTATCTATGTCTTAGAAAGTACACAAATCTCAAAACCAAACATGACATTTCAGATCAGAACGCTATAGAAGCGTGTTATGCAAAATGGGAATTATGCTAGTTTATTGTCTCCTTTACAAAGGAAAGTATACAAGAACCAGCATACTAATCTATGTGATCCCTGGGTGTCCATGTCATAATTTAAAGCTTTGCATACCCCAAACACACAAGGTTGTGGATTGCATTTATGATGCGCAGAAGAGCCTTTGAATTGTGCAAAAAAGTCGGCCCTTTTTTTGTGTCAAATAGGCAGACCTTAAAATATGCTTGCCGGAGGCCTGTGATATTGGGTGCCCTCTCTTCTGTCTAGGACCCCTTCCACTCAAATGGCCTACATACAAAGAAAGATCAAGTAAAAGGATAAGTAATGCCACATAGCATGTGAGAGGTAAACCTGTACACTGAAGACAACACAGTACTGGCAGTGATATAAGATGATTTGTCCAAGATCACAGTATCGTCTGCTGGCAAAGCCAGGATACGAGCATGAGCGCTTTGGTTATACAGTCTTGAATTTGGGTAACCATTCCAATCACCTCACCGGACTAGCAAGTTATGCTCCTGTTTGGGGGTAGTTTCCTAGGTTTTACAACCCATGTCTGAAGAAACCATTTTGTAGATCTTTACCGTAGTGATGCTGTCTTTGTTTTTATAGAAACTGCTATTTGGTGCAGGCACAGCAGTGATAATATGACTCATTGTGCTGCAAAACAAAGTACAAACACACACAGGTTTAGCAACCTCAAACATAAGACAGGCTGAGTCTGCATTGTGGAATTTCGTATTGCAATCTTGCATATGAACACACATCTCTGCAATGCGTGTTTAACACACTGAGCTGTATTGGGACCATTGCGGCACACAGATGCATTTATATGCATTTCCTTTTATTTATGGTGTGCCACAGCTTAAATAAACTTTTCACATATCATAGAAAACATAGTACTCCACATTTAACACAATGTTCCAACATCACTTTTTTAATCCAGTATAAACTCTTAAACATATGTGAAAATCAAGGTTAACCCGTCATATAGTATTTCCCATCATATATACTCCTACACGTGATACATTGTTAAAATCGTCGTATAATCGAGCATAATTCAGTAAAAGGGTTAACCAAGTTAGTTGACTTTCGTTTCGTTTGTCTGCAGACCTTTTAACTTCTTCGCCCTTAATGCCCATAACCTGCCCAGTGCAATGATTAGGCATATGTGAGTGCCAGATGGGCAGCAACCTCCAAAACGTTCTGTTTTCATATGATCAAGATTATGCACACATCGCCCTAAATGCACCATGTATTCATGCATCAAAAATAGACAACAGGTCAGCACGTGTCTATTGGTTTCAAGCAGAGGAGTTGCTTTGCATAGTGTACAATGTCCATTGGCTTTAGAAATGCCAAGCCGAGGTCCGTATACTGCTACAGTCGGTAATAGAGTCTTAGCACCATTAAGAATCTCCTTAAGTGTGGAGAGGGCCATCGTGGCAAATAGTCCCGAGGCAGCGTATCATTAAAGGAGAAGCACAAGTATGTTAATGATACCAATCCCACCCCTCTACCTTTTTTGTTAATGCTAATTTCAGCTGGTAATGATCATTATCCCATTCGAGGCCCCATCCCCATCCTTTCTCCTGAATAAACTTCTCATTAAGTGCTTTAACCTTCAATAATGAGTGTTCTGTAATGCTTCTCATTGCTTTGCCTGGGAGAGTTAATAGAGGGCATGCTGGCTCTTTCATTGTAATTGGTTATTTATAACGCGCTTAATACCCAGAGGTTTCTAAGCGCGGACCCGGGGACCAAACCCCTTGTTTCCAAGACGAGTGCGTTGCCCCTGGGCTATCCTCCCATTGGCTCTATCTGTAAGAGCTCTCTTTTAAGTAGTGCCTGACCTGTTAAAGAAAACAGCCCAAGATCTAAACGAATTGCTACTACTGGTATACATTGGGGCACGTGCATTTCCACTGATAATTGTAATCCCCATAGATAAGTGAGCATGCTACAGGCGTTGTGCCGTGGTGAACACACAATCTAGTGAACACACAAAGCATTACAGGATGAATTGGTCAGAGGCAGAGCACAACAGTCAAGCCATGAAATATCCTGGTGTGTGCTGTTTAAGTTTAGTGGAAAATGGGACCTGACTTCTTGAGATCAGACAGCCTTGTGGGCCCCACCAGGGTGGGGCCCCAAGGCACATGCTCCTTTTGCTCTCCCAATAAGACGTTTCTGCTGCCGCTGTGGGAGAAAGGTGGAGGGGGAGGTCGCAGATTTCCATAGCAAAGGGAAGACGGCAGGAGTTTAGTCTTTCATTGCAATAAAGTTAAATAAAAAACTTTCATTTTCACTCACCCCATAGTTGAGTACTGGTACTCTCTTTCAGGCTTTGAGAAGTGCCGGCACACACAGCCTCAAAAATTGGAAGTGCCGGTTGTGAGGAATTGCCATCTGGCAAGGGTGCAAAGCCCTGGCTTTTTTTATTTTTAGTACATAAAATGATGCAGGTGATTCCATCTTCAATGGGGTAATCTGCTAACCAGATCCCCCTTTGTCGCAACTCCATGCTAAAAGCATAGTGTACTTGTGCCCTGCTGTATAAGTAGCCATATCCGCAGCACCCGCTCTGCTTGTGGTGCAGAGCAGGTTCAAATGTCACAAGAGGCCCACTTGACCGCCGCGCTGACAGCAAAGTCACTGCAGCATAAGAGCAACATTTAAGATATGCCCAGTGTACCCAAACTACAACAATCATGCGTACCCCATGATGGTGGCAGGGTAATCACTAAGAATTTGCTGTGACTGAGTTCAGGCATAGTGCATGGCAATAGTTATGATCGTGGCCACCGCAAACCAATTGATATTGCACATGTGTCAGCTCCTTTGAGTCAGCTCTGCTGTGGAAGGGAATATGTAGTAGGGTCAGACAGGCCGATACTGCCACCTGGCTGGACAGAAACCCTGAAGACTCAGCGTCTCTGATTCATTTTGTAGGGGCCAGTAACCCCCTCTCCCAGAGACCGCCACACAGCCGGAAACGGCCCTCGGCCCAGGTATCAAAGAGGCACACCCATTCAGGAGGCGTAGCTTCATCCCGGGGCACTTGCTGCATGGCTAAATGTCTTTTGTTATCAGTAGGAGGTAACAGGGGTGGGAGTAGGATAGGCAGGAGTGCTCTGGATAATGGAAGAAGCCTTCCAACATCTAGTTTTTCACTGTCTCTCTTCCCCTTTCCTGTCTCCTCCGTTACCCCTGGAGCAAAGCACTTTGGCTGCAAGATCAAGAGGACAAAGTCCACTCCCGCCAGGAGCAGGGATTGTTCCCTAATGTAGGCTAGTTATAGACCAATCAACTGAGGACTTATGACCTTATTATGCCCTTAAAAGAAGGACTCTCGCACCCCTTCCTTAGAATACCTTCAGTTCCTCGAGGATCCTTTAAGGCCGAAGAGACTTTCTGGGGACTCTCACCTGGACTTACATTGGGACAGTTGCACTGTCCAAAACCGAATCTCTGGATCTCCGATCCTAACTTGAGGTTGCCACATGGCTTGCCCCAGCTAGCCTGAGAATTGCTGCCACATTGCTCGCACCACGACGCCCCCTTGGTCACCACTTCATGACCAGCACCTGTGTCTAAAGCCTGACTTGACCGGCGTAAACGTTGAAGCGTTCTTGGGACCGCCCTAAACCGCAGCACCTGAACCTTCACTTTTGACCCCACCGGGCACCCGTTTGGGACTGCCCTAACCTGCAGCACTTGAACCATCACCGTTCACCACACCGGGCACCCGCATTCGCCCCTGATTGATGCCCGCTTGCTGCCAGGGCCTCCGCGATCCTGCTTGCTCGACTGAGCATGATCAGCTTGCATAAATGTTCAACCTTGGTCTGATGCATCAGCCCATCAAGAACCGAATTCAGTTGCTGTGACACTGAAGTACCCCCACCCGATCCACTTGGGCCCTAGAGACTGATTAGGTCACGATCACCCCTGTATTGACCAAGATATCCTTTCTGGTAGTACCTTACCTACCACCCCAGGAACTAAGCTCAAAATGCTACTTTCTACAGTCTGTCGCATCTTCCCTGTCTTTCTTCTGGGGTGGGTTTTTGTATAGTAATCAAAGGAGGTATATTTCTTAACTGTCCCTGTTTTACCTTTATAATTGCGTTGTGTTTTGGTTTGTAGACGTGTGAGGGCTGATAGAGCCATTTTGTCCCTGCTCACCCTTGCACTCCGGAGAGGCAGAATACAATTTGCCGTATGAGTACTGAGGGCCAGGCAGGACCGGCCCATTTAAAGCACTGGTCATTAACATGGCAACACCTTTAACAAGACACTGGGCCTCATTACGATTGTGCCGGTCTGGTAACAACGGTGCTGGTAAGCCTACCTGCACCGTTTACCAGACCGGCACACTCCGAGTGTGCGGGCGGCTGCCGTGCCGTCCGCCAGGTCTGATCTGGCGGGTGGGATGGCATCCGCCCGCAGACCTTCATGGAAGCTCCGGCAGATGCTTCGTCATCCCCATACGCATTGATTCCTATGGGACTCAAATGGGAATGGGATTAATGATTTTCCGGCGCCTGACTTCCAGTAACACCAGGGTCGTAATCCACCAGTGTTTCCGTGAAGCCAGGCGCTGGAAAAATACACAAGTCAATCGGAAGCCTGCCGGATTTACCGGCACAGCTACCGCCGATCTTGTAATGAGGCCCAATGCTTTGAAAATAATTCACCTATAGAACCTTTTCCAAAAAGAGGGACATTTGAGACTTTTGAAGAAGCTTATCTGAATAGTGACACATGTTGAAAAAAAACATTACTGTCCCCAGTGCTCCAGATAAGATTTTGATGTGGGAGTATTTTTCTCCCTATTTTTTAAAGTTGGGAGTAAAATTATTTTTTAGGGAGTAAAATCGTAAGTCCAGTTCACAACAGGAGTATTTTATAAGCGAGTAAAAATGTTTTAACAGGAAAGCAGAAATGTTTTTGAAATAATAATTCCTTTGCACCTAGTTATTCATACATATTAAAAGACACAGGTTTACTTCTTCCAATTAGGCAGTAACAATAGTAGTTTCTTCCTGTGGTAATACCTACACGACCATGTCATCATATCCATGGATCCATGTGGATGAAAGCAGGTCCACAAGGTCCTGCAAGTCTTGTTTCCTATTTTCTGTTGGGAGTATTTTTACCCCCTTATTTTTATTTTTTTAGAGTATTTGCCTATTTTTAGGGAGTACAAGTCGGCGTTACACCCCTTATCTGTAGGGCTGACTGTCCCCCAAAACCTAGACAGATGACCACCCTATCCCATAAACACAGCAACGTAAGCAGACTCTATTATCCCCCTTCCACCTAAGTGCACACAGTAATCAGAGTAGCCCTATTGTCTACCACAGGGTTCTGCCACATTTGGCTCTGGCACGCCAGATGTTTTGGACTACAATGCTCGTCAGCCCTCGTGATCAATGGTAAGGCATCATGAGAGCCGTAGTCCAAAACATCTGAAGAGCCACAGATTGCAGCCCCCCCGACCCCACCGGTCTATCAGGTGAATGCAGGAATAACCTGCCTTTAATTTCTTCATGTTTAACTCTGGAATACATATATCCCCTTGTTTTCTATGGCTTATAGATTAACTCATTAGCCCGTTAAAATATTTCATTTAAGAGATTTCTAAATGCTGTTCCCGTCTATTATGACTTCATGCCATTACAATATGGAAGCCATATTCAAACTGATGGGAGATAAAAGTAGGGCAGTACAGCATTTTCTCTGCCCCAATAAGTCTTGGGTGGCGTTGAGAGGGGATGAGGGTGAGAACAGAGGGAGGTGGGGGATGGTGGCAAGACCTCAGGTATTTTTGTTTGTTTATTTTATTTGTATAGCGCAAGCCAGGCCCTTGGGCATTGGTTACAATTTTATTTATTTAGCTTTTTTTTTTAAGCGCTCACAAATCCTGGGGGTATCGAGGCGCTATTACAGGAACATGTCTCGTAGTTGCGTATTTATAATACGCTTAATACCCAAAGGTTTCTAAGCGCAGACCTGGGGATTGAACCTGTGTTGCTTCGTGTTGTCTTGTTTCCAAGGCAAGTACTTTGCCGCTGAGCTATCCTCCCAGGTTTGTGCCCCAGTGGTCTTTGTGTACTTTATACTTCTCCAATCCACTCCCACTACTGCGGGGCAATGGGGGAAGGGCAGGGGATGGAAACGGTACACTATGGAGGGCATACACAACATAAACGTGTAGATGGACATCTCGCAACAAATGGTTTCATCAACATCACACATAAGGTTTATTCGGTAAAAAAACCATCAAAGCATACACCATAAAAATAAAATGAAAAAAACAGTTCATGAAACCACAAGCAAAGAACCATACGGAATAAGACAAGTAATATCCCAGCAGATCATTAAATATATCATAATTAGTCAAACGATTTAAAACACACAGGGCCTCATTACGACCCTGGCGCTACGGGGTAAACAGCGCCGTAAAAGGTGCCGGCGCTGTTTACCCCGTACCGCCTCATTACGAGGTCCCCTCGTGGGACCCAGGAAGCAACGCCTGGTCAAACCAGGCGTGCTTACCGGGTCCCACGAGGGGAAGAGGGAGCAAACAACGGGCCAACTCGTAATGGCCCGTTGTTTGCTCCCTCTCCCATTCCCATTCAGCCCTCTGGGGGCTGAAATGGGAATGGGGAAGGACCGGGTCCGGGTCCTTGGAGGGAGGAATTACCGGGCCTTCCGAACTCGGAATGGCCTGGTTATTCCTCATTCTGAGGACACGGACGCGATTTCGGCAGCAGCCATGCCACCAATAGCGGCATGGCTACCGCCAAACTCTTAATGAGGGCCACTGTGTTGTTGGATAAACCTGCAAAGCACATGCAATTAAATAAACCACTAAGTTAAAAGCATGCAAAGGATCAGTTAACGTTAGAACAGATCATTAGATATATCTTATATGATAAGACCGATTAAAACTCAGCACTTGATGGGGTACACCTGCGTGTTCCATCTTTTAGTTTGTAGAATCACTTTTCGCATCCAGTCACATTGGGAGAACTGGTTTGTATTTATCAATCTGGACCTCCTCAGCCATGCCGGGTTAGGAATTTAGCCACAAAATAAATTATATTAAGATCATCAGAATATTTATAATGATCCATTGCGCCGTCTATCCGATGAATGGACGCAAGCCTAAAAGAGGGAAATAGGTATCTTGATCTTAGGTCTGTATAACCTGCAAAAAAACAACATTAAGTGGGCAGGTGACTCAGCTTGAGCTTCACAAACTGGACAGGCTGGACCACTGGAATAATTCCAGTTCTTAGTGTAGCTCGCTACCCTCAAGGAGTTGGACCTGAGTTCAAAATAAAGTCCACCTGCGAGGTGTGGGCTAATAACATCCAATTAAAGTTCAAATCCGAAATCCTGTGTGATTCTCAAGTAAGACAATCCACTACTGTGTTTAAGGCACGCTTCTTGCATAGATCGCCTCGATGCCAGCTCTTTTTACCTTTTCATTGGAACCTTTATTCATATCATGTGGTGACTCTCAGAGTTCAGCAAGATTCAGTTTAGTTAACCAAAGTTTCACGTGCCTGTACCAAAGCAGTATTTTGATATGATAGGTTATTTATAACGTGCCTAATACCCAGAGGTTTCTAAGCGCAGACCCGGGGATCAAACCTGTGGTGTGCGGCATCCTTCCAAACACAAGATGTATCTTAGTACATTTCTATCCCTGGACTGACCCGGAGCAAACCATATACTGGTCCAGTAAGGAAGTGTTTTCAGGCAAATAAGATCTTCAATTGGACATAAATCGCACTCCATGTGGAGAGTGGCATTTGGGGCACTCATCCGGGTGAATAAGCAAAGATTTCATTAATTTATTTTCCACAATTTCTAGAGCCTGGGCTTGCATATGTCCTCAGATCTCTGCACCATAGAGAGCTGACGGTATTACTTGCAGCCTATACAGCTGAAATGCACCCCCACCATGGCATGCTGAAAATCTCCGAACACTGCCGCTATACTTCTCCAGAGTCACTGTGGCTTTAGTCCGTTGTTGCATCCAGAGACTGTTTTCGGAGCATCTGGTGCCCAGATAGTCATAGGTAGATACCTGCTCAGGTTTTGTGCCATCTATTTTAATGTTCAAGTTGGTATGCTTAGCTAATCTGTGCCTGAAGATCATAGTTTTAGTTTTTGCTTTGTTCAATTTCAGGCATAGCTCATTACATTGGGTGGTAAATCTGTCCAGAGTGTGCTTAAGGCCCATCGTAGTAGTTGACAATAACACTGTCTCATTGGCAAAAAATAGCACCAGAAATTGATCTTTGCCCATCTTGGGAAGATCCAGATAGTGGGCTACCAACTCCCCAATTACCTTGTTGATATACAGCAAAATTGGAGGGGGGGGTGGCAAAACACACTCCTGTCCCACACCTCACTGAACATCGAAAGACTGAGTCAGTTCTCTACCTTGGCCCCAACGAGCAGACATTTGTTTCCAGAATATAATTCCTGGATAATGGACAACAGATTGTTGAGGATGTGCTGAGGATTGCACACTTGGTCAGGAAAAATACTCAATGATGGAGGACTCAGGTGCACGTCAAAACCCAGCTTTATTCAGACAACGAATCTAAGCCAGAACAACATACAAGCATTTCCTCTTGTAGCTCTCGTCTTCCAAATGATTACATGCTGGTTTTGTTATAAAATTGCATCAGAAAAGAGGTCAGATTACATAATTAGTATACACATTTTACGGGGAGTTGGGGTTGGTTAGTAGGTCGACCTACATATAGAATGTTTAGAGGTTAGTCACTCATTTGGTGGATACCTATCTGATGGCTCCACCTGGGCCTATCCTATTTACAGATACTATTTCTAATACAGCACTATAGGGCTAATCGATTGGTTGGCGCTATCCATCATGGGCGGTGTGACAAGGGAATATATTATTAGTTGGTATATAGCTTATCAACCTTCGACACTTTGACAGAATGTCGAGATACAAGCCAGATATAGAGTAGAGGGCGAGAGGCCCATGGACTGCTCTTCTTCCAATTAAAAGTTACCATCCCTCATTCTCAGACCATGAGACCCGGCAATCCCTTTGTACTTGGCCTTGTGTGGTGATTCGTGTCTACATGTGATTTTAGGGAGTATTGCAGGTTCCCCATCTGTGTTCACTTCTAATGAATGGCCAATGTTCTCCATGTCTGGGTCACGTGCTAAGAGGCCACGCGTGAAATTGAATTACCTTCTATACCTTCTATTTACTGAGGGTTTAGCTAATATTAATGGGCGTGTCATGTTTTCTCTTGCCACTGATGACACTCTTGAGTTATTCTTCATGCAGTCTTGTGGCTTACTGCTTTACTGCATCTTACTATCAAAGGCTGTTTGTGCCTTTCTGAAACCTTAATTAATCTGGGCGTATGCTGCTTGCCTCTTGGGAATCGTTATCTTGTGCCTTTGTTCCGCCGTCCCAATTCTCCCTTATTTCCCTCTAACCTTGGCATTTGTTGCCAGCTACTGCCTGGGCTTTGCGCAAATATGTGTTTCTGTGAATTCAGCCTTTTTGGGTCTTCTGAAGCCTGTGCTCATTCTGAGACATGCTGCTGCTTCCATCTTTGGGAAGATGACTTCCCAATTACACTCTCGCTTCCATGTTAGCGAGCTATATTCGCGTGTCATTCATGTTGCATTCAATTTATACATTGGTCATGTTAATGTTCTTCGTGTTTTATGGATGCTATATTAGTATTCTTCATGTCTAAATGCACATAATATCTATTGTATGTGTTCTTCACATGGAGTGCATGTTTTCTTCATGTCTAATGCATGCACTTCTGCTATGTGTACTTCGTGTGTATGTGTGTAGCCATACAGTTATTCTCTATCTCTATATACATGTATATACTAACATCTACCTGTCTCTCTTCTGGTCACACTATTCTATTCAAACCAACATCTTCATGATCTTAGTTACTTTCACCTTTCACCCCCGACTCTTGGGGCAGCAGGGCTGTCTCAGCTGGTAAAATTTCTCATCTGGACGATACTGGTGAAGGGTAGGATGAGGAAGTGGTACTTGCATACCCATCTGAGGTGGGGCAGCAGGTATTACCTGAGCCTTCATCTGCCCCATTTCAAAACTGTGAGGGATATTATAACCAGCAAGGACCTGCCACAATTGCCTCCTCTGAACACAGTCAAATGCGGTTCTTAGGCCAACAGAGGCTGCATAAACCCTGACTTTGTTAAGGACCGTGTATTTCTTCAGTATAAAATCAAACCGGGAGCTCTGGTCAAGAGTGCTAATGCCTTGCCAGAAATCCACCTAAGGATGACTTCTGATCCCAGCAGACTCAGCCCAGACCTGGAGGCTCCCAAGAATAACTTTGGCATAGATTTTACCTGCCACATTTAATAGAGAAATTGGGCCGTAATTCCCCGGGGATTCCCTCTCACCCATTTTATAAATTGGGAACTGTTCCCAGGGAGATAGCAGCATTAAAAACATGACATAGCACCGGTTCCCAAACTGATATGCCATCTTTATATAAGTCAATTGGTGTTTTATCAGGGCCCGGAGCTTCCCTGCTCCCCAGGGCACCTACTGCCTCGTCAACCTCCTTTATTGTGACTCTGTAGTTAGATTCTACTGGCAATGGCCTCCAGCCTGCTGTGATATCTTCATGATCAGTTACTGATGAGTCCCTATACAGCGCTCTAAAATGGTTTCGCAAAACGCCAGGGCGCATACTGCACTGCAGATCACGGGGATTCATTTACATCTTTGCCAACCACAAGCTTCCAAAACAATCGTGCATCGCTATTCTAACAGGCGTCTAACAAGGTGTCTCATCTATCCCTGAAAAAGGTATCCTTTCACCTTTTGGTGATGTTTTTGTAGTTGACATGAAGGTTACAGAGGCGTGGTTTATCTACTGGCCGACCCTCCTTCAAACATGTTACAATTCTCTTCTTGGCAAACCTACAATCTTCATCAAGCCAACCTTGGTTACTCAGCATACCGAGCTTAACCTTTCCCCCCAGGGTCCTGCAGGATATCATTGTCAACTTTGCCTTTGCTTCAGATGTCACTCAGAGCCCCATGCTGGAATAGTTCTCGGTTGGCGATAGCCAAATATAATTCTGTGATTGGAAACTGAAAAAGCCTCTAGTGTCACTATGTCTGCACAGCCTTCAAGGGACCATCCGTTGTCTCCAGGAAGAAGAGACAACAACAAACCACCGTTAAATGTATAGCAGGTGGCCAGAGAGAGACATCGCCATCTAAAGCATCAATGAAGACCACTGTTATAATACGAGTCTCTGATGCTTCCAGAGGTAAATAAAGCACAGTTCCGATGGCCCGTGGGCGGCACAGAAAAAAAAAAAAAAAAACTCTGGCGATGCATAGGCAGATAGAGGGTTAAAGAAAGCCCCTGAGGACCTCTCAGAGAATATATGCTTGAACCCAGCCTCTGATGCCCTTTGGTGGTTCACCTAAGCAGCCTCTGATGCCCTTTGGTGGCACACCTAAGCAGCCTCGGATGCCACTTGGTGGTTCACCTAAGCAGTGGACGCACCTCGTGAGCCATATTCTAGTTTCCAGCCAAAGGTCACTGCCACAGAAGGGAATACAGCTGCAGTATTTAGACACTACCCACATTCCTAAGGTATGCTTTCACCAAAGACTTTCAGGGAGATATCATGCTAGGTCTGCACTTTATATCTGCTAGACACATATTATGTACGAACAAGTATCGATGCAAAGCTTCATTTACAGTTAACGTTGCAAAACAAATATATGCTACATAATATGAAAGAGGTCCATTTTCTGATCTCTGCAAAACATTTATACAGTGAAACACAATGATCACATTGCTCCCTTTATTGAATGCTCCACCATTCAAAATGCTTGGAATTCAGAAATTGACTCCTGGGGCCAGATTACAGAACCTTTGCACCAGTGCAAATACAAAGTTGTACAGTATTAGCGCTAGGGCAATGTTTGCCCAATTTTTTAAAACAATGGGACATATTAGAAAACTATTGCTCCGTGACAAGTGCAGCTTGGCATGGTATAAGCACTAGGGCAAACATTGCTATAGTGGCAAAACTATATTTTTTCGATTCGTTTTTTCACCAGGGCAAAGTTTGCCCTAGTGCTAATACCATTAGCACTAGGGCAAACTTTGCCCTTTTGCAATAATGCAATGAAAATGTATCTTTTATTGGCCCAGGACAGTTTTTGTCTTGGTGCTTTAACCATGCCAAACTGTATTTGTCATGGTGCAATAGTTTTCTAATATGTCCCCGTGTTTTTAGAAACGGCAAACTTTGCCCTAGTGCTAATACCATTCGACTTTGCACTTGCACTGGTGCAAAGTTTCTGTAATCTGTCTGCTGGTATTGTGTTTGTTGTGGGCCTACCACATTGGCTTGCAATGTCAAGGGACAGGAGACTTGCACGCCCTTGGAACTCCCTGCTTCTGAAAGGCTGGTAGCTGTGAAGAACCATGCAATCCTCACAGGGGAGAAAGAGCAGAGTTCAGAGAGAGAGAGAGCAGAGAGTAGACACGCTGTAATGTTTGTTTTCACTTACTGACCCGTCAGGCTCGGCCACACCCCTCGGCACCGTCCCTCCCCTTTGCCACAGACATAAGATGCGGATAAACATAAGCAGTTGTATTATCATGCATATGTATAATTATACCCTGAGACAGATCATTGTGGCAATAAAAAGGCTGTAAGCTTTATGACACATAATACCAAATAACATTATACATATTATGATTCCCAACAGCAGGTGTGCTGTTTGTCTTTGCTCTGTGCTTTTGGGCACTTGGGCCAGACACAGGAAGGTTGCCCTTAGTCACCAGTGTGCAGGCATTGCGACAATAGCCATTTTCCACGTCAGTGCCAGTGGCATGCCAGGGTGCCCACCACGAGGTGATAGTGTTTCTGAATGGTAATACTTCCCTTGTCTCCTCATGCCATCTTCCTGTCTTTTCCCCAAAAAGGAGGCCCTGCAATCCAGGCTGACCTGTAGGGGGCGTTGTCATTTGTTAACAGAATATGTTGTGTAACTCGGGATTTATGTACCTTTTGTAACATCCCAATGCCCAACCCTCCAGCTGTTTCACTCCCTGTGACCCCAGGACTCCCTTCCAGGCTTAGGTTGCTGCTCCTATTCTAGAAGAGTGGGTGCCATATTCTTTGGGGTTCCATCCTGACATGGCGATCACTTTCTTCATGACTGCCTAAAATTGAAAACGGCTGAGTTCCACTCCATCTTGTGAATCCGCAACTGTACCCCCAGGGAGGGAGGGGCCTGTGGTGAGGAACTTCTTTGTGACACATATTATACAGTTATCTTTATCGTCTATGCAATTCAGGTCGATCATTCTACCGTTCCCTTCTCGTTCTGGCTTTGATCTTCTTATCAGGATTGTCATGGTATCTGTCCCCATGTGCACATCTTCCATGGCTAGCCCATCGCCTGCCATTGCGCTTGTGGCTATCGATTCACTGGCCCTTGTAGACTCTGTGTGTTCGAACCCTTCCACCTGCCAGTTTCACAAAGTGTGCTACTGCTGACAAGTGTGCCCTTGCCCAGGATTTCTTATTTTTCGGGCAAAAGACCCATTCCACAAACTTGTTAACATCATTTTCTTTTATATCTCTTGTGTGCTCCACATTTGCTACTTGTTTGACCTGTAGCCACTTACCGTAATGCTTTATTGTTCTTGTTGTTAGCTCCTTGTTGGCCAGCTCAACAAAACACGCAAGGTGACCTATGGCTCTCTCACAGGAGGGGAACTTATATTGGCACCCATAGCTGTGGTGCGTTTTGTTGCGGTGTCTTTTCATGACCCTGGCCCTTCAGCGTGGGCCTCTCTGTTGGTGTTAGCCTACTGTCAGGACTTCCTAAACCTCCTCTGGCACCTTTCCCATCTGCTGGTTTGCATCTGGACTGAGGCGTCTGAATGATTCCCACCGTAAGCGCGACGAAGCATCTACAACATCATTCTCTTGCCCACAACGTGTCTCGCCTTCACTTCTACATTGTTATACATAGCAATTTAAGCCATTGCCCTTAGGACATTCAGGACCAGCTGACATGATGTGCTTCCGCTGTTGATGATGATGACCACTGCCATGTTGTCTGACCAGACTTCCATCTCCTTATTGCTTAAATCCCTGACCCATAGCCACATGGCAATCCATATGGGGAAGATCTCCAGTAATGTAATGTTTCTGGTCCGCCCGTTGCTGTGCCATGCCTGAGGCCAAGGGCGGTCCATCTTTTTCCCAAAATTGCCCCCAAAGCCCTTGCTGGCAGCTGCATCTGTAAATAGCACTCTCCTCTTTTCCAAATTTAATGGTGTGCACGATATCCCTGATCCGTTAAATTTCCTGAAGAAACCTTCTAATGTTGCCAAATCTTTATTGACGCTCTCCATTCACCAACGAAGGGCTGCAGTGTGGCCCACTGGCAAGCAGTCTGGCACCACACAGACACCCCAGCAGCTGGCCCAACACGAAGGGGGTGGTGGGGACGCTTTGGTGCAAATCTGGGCTAATCATAATGATGTGATAATTATGTGTTATTTATATAGTGCTTTCATGAAGGCGCTTTACAGAGAACATATTTACATGCAGTATCACCCCACTGACACTGGCACTCATTTATCGACCTCGGAAGGATGAAAGGCTGAGTTGCCCTTGCGAGGATTCAAACCTTCCTTCCCCTTAACCAGGCACTAAGAGCCTACCCGAGAGAGGTGAGCTCTTACCTGGTTTGTGCCGCCTCTCCTTTTCCAGGCTTACTTATACCCCCCGGCCTTTTGTTCCTTCTTGGGGGTGGCCGGGCTACCCCCCCTTACTCCTTGCTGTTACATTTCGCACCTTCCCAGGTGCTGTTTCCAGCCCTTCCTGGGCTTTTGTTTCTTGCGGCGCCGTTCGGACGCCCCTCCCTACGCTTTCGCGCCGTTTTCCCCCACCCTGCACCTAAACTCCCAGACCCTCTATCGTCCTGTATTTCATGTGCCCGGGGCCTGGATCACAGGCTGAGTAGTGTGGGTTCACTTTGCTTCTCTTACCGGATCCCTAAGTAATAAATCACAGACTTCTTATGTGTATGAAAAAGTTGTAGGCTGTAGGCATTTTATTTTCTTACAGAAAATACAACACAACAAAATAATTACACTGCCATATGCTTTTGGGCACCTTGTGTCCAGTCCCGAAGTTGCCCAAGGCCCTTCCTGAGTCCTTGTTATCCCTGGGCCTTTGTTCCTGGGCACATGCCGCCACACCTGAGCGGGTGTTCTTGGAGTGCCCTAAAAATGTTGTCGGAAAAAACCCCCATCGCCTTCCTTGATAGGTGTACCCCATCCTGGTGAAACATGTCTGGATTGCTCCGGTGCAAGCCATGTTTTATGAAGTGCAGCCCTGTGTTCTTGCAGTACTTTTCTACTGATTTAATTAGTTTCTTTCTGGCTATTTCAATTGCGTGCCTCTTCTGTGCCCCATACCAGACCCTTCTTGGTATTATTTCTGACCTAAAAATCTCGGTTTTCCATCAGCTGTGGGCTATGCTATGCAGCGACTCGCAAATGTTCCTTTGTAATTTACCCCTGTTTGTGCTCACCAGGTCGTTCCCTCCGAGATGTATGACTAGGTACTCGAGGGGGGGGGGCCTGAAACCTATCAGGTCCGTCAGCCTGTCGTGGATGTCCTCCCAGTGCATCCCCGGGAGGCCCCACCAGGACGTAATTGTGTTCCTGAATTGTAGTCCTTGCTTCTCCTCTTCCAGCCACCTGCCTGCCCGGGTCACGAAAGAGTGCCCCACTATCCATACCGATTTGTAGGGTCCGGCCTCTATGGAAAACGGGGGAGATAAGTGTCATATCAGTTCTTCCCTTATGTATTTTTTAAAGCATTGCGACTTCCATCCCCCAACCCTTCTCACCCCCTTTGCTCCCAGTCCCACCGCCCATGCAGAGGTAGCTGCTCCTATCCTGAAAGAGTGTGTCCCAAACTCGGCTGGATCCCATCCTGCTTTTGCCACCGCTTGTTTCAATACTGCCTGAAACTGGTACCTGCTGAGTGCGCTGCCGTCCCTATGTATTAATAACTGTCCGTCGACCTCTGGTCGCAGATCTAGGAATTCTTGGGTGATGCATCTGGGACAGTGGTCCTTCTCTCTGATGCAATTGAGATCTATTGCTCACATCTTTTACATGCTTTTCGTACTGCTTACCCGTTTTGTATGTTAGGGCGTTCCTGGTCAGCTTGTCTATGACCCTTTCTTTTCTTCGTTCTTCTCCCACTTCTTTTGAGTCCACCTTGTGGCCAACCGTGCTTTCCTCTTTAGTGCCTCCAACGGGACCCATGCCTTCCGTGGCGTGGGCGTTCTTTCCTTGTCGACGTCCGGTCTCAGCTCCCTGAATTTTTCCCACTGAAAGCGAGAGATTGCATCAGCCACCACATTTTCTTCCCCAGCGATATGCCTCGCCTTTATGCATGTATTCATTTTTAGGCCAGTGTGATTGCCCTCATTAATTCCAACACTACCCTGCATGACGCACTTCCTTTGTTTAACATGTGCACCACCGCCATGTTATCTGACCATACTGCCAACTCCTTGTTTCCTAGCTCTTCCCCCATGCGCATAACGCGACCCATATCGGGAAGAGCTCCAGCAGCGTTATGTTTCTTGTCCATTCCGCCACTTGCCATGTTCTTGGCCACTTGCCTGCACACCATTTTTTCCCCAGTATTGCGCCACAACCGAGGCCACCTGCTGCATCGGTGAACAACACCCTTTTACCTTCCTCGTTCACCAGTGAGCGCCATATCACCAACCCCTTGAAGTATTTTAGAAATTCTGCCCACACTTCCAGATCTCTCTTGATTCCTCCCCCCAACCTTACTCTGTGGTGCCCCTTGATAGCACCTCTTGTCTTCAGCGCGATACTTCTTTCGAACACCTTTCCCTGTGGTATGACTCTTCCTGCGAATTTCAGCTTCCCCGCCTGCGCTTGCAATTCTCTCACTGTCGCTTTGTTTTTTCCCTGTAGTTCCTTTATTGTCTTCAGTAGATCCCTCACCTTGTCCTCCGGGATCCGACACCTTCCTTTGTTTGAGTCAATTTCTATACCTAGGAATTGGATAATCTGCGTAGGCCCCATCGTTTTCTCCTCCGCCAGAGGAAAACCCCACTCGCTTGTTATTTCCACGAATTTGTCCAGGGTTGCCCTGCATAGCTCCGAACCTTTGGGCCGACAAATATAAAATCGTCCAGGTAATGTACCATCATGGACTCCCTCATCTCTTGTGTTACGGCCCATTGTAAAAATGAACTTACCCTCTCAAAGTATGCGCATGAGATGGTGCACCCCATCGGGAGGCATTTGTCGATGAAGTATTCCCCCTCCCAATTCATGCATAACCATCTTGGTGATCCGCTGTTGACTGGCAACAGGTGGAATGCCGATTGAGGGGGTAATTCATGGATTATTTGCACTGAAAAAAACGGGATTTGTGCGCCATTCTGCCCGCAAATCCCCATTCGTTAAACAGGGATTTGCGGGCAGAATGGCGCACAAATCCCGTTTTTTTCGGTGCAAATATTCCATGAATTACCATATTAATGTCTGCTTTTGCCATCCATGCCCCTTTCCCGCTTTCCTGACCAGTTCTACTGCCTCCTCAAATGATACAGTTGCATCGCTCTGGGCAATGCTGTCGTTTACTGAGGCCCCCGGGGGGTGGGATAGGTGGTGTAACAGCCTGTATTCCCCTTCTTCTTTTTTCGGCACCAGCCCTAGTGGAGAACATATAAATTCTTCGAATGATAAGGCCGTAAATGGCCCCTCCACCCTCCCCAGTTCTACCTCTTTCCGGATCTTACTGGTCACTATATCTCTGTTCTCAGTTGCCGATTTCAGATTTCTAGGAATGTCTTGCACTCCCTGCCCTGTAAACGGGATGTTAAAACCTTCTCTAAAGCCTTGTCTGATCCGTTCTGCCGTTTCTTGGTCTGGGTATTTCTGGAGCCATCTTTCTATCTTCTCTATTCTTACTGGCGTGGCCCCTTTCCCGCCCCAGTCCTTATTTCCGCGTTTCATCACTTCTGCCGCTTGGAGCTGCGGCCCTTGTGCACTTGGAGCTGCTGTGGTCACCCTTACATCTCTCGCACTTGTGGCTGAACTTGCACTTCCATCCCCAGCTACAGGGTACCCCCTTTTCAAAACTCCTGCATTGTCCGGGTTCTGCTCGTTTTGTCCCCGTGCTCCCACTGCCCCCCCCCCCTGTGTTGTCGGGGGCAGGCTGCTCTGCCACCCTCTCTGTGACCCATAATTTCTGCTCCGAAAACTCTGGTCTCTATTTCTGTCATAGCTGGATTCGTACTTTCTGCCATTGTATCTATAATATGCTTTGTAATCATTCTGCCAATACTGCCTTCTCTGCTGTCCCCCTGTGCTCCGCTCCTTGGAATCCCATTTCTCCTTTAAAACGTTGAATATGTAGAGATTAAAGTTTTCTTCATCCCAGCCCATATCCGGAAAGCAGTCCATCTCCTTCCTGAACTCGTGGTCATACTCCAGCCATGCGTCACCTCCAAAAGCTGCGTGTACCTTCATCACCCTCTGTTGATATGGTACTAACGCTACCCCGTCTTCCGGGAATTTCTGTAATATAATTGTAGACATTATGGTGAAGGCCGACATCCAGTTGTCAAAACTCCTTACTACTGGCCCCTTTTTTAGTAAACTTTTCTCGTCCTCCTTCATGTCCTCTAGGGCCACATTCATCCCCCTCTTTTGGCAATCTGACAATGTAAAGATATCGATCAATTCTTTCCTCCATATTTTTTCCTTTACTTTGTCATTTATGTACCAAGCCATCGTTTTTATAGACCTGCCCTGTGCGTCTTTACCCATGGTTGGCCTGCCATATTTCGTCATGAGTGGCCCCCCATTATCTGCCGCTGCCACCATCAGTGCTGCTCCCGGTGGTGTGTCCCCTGTCACTACGTTTGGCCCTGCCGGTGCACCTTGCGGTGCCGGGATTATTGGTGCCCCTTGTGGCACGGGGCCTATCGGTGCCCCTTGTGGTGCTGGGATCGGGGTTTCCCTGGGTTATACTGATGCCCCTTGCGGAGCCGGGCCCAGGGGTTTCCCTGGGTTCTACACCAGCCCCTCTCTGTTTTTCCCTGCTCACCACTCCTCTCCATTTTACCCAAGCCCTTAAGTGATCCCTTTCTTCGTCATCACTGCTTTCTTCCGTTGAGGAATTCCTCTGCTGCTTCCCCCGTCTGCTCTTCTTGTCATTGGTTCTGGGCGACTTACCCGAAACCGTGACACAATTTTTAAACATTTTTATGATTTTATTCCCCACATTATTAGTACCTTTCTTTTTATCTTTTTTCTTTCTCTTGGTCGGTGCCTCTGTCTGTTCCTCTGATCTCTTCGACTCTGCTCTTCCCCTTTTCTGTCCTTGCGGTACCTCGTCTTCCCCTTCGCTGCTGCTGGGCTCTATGAACAGTAGAGGTGACGTTGTCTTCGCCGTTTCTTCTTTCTGCATTATCTCCAGCACCTATTGTGCCCCGTATTCCTTCTCTGCCTTTCTCGCCCATTCTGAGAATTCTTGGGCCCTTTTTGCTCTTCCTTCCGCCATCCTTCTCGTCTAAATTCTGTCGACCAAGCTTCTCGCTTGACTGCGACGAAACTTCTTTGTTCGTTCACCGCTGGTATTTCCGTGTCACTCCTGCTCTGGCACCGCTGGGCGACCCGTAGTCACTGCGGTTTAGACAAACTGAGAGAGGTAGAAAAATGCGTGAGCTCGCAAGAGCAAATGTTTTTCCTTCACCTTAACCAGGCACTAAGAGCCTACCCGAGAGAGGTGAGCTCTTACCTGGTTTGTGCCGCCTCTCCTTTTCCAGGCTTACTTATACCCCCCCCCCGGCTTTTGTTCTTTCTTGGGGGCGGCCGGGTTACCCCCTGCCGCCTTGCTGTTACATTTCGCACCTTCCCAGATGCTGTTTCCTGCCCATCCTGGGCTTTTGTTTCTTGAGGCGCCGTTCGGACGCCCCTCCCTACGATTTTGCGCTGTTTTCCCCCACCCACGCCTAAACTCCCAGACCCTCTATCGTCCCGCATTTCATGTGGCCCGGGCCTGGGTCATCATTTGCCTGTCTGTCAATGGAGGTTGATAAATGAAGACCTCTGAAGTGCATGCCAAGAAACAACCGTTACCTAAAGTGATAAGAAGGAGGTATTGTAGGTCTCTGGTCATGTGACTGAGCAAAACCTTCCGAGATGTCAAATAACGTAACACAGTCTATTCAAAATATGGCGTTCTGACTTTTCGTGTGCAGCGAATGGCTGCCCATCATTTTACTGCATTTGTGCCAGTGTCGCTCGCCCTTGCATTGTATAGGATTTCATAGTCCATTGTATTTACTGGAAGTAAGTAGAGTGGGTGTGGACATTAAGCTTCGCCAGCTGAGGGATCTTTCTAGCCTAATAAAACGCAATTACACATTGCATTACAGCAAAAGATTGAACGTTTACTAATTTACCAACTGAGATAGCACGACCCGAACACCCCTTCACACATTCTCATGAACTCACGCAACTAAAAATGACCCACCATATGTAAATTAGCTGGACAAAATGCAAGTTAGTAAAATACTCCCAGCTGCACACGCAATGAGCACTTGGATGCCCGTTAACCTGTCTCCGCTCACGGGACTTTCGTTAAATGCACCTCTTGCCAGAGTTTTGTGAGATGGTGAGCTCCAGGAAGGCCCTGGGCGGCAAATGGAAGTTTTGCTTGGGCGCCCTCCTGTATACTGTGCGTGCAGCACCCAGTGGGGTGCACCGTGCATAGACAGGAACATTTTATGCATCCACTAATTAAAACGATATGGGTTACTAAAACAAAGCTGGGACGGGGCGGGTGAGGGAGGGGATTGACGTGTTCATTGGGCTCTCCTGCCCCTTTGCACTTGGACCATTTGTGTCCGTGAGCCGCGCTTCTGCAGTGCCCCAACTCTGCCCTCGCCACATAATCCAGGAATGCTCCGTGGCAGGCCAACATTACCTGTACACATTTTGCTTGTAATACCCTTTACATTTACATTCTTTGTTTAGCACTATTCAGTGTCAATACCTTATCAACTTTGTGTGCACTTATAATATTATTTGCGTGCATTTACCAAATTTACATTTTCTATATCAAACGTTGGAGGACTGCATTCCCCAGCATCCCTAACGGGCCTTTATTTAACCTTGAATTGACCCTGACGGGATTCCATAGGTACTTGTCTGGCTAGGTGAAACGAAACAAAGCTCTGATGCTTTAAAGCAGCTTAGAGTATTTTCTTGGGTGTGTTTTTGCTAATCTTGGCGTGCTTGCTACAACCTTTTTGAGTTCATTCCTGTTTGTGCATTTATAATATTATTTGCATGCTTTTGCCACATTTAAATTTTCTACAACAAACATTGGGGACTACATTCCCCAGCAGCCCTAACAGGCCTTCACTTAATCTTGAAATGACCCTTGCAGGATTCCATAGGTACTTGTCAGGCTAGGTGAAACGAAACAAAGCTCTGATTCCATCCCAAGTGGTAAATTTACCTTTTGCCAATTTGGTAGCCCTTCCTCCTGGTGTACTTTGAGATCTTTTATACCTGACCTCACAAAGAACTTGTGACACCGCTTGAGGACTCGGCGCTCACAGAGTAGCCCCTTCTCTCTGGCCCGGTGATCTCGAGAGGCAGAGGACTGGTGTACCCAGGGCTCTTTTGCCTTCCATGTACCGAGTAACCTTGCGCAATGGGCTTTCCCGAAAACCTCCATCTGCTGTTAGCAGCCCAAAGAGCTAACCACCTTTCAATTGTTAATAAATACGTGCAATAGACAATCTCCATGATCATGGTCATTTCATATGCCCCAGTTGAGCGCCAACCTAGAAACACAGAATGCCTCCACCTGGAGTCCTATTGTACTAGCCCCGTTTTTGCAGTGTGCAAACATAGGGATTCCCCAAACCTCAAAAGTACCATTCTTTAGCTTATGACCACAGATTCCTCAGGAATTAGTCGAGGATGGGCGACCCACAAAAGCCCCAGACCAACCGCGCTTGCACGCCTCTCCCTTGCCCGCCCCCTTCCATCAGTCAGGGATCACCTTCACAAGCAACAATGAATGGGGGCAGTAACAATTAAGAAAGTTGAAAAAATAGCATCACTATACACAGGGTCAGGTGGGAAAGTTAAAATGGGCCCTTTAAACACAAGGTCCCTTAAAAAACACACCAGTGACATTAATGATTATATTATAGATAGGGACCTAGACATAATGTCTTACAGAAACGTAGAACACTGATGCCAGTGGTCCAATGATCGATTTGGCGGTCCTGGAGGGATACTGTATTTTCTGCTAAAATAGGGAACACAGCCATGGTGGGGGGTGGCCTTTATCACAAAGAGCAAACTTGAATTTTTCACTTCTCCTTGTCAATGTCAAGATTGTGATATCCTCCACATTAAAATGACACAGTCTAACCAGGTCTGTATTAACTTCAGTTACTGAGCAAATTTAGTGGCCTAGATTCTGCCACCCTCTTCTTAGGGGATCTAAATCGTTGGCGGGGACACACTGTGGGCAACGAGGCCATTGACTTGGAACTGGCCCTCAATAACATCAACCGCCATGTTCTCAACATTGAGCACACCACTGCTAAAGACAATATGCTGGACTGGGCGGTGATTAGAAATCTCACGGCACAATTGCACCTCCCCTTGTATATGGTCGGATCACTATGATGTTGATTTTCACATCCAGCTTCAGGCTCCTTCCGTGAAAATCTCTAACAATATAAAAAAAAAGTAATCTGTCAGAACTTTAATAAGGTACTTCCGCCTTATATCCAAGTTTGCCTGGAACCACTTATCTCATGCACAGCTGACACTGACTCTGCGGAGACCCTGGTGAACTCCTTCTCCACCACCTTTGTGGATATATCAGACAGAGTAGCAAAGCTCCGGGCTGAAGTTGGTTAGTGCTAACATTGGCACCAACAATGGTTCACTCCAGAGCTTAGCTCTCTAAAAAGGGCCAAAAGAAAACTAGAAGCCCAGTGGCTAAAATGCCCATATGATGAGAATAAAAATGCTTGGAAAGTGCAGGAAAAACTATATAAACTCAATATAGTGGAAACTAAATAGAACTTTTTTAATACTCAGATCAATGAGTCTTCAAACAGCCCAGGAAAACTCTTCGAGATATTAAAATCATTTGAGAAACCTAGAGCGGAATCCATAATACTCTCGTCTGCAGCTCAGGGCTGCACAGATGTACAGGCTGCCTTCGAAGCTAAAATAACGAAAGCCAGGGATAAAATTAAAATCAACCTGGCCTCTATTTCTTCGATTGGAAACCCACTGGTTTCAACAGTTACAAATCAAGAACACCTTAAATTCACGCTGTCCCCGATCTCTATCACTGACATGGAGTATGCAATCTTCTATGTGACCCACGATATGTCCAGAAAACATTCTTCTGCCCAAAGATATTCTGGAGCACAATTGCTCCTTTCCTTACCCACCTGGTTAACCCTTCCTTTTGGAACAATCATATCCTGGACTCAGTCAAGGCAGTTACGGTAAATCCCCTGCCCAAGAAACCCAGCATTGAGCCCAAAGACCCAAAGAATCTTAGACCCATCACAAATTGCAACTTCCTCTTAAATACTTGACAAAATAGTTACATCTCAGCTTCAAGCTTTTGTGGAAGAGAATGGTGTTCTTCACCCCAGGCAATCCAGCTCCAGGCCAGAACACAGCACAGAGATGGCTCTCGTTGATCTCCAAACACACATGCTGAGTACCATAGATAGTGGAAGGGCTGGTCTTCTGGTCTTAGTCGATCTGTCGACAGCGTTTCACCTGCTCGACCATGATCGCCTCCTCCACACATTTGGACATCTGGGCAATTGCTCAAACAGGCTAACGATTGGATCCAGTCCTTCCCGCCCTACTGTGTGTCCAGAATTCATTGGGAGAGGCCTTTTCACCTTCGGCCTCCAATCAGTGTGGTGTGCCCCAGGGAGCCCGCATGTCGCCTGTGTTGTTCAACCTGTATATGAGACCTCTCTCTTCGAGGAATCTGGCACATTTTTTACATTACAAACTACGCGAATGACACAGTTAGTCCTGGAAATCAGTGGTGACCACACACGGGATGGTGCCAATATTCTCTATACCTATAGTCTTATCAAGTCATGGATGACCAGTAATTGGATGTGCCTCAACGGAAGCAAAACCAAGCTTCTGATATTCGGCTCCTCACAGGCAGGATCGAACCTGAATCCTGACTATAAAAGTTTTAAAATCAAGAACTGTACAATTCCAGTGCCGAGTAAAGTAAAAAGTCTAGGCGCTATTTTGGAATCCTCCTTGAGTGCTGACGTCTACGTCAACCAGGTCAGCAAGAATTGCAACTACTACCTCCGCTTTAAAAAAAAAACATTCAGCCCTTCCTCACCGAACAGAACTGCGCCACTATCGCCCGAGCAACCATACTATCGAGGTTAGATTATTGCAATGCCCTGCTGATGGGGCAAGCAACACCTGCTTGCAGAAATGCCAAGTCATCCAGAATGATGCATGACGCATCATTAAGTGAGTTCCAAAGAGAGACCACACCTCCCATTATAGGAGAGACCTCCATTGTCTTCCGGAGCGGGACCACATCAACTTTAAAGTAGCTACTCTTGTACATCGCTGCCTCATTGGGACTGCCCCTCCCTACCTAAAGTCCTTAGTATCCCTCTACACCCCTACCAGATCATTGCGCTGCTCCAACCTGGCACAGATCTACTGCCCTGGACATAAACTCTCCCATGGCAGAGGAAGATCATTTCCAGTTTGCGCTGCTGAAGTTTCGAATGCCCTCCCACTAAAATTCAGATAAGTCAGAATACAGGGGCTTTCGGCAGAGCATTAAAAACCTTTCTCTTCAAGTAATCAATCACCCAATAGGCTAGCGGGTTACCTTAGGATCTTGATTGTCCTGTTATATTTGTTTGTTTAATTTGTGTAATTGTGCGCCCGGATGCCTGCGGGCTATCGGCGCGTTATAAATAAAAAATAAAGTGAATTAATAAGAGGCATTTGCAACAGTTAGTTTGGCAGCTTTACGTTTGAATTGAAGAGAAGCATTTTCGCTGCAAGCTCTTGGGTTTAGGACGGCAAGCTTTCTTTCTGGGGATTGAAACCGTGGTCTCATGCATGCAAAGCATGCGCTCTACCACTGAGCTACCTTCCCTTGCGCTAGTGGGACCTTTCTTATAGAGATGCTGCGGCGTGTGAAATAGTGCATTCCTTTAATGTCCCCAGCGCCATCCCTTACTGCGCACATTCTTGTTGCCAAATAAATATGATGTAATGGAGTGCAACTTCGGTCCATTTTTAAAGCACGGGCATCCGGGCATTACTCTTCCCTTTCTAGTTTCTTACCTACACCCCATTCAGCTCCTGCGCGCCCCTCTGTCACAGAGGGCTCTGGGCTTCTGTGGGACTGAGCGTGCACTCAGCACCTATGTGTGCTACTCCTTTGCTTCCTCGCTTGCTCCCACTTTCCCTGTTGAAGTGGGGACGTGTTGGGCCTTTTGTTGCACCCTCCCCGGCGCCGGCGACCTTCTGTGCCATTGTCCTTCCCCCCAGCCTATGCTGAGAGTTCTAGGATGAAGGTGATGCGTGGGGATGGGGGAGGGGTGCCTTTCAGTCGCCCTCTTAATTCTTCCCTCCCCACGCTGACCCCCAAGTCAGCTAGGGGTTCCATCCTCTTAATGCCTGTGCCATTTAGCTCCTTGGGTGCCCCGTTCCGAGGCACAGGGCAGAGAACTAATTGCACCTCCAAGCCACAACCTTGTGCTCTGGGCGGTATCAGGTAATAAAATTGCGGAAAAAATGTCACCGGAAAAAAAAATCGTGGTAAACACGCTGTGGTTTGACCCGGTAAAAGTGTACCCCATTATACCATTTAAGGGGAGCAGGGGTTGCGGGGGTGTCCTCCGCTCCCCTTAAATGGTATAATGGGTCCGGGGTTTGCGGGGGTGTCCCCCGAATCCTTTACATGATTGTGGCAGTAAAACCACAGCATTTTTGCCGCAATATTTTGTAAACGCGCCCATTTTTGCCACGATTTTAAGACATGGAACCTTCTGGGCTTCATGATGATTATTGGGCAAATATTCAGTGTCCAGGCATGCACCATGCCTGCACCGCATGCTGCAGTGATGGCATAGCAGTGTTCCATAGCATCACATTCTACTGCTTGTTTCCTCACAGGGGTAGGCCGACGTACACAATATATACATTGTCAGTGCATGAGGTGCTTATTGTTTCCTTACTTCCAAGTTTAAGTGTCCCCAAATAGTGCGTGCATATCTAGATGATGGCGTCATGGTGGAGGGGGGACTGTAGTGTATGATGCATGCTTGCGGCGAGGCAAGTGTTTGGAGAGGGAGAGAGAGAGATGCTCACTGTTGGAAGTCGAGATCTGATGCATCTATATGTTTGCATTTGCCTGCACTGAGAAGCAGAATAAAGAGTAATCTACCTCATTTAAGCGAGGGTTGGAGGGGAGGGCGGGTGGCATTTTCCAGATCTTTGTAAATTGCATTGATGGAACCTGTCACGTTTGCACTTAGGCACTAACAGGTTTCTTTTGTGCAATTGTTGTCATTTGCGCTATGAAGTGCAACAAGGAGGAGTAAAAAGCAGATGGAATTGCATGTATGCCTTCTTTTTGCATTTCGTAGAGCAAATAGTGTAAATACTGCCTGCCATTTATGCATGGCAGGTGGTATTTACAATGCATTCCAAAGGAATGCATCTGCCTTTATAAGGTGTACAAAGCAGGCAGATTTTATAGGGCTCTAATACAGTGTTGCTAGCATGAAATTCAGGTTTTTTTCTTAATCCTTTTTGTATGTGACCATCATTCACTTGAACCCTACCATCTGCAACTGGACCATGGTATGTGTTTCTTCAATGCTTACTGGTGTCAATGTATTTTTGCACTTTGTTGATAACTTACATTTTGTGTCGTCTAATATCCAACTGAATAACTCTTTAATTTTATATCCTAAATTGTGATACCTTTGTGTTTCATAAATATGTATAATATTGGACTTATACAGCCTTGAGGACGACCCGTAGTTCGAAACACGTGTCGGCTGTCCAATCTCTGAATAACTTCAAGTTCTTCACATGAGAATCTACGCATTTGTGGAAATTTCCATTTTGAGATTATTACTGTTATTTGTTCACTAATTGTGTAGACGTGAGCGCGTGATCCCTACCCACCACACACAATTCTGCTTGTTTGATTTTTCCAGCTCTTGCTGGATGAGCTGGAGGGCTTTGGAGTTCACGCTGCCTGCTAGACTGAATATACCAATGACTATCGTATATATTTAAGGAGTGGTCAAGAGCGCACAGCATACCCTTTTCGAATCCACAACATTTTAATCTTTCGTCTTAATAGAGTATCCTCACTGTTTATCAATAAATTGCTTCAACACTCTGGTATGTCTCATACAATTAGCGTATGTTTATTCCCAATGCACGGTCCATTTAAGTTTATCAGTGATCATGACACCCAAGTATTTATAATAACCAACTTGTTCAATTGGCTGAGAATCAAGCCTCCAAATTTTGAAGCAGAACTCTGTGCCAACGTGAATACCATAATTTTAGTTTTTTCAATGTTGATATGTAGGCCATTTACTATAGCATATTTTCCCAGAGTATCTATCAACAGTTGGAGCCCTCTCGGGGTATAGTCCAGGAAAAGCATATCATCTGCATATCCCAGCCATCCCATTTTTAGAGCCCCAACTTTAACTGGACAAACTGCCTGTGTGACCAGATCAGCAAGGTATAAGTTAAAGAGGTTTTGGGCCAATATGCAGCCCTGCTTAACCCCCCTCTTAGTTGGTATCCATTCCGATACTCTGCCCTGCACGTCTAGTCAGACTCTCACCCTGGTGTCTAAGTGCCGCTGCATGATCATCGGCAACAGGCCTCTGGGAATGTTCCATGACACCAGTTTCTGCCAAAGGAGATTTCTCAATGCAGTGTAAAATGCTCCACTGAAATCGATAAAAGCAGCATACACTGGTGGATGGCGTCTATTCTA